>NC_051049.1:13871933-14473772 GCF_904848185.1 Acanthopagrus latus | reverse complement strand
GTTTTTCATCTGCACACAGACAGAAGTGCAAAGGACATACAGCTTACGATTAAGCCACTGTCAACATGACTTAACTATCACCTTTAAACTTGGGCAGCAGACCCTTGCTGTTGCTCCACTGCAGCTCAAAGACGTAGAAGCAGATGAGATACTCCAAGTCCATCAGAACAACCACCAGAGAGTTGAGCTGATCAGCAAGCCAGAAATCTGCAAATTCCACCCGGTGAAATGGTGCAGTGAATACGCGAAACTAGAAACAGACAAGAGTGGAAACAAGGTTAAAATGTGTATAAAAGAACTGAAGAAAACACACATTCCCAATTTATATTCGAAAAACACCTTGACTGACCCTCACTTTTACAAAATTGGCCTCAGATGTCACAGTGATCTCTGATTGTGTGTATGTGCTTTCAACACCGGGAGTGAATTAGTCGTCAATTAATTAGCACGCAATTGTCGCAGCACTTCACTAGAGACGTGCAAAGCAGGGAACAACCTCTTTTAATGATCTGTAACACACAAAGGGGATCGAGGCTCCAGACTACCTTATCAGCACGCCACAGGAAATCCTAATGTGTCACGCTTTGTGTCTGTAGGCATGAATTCGTTGGTGTGTGTTACTTGTGTACAGCGCAAATGCATGAATCAATCCAGCAGTGTTTTGTGGTGTGCTTTGGCTTCTATGGGCATGTTATTTGGAGTATGACTTTTGGCAGGAGCACGGTTATTGACCACGCTTTGTAAAATGACACTGCCGACTCTCTCACTCGACTCTTTCCATTTACCCCCCTTAGGCCACATCTGACATTCAGGAGAGACTGCATGCCTCCCTCTATGAACGCTATCGGACGCAAGCGCCACATACACCTTCTACTGCAAATGTCAAACAATATTGATCTTTTCTTTTTTTACACATATCAGCTAATTTTATATTTCTCTTACCCTGCCAATCAAACTTTGTATTGATCTAGTGGCCATCTCATTCACATCCGCTGTGTTGATGTTTCAAGGCTAAGCCTGCTGCAGAGATTAGGTGAGTTTTTCATTTCTTGAACAAACACCAGTAATCCAGCTGCCACTTCTGTAGTTTGTTCTATAATGAAATCTTTTTCCTCTATCTTGTGTTAACTGTCAGAAGAAATGAACACAAATTTGGGTACATTTTATAGCACAAGAAATTGTTAGTTCCAATAAATTACTATTTCTCTTCAAACATCTTTAATCAGTTATTGCTTATTCCTTCAGGATACATGTATGACAATCATGTAAAACAGCTCATTTCAGCTCTAATTCTGTGTAGATTATGAGCGCTCAGGACCAATCAAAGACTGAGGCAGCGGAGGAGGGCTGAGGGAGTGTTGCTGAGGACTGTGGGGAGCTGTGAAGGAAAGGACAAGGATATGAGGAGGGGGTCTTCTGCTGCTGCTGCTCGGGGAGAGGCAGGCAAGGAAGGAGGAGGAGGATGAGGAAGAGGAGGAGGGACAGAGGAGCTCAGGGCATCAGCATACTGATAGATCTACGCCTGTAATGATTGCGCAGTCACAACCTCCACCTCCCCTGGGACGAGGCTGCATTCTATTATCCCTCAACCCTCTGCCCTCTGTCTCGCTACACCCCCCTCTACACGCGCACACACACACACACACACACACACACACACACACACACAACCACACACCCCACCCTCTCTCCTGCAGGCCTGTAGCTCAGCTTAGACAAAGAACAGAGTAACATAGGAGGGTTTTGTAAACATGAGACTTGAGATAGATATCTGAATTGTACATGCATTCATGATGCCAGATAGTTATGCATGAGCGTGTAGACACACACACACACACACACACACACACACACACACACACACACACACACACGCACACACACAAATGCATCTGGGTCATAAATTGTGACAGCAGCACGTAAATGTAACAAAACACATAGCTGTAAAAAAAATTTTTTTAAAAAAAGACAAACACATATGTGTCTTTCCAAAAATGTCACATATATTACATATATCTACATATATTACAACACATTAAGAACTGTTGAGTCAAAACAAATCTTCCATCACTTAAACTTTAACAACTATGACTTTGTCGACACTACACTAGTCATCATGTGTATGTATTTATATGCTTTCTGTCAAGATTTTTGACATTAAAAGTTGAGAAATATGATTTTAGTTAAGATTGATTTTGCCTTTTGGTCTTGTCTAATAATAAATTACTATTATTATTTAAAACAAATAACACATTTACCATTACACAAGGGTCTGTTACTTACAGTTATTTATGTCATAGTCAGGACATTTTCAATCTTCAGTAATCAAATTATCACAATCATTTTAATCACGATCTCGATACACTCTAAATTCTAAACTTTTTCTTGAAATGTCCAATGAATTTTCTCCATTGGCATCATTAAAATACTGTATTGCATTAAAGATTGTTCTTTTTATGGCTCGATATCCTCATCTGCCATGTTGCTAGTTATCTACAATGTGTTACCAAAGGAACCATGTGAAGTTATTTGTCCAATCAGCATAGCAATCTAGTCGGATATATCACTCTATTGGTTTCTTCAAGTAGTGTGGATTGGATCTAATAAGAATGTGTCAAGTTTGGAAACAGAAGTACTGTAAGACACCATTCAATACTGCAATCACTAAAATTTTCCTGAAATATAAATTGTGGATACCTTTGAGATCAATCATGAATCTTTAGATTGCCTACCCTTACCGAGCAGGTATCTCACATCATCTCACTATGTTCGCATTTGATTCATTTCATTATAGCAGTCCTCTAAAGCATTACTTACTGCTAGCTCACAGCTGTCACATTTGTCTTTGTGTATGAATGAACCTTGACTGTTGAGCTCATTTATCCAGTTCCACTGTTGGACATATTTTCAGCAGCTCTCCATGAGTATGATTAGTTGCGCCAAAGCTCAAATGGCATCACTGTAATTCTTCTCAAAAGTAGGAGGTGTAAGGGAAATGCTCAAATAAATAATCGAGTGAACTGACCAGCAGCTTCAGGAGCCAGAAACGTGATTTGTAGTAGCAGGTCTTGAAGGGGTTGATGAGGAAGAGCACCATGAAGCCATAGAGGATGAGCGGGTTGATCTGCATGGGGAGGTAGGTGTACTCTGAGTAGAGACAGGAGAGGATACTGAGACACCACAACACACCCAGGAAACCAGCAATCTGCAGAGGAGAAACAGAAGAGACTGACATTACAAGAGAGCACTTTTGACATATAACCACAATTAACAAGGAAATATGAATAATTCAGTGCAAATTATGTTGTGTTTTGTATAAATAAAACCCTGTGGATATTAGGCGTGTGTTCTGTTGAATAGATTTCTCTTATTTTACATGGTAATGTATTTCTTGAATCTGGATTACCCTAATGACTAAACATCCCTATTCAATCTAAATGCATATTTTAAAAATGCATGATCACTCAAATCAATTGAGCAACCAATCAATTCCAGAGGAAGAGTTTGTTTTCTGAAGACTTGAGGCTCTCATTCACAAACATATAATTGTTTTTACTCTGACCTCAAACAGGTGTTGGTGCGAGAGGTTGTTTCGGGGATTGATCTCGAAGATGAGGACATGGTTGACTCCGGCCTGTCTCCATCCGTATGTGTTAATACCCAACAGGAAGATGAACTGGATCAACAGGAAACCTCCTCGATAGATTCGCACCAGGGGCCACACATTCTCGTAGCGGATGAACACAGCACCTGATAAAAACCACAGCGGATATTCTGCTTTGTAAAGATACAAATCACACTGAGGGAAGACAACAATAAATATCTGGCAATCATGCTCCCTATTAGAACTGCTGGTTATCTTACAGTGACACATTACAAATTGTCCAACAGGCTCAACAGGATATGAAAAATGTATGAATCTGGATGCTCACGTGACTTACCGGTTAGAATGAAGGAGATGGCCAGAATGATAAAGAAGCCGCAGTAAAGGCCAACACGAAAGGTTGTCCAGGCCAAAGCAGGCTGAACCAGAGAGGAAGAATACAAACAAAAAATGAATCATCTTTATAGAATCTATCACTAAGACATCTGTAACCACTGTATATTAACTAGTTCAGATATTCTTTATATGCAATGGTAAGTCAAGTGAGGCAAAATTTAATGTAGCTACAACTTCCTGAACATTTTCTCTGACTCCTTTTATCTGCTTGAATATATTTATTATACACATACCTTAAGGGGAAATAGAAAGATCAATAGTCATGCAGTACAATTTGAGGCAGGCTTGACAGTAATTAATGCATTAATAATAGTTGATATAAAAGAAAGGGAGGGGGGGTAAAGTGCCACTATCCCAGCTTGTTTCTGAAAGATATCCTGTCTGTTCAACAGTGGAGAGGCACTTATAAAATCAATACTGGAGCCTCTCATGGTTTCTCTCTCTTCGTCTCTTCCCATCTTCCTCCCTCTTCCTACTCCTCTCACAACAAACCTCTCACCTTTTGTTTTTAACCTTTGTTCACCAACAACAAAACATTAGGCCAATATTACAGTAACATAAAGATTTCTGGGATACTGTCAGGAATAGACACCAAATTTGCATCCAGGTAATCAAACAATGTGTGTTATCTTTGGGGGAGATTAAATATCATAGTTGTAGACATTTATTATCATATATTCATCATCACTGTTGGTTTAGTTTTTTATTGTTGAGTTATTTTACTGTGTAGCCTTCTGGCCTACTAAAGAAATTACATTACATTACATGAAATGACAAAACCTGATGAGTAAATTGGCTGATATCATAAAACCATCTGTCTTCTGCCTTTGTAGGCCAGTAACTGCTGCTTGCAAGAATGATTTATTTACTTGAGAAGAAAATAAGGTTTATGGGGCACAGACTAGTCTCATGTCACAAAGTGATGTCCAAAGGAAGCCGGGTGTACTTCTGACCTGAGCTGCTCCCAGTGGAGGAACTCTCAACCTCTTCATGGCCCTCTGACGATCTCCTCCCTCTAGCTCATTGGTGACGAGGGTCTATAGGCACACACATAAACAACAGTGATAATAGGCACGTGTGTATTGCTCGTGTGTGACCTTCCTCTTTGTGGCAGAGTGAGTATGTGTGTGTTTGTGTACATGTGAGTGGGCACCTCTGTCTCAGAGATGAGCTGTGTGATCTTCTTGCAGGTGTAGAAAGGTGCAACTTCCACGTGAGCCACACGCCAGTCAGCTCCACGAGGAGTATCCAGGATCTTGTCATGTTTCTTCAGGATTTTACGGAAACCAGTGAAATTCAGATTCTGTGGACAATGGCAAGGAAAACAGTTATAACATATTCTATCAAACACAGAATTTAGAAACATGAAGCAGATTTTCTACCATGACTGCATGTGTGTCTAAGTGTAAGTGTGTTGATACCTGGTAGTTCTGGAGCAGGATGAGGCTGAGGTAGAACTCGCTGAAGGCTAGCTTCAGGTCCTTGATGTTGTGGTGTTTGCAGCGCTCCTCCTGCGACAGGTGGAACATGGTCTTGCGTCTCCGCAGGCCAGGCGGAGCGTTGCTCTCACGCTGAGCATCCAGTGAAGACTGCAACTCATTCTGCAGCGTGGCAAAACGTCTCTGGGCTTCTGCAAGCTTTTCTACAAGCGGAAGACAAGAAAATTATTAAAAACAGACTTTTGGTGTCTGTATGATTTTTGCTTGTACTACACCACATCCATGCTTGTTCACCACTAGACAGACTATTGTTACTCTATAGATATTAGATCTATAGATATTTTATATAGTCTGACTCGATGACTTCATGTTAAGTCCTATTCAAGTATGAACTGTTAGATTTGATTAATCAAATTTCATTTCACCTGACACTACTGGTAAGAGAAGTCAACTAGCTACTTGGTAGGGGACATAGAGAAGGTGACAACTTCACAAAAACCTTCCATACATCATGTCTCTTTTGCTCTCCTGCTGTCTAACACAGAAAGCCGAAGCATGGAGACTGTTAGGCTGAGCTGACATGCAAATGCAGTAGAGGGAGGAACCATTATCTGGGTCAGAGATAGGTTAATATACCCGGAGAGGGAGAGGAGGGGCAGAAATCACACAGGGCAGTAACCTGCATTTCATTAACTCATTCTGCACTTCTACTATCTACTTTAAAAAAAAAAAAAAAGATAAGCACCCATTGCTTTTTTATTTAACCAATCAGAAGCCGTACCATGTTCAGCCTGGTACGGGTGGGCTTCAACAATGAAGCCCAAGTCTTCTTGCCGTTATCTCATTTTCCTTCTATTCTCATAAAAAGTCTGGAGATAGAATTAGAGGAAGTCTGAGTTGGTCATTTCATTGGGCCATCAGATTATGGACAGCAACGAAGCCAACAGTCACACAGTAAGATGAGTTGAAGATTCTAATGAAATGAAATTTGTCACTTTCATAATTAATTGTCTTATAAAAATTGAGATTTCCTGTCTTTCTTGATTATAAGGCAGTGTAGATTCTATACAAATGATGTGAAAGTACCAAATGCTCAATCTTTGAAGAAATGCACCCAGTGTAACCTGTCTTCAGCTGAGCCATAAGGACTGTAAACTACACAGTCCCGCCCTCCGGCTCAGGCCTGTGACAGCTGACCAATCAGAGCAGACTGGGTTTTTCAGGAGTGGGTTCTTAAAGAGACAGGCACTATAACTGAGTATTCACACAGAGCATGAACACAGGGGCTGCAAAAATAGACAGTATGATTTGAGAAATTTGCAAGTCATTTCTACTCCTGTTGTAATTTTCGAGTTCTTCTAGCTGGTGCAAAAACCATTAAATTAACAGACCTGGAATCACAATAAGAACAGTGTTGTATGCGACAGCATCTGATAACAAAACAAATTTGATTTGTGTTTAAGCATACCAGAGCTCCAGCAGCTGCTTCTCTGTCCTAAACTAAGAAAAGCAGCAGTGTTGATGTGGAGGGCTCACTGGTGACTTTCACGCTTTGCTGCCTAAAGACACACATACAAACCCACATTCTCCAGATATCACACTACCTCAATCACATTGCCTGTCTTCGGCATCTAAATCCTTCCTCTTGACACATACAGTCTGTCAAAACAATGCTTGGGTGAACACATGACAACAGGAGACGTGAGAAAGTCAAGACCCCCACCGCTTCTCACAAGTAGGTTTAGATTAAATCTGAGGTCGGGGACCGCAGTGGCACTTCACAACAGAGGACATGTCTGAACAGTTCATCTGTGTGGAGCTAATGAACCTTAAATAGACAGGTGTTGGAGGTTTAGTTTTCCACTTGTGTGGGTTTCAAAGAGAAGTTTAAAGCACCCGTTATTCTTTCTCAGCTTTCAGGAACAAACAGGGTGAAAGAATTTTCAACTAAAGCGACAGTCTGCAAAAACATCTTTAACCCATCAGGATGAAAGTGAGTCCAACAAGCTGGGTTTCAGCACAGTGCAGCAAAATGGCTTTTAGAGGTCAAGGACCCCTTTCAGAGGGAGATACAGAGGGAAAAAGCTCTGTGGAGGCAGGTGTATTACGTAAAGTCAGCACACAATTTATTTCCATCTATCCAGCGCTCTCTCGCTCACAACCTGACCACCTTTTCAGACTAGTACTCACATACACACACACTAAAACACAGTAACTGGCATCAGATAAAGCTGCCTGTCGGACACAACTCTGCAATTTCTTCCTTCACCCTCCTGTGTGGAGGATAAACAAGATGCCTGAGAGAAGGAGGAAGATGTTGATGTTTTCATTCAAAACATTTAAGTAACCTCAGACCTCAGGTCTGCTGAGGAGGCAGTGACTCACTGACTGCAACACTGATGTGATGCAACTCTGCAGTCAACAGACTTAAACATGTCACATGTAGGAGGAGGAACGTGAGAAATTACAAGTAAGTGTTCTGTTTTTATTCACATTACAGGTACAATAACAAAAATAATTAAAAGCTTCATCACTCACTTGAAAAATTATGACTCGATGCAGAAAAGTCAGTAATCGGAAATCTAAAATCCAATTCTCAACTTTACAATTGCCTGAGACAATTCTGTATGACCGGGCTGTGTGTTTTTATTTTTACTACTCAACCAATTGGAGGGTGAAACATAAATGTAAACATGTACATTGTGTTTACAGTCTAAGCTAGGCAACTGAGTTATCCAACTCTAGCTATAAAACAAGGAATCTCTGCTTGTCTGTGCGATTTTTAATCCCATATTTTGAGAACCACTGACCCAGCCTCATGGTGTAGGTAGATATGATCTAAATGTTGTATATGTCAACAACTATTACTCCTCCTGTGGGCAACCATAGGCAAAGCAGAGGTATAAAGAGATAGAGAATAATAACTCAACACTTCTGTAATAATGTAAACTAGGTCTTAGAAACACTTAACATTAATAAGCAGTTAAAATATCTGTTTACAACTACATTTTACATTTCATTAAAACCCATTTGTGAAATGTTTATACAATGCTAAATGATGTTAAATTGGGGGACATTGTTACCTACATACTGTTCTGTCCTTAGCAAATGAACTGTGTTCATATTATCTGCAGCAGAAAATGGACTAGGACAACAAAAGATGAGTTAACGAGACATGGCCTCTGCATCAGCTAACAGTAAGCGTCTTAAATATGTCAGTGCTCAATACATACACTGTTGTTAGCGTAAAAACAAATTCAAGAGCTTTTTACTTTCTTCTATACCTCAGTAAATCTGCCTTCTGCTAACAAGCTCTGCCGTGATTTATATCTTGTTTGTTTGCTTCTCGAGCCATCCATCTGCCTTTTATGTCCCATCATCATGAGCTGGAACAATCTTGCCAGTCAACCTTGGCCCTCAGCTGACCTGTAGTTACACACACAGCCTCTAGAGGAAGCACTGCCTGTCTTCAGATACCTCACACTTACCCCTGAGCTCAAGTTCAAAACCAGAAGGCAACCTTGTGGTACCAGAATACCAGAATATATTATGGCTTCCTTCTCATGTTACATGGCACACACATACTCTCGCTCCCTGAAATACACACAGAGAGGCTTGCTCGCCTAAACATGACGACCACTGGCTACTTCAATCAAATGACCACGACTAGATGCCATGTCATTTGGCACTGGAATGGGTGGCAGCTTAGCACAGAGTAAACAAACTAATATCTAAAATTATAATAGAAGATGATAGCTGATGCCCATAACAGTCATTATATCATAGTTTAGACAAGATATCATTGCATACCATATGTAAAATTGCTGTGGTAATAATAACTTACTTAAGTTAATCTGAGATCAGGAAGGAGGCATTATTGAACAGTTGAATCAATTATAAAGAAATGTTCAAATTAAATTATAGTGATATTACTTTGTATCATAAAAGTCAATTCAATAGTTCCTCTGACTCGCAGCACAGTAATCACATAATTGATCTGAAACTGCTTTCCTCACTTGACTTATATACTCAGCATCAGCAATTGTTACCTGAAGTGGAACTGAAGTTGAATGAATACCTGAATAGAATGTGTTGATTTTCAGGAGCTCCTTCTCGCAGGTCTGGAAAAACCTTTCCTCAAACTTAGCGTAGTATCTCTTCACGGTGTCTTCATCTGTGACTAGAGTGAGAACAAGAAGAAGAAGGAAGGTTATTAGTTGTTTGCCCTCAAGGCAAAGGACTCAAGTATGTAATACTGTACGTTATAGTGTTGCACTTTTATAATCCTGACCCAAGAAGGAATCTTGATTATGTATGCCTCAGAGCTGATAATTAAGTGAATGAAACAAGAAGGGTGAAATACAGCAGTATGCAAGAAAAAGTTATTTGGTTATTGACACCAAAATCACCACATGTACCTGGCAGATGTCTCCACGCGTATGTGGAAAACAAATACTTACCAGGGCCAGATAAGTTCAGACTTCGCACCACATTACACTTAAAAACAAATAAGTCAGTCTAGAGAGTTCAGGTTTGGTTTTAATCCATAAGCAAGTACATAAAACTGAGGTGATCTCTGGAGAGCAACTGAATGTGCAACCGTAAGTACATCAAGTTATGCCCTAACAATACTGCGACCCTTAAACTTACATTTCCACTTGAATTATTTTAGCTTGTCCTGTCTCCTCTTAAAACCATTGGTTCTATTCCTCTTCCCCTGTTGACCTCAAACACTGGGAACACTTCACTGAACACAACCCTGGCAATACTCTGTGCTTGTGATTGTTGCTTCTCAAGTCAGGTCTTACTTAATACAAAAATCAAACAATTTAAATACACTAGTAGTTGATTAAGCTTTTGTTTAGTACATAAATAAGAATCAACTCATATATGGATACATATATCCCATATCTCTCTATTATTGTCTCTATTTCTTGAGACTTACTCTTGTGCTGCTACTCATTTCCCTCTGTACTACCTGCAAATTTCTCCCAAGGGGGATCAATAAAGGAATATCTTAATCCTTATCCGTGTGTGTGTGTGTGTGTGTGTGTGTGTTATAAAATGTCAAAATATTTCCCACTCTTACATTTTATGAACACCATGTTAAAAAATAATAAGTAAGACATCAACTAAATAAAAAGCGAGGGTGATCTGTAGTAGCCACAATGTTAAATAGCTGAACGATTAATTCTTTCAGCTACATAAAACAGCTGCAGCTTTTTTTCTTTTCTTTTTTTTTTTTTTTTTTACAGTTTTGTGTGGGTGTTTTAAAAATGCTACTACTGTACTATTCCAAGTTAACAGAGCGTACATAATTACTAGAGTGGACAAGAATGGTGAACTGTTGCTTATTTTGATCATATCAATATTTTCATGTCATAGGATGTCCCAACCAACTCAGCCAATCTTCCAAGAACATCCTAATATAGGTGTGTTCCTGCAGGTTTGTCTGCAGAGAGTCAAACACTCATCTATTCAGTGTTAGAATTAGATCAGCAGCTTCCTTCCTTTTCTCTCCAGGCTGACTAAACCCTGCATGTCTTTTTCAGGGGCAGCCAATTCAATCAGCATCGATGCTCTGTCTCCAATAATCCTCTGCCTCATTCACAGCAGGCTACCTGACACCTGAAAGAGTTTAAAGTGTGGCCATTGTCCAGTTACAGGCCGAGCCCACGCACTATACACATGGTGAATGTCTCTGTCATGCTAACACATATAGCAGTCCAATTTGTGTCAGTGGCCCTTGCAGGACTTAAACTTGCATTACATCAAAGCAACAATAAAACAATGTGACAACCAGGTCTGAAAGTTTAATACAAGAGTAAATATATTTCTAAAATAGCAAACAGTAATTCCTTTACAGTGTGCCAGTGTTTCCATGAACAATTAACCTCCTCATAACCAGCTGTGTTACCCGTATGTTAATGTGAAATGTTCACTCTGAACAAAATAAAGAGAGATGCGGGTTTTGCTGGATAAAGTACATACAATGTCAGAGCCAATAGTGATCACACATCGTAAACATTTGCTATTATATAAAGTGAGCCTCCTCTGCTGCTGGTAGATGGAGAGGCTTTCTATTCAACAAAGTAATAACAAAGCAATGCCCCAGGCAGCAGCCTGTCAATATCACCGCTCACTTATATCCTCACATCTGCAGCAGGGTTGTATAAGCTTGTAATGAAAAAGGTGGAGAAATGTTGAACAGCGGCTTTAAAGACCAGCAGCTTTACAAGGAAAATAAATGAGAAACTGCCTCCCCAGCTTTTAAGTTAATCAATTATAAGTTAATTAACCCACACTTTGCAGATGAATAGAATGTATAGCCTGAAGTCTACTGTAGAAGAACAAATGCTGAGAAGCATATAAGAGGAAAACCTCTGATAAAAGACATGAGACTAACTCTATGTTAATATAGAAGTAGTGCTCATTAAACATCCAAAACAAGATCATTATAGTCATGACAAAAGTTGGAAAATGGGGCTACATTACAGTAATAGTTTGAAAACAAGAACAAACCTCCACTTAGCATCAGCAGTGACTTTTAAAGAGACCAAGAGACAGAGAATAAGGAGCTCCTGTATCACATTAATGGTGGGAAAGATTCAGTAAAAAAATGACAGGAAGAGGATGGAGAGGAAATTGACAAAGAGATGATTATGCTACTATATAGATGTTGCTGTAACTGGTTGAATAGGTCACTAGCAAACCAACTAAATAAAGTAAGAAAAGAATAGGATGAGAACAAAGGAGAAGAAAATGAAGTTCAAGAAATGTGGCCCGCCAATACAGAGAGAAGGAACGAGAGACAGAAAAGGAAGCAGATGGTCTCCAATCTGCCTCACACTTCCGCACAATTGCACATTTCAGCTGGACCCAAAACACTTTCAGCCCTGCAACCATGCAGCAAAAAAGGTTGACTGGCTGGCTGCTACATATAGATGGATGGATGACTGTCTGGACACAGGGATGCATGCTTGAATTGCTGACGGATCGACTGGCTGATGTTAGCTGAATGACTGAGAACCTATAAAGTCAGTTTGCCAAGACAGAATGAGTAATGGCGCTCCTTTGGTTAGACCTGCAGGCAAGCAGGACACAGAGCTGTACTGTAATTCAAAGTAAAAGGTTACACAGCTAATGAACACTTTGTATAAAAAAGCACTGAAGGATAAAGACAGAGTAACAGAAGGAAAACTGAACTGTGGGTCATTTAACATCTATGGGATGTTTTCTATACATCCATAACATTAACTTTAAAATAAATATGCCCAATTAAGCAAAACATTCATACATTTATCCAAATAAATGTGTTCATATTTTTCTCACATGGATACTGACTAACAGTGAGTGTGCTGGTGGATCAAAATGTAGATGTGAGGCACTGCAGGTATTCAGGGTTATGAAATTACCTTGCATCCCCGCTTCTTTGTTTTGAGCTGACCTTATGCACTACTCAGCACATCGGTGGAGGAGTGTGGTGTATATCCTCACAACTGTGTTTTACTGAAATCTAAACAGCACTTTCCCTAGATGCTGAAAAAACTGTCACCCATCTCCTCAACCTGCCACACACTTTTACTTCAACCAACATAAGCATAATTAACATCTCATAATTATATTGTCTTAACTCTTTACCTGCCTCCTCAGATGAACTGTACTGCTGTGAAAATGCAATAAAACCTAATTACAAAAACATTTTGAATTCATGTCACCACTAAGGCATTTACTGTGGCTTTAATTTAATATGCAGTGTCTATGTTCATGTTAATCTGATATCTTCTCTTTCAGCTACACAGTATGAGCTCTCATTATCACAAGTCTGGTTGGATGATAATGGATGGTTTTCTGGAGTCCAACAGCATTCTCCAAAGGGATTTCAAGGTGTATAAAAGTTTGGACTCCATGGGGATGACAGCTTTAGAGTGACAGGATAGAAAATCTTTAATATTCTGAATTCGATTAATGAGTTCGAATGCAAAAGTGAAAAATCAAATAATCAAACTACTGACTCTCTACACACAAACAATACACCATCCTAGGACCTTTACACTGAGCTAGTTTAACAAAGCAACAACGCTGTTCATTACTGAATAAATTACTCTTTATAGATGGTCATTCTCTCTGCGCTTTGCAACTCCCTTATCAGGGATCTCCTCCAGGTCTTGGATTAATTTCTTGTGTGTGTGTGTGTGTGCGCGCGCGTGTGTGTGTGTGTGTGAGGCAGGCCAAGTTAAAGAGATGATGATGGAGCTGTTCAGTAGGAAATAATGGTTCTGTCCCTTTAGGGCTGCATGGTGATAGGCCTCTGTGTGTGTATATACGTGTGTGTGTTATTGTGTGTTATTGGGTGATATGGACACAATAAACCTTTTCATAGAGGACTTGTTGAACAGTTTTTCACAGTATTTGTGGGGGCATTCTGTAACTATGATTTCATAAAAGTCACCATGGAAGGCAGAAAATTAACAGCAGCTGACAGGCTGCATTTTGCTCAAGGCGACATAACTACTATGTAGATGTAGGATCTAATTTATCTAAAGCTACAGAAAAATCAATATGTGGCTTGATTAGATTTAGGAACATTTAAAGACTGTAAATTACAAGCTCTAACCATCAAATGAGTGCCAGGAGCAGTAAGGCCTACATTTTGTTTTCTCACCCCCAAACTACCAGATAAATCAATTATTTGATCAATCATTCATCAAACAAAGATTTGCTGATTTTGGCTATTTTCTCATTGTAGACTGTAGACTCTAGACTGTTTATCACACAAAATACATGATGCTGATTATGTGGGCCTTGTCCTTAATGAGGACAGTTAATGAAATAAATTGCAAAAGAAGTGAATATTCAGTAGATTAATCAATAGTGATGCAGTTATCAGCAAAATATAATAATCTATTGCAAATTCCAGATGCCAAAGTCATGTCTTGATATTTATGTTTTGTTTAACAATTTGTTCAAATTGAAATAAATTCAAAAACAACAAGTAAACAAGTAATTGTTTGGTTAATACATAATTGATGAGCATTATTTTTTTGTTCTAGCACCAACAATTAAATCTCTGGACTGTCACCAAGCAGGAGATGCATTAAGCCTCAAAAGTCACATATGAAGGGCACCAAGGGGTTTTTCTATTCAAGATAATGAGACATACTTGGGCACAACTTGCTATGAGGAGAGTAGATCCACAGCAGAGTACTGTGTCTATTCATTGGCTCCACTTTTTCAGACAAAGAATTGTGCTGGTAGCTAGAAAAACAACTCTTGACCTACAGTATTCCCATGGCAGCTTGTAGAAGGCAGCCCCCCTCTCTTCGCTAACCCCTTCTTCTGTAGATTGTATAAATAAATGATGAGACAGCTTCCCCAGAACCTTACCACTCTACCCCCCCAAAACCCTTCATACACACCCCACCCCCAACTTCTTATATTCCCATACAGGCATTCTATGACAAGACCCCATAAAACCAGCACATAAATCCTTCATGGAGACTGTCCGATATGCTCACAGTGAGAGGGAGCCGACATAAACACACACATGTAACTCTGTATCACATCCTTCACAGCTAAGGACTCCTTCTGGTTTAATGCAGTTGGAGCAAAAGAGGGGAAATAGTTACTACTGGTTGTTAGAAATAACTTTTATTCTGTTATTCCTCTGCTCTGTCATTGGTGTCCTACTGATGATCTACTGCTGTTAAGTTGGGAGAAAAGCAATGCTTTCCTCTGCGTTAGGAGCTCAGATATCATCTGTCATAAGACCAGAGCCCAGAGAGAGGGGAGAAGGGACCAGGAAGGGATCTATCTCTTCACAATCCTCAACAAGCTCACACATTCAGAGACACACACGAAGTGCACATCCCTATTGTTAAGGTCCATTTATCTCATTTAATGACACCTCACCGCGGGATATAAACATGTTCTAGTAGTATTACTATCGGGGGAGCTGAGGAGGCCATTACATTATGATTGTCGTTCTATTAGCTACGCTTATCTCGTCCCACCAAGCACACAGGTGTAAATCACAAATGAAGAGAAGGACAAACTGAGCTATAAAAGAAAATAGTTCACTGTGGGCTAATATTAATCTAGAGAGACAAAAACATTGAGTGCATAAAAAAACACCTCAATATCCTTGTATGCCAGGCTTTAAGGAAGGAAACACAACACTAAAATCAGCCAGATACCCCCCCATCCTCCATTCCTCCATCTCGCCTTTTTTTTTTTTCTTCTTCTTATTCCCATTCGGCCCTCCAGCCACAATTAATTCTACCAATCATCTCTCTCATCGAGGCCAGGGGAACATTAAGAATGCACACTCACTTGGCTAGACTGCCAGCCAGGGAGGACCGGAGGCAGGATGAGGAACTACTGTAGCTCCCAATCCATTGTGTACTATTTATACTGCCAGACTGCAAGCTAAGCAGCTCCAAAAAATATACTACACCGGCAAAGAGTAGTGAAAATGATATGATGGAGAGAATCACATATTCCACACATTCTGAGAAGTGTTAATATGTCTTGTGTGTATTGTATACGTGTGTATAAGAGAGAAGAAGAAAGAGAGTGTGAGGCACATATGATGGGTATATTACCAGCAGCCAAGTGCTTCATGAGGGGAAGAGAATAAAAGCAAAAGGCCAGATGGGGTGTGAGATGATCCTGGGGACCAGACAGGAAACACCCCAAAACACTGGAGACTGGTATGGAAGAGTCACATTAGAGGAGAAAGAAAAAAGGAAGACACAGAGAGAGGGAGGAAACACTCTAGAAATAGTGTTTAAACATATTATCCCTCTTTAGGTTTAATTGTTAAACATCTATAAAATCTTCTGTGTGGAGATTCCAGCCCTAATGCTACTTTATTAGATTGGCCTAATGTACAGTACTTTCCACTGATAGACTGCATTACTGCAATGCAATGACAATTTCTGAATGTAAACAAACGTGCATTAATGGCCACATAACAATAAGATTCAATTCACTGGTGAGAAGATGCCAACATTATTTGAAGTGACCACAGAACACAGTAAATACAGGGCAAGCACTACACAGCAAGAGGTGATTGGACTAGCTTGATAAATCGATTACATGACATAGAGAAAGTAGAAATCCAAAGATACTTGATAGATTTGGTTAAGCTGGAACAAGTATACTACTGAGAGAGCTCATTGTTACCGTGTACTGTTTTGTTGTATGCTGTGTTATGTGTTAAGGGATTTTTTTTTATGGAATTTGGCATGCATTAAAAAATACAGTCATGCAAAATGCTGGTGTGTTGATTTCAATATTGTGGATCTGTCCAAGGTACTAAAATCACAAAATAAATGGGTTGCAAAAAGGTCTTTTTCAAAAAAGAAGCAAACAAAGGTACATCTAACAAAACTGACAATGGCTGGACTCCATTCAGTTGCTTCACTTTCAGGGTCCCAGTATTCTGCATGTTGACTTATTGAGACACTTCAAGAGAACAGTGACAGGGTTTTGGGCAAAACCTAAACCAAATAAATGAAAAATCAATGTTAAGAGCATCAAAACTAGCTAAATGACCTTTTCCACATCTAATGGATTTAGTTAGTTATTCCCCAGTGGACTGCTGCTGAATATTTCTTAAAGTAATTTCTGTGATGTTTAGGCTGCTCACATACTCCGTCTCATGTGTTGATCCAAGGCTGGAACGAGTGGAAGAACGCTCTTTACTTTGTGCTTCTTGGTTTATATACTCATTTGTTTGGACAGTTGTCCTTATTAGGAAATTTTTCAGCTGTCTCTCTGTTCAATGGCTAATAATCCCGAGATGATGGCTAACGATTTTGTGACAATGACTGACAGTCCTTTGACAGTGACTGAGTTGTGACACTTCCTCTTGTCAACCGAACAGTCTTCCTCTTGGCCTCAGCTCAGCTTCTCTACTGATTTGACATTTCCTTCATTGAGCTTCTAAACTTTAATACAATCTATCACGGCTAAACATTACACATTCTGTTATTACGGCAATTGTATTTGTGTATGGCAGGAGTGTATGGATCTCAGCTTTTTTGAGTGTGTGTGTGTGTGTGTGTGTGTGTGTGTGTGTGTGTGCGTGTGTGCGTGGGTGTGTGTGTGTGTGTGTGTGTGTGTGTGTGTGTGTGTGGATATGTCTCTGCTTGTGTGTGTGGGTGTGTGTCTCTGCACGTGTGTCTGTGTGTGTACAAACTTGTATTTGTGTATGGCAGGAGTATATGGATCTCAACTTTTCAAGAGTTTGATGGGTTATGTGCTCTAGTTTTGCCTAAACCAATATGGTAATAATAAGAATCCATAATAATATGAAATTAATGAAATTGTATATTTTTTAATTAAAGAGTGTAAATGAATTTGGGGAGGACCCTCAAACCACAGTGCTAAGTACATGCACCCAAGTCTTCCACAAATCTAGGGAAAACTCTGGGAGCCATTGTTACTGTTATAAACATTGATGCTTTTCTTACTATTCTGTGAGAATAGAGTCAGTTAGTGTACTATGAACAAGAAAGAAAGTGGAGATTTCAACCGAGTAGGAAAATGGTTTCAGCGTGTTTATCCCGGACAGAAAATTACTTAACTTTAAGTAAAGGAAAGTTACTAAGTGGGTAAAAAATGATACAGAAATCATTTCACCGTGCAGCAATTACCTAAGTGAGTCTATGAACAAGAAATAGATGTTTGACAGCAGGCGAATGGAAGAAACACTAATAGGCAAAGTTTCTGAGAACTACATGAAGTGGGTCATGTTTGTCGTTACATAGGATCATTGTTTTTTTCCATTATGGTTTTTCCTATTGAAACAGAAGAGAAAAACAGAGAGTGAGTTTGCAGATGTGTGCATGCCTACTAAACTGCTTATAAATATGTATGAAAGGGCTCTGTATGTGCAAAATCTGCCCTGCCAGTTACCTTTGCCTTTTCTCAGCATATTTGTATTAAGCCCTGACAGTTTCCATGTTCCTTTTAAGCCCAAATGCACACAATCCAGTTGACAGCAGAACATAGACGGACACATCTGGTGCAGCACACCACAGCAAAAGCAGAACAAGGATTGTGGTGACTCAATTTTGAGTTCAGTGAAGGGCTAAATGGGCATGGTCGAAAGCACAGAGGAGCTTAAATGGGAATAAAGGAGTTGAGGGAAGAAGTTAGATGAGGTGAAATTGGACAGAAAGGAGAAGTAGGACACAAATTCTTCCAACTGGACAAACAGGAAGTCAACAGAAAGCGGTATTATTGACCAGGGGGGCTGATGGGAAAGTTCATTACTTCTGTTCTCTTTTCTTCAGAGGGCAGTACTTCTCCCTCCCTTCTTTCCAGCCTCTTCTTATTTCACTAAGCTGCCGCTGTGAAGTGTTATCTCTGACAGTCAGAGCGAGGGAAAGTTTGGCCCAGTCAGATATCTCTCTCCTCCCAGCACCACGCAGGGCCTTGAAGATCAGGATAGTTTCTCTGAGAGTCTCACCAACTCCCCGCAACTCTCTATAGGTAGATAGAGACCGAGGGAAAAGGCAAACTGATAACAGTGTAAATTAAAGACTGTCTGATTCATCTCATCGGGTGAAATGTTTGCCTGGACTTTTTCAGCTTCAATCACGTCTCTCAAACTCTGTAAGACATCTTAAGCCCTTTGAGATCCAGAATAAAAAACATATTTGCCTGTCAGTGAAATCCGCTATGGGGATATTACAAACTAAAATGAAGCACACTGTCTCGACTGAACAAAAATTTGTTTTGATTAGCATGTGTTATATTTCACGTTACTCAATAGTGGCATTCTAATGTGATATTTATTGCCAATATCACGTTTCTATACACAGACAGCCAGGGCTCGGATAATGCAGACGTTATTCCTGAGACGGCAGTCCAATAAAGGACGTGGATGCGTATCAGTGTCTCAGTATGCAAACTCATGCATAGCACAGATCCCTTATAAAACATTAATTGTAGCAAATCTAATCTTAAGAGATCAGCTCCGATTTCATGGAGTTTATTGTGGAGCCTGTAAGGCGATTGAGAGATGACTGTTGAGATGCTCCAGGATACAGTTATGTATTTTAACTAAAATGTGGCCAATTTGCATTATCCTTCAATCAGAACGCTAATTTGTGGAAACTATTATTTCTTCTGTTGTCTAAAAAGAGCAAATTACAATCAATATATCAATAGCTGATCATTTCTGATTTCTGAAGTAAAATTTATGTTTATCTGCAAGGCTGTAGTGTTTACTGTCATGTGGCGTAGGCTGCATGATATGGTACAACAAAAAACGAACACTGCAATTATTTTGACAGGTATTATGATTGAATAAAGGATTTCCAACCATGACAGAGTTAAAACTAGACACTGACTTTTATTAAAGTTTTATAAAAGTTACTTTAACACTCACTGCAACACCAGGCCTACACTGAAACACACTGAAAAACAGTTTTAGTACAAATGTCATGCAGAGACAACAGCTTGATAGAGAATCACTAACACATCAGGCTCAGCTGGCCATTCTGGTAGTTTCCACAACAATATAACCTCAAAATGTATGTGTCTCTCTGTGTGTCCATATGCATGTGTTTAGATTTCCTCCATTATCATTAGGGAGCCAGCATCTTACTGGTTAGCTTAAGCCTCAAGTGCCTTACATATATTTGCTCATGGATTAGAGGAAGTTGCCACTTGATTGTGATCTCCTCTGAAACATCTGATGCCAGTCAATATGATTTAGAATAATGAATAAATGGTGAGCAAGGCCAGGATGTCAACCAGGCGTGGGGATGTCTAGGCACCTCGTGACAAAATTTGATTCCAATTTAGAGGCAATGATGTGATCATAAAACGATTATCAATACATCGCGATGCTTGAAGAGCCATAATCAAAACTAACAAGTTAATTGACTTCCATTGTATTTGCTCATATTCAGCTATACTCACCAATGCTCAAGAGGAAGACTAGTTTAGAATGCAACCAAAACTGACATGATTATGTCCGTTATGTTTCAACATAAAAAAACAAGTGGTTCAGTCATAATAAATGGAAATCTCAATGTTACAAAATTGTGACAGGTGCTCCTAATGTTGATAATCAAGTGTTACATTTCCTTGAGACAAAATACTTTAATAGAGAAGTGTGGGGCATCTAATAATTGACTGATTTTATTCCCCTAAGTGTAAACACACCTCTGTCAAGAATCAAAAGGAACTGATGCTATACAATGATGTTCTGGTTATCCTATAGCCACTATTATACCTTCCAGTGAATGAAACATCTGTATTAGTATCCATCTGATGCCCATCTGTCTGCTCAGAAAGCATGACTGTTGTTGAGTCAAAAGGTTGCATGCACAGGGAAAACCTCTCTGACATCTGAAAAGAGTCATAAAAAAAGCAACAGAATTGTAGGTTGTTGTATGGAGGTTCTTGGCACAGTCAGAGGTTAGATTTATTCCAGCAGATGGTAGAACAGCACTGATAGAACTTCAACTTCATAGTACACACATATTTGCATATGTATGAGTCAGCAATGACCATAACTGGACAACATGGCAGCACAGAGCTCAGGGTGGCAGCAGGGTGCTCTTGGAAAATTATTCACTGACTCGCTGAGCTGGAAAAACGAAGGTTACATGAAGGAAAACCTCATTAAGATACAAGGGGTGCGAGAACAAGGAGAGCGTAAGGAGTGCCAGAAAAAGCGGAGGAGGTAGAAGGAGGGTGGCTGGTGGTTGAGCAAGGGGTGGAGGGTACCGGGCCTCATCTGCATTGTGTGAATTCACAGCACATGTGGCCAGTGCCTGAGGGCATATTGTCAATTTGTGTGACAGTGTGTGTTTGTGTGAGTTTCAAGTATTTGCATGAGTTGCGTGTATTTGTTACCATATTGTATAGTTCTGTAAACAACTTTACTGTAATGAACTTAATCATCTGTAAAGACAGGGGCAAGTCCTTATCTATCATTTAATTACCATTAACAACCACTAAAGAGATGTGATTACAGTTTATGGTCGTTTCAAATACACTGAGGCACTAAGAGGTAAAAGAGAGAGATACGAGGTTTGCTGGGGTTACATGAAGAACTACAGCTTTCTCCACACTGTACAGAAATCAACTCCTAAATTCAGTCTTTTGTTCTCCACTATATCTCCTGAAGACAACCACAGCAGAGAAACCTAGAAAAGATTGCACAGTGTGACCCTGTGAATAGCTACAGTACAAAATCTCTGTGCTTTTCTCAGGATCACCAACTAGCAGCTTAACCCCATTAGTCAGGGCTAGTCTACATGGTCATGGCTCATTAAGACACAGAAAGGTTTATGTTCTGCTCTTAGCATTATGCAAACATGATTGATATTAATCATCATCTTTGTGGAGAAAAGAAAGCATCAGAAATGCTTGACTGTGCTGTTGATGTCTCAGTTTACCGCTCTGCTGGAGCGTGGGCAGGACTAAACACTCTAATCTCTTGCTTTAGCAACTCTTTCCGATTTTGTCACCTTGGGTGTCTCTTGATCTCTTTTTCCTCAGTTCTTTTTGAGGCAGAATATATGTTTTACTGCCTCTCCCGCCACTCCCACCTCCCCATCTTTCCTCTTCAGTGAGCCGGTTCATTTGATACATATGCAACCAAGTGGAAGGAATAAGGGCGGCATCCTCTCACTGCATTCATATGGAAGATATCAGGCTCACGTATGTACTGTGAGGAACTCATCAGGGTCCTGTCTGCAGCTACATGTAGCACTAACACCAGTCAGAAGGAGTTGTAGAGATAAAATTGTATCTGATTTTCAAAAGGAAGAAAAAATATTGTGGGTTATAATTTTTTCCACTTTCTCCTCAGTAGCGGACAAAGGAGATGGAGCAATGTTGTGGCCATTAAGTAGATATACCAATGTAGAGGCTTCTAAAATGTATTACAAGTTCATAATCATTAGGAATTCTCTCACTTTATTTCTCTATTT
The DNA here is from genome assembly GCF_904848185.1 of Acanthopagrus latus. Lineage (NCBI taxonomy): Eukaryota > Metazoa > Chordata > Actinopteri > Spariformes > Sparidae > Acanthopagrus > Acanthopagrus latus. The sequence continues at coordinate 14,451,369 of NC_051049.1, read as the reverse complement.
ATGTACAGTTCACTTGGTGACAACTGGTATTTGATATTAAAGCCAGTGTGAACGAATACCCCAATTGAACAGCGGAGGAATGAAGCTGTCCTGTAGGTTTTACATGACCTTACATCATCTCTATCAGCTCCATTGTAATCCTGGCCTGCTGTTACACTGGATATACACAGCATGTCGTAAGACAGAGTGGTTCTCTGGTCAATCTGGATCAAATGTTATAGAATAAAACCAGTAATAATAACATAATTGTGCTTAAATTGTCAAAATAGAAACAAAGAAACTCTTGCAGAAAACAAGCTTAAGTTTACTCCCACCTGATTTGTTGTGCATCGTCAAATACTTGACACTGCTGATGGATTGAACAACGAAATTAAATGTCTTGACTAAAGCACCCATAATTCACTGGAGGACCAGGGTAGGATTAATGAAAAAGGCAGAATCTCTCCACTTATACAATAAAACTCATAAAAAGTGGCAGCAATATGAATAAAAGGACAAAAGAAGAAAGATTTGTCAAATACTGATGTAAACCCAAAGCGTCAGTATTTGATGACCTGGGCATGAGACTCAATCAACTATCTTTCTCTAAATTTGTCTACATCAGTTTGAACAGAAAACAAGAAAAGAAACTGCTTGTTGACCTTGAAATTTAAACGAATATTTAAGGATATCCTATTGATTAAAGTACCTGTATTGTGAAGAAGAGAAGAAAATCTCTCCTTTATTCAAAAACAGGACCTGAAACCCAAATGGCAGCTATAATAACACAAAACTACCTGGGTTGAGGGAAATTGCTCTTTCATTTCAGTGTCTAGGTGTGTGTGTATGTGCCAGCGTGTACTATAAATGCTCCAAAAGAAATGCATGTGTTGAGTAAATGTGTGTGTCCTGTCCCATTTTTGCGAGCTGGTTGGCTGGGAGTGACATTGTCATTATCGACATCTCTCCCCGCTCCCCTGGATCCTGTAGCCATTAGCAACCAACTCCGGGAGTTGGCCTCTCCCGTGCTGCAGCCAATTGCTTTCACATCACTGTGTGACTGTGTGTGCATGCATGCGAATGAGCAGGTGTTCTATTTCATTTATGTTTGTGTGTGTGTGCATGTGTGCATGCAATCAAGCCTTGATATGGCTCTATGATAGCAAGGATGATTGAGGGCGTCTGTGTTGATTATTTGATAAAATGCAGCCACACTGTTACTCATTTATTCCCAATTTATTTTTGTGTTAAGACAAATGTTCCAGGGCAGCGTTTTAGTTCTACAGTGACACATACACACATTTCATAGCAGACAAGCTGAACAGAAAACTGCACACCAGGAGGAAGCGGTCAGCAAGAAATAATCAATAGGTGTTGATTGGGCCTACTCAGTACCTTTGTATTGCATGGCAAGCAACAACCCTTTTTTCTGTGTGCCTGGAAATCAATACTCTGATCTCTGATTAGGCCGGGCTGCACATCTCACTGAGCAGAGGAAAAGAGCAGTACACGCCAACTGACTGTGAAATGAGACTGAAAAAAGCACCAGTCCATGATAGATGACCGAATAAAACAATATTGCAGGCGTAGTTTCCCAGAACACAAATTAAGCTGCATGTTCCTCAAAGGCATCTGAGGAAAGTCTTTTAGCTGTAGAGACGTATGTTTACTCCCAGACCAAAGAACAGCATCTAATGTGAAAAAACAGCTAACACAGAGTTGCTCTTTGTGCAGCACATCTGTCATTTTCAAAGACAAGCAGCACTGAGCATATATGATGTGTTATATATTCATAGCTTTGCCAAAACACAGTTAGGGGAATTAAATGCCTTACTCAGAAGCACCTCATAAAAAACTGAAAAAAGGACTCTCTCTCGCCGGTCTAAACTCCCACAACATGGATTTGGCAATATTCTAACCTTTAGGCTGACGGTGACTCTTTACATAGTGGAGTCAACACTCCAGGCACTTATTGGCACAGTAACAAGAAAACCCTTTTATATTGAAGGTCCTGCTGGGAGTATGTGTGTGAAAAATCTCCTCTCTTTTCTGTTTCTGTCTGGAATCTCTGGCTGTGTTTTAGGAGATAACACAGAGGGGGGAGAAAAACAGCAACTATAAATTATGTTTCTATCAGATGATTGAAAGAAACACTTTATTCCTTGAGAAAATGCTACAAAATGTCCTCTGAAGGTTTACCAAATCAGACCCAAGGGATTCTATTTATAGTTGATGTCGTTCAAATTGTAGGACATACTCTATCATTAGATCACATATGTTCAGAGCAGATATGATAATAGAGACAAATATACACTCATACACACTAAGTATGCAAATGAGTCTTTGTCTCTGTTACTATGGGAGCTAGTCATGTGACAAACCACAGGAGTGTGTCGATATGCATCTAAGAATACCTGTGAGAGGCCTGTTTGTGTGTGAGTGTGAGTGTGTGTGTGTGTGTGTGTGTGTGTGTGTGTGTGTGTGTGTGTGAGTGAGAGAGAGAGAGAGAGAGAGAGAGAGAGAGAGAGAGAGAGAGAGAGAGAGAGAGAGAGAGAGAGAGAGAGAGATCATATATTATCGCTACATTACTGGCTGGCGGGTGAGTTTAATCAGGCCAGTAATAAAAGCAGGGTGTGCTGCTGGAGAATAGTCCTCTGGGAGTTGCAGCTCTTTGTGTCTCTCAAACCCCTCTGGACTAGGACAACCTCTCCCTCTCACCCCTATACCACCATCTTCCCACCCCCTACTGACAAACCTATTCGCATATTTCCTTCATCTCTCCCCTCTGTTTTCTTTTTCAGCTGCTCCTAAACTCACACTTAAGAAATGACATAAAACAGATTAAACCTTGTTACGATCACCAGTGCACCTTAGTGCCACTGTCCCTACTAGCATAACCTAAGACCTTCAAACAAACCATCCCCCTTTGTAGAAACACACCTGTACCCCATTTATTTTGCTAAGCGCCCCTCCCTTTGAGCCGAGTGGCCTCCCAGCAGATGATGGATGTGACAGGGAAGGCCCTGGTGGTGGCAGGGAGCACCAGCCTAGCTGATGGCTTATTCATTACACCAGGCTTCAGCTGTCCTTTAAGGACCGTAAAATGCCACAGACCAGCGCTGTGCTCAACACAAACACCTTTATTGTGATGGATGTGGCAGCAGAGGCCCTGCTGGATCTACAGGTACCAACCCTGCTGCTGGCTTGGCAGAATTTAACCTCTGTAAATGTAGGTGGTGGAAGCAATTAATTACACTCAATTAATTACACAGTTAGCACATTGCCTCGTAGTGTACTATGAGTATGAGAGCCATTGCTCTACCCACCAAACTGAAGTTACTGTAGCTGTCTAATGTCACTAGGAACATTTAACTTAATCGTGCAAAAAAAAATAAATAAATACATAGAATACATCTTTAAACATATTTGGGATTTACTAACAATACATTCATATTTACTTAAATATAACCGGATGACTAAATCTGCTGCTGAATTTCAGACTGAGTGATGCACTGTGGCAGACACCATGTTCTTGGGTTTCAAATTCTTCTTTCTCTTTGTACGCTAACAGGAAGGTTAATAGTCTGCTTCAGGCTCTTTTAATATTTTACAGAGATTTTGAAAGTGGTGGAAATTTTGCAGTGGTCTGAAAGGGTCACTGCTTTTAGCCACTCATCAGGTGTGTTTGATTGCACAACATGCTGTGCATATGTGAGCCTGTGAGGATTTAAGTGTGTGTGTACCTGCAATTTTGAGCTCCTGCATGCGTTTTAAACTGCAGTTCTGTGAAGGCACTTCAAGTGACCTAACAGGATGAATAGATTTTGTGAAAAAAAAAAATCCCCAAAGCAACAGAATTTTATCAAAAGCACACAGAGTCCTCACATATGTACACACTTGCAACACTCACTTGTGTCACAGCCAGTTAACTTTAACAGACTTTGCCTGTATGGTGCTTCAGGCAAACACAGACTTCAAGCATTAAGAACTTGTAACTTTATCTGAGGGCAAGTTCAGTCTGAATTATATTAGTCTCCTTACCAGACACTTCCTACATAACACTTCTCCCAGCTGAGTGTCTAGTATGCTTGTGAACTACCCAGCCAAGAAGCCCAAACTGCTCCAGTCTTTCCTCAGTATCCACAGTAGCAGTGAAAGTACAAAGGTCCTGTGTGGGCTGGCAGGCTAAAGAGGAGTGATTACAGATGAGTAGACTTTGACCTCGGGGCCAGCAGGACATGGATAGAGGCCAAAAAAAGAGCAAGTGACAAACAAAGTGTCTGCTGAGGGAGGTACAATAACAATGCTGAGCAAGAGAAAAACACAGGTGGAGATGTAAGTCGATTTGACAACCAACTAAAACGGTAGATGAAGGATATTTCTCCTTTAAATAACCTCTGACATTCTACAATCAAAGAATTAATGATTAAATATGAAAGGACACATCTACAACAAGTCATTTTGTGTGTATTCACCAGTAAGAGTATCCCTCTCATGTGCAATCACAGCACTCACCACAGTGCTTTGTTTTTGAAGTGACATGCTCCGTCTGTCTCCACCCACCTCTCATCTCATTTTTCCTGTCCAGCCCATGAAGGAGGATGGTTTAGCCCATGCTTTGCAGGTCCTAATGAGGCTGTGTGTGTGTGTGTGTGTGTGTGTGTGTGTGTGTGTGTGTGTGTGTGTGTGTGTGTGTGTGTGTGTGTGTGTGTGTGTGTGTGTGTGTGTATTGGTATGTGTGTGTGTGTTGAATGCTCTGGCCTGGTAATGGCTGCCTCATTGTATTACCATGGATACAGCTGGATGGATGTCAATGTAAAGAATCCCATTATGTTTTGTTTGTCCCCACTGGAAAATCCTTGAAAAAAGAACCCTTATGCCAATTTCATATCTAAATATACATGACTGGAGGATGAAAAAGTTCAGTCTTTCATTTTAGTCAAGAATTAATGTTAAACCAATCAGATAATAGTGAAAAATCATAAGAATCCAAAGCCCAAGGAAACATCTTGAAATCACTCATTAGATCCAACCAACAATTAAAACCCTGGAGATATTCAACTTACAATGATATGCAGCAAATCCTCACACAGTGAGGCTAGACCCAGTCAATGTTCGTCTTTCTTGCTTGACTTGCATGGACAATGTGTTTTGTGTGTCGCACCTCGATCTCCAGCAGTGTCTTGTCTATTGTGACCTTTGTCAACTGGCACCTCTGTGTCTGATTTTGTGGTTATTAGTATTCTAATGTCATTCTAATGTCAGCTAGGACACCAGGGGCAAAATTGATCTTATGCTGCTACAGAGTAAAGTGTGTGCACATGTGCCAATCTCCTATTTACAAGCAGTACCAACAACAGCAGCAGCCATCTCCAGTGTTTAGACTGCTAATGTGAACATGATGGGCCCGTCACACAATGAATGACAACAACAGGCAAGGTCAAAGTTCAGATTGCTACTGATGAAATGCTTGTATTTGTGCCATAGTGCAAATACTGTGGGGGGGCACGCGCATGCACACAAGCACACAGAAGAAGAGACACAAATAGAGATATATACACCACACATCCTTCATTTCTCCTCCAACAGGAGGTAGATGAAAGAGCCTGTAGCTGTGGTTGGAGGATGGGAGGATGGGAGGATGCTGGGCTTTTGAGAGGGGGTGTAGAAAGCGTGGGCGACTGACAGACAGACAACAAAAGACCAGCACTGCCCCAAAGTTCAAAAGAGCCCTTTCAACCGAGCATCTATCAGTGTGCATACAAACACACATGCATATGTCAACAAACGCGGCGCCACTGAATCATCCTTTATCCACAGGTAAGGCTTGATTTTCCACACATTTTTGTGGGTTTAGCTGTGCATTAAAAAGAGCTCTATGGCTACATTCAAGTGATCCCTGTTATCCCTCTGTATTGAATAATCAAAAACCACCCCAGAATGACCACACACTCAACGATGGTTTTCCTTTCCAAGCGCTCTTAGGTAATGTATAGATATATTCTCAACAAGGCAAGCACACATGAAAATAAAAAAAAAAACGACCTTCAGACCAATTTGTCAGAAAGATGCACAGTCAAAAGAAAGAAATGTCTACACTCCCAACATAAGAGCATTGACTCTCTTTAAAAAAAACACCCCTGCTGATGTGGCAGACCTCTGCAGGTGGAGTTGGCTTTGTGGTCATAGCTGCAGCATTACTTCCCACTCCATTTCATCTACACTGCAACATCTGCCTCCAAGAGTAGACACACACGCTCACACATAAATACAAATAAACTTTTACTAATTTGATGACTATCTCATAATTCATCATATGGTTGCAATTCTGCCTACATTTCTTCTCCTCTCGTCATAAAAATTGAATTTCAATTACATATTTTACTAGTGAGTTTAAGTAAGTTATACATTATACAAAGTTAAATTTGGTTTGATGTGGTGAAGCTCCAGAGACAACAGGGAGAAGAATGTCAGCATACTGAAGGGCCAGGATCCACAGCTCTCCAGGGATACACTTCAAGCCTCCCAACAGCAGTCAAGCTTGTGCTAAAGCCAAACTCTGTTGCAACACTCCTGGTGTAACTGTGGCAGCCCTTGAGAGTCTGTCTCCAAGTGATGGGCTTGCACATGCATAACCACAGATAGCCACAACTTAAAGTGCTGCTAACAGGATTGTGGAAAGCTCAGTTTTAAATAGATGATTTGAAAGAGCAGAGGGTAACGGAGAACAAAACACACGCACTAATAAATTACTAACTAAGAAAATTAAAAAGGTCTTGCACCTTTAAGATACATCTGCAAAACAAAATACAAATTGCTCAGCATTAACCAACTTAGTTTTATGGACAGACACATCAAATGACATCTGACTTTGGACAAAAAATCAAAACATACAAAGCCAAATTTAATTCATTTCAAGAAGTAGTTTATTGCTTTATCAGTCTTAAAAATGGGCCTTGACTTTTGCTGTGTTTAAACAGTCAAATAATCCTGCTGTCTGGGATTTGTGCAAGCAAAAACTTATATTTACATTTACATTTACAACTTATATTTATATATATATATATATATATATATATATATACACTAATATTATTATATACTAATATTACTAATAATTTTTTTACATTTTCAAAAGTTGCAACAACAAGGAAAAAAATGGTTCAGATGCATGTTTAGATATATTGTGATTTGTAGTGATCCTTGTATCATTATTAATATTAAAACAAGAATCTGACAAGACAATGTGCTGCATGTTATAAATTTTAAGATTTAATCTAAGTTAACATCTGCCAGAAAATGATGATAATTTTAAGTGTGTGAATCATAAATACCCGTGTCTTATTACTTTAAATATTACAAATATATCTCCAATACATTAAGTAAATGAAAGTATTCATCTTGCTATATCTAATGTTACATCTATCCATTTGTCTAATTAGATGGGTAGTTTTCCTCTCTCCTCTATTCAAAAATAATGTGTGAAAGAGAGAAAAGATGAACAAAGGACAGAATCTGAGGTGTGCAGTAACGCAACAGTGCAGGATGGATTGTTAGCTACATAACTTAAGAGCTGAAAGCATCCACCGAGAGCTTTTCAGCTAGCTATGTTTAATTTGCAAAAACACTTTGGTTGGACAGAATTTACATAATTGTAGCACTTATCGCACCATCACTGAGAAAGTGAGAGGTACCCCGCCCAGTGAGAGAACAGTCGTCAAGGCAACTGAGGGGAGGGTTCAACGGGAGCATGTCACTGGCCTTGAGAGATAATCCGGGAGGGAGGGGCTGAGGTAGCTGAGGTGGCATTCACACCGGGAGCTGACGGGAAGTCATATAGTCATGTCTGTCAAGAATACATGGCAGTAGGTGAGGTCATTTAAATTACTTCCCAGATGGAAATACACACAGAACTTCAATACTTCTGCTGCTGTCAACTGCACATCCAACACACAGCAGGTGATAAAGCAGGTTATGGGACATTGTGATGCTCCTCTTTAACTACAGTCCAGTTGGGGAGAAGCATCTGTAGGTCTGTTTATGCTGGCCACTCAACTGACCACTGAGCACATTAAGTTTAATGAGTTAATCTACTTTGTGTGCCCACAGATAAATGACTGCAGAACTCAGGCATAAATTTCTCTCTCTGTGTCTGGCCTGCTCTTGTTTACAAATGTTTACCTCACTGTGGTCTCTCTTTTTGTCTTTATGTCACTTTGACATTGCCTCACTGACTCTACACTTTTCTTTTTGTAAAATATGGTGTGTATTTTTATACGTGTGTGTTGTTTACACCGTGAATGAAATACAAATCAACAGCAGAAAATGTTGAAATGTGTGGCCAAGCTCCAAGAGAGACAAAAAGGAGCCACCTCTGACTTACCATCTAAGCCCCTATCTCACACGTAGGCACCCATGCACACACAAAGACAGACACACAAAGACAGACAGACAGACAGACCTGGAGTGTCCAGGGGAATGTGTAGTCCTGGATTCCTCTGTCTGTCCACCAAGAGAAACAAATTAGCAGGCGGTCTGTTGGGCTCAGAGTTTGGAGCGTGGCCAGAACATGCAGCACTAAAGAAGGAACCACATAGTGCAGTTGGTGGCCACAAGCCCAACAACAGTACTGTTTCTGCTTACTGCTTATGGTCTTTCTGGACAAACAGAAAGCGACAAAATGATTTATTGCACAAATGAGAATGTATACAGTGAGTTTAGCACTGCTGTAAATTAAACTCCAAAATGTTCTGAAACTTTTGGCTCATCCTCCCTAACCATTATTATTTTATATAATCTGCTATGGACCAAAGGGATCTTTTGAAGGACATTTTGACTAGATGTTGGCACTAAACTTAAGGTCATGGGGTGACAAAACTTGAGCAATCATGTTTTGAGGGCCATGAATATTAATACCAGATTTTATGGCAATTAGACAAGATATTGTAGCTTACACTGGATGTAAGTGATAGACTGATAAGGGCAGTCAGAGGAATACCCCTGCCCTTAGCCCCAGTGACAGCAGGATAAAAAAGACATTCAGAAAAAAACAGTATTGAGTTAATATCACAACTTTGTTTCTCCACAACCGTCACCATTTATTTGTTCATCAAACTAATGGGTTAATATGAGGACAGATGCAGCCAGTCATAAAGAGAAAAAAGGGAGAGTGAGATGCAGAGAGTCAGAGAACGACACAGATACATTACAAAGGCAGATGAAGAGATTCTCAGCAGAATCAACAGATTGACAAATTCCTCTGCAGAGCACTTATGCTGTCCGTCACTTTGCCAAGGCCACTAACACAGTGAGGGATGGTTGTATCCAGGCAACCAGGCGGCTAGCATCAGCAGCCTGTATCTAACCACCATCAACCAATCGCAAGCATCAACTCCCACCTTAGCCAATCGTGAATGATGTCAAGCAGCTGCTGTTCAGCGGGGAACTATTATCACGGCCAACCAACTCGGTGAATGGCCAATTGTCTGGGTGCCATCTGTGGATCCAAGAGGTTGAAACCCACCTGATGGCCTTCGGCACATCATTTCTACCTGAGCTAAAGACAAATAAAGAGCATACAGTATGTGGACACGTGTCTTCATATTGCTGCTATATATACCAGCTCTAGGTTTGTCATTTAGACAACTTATCTATAAGTCACAGAAATTCAATTATTGAAGTGATTTTTGTTTTGTTTATATGGATCTCCATTAGTGACTCAATAAAGCAATCACTGATTTTCCTCAATCCAATTATGTCTGTTGCGCAGAGAGGTTATTATTGAAATCACTGCAGTCTCCAGAGGACTATTTGTGCTCTTCTTATCTGCCTCAATCTACATTTTACCATTTCATCCTAAAATGGTGGCAAATATCATTTAAACCAACCTATCCCTGTGGAAAAAGATGTTCTCTGAGCTGTGAAGTGTAAAACAGCACAACACTGAACATATTCAATTCTTAAAAACATAACAAGATATTGCACTATTTCCACTTAAGTCTAGTGAGACTCAGCAGCTTGCATCATGAGCTATTTGGATCCAACAGATGAAAATACAGGTCTAATAGAGCATATTATTACCAAGCATGCTGAATGTGTGTGTGTGTGTGTGTGTGTGTGTGTGTGTGTGTGTGTGTGTGTGTGTGTGTGTGTGTGTGTGTGTGTGTGTGTGTGTGTGTGTCGGCCTCTGTTTGACAGACATAAGTTTAGGCAATGCAATCTGTTAGCCTAACTGTGGCTGACAGTTGCTGTGATGTTCAGTTCACTCTTTGTGTTTGATCCTCCAGGTACAGAGGAAGCGAAGCCTACAGGGACATCTCATCCGCTCATTCTAATTCTCTCTCCCTCTGATCTCCTGCAAAGCTGCATAACAATACAAACATTACCAATACACCGAGCATGGTGCACCTTCTCTGTAACTGTATGTAACAAGCTGGTGCCTTTCTCTATCCTTGTTTCTTTCTGCTGTTTGAAAATCCTTCTGATCCTGGCTTAGAATTCTGCAGGGATTTGGTTAAAAAAACAATGTTTTGTATAAATTAAAAATTGAACTTCATGTCTGTGCCAAGTCAAACATTAAGGAATTACCAAAGCTGGTAAAATACATTATCAGGGGAACATTAACAGTCCATCTTAGAGTTACCTAGACTGCTGAGAAAAGAGAGAGCTTAGTGGTCAGAGAACCAGGAGCAGATCCAGATGCTTAAGACAGGATGTCCTGCAACAACAAATAAAGCTGTGGAGCAAGCTCCTGCCACATGCTGCCTCTGAGAGGGAGAAGTCATTCCGTAGTAAGATGGTGGACCTGAAAAACTGCACAAACAGAAATCAGCAAATGTTGAGGAAGAGATCAGTCAGGTACTCCACACAGAGACCCCAAAAAAGAAGGCTTTCTATCTGGAAAAGAAGCCCACATCCTACTATGAGGTCGCTGGTTCAAATCCCGGCTCTGGGCAGGGCTGAGCTGCATGTCAAAGTGTCCTTGAGTGAGATACTGAACCCCACATTGCTCATCAGTGAGGGCCCTGTGATGAGCTGGCGACTTGTCCAGGGAGTTACCCTGCCCTCGCCCTGAGACAAGGCTGGGATTGGCTCCAGCAGCAACACCCTGCAACCCCTTGGAAAGGGATAAGCGGCTATGGACAATGACATGACATGACACATTTTATATATATATATATATATATATGCACTGTGTAAAAGGCCTGCTCACCTTCTAACATTTTCTTGAGCCATTAGGGCTGTGCTGGAAACATCAATTGCGTTACAAAGAGTAAACGGCATGTATAACTGTAACTGAACTGTACACAGGAGCAACAGCGAGGTGAGTGTCCGTGTGTGCGCTCCTATGTGTGTGTCTGTGCACACGTGGGCCTCTAAGGTTTATAGATAGCAGCCGCTCGAGTCATAAAAACAAGATAAGTGTTGTGTCAATAGTCCAAGCTGTGGCCATTAATCTAAGCAGAATAAGAGCCCAGGCTCCACTACTGTAACCATAGCAGACACAGTGAGGCCGCACTGTAGAGGTGGAGAAAATTCAGTATCCATTAACCTACAGGGTGGCCATGCCATTAACCGAGGGGGTCAGCGAAGTAACGTTATAGCCAGCACACCACCAGCTTGGATGTTGCTTGAAATACATCATCACCCATCAGATGGAGCATGCCGCCTGATATACATCATGATATATCCTGGAAAGGCTTGTGCAATATTGCTATTTTGCATGCTATTAATATAGAGTACACTACGGCACCTCTTCTCAAATTCAGAAGCAACACCAGACCAGATTTAAAACATCAGGTGTATTGACAATAATATAAGCAGCACAAATTCTGCATTGACAACAATATTGATCAATATCATAATGTTGATTCTCATGGAAATGGCCATTGGAAGCTTGCATTATCAGTAGAACTGTATGAATAGCACATGCTCACAAAACATGTTTTAGCAGTGAGCAACTTAATTTGCTTACAATTAATGAGACACTCTCTGAAATGCTCAAGAGAACCCCTCAGCGATTATAGGTAAATATAACATCATGCTATTATTCATGCTTGTTCAGAGATGGATGCCTTAGTCAGCTTGGTGTGGATAAACCAAGGTGTGTGTGTGTGTGTGTGTGTGTGTGTGTGTGTGTGTGTGTGTGTGTGTGTGTGTGTGTGTGTGTGTGTGTGTGTGACAGTGTGTATTTGTGTGAAGGTGTCCCTCCAGGCTGCCGTGGTATTTTCAAAACAGCAGCTGCAGTCTCTCGATAAGAGTCACACTAAACAGCTTCACTTTGAGGACAAAATGAACAGAAATGTGAGGAGGAAAACATTTAGAAAAACCCACTGACACACACACATTTCTGTAACAGGGCAGATATTAGGAAGCTCGTAGACTGGCAGACATGAAACAAGGCATTTTCCACAAAGAGGGAGAAAAAAAATTGGCACAGTGTCTGGAAGCTCTGCAGTCAGACAGAGTTGATATTAGTCAGGAGCATCCCATAAACAGCATAACCCAATGTTAGTCACACTGATATTCCAGATTTACTCAGTATATATCTCTGAGTGTAATAACTTTCTATGACATGTTTAATCTATTTGGATGGATGAAAGGGAAGGAGTACAAAAGGGAAGAGAAAAAGAGAAGGACAACTGAATAAGTGAAGGAAGAACAGGTGCAAGACATTTACCAGGGTGGCAGAGAGAATAAAAGTTGAAAAGGTAGCACGAGATGGAAAAGGAACCCCCAACAAAAGAGGACTCAAAGGTATTTGAGGCTTTAAGGAATGTAATAAGGAGATATGAGAGGTAGAATAAAAGAAAGAGGATGAAAGATGGAATCAAAATACGAGAAAAGTGAAGGACAAAACGAAAAAAGTGAGATTTAAATTAAAGACTGCAGAGTAAATAAAATGTAATCTTAGATGTTTCTTACTGAAGCAATGTAAGATTCCACATACATTCCTATAAACCAGCACATTAGTGTCGAACATGTACTTAACATGTTAGCTGTTTGCTAATGTTACACTGGCATGGTAAGATCGCATTTGGGTCGAACAACATTGCAACCCAACCCTATCAAAAGCAGGGTATAATGAGCAACAGCTTGTTTTCTCACTATTGTTGGCACTATCTGAAATTAAAGCAGACTCCCTATTTTCAAAGAGCATGGAATTCAACATTACAAATGAGCTACCAACATGCTGTAAAAAGGCCAAATTGCATACTGCTGTTAGTGAAGTTAATTCAGGTCAAAGCTGAATGTGATGTTACAGCTTAAGATCCCCATTGAATCATGTCTCCATTCCTGATTGTTATACTGTAACTCTCACTTATGAATGAGCCATCACATTGCCCATTCTACCTTTGCCGCCCAGGCAGGGAGGAAGGAATCCAATATATGATATTATCAAATTAGGAGCAATTTCCTGACTCAATTAGATTAGAAGCATACTGACCTTGTGGTGCTTGAGAGTCATATCATCAACATGATTTACATGAGCAGGACGTACCCTTTTTATTTAATTCTCTCTTGTTTGTTTTAAGAATCACTTTATGAAAACAGTGCAAGAACATGTACAGATATTACAAAGCACTCATGAGCAATGTAGTATCTTTCACAAATTGTGAGCCTAGTAAAAGCAGGGGGCTATATCTTGCTGGCTATATATCTGTATCAATCTTAATTATTACTGATGGGGGTTGAAGTGTTTTTTAGGATTTAAATATCATCATCTGGATATTAACCAGACCTGTCCATTTAACGATTTGATGCAAGCGTGTTTTATTTGTTGAGCTAAGTTAAGTTATTTTGGGGTCCTGAATTCTTCATATGTACATACATGCACATGTTAGTTTTGTGCGGGGTGTTTGGGAAGCATATGGAGCATGTGGTTTGTTTGTGCACATGCTGCGTAGAATATGCGTATGTGACATACAAAGTGAAGAGCGTCCGTTGTGAGTGGCATTTATGTTGTGTGTGTGTGTGCAGGTGTATGTGTGAGCGTCTCTGTGTGTCACTCAGCAGCATGGGGTGGTTACTAGCTGAGTTTAAAGAGCAGCATGTAGAGGAGAGGCAGCCACTGTCTGTCAACCACCAGTGAGCACTGGGGCTCTGAATTCCCATTCATCCCCTTCATCTGCCCTCTGTACAAACGGACCACCAAATCAGAGTTGGAGATTGCTGTGGTTTCAGAGTGGGGAGTGTGTGTGTGCGTGTGTGTTTGTGTGTGCGTGCGTGCATGCGTGTGTGCGTGCGTGCGTGCGTGCATGCGTGCGTGCGTGTGTGTGTGTGTGTGTGTGGGTGGGTGGATGAACCATACTGACTGAGCCTCCTAAAGCCCTGCAGCGAACACTATCTGGCTGGTATTTTTTTTCAGAGCAGACAAATCGACCCTTGAAGATCTGACCTGCTCCTTGTTAACCTGGGTTGTACACACAGACATACACAAATGCACACACACCATACACACCTCCAGTCACTAAGGAAGAGTAGCCAAGGCAAAACAACTACATACTGAGAACAGAAGCATAGTAGACAAACACAGACATTTTAAGTCTGATTTAGATTTGATTATTTGGTAACATTTTCAGCATTGTCAATGTTGATTTCATCAATGGACACCCCTACCATGGTGCTCTGAAAACATGTAAAACACACCAAAGCTGAAGGAATTCATTACATAATGCAGTTTAATTCAACAGGGAGAGGATGTTGTTTGAGGTACAACTATGTGGACACAGACTGTTTTGTGATATGTGGTACAGTATGTTGCTAGATGATCATTTATGATGCCTGAGAATATATGAAGAGGATTCTATACGGCTTTATAAAATATAAATAAAGCAGCATATGGTAATTAGCTAATACTTTTTTGACACTCATAAATTTAGAACAGTATAGAGATCATTTATTCTTAATTACATAGCAGGAACATGTTTCAAAAAGTTATGAGAGGGGCAACAAAAGACTGGGGCAGTTGTGGAACGATCAAAAAACCTGTTTGGAACATTTCTCAGGTAAACATGTTCATTAGTAACAGGTAATATTATAGATAATGTCACAATTGAGTATCAAAGAGGCATCCTTGAAAGGCTCTGTCACTCACAAGAGAGGATGAGGCAAGTTTCACCACATTGTGAAACACAAGACTGTATAACAGGATATTAGTACATGGGCTCTGAAAAAGTGTCACAACTTTTTTGGAACCAAAGTTGTAAATACCTTTTGCTTCCTTGTATGTCTACAACAATGTTCACGATGGGAGTAATCATGAGTCATATCATTAAACATACAGACAAGAATACAGTATATAGTGTTACTGTGTGTTGTGTTGTGTTTTTGTGGTTATGAAGAATGTAGTTTTCTTCATGTTGTTAGTTTGTGTTGTCAACATGCTTTGACAAAGACAGTATTAAAATTCAACCTAACACCCCAGCCCTTAGTTCTACATGTCCTACAGTTATTGTGTTTGGATCCTGAATGTCACAGGAACAAAACAAGGCTCAAGTGATTCTGGTCTCTTTCTTTGGTGCCATGGTAACTGTGATGGAGAGAGTTCAGCTCGGCTTTGTGTGTCCACAGAGAGGTACAGAAAGTAAGGTTGCAATCCAACAGTGAGACCACCTTTGAAGCACAGTGCCACTCCCAGAAATTTGATGTTTTCAAAAATATAACAAAGCCCCCTAACAAGGAGTTTTGTAACCTGGCTTCCTGGCTATGTTAAAAATAAATGCTTTCAGAGATCAACAATACAGCAGTTTAAGTCATTACACATATGATTTGTTGTCATGAAAACCCCAACAAGAAATTTACAATAATCCTCTTACAAATGGCTGCTGCACATGCCGGGGGAACAATAAGCTGTTCTCTGCTCAATTGAGCTGCATACTAATAGGGTGATTATGAGGCCTAATTATCAGATGGCACTTGTCAAGAAGAAGCCGTGCAGTTTGCCCCAAGGACAAAATGCAAAACAGAGACAAACTGTTGTTTCTGCAGGAAATCTACTGAGGAGTGTCTATTTCATAATACAGCTGGTTGTAGGTCAGGCGGACATTTATTTAAATGACAGCCATGACGGCAAGTCTGAGAAAATACCATCAGGTATAAATATGCAGTATACATGTAATGTAAACAGAGGACATGGCCCTAAGAGTGAGTCAATCCTGCCAGCACTGAAGTCATTGTTATTATTAATGTACATCATGAATACATTAGTCACATGTTGAGGAGGATATGAAATATGTATATTCCCTGAGGCGGCATTTGGCAGCAGGGATGGTTAAGAGGTATCGTTAAGAATGATGAACACTAACGGTCCCGACATGGTGACTTTAAAGTCAGTGACAGAAGCTTCAGATATTGAATGAGTGTATGTGGGTGGTAAGAGTGAAGGTGTCTTGCTGTATCTAATCCCCACACCTGTTTCTATTACACCATACAACTAGGGCTGTGCAATATGGCTACAAAATAACATCACAATATTTTTCAACTGGAATGATCCTCTATAGTACTTCAGAAATGCTTGGAATGGGCAACAAAATCAAATATCAAAATAATAAGGGATTGCTTTAGTTGAAGAAACACTTTCTGTTGACATTTTTGCTGGAGTAGACTACTAAAAAGTGAGGCATGCTAAACGGAGCTCAGAGTGGGAATATCTCTAGAAAGACAGTTAAATGTATGATGCTACTTAGTTTAAAAACTATGCTGAGCCACATTAAGAACAAACACCCTGCTGCCATGCCCAAGGATGGCTCGCAGCCAAAGATCATTGGGGGATACAAAGAGTCAAATCAAATGTATATATATTGCCCAAAATCACAATGTCTTAATAGGTTTTATAATCTGTACAGTGATCTGTACATTTATTTGTGTAATGTTATGACATTGAGACTTAACCCATGGACATTTTTTTTCATAATTAACCACTTATTCTTCAATAATGGGTGCTGGTTTATCAAAGCAAAATGAAACAAAACATCCCCCAATCACAGTATTTCTGGCCAAAAACCTCTACATCAATATTTTAACAATACAGTAGGGATGACTATTGGTACAAAATCTTAACACAGCAACAGCAACATTTTTGATAAATCATTACAAGTAATGTGAGTGGAACGACTGAGTAGGTAACGGCAAGTATTAGAAAAGGTAAAACAGTCTGGTAGGTTCAGAATATGACATCATTTTACTGTAATGCAGCCTTTAAAACCAGGAAAAGACAACACTTATGCAATGTACTTGCATGTACTGTAAATTTCCAGTTTTTTGCGCTCTTGTGGCTGCTAGTGAGTGACAGGACAGTTTTTGAAGACTCGTGCATCAGGAGGAAGACTAACCATATTTCCAATCTCACACACTGTTAATAATTCAACGTTTAATATAAAAACAGACGGGCTGTCCGGGCGGGAACAATAGCAGTGAATTATTGATATCTCTCTCTGCTCTTGTCCCTGGATTAGAGGAAAGTTATATACTGTAAATAAAAGGAGAAATTATATCTGGACCAATATTCTTCTGCCCCCTGAAGAGCGATCCCCTGACCTCAAATGTATTAAACTTAAATTACGATGACTTACTGCTGCCATCTTTGGAAAGCAGTTAAAATTTACTCAGAATCTGAATCGATTGAATAGGCAAATGAAAAAAGCTCTTCAGCCAGGCTCTCATGGTCTTTTCTCTTTCCAGCTCTATTTTCCCACACACATTTTATGTGAGAGATATAACGTTTGGAGAAGGAAGCTCCCTGGGGCTTTCTCTTCCTTTCCTCCAATTACCACCAATGTCACCTCTCTTTTCTCTTTCATGCTTCCTCTCTCATTTTATCAGTCATTCTCAGTCCTCATTGCTCTTCTGTCTGCCTGCCCACTGTCTTTCTTTGAGTGTGTGTCTCTCATTTTGCTCAAAGGCAGAAAGGTGGAGGATAAAACATACTGAGACCACTGCAAACACAAATATGCCACCTCTAAAACCCACCCTTCATACCCACAAACACACACCCATGCATACCAGGCACTGACCCCACTGGGGCCAGACTCAATTTAAAGTCAAACTCTGTGCTGTTAGAGAAATGTTTCCATCAAATATCATGACTGAAATAGATCCTCCTGCTGCCAGGTGTAGTGCAGAGGCCTGTGATTGTGTTGACAATCAGCTGAGAGTCAATACAGCAATGCAGAGATGCGGAGACAGCCTCATATGAGCTTCATGTGATTGGTACATTTTCTACACGTTTTCGTTCCTCTGAGCCAATCTGAGCCAGCTTCTGGCCGTTTCTCCTGAGAGACCAATGGTGCAGCAAACTGGTACAGTGAAGGACACTGTGTCTTCTCCAACGTCCTATTCTCCCACTAACATGTACATAACCACACACATACCATCAGCATGTATCACTCAATCATTAAAAACTGCACACACATCTATGAAAAATATACCATTTGAATTGTAACACATGTACCAGCTTCCCAATCCTAGCACTGAGAATGTATCTAAATAACTAAATTAAAGCTGTTGTAAAGCAATGAAGGTTTAATCATTACCCTGCCAAATTTGATAGAAAAACTGAGTGCTTACAGCAGTGGATGGACCCTGCGTAATAAGCGATTTCATTGGTTGTACTCTAATTGCAGTGCCAAAACCACCAGAAATAAATCGGCATATGGCCCTGCTGTCATCACCTATAGCTCACAATCACACCCACACCCCCTGTAGCACACTGCTCCTTATGTGCCTGTGTGTGAATGTCTCTGCATGCAAGTTTGTGTTTGTGTTGGTGTGTCTGTATGCGGGTGGCTACAGTCAGTTGTATGAGAGTGCAGCAGAGTGCTACAGTGTGAGAGGATAAAAACATCAAAACACACACAGCAGAGACAAGGTCACATGTCTCTATTCTTCTTTCGGTCCATCCATCATCACCTCCCTGATTTGCATTGCCTTTTTCTATTACTCAAACTGCTGATCTTCAGTCTATGAATACAGGACAGATGCCATATGCCTGACATCCAAATCTGCAAATTGCAATTCAGGGCTACGTTTTTTTCCCTCTAATTTCAGCCATGCATTGCAGTCGATTAATGAAACTATTGCAATTAATCCATCAGAACAGCGTTGTGTGAAGCTTTGCGAGATAAATGCCACGCGGTCAGCTGTGACTGATTGGTTCCAGTCAGTAGAGTCTGGCTGATTTGCTGGCAGACAGCCAAAGCGAGTGATTAGGCTTCTCATCACCGATTAAAAACAATAACTTGTGTCATAACAGAGGTTAGATTATGGTTTGGAAGTCCAGTTAATACTGAACAAATACACCAAACCCCTGAGACCTTGGCAGCTGATTTTTAATCAACAGAGATGGATCTCATTACATTCACATGCCTCCCGTGCTTTAAATTGTTGAGATCACTGCTGGTGCTCTATGTATATGATCTCCAGTTGTGTGCCTGGCAAATAGCCAGAACATGTGATCTATGCTTTCTGTTTATTTAACCTTTATTGAGTTTGTATTCTCATTGGAGTAAATGCTCTGTGTCTGAGAATACTATTTAGTGCATATCTGAAGAATTAGTGTTAAGTGTCTGTACATCTTTGAGGATGTGGAGATCACAGGCCTGTCAGCAACATTCGAGCGGCAGATTGTTCAAAAGGTATGGAGATCAAAAGATGTTTGCCAAGGCCTGAACAGATGTGCACACCCAAATATGTAAGCAGTCATGCATTTGGTAGAGAGGCGCAGGAATGACAAGTTGTTGACAACAGGTTTCATAAGCATTGGAAGCCCTCCTAATTACATTTAAAGGTCCACACTCAGCAAACTGACAATTAAAGAGCTAGCAGGGGCAGGTAGACATTTGAGTCACCTTACGTTGCCTGTGTCTTTCTGATAAAGTGTTGAACACACTACAAAGAATACAATTGACAGCTAACATGGAAATAACTCCCTATTCATGCAGCGGGCATTGCTGTCTATACTTGTTATTCATGAAAGGAAACTGTAAGACCTAGGGCTGCAGTGTCTTTACCAGTCGTTGGCATAATGTTTCTCTGTTATGTCCTACAAGACCTCTTCGGAATCATGCTGATCAGCTGATCTTCAATGGCTTTATTCCAGACAGTCATGTATAATTGTTACACAAATATTTGTGTAGGGGAAAGATCGGTATAAAATCAGTCTGTGTGTGCCCTCTTGACTTAAGTTGTTTGCTCTTCTCATGCACTGACTCGCCAAGATGAATGAAGATGAACAGCCAATCAGGGTGATTTCTGCCACTGACGGGCTCTGCCACCAAATCAGCAAGTTCAATTGGTCAAAAACTAGTGAGGAAGGGTTGACAAGAGCCAGGGACACAATGCAAAAACTAGGGCCACAAAGTTCATTGTAGGCCTGACACTGACTAAGTCAACTCAACTCCTGTAAGTATCACTAACCTCTCCTTCACCCTTCTCCCTGTTCCAGAAACACATTATCATCATTTCTCCTACACTTGTATCCCAGCCGCTACCATCTCTGCCCTTTCTTTGCCCTCTTTTCTCTGCACCTCAAATCCTTTTACCCAACACTACATTCGCACCAGTGGAAATCTTATCCACCTAGTCTCCTGTAAAATGCCCAGAATCTAAAAATACCACCCCTTCTGGATTCACATCCTCATCTGAACTCCTCACCATTTCCCATCACCACAACAGGGGCTATCCAGACCCCACTCCTCTAAAACAGCCTATACCTTTCCTTCTCTCCCCCTCCTCCTCTTTCCTCTCCTTCATTCAGGCGAGATCTAATTCAACGATGAATAATGGATGGATGGATGGAAGACTTTCATCTATCGAGGATCTCTTTCTCTCTCTGTCTTTCTCTTGCGGGATGGCTGTAGTGTTAATGCAGGGCAACATGCATTGGAGATGAGCCCAGGGACCTCCCACTCAGTCTGTGTGTCTGTCTGCTGCCTGAAGGATCTCACTCTCTCTGTTTCTATCTCTTTCTGTTCCAGACTGGCCATTGACAATCCCATTCAAACCATTTATCATTGTTTTCCAATGCTTATTTCTTTCTTTCACAATCATCACTTCAGACATAAAACGAAAGAGCGCTAGCCATTCCCCTTCATCCCGGTCTTCAACCAATTACCTATCACCTCTTTACTGTTCATTACCTCAGTTCGATTAGTCCCTGACCTTGAGATAGTGATCCTAGGTTTGTATTGACCCTGAGACCCCCACTGCCTCCCTTCCCTCTAATACCCTTAGAAGCCTCATCAAAGGACCAATCTCACAATGCACTGCCACCTCTCTCGTTCACTACTTTGTAAGAGGAACGCTGGTTTAAATCCACTCTGGAAGTAAACCTGCTAGAGCCAAGGAAAACCCACTGTGTAAGCTTGATTATGGAAATGACTGCTCAAGCTCAAGAAATGTCCTGTTTAAATGGCATTTAGGTCTATAATTTGCAAAAGGTCTTGATGCCATGGCAGTCTATTGTGGACTAATATTCTCCATTGGATAAGGAGCCTTAGAGGTCTTTTGTCTCCAAGAAATATTGACTATAAGGAGCAAAAGCAGCAACAACAGAATATGTCTGCTTAAAAGCACTAAAAGAGCTTTCCTACTCACTTACAGCTGTTGTACTTCAGTGTTGCTCCACTTGATTTCTTCTTGATATCTACTAGGTGGTACCAAGATCATACTTTAAAAACAAAGAAGAACCAACCCCCAACAAAAACCCAACAATTAGCGCTTGGAAGTGAGCAAGAGCAGCAGCTTGGCAAGGATCCCATCAATAATGTAGGCTGGTGGGAGACCCCGGCTGCCACAGAACTGTCCTGCTGAACCCTCATGCCTGTCTACCTGTCTGTCTGCCTGTCCATCTGTCTACTTCCAACCATTGCCTTTCCCACCTTTTGAGTGCCTGCCTGACCTACTGCCATGCTTCCAGCATCTGCTTGTCGTTCTAACCATACACAGAGTTGTTTCTCAGCTTGTCTGCCTGGGTGTCTGTCCTGTTGTGGATGAGAAGACTGTATACATATTGTATACTGTATGTATTAATTTATTTATCTACTGTGGAGATGCATCCATGGTCCTTCATAATAAATACTTTATTCTAGTGTGGACACTACTATTGTGGCTTGGAAAAGAAAAACAGATGCAACTATATTTTTGCAAGACTGGCTGAACAAAAACCCTGAATTATCAACATGCCAAAGCAAGAAAATTACAGAAATCAGAAAGCTATTCCACACAGGGGGGCGAGGACAGACTCCGAGGGGAACAAACAACAGTAATAACAGCTGCTGTTCCATCATATACGCCAGTAGAATAATAATCAGCACTGTATCACACAGGCTAGCAGCCTTCAACTAACCTCTCATCGTGTTCGTCAGCAACAACAGACAAAATGGTGGACGAGCAAGCAGCATGGATAACAAACGAAAATAGTGAAATAAGTGCTGGTTAAAAGTTGTAGTTGAGGTGATGGGTGACTGTGACTCATGTTGCCACTTTTATTAAACACATTAGGTACAATGGCTCACAAACAGACACAAAAATATTCATCAGTAAGTGTTAAGAGGGTTGCTGGCAGAGTTGAAAAAAGGTCCAGCACTGCACAGGTTTACTACTCTGTTCATTGTCTTGTTATCAAAGCCATGAAGAGGCAGGTGAGAGGGAGACACTATTGTCCAGAGGAAGCTTGAGAACAAAAGCCTCACAGGCTGCATAGCAACTGGCAAGAGACAAGGCAACTGTGATGGTACAGGTGTCTGATGGGAAAATGAACATCTGGCACTGTAGTTGCCTTGTTCTGGCTCAGTGAGAAATAGAGTGAAACATCAATGCCATCCAGCCATCCATTTGGCTCTATGGAGAAGAATTACTCCTGTTTGTAGTCTTCTCTCTCCTTCATATAAGAGTAAGATTTGAGTGGTGTTTTACCGCTATTTGAAGAAAAGACTGGCACTGTTCTCTCTTCCCACTCCAATAACAGATCAGTTACACAAGTCCACTCAAACACAAATATGGTCTGGTCTGGCCGTAAGTGGATAGGCCTAGAGCAGGGGTGTCAAACTGATCCAGTAAAGGGCCATGTGGCTGCAGGTTTTCATTCCAACCAAGCAAGAACCCACCTGATCCAAATCAGGTGTGTTCTTGCTTGGTTGGCTGATTGGTTGGCTGATCCAAATCAGGTGTGTTCTTGCTTGGTTGGAATGAAAACCTGCAGCCACATGGCCCTTTACCGGATCAGTTTGACACCACTGGCCTAGAGCCTGACTGATTTATCGGCAGGCCGATATTATCAGTCGATATTAGGCATTTTCCAAACTATCAGTATCAGCATTTATAATGGCCGATAAATTCAAAATTTGAATTTAAAAAATGAAATAAAAACGGATGAAACACCCTTCAACCTTGTTATGAGTGTTGGCGTTGCATAGTTTGTCCACCATAGCACACTCTACAATGTCCCTGTGGGCAACACTCATGTTTAGAATGCCATAAACCCTATAATGTATTTTGATGTTCCACTGTTCTGTTGTGACAATTTAACAAACAACATCTTACAAGGTCAAAAGTTCAGGTAATAAGACACATCCTTATTTCAATCTTTAAGGAACAGGATAGGACTCCTTCAATAAAAGTGGATGCCTTATTTCAACACAATACAGTACTGATGAGATTTGACAAAAATATGGAAGGGTGCATAAACATTTTGGTAATCACATTTCTTTTTTATGGAAATGGTAAAGCTACTCACCACAAAAAGAAGCACTGCATACATTTTATCTCACACTGCTGCTTTTATTCTGCTATTGATTTGACTGCATAAAAGCATAAAAATCCCTAAAGGGATGAGGAAACTGACAGCCAAGTCACAAGCATTACTATACAATGTAGAAAAGTAACATGAGAAATCATTCATTCATTATAGTGCTGTTGGGGTCTGATTCATTCATTCAAATCCATTCTCTGGTCCCCTGAGCTGTATGTCAATAATGTAGTACCCCACTCTGCTTGGTGTGTGTGTGTGTGTGTGTGTGTGTGTGTGTGTGTGTGTGTGTGTGTGTGTGTGTGTGTGTGTGTGTGTGTGTGTGTGTTCATGGTACTAAAGAGGAGCACCACCCTTACTCCCTGTGTGCATCCAGCAGCCAGCAGTGCTATCGCTGCCATCTTTCCACAGCTCCACCTTATGGAGCACAGTACAGATACCATCACAGTAACTGACTGGCCATTTACAGAGAAGCACAATGGAGGACAGAATGAATGAATGGATGAATGAGACAGCAAATGAATGACTTAGAATGTGAAACATCCTTCCCCTTTCAGGCTTCGTAATATCAATTTAGGCATGTATGGCATGTAGAGCTCATCAACATTGCTGGAGATCGTATGACACACACAGACTCCTGTTAAAGCTGTGTGTTTATTATCTCGGGCCATTGTTCGCAGATCTCTGTAATAATCAACAGCCTAATTGAATTAGATTGTGGCATAACTCATTCTAATGGTTGGAACAGGAGGAACCAGAGATCCGACCAGCTGTTCTCTCTGTTGCCTTTCATTGGCTCCTCACAGCACAGAGGCAGGCGTGTTTTAATTACAATTACACAAGGACCAATGGAAGGGCCAGAGGAATGAGAACAAAGGATCTTAACGAGGGGTAAAGGGTCATATGCACAGTGAAGCCACCATCATGTGCATGTGTCAGTTTGCAACAAGCTCTCTTAATAACCGTTAATTCATCTTGTAGAACCTGAATGATTAATTAGCCTAAAATGGTGTGGAAAAAAGTGCATCTTCTGTGGTATGTTCCCTCAGAGGCTTTCTGGGGTGAAGGTGCTGATGGGCAATGTCCACTTAAAGAAAAGCCTTGCTAGCACTGTAACATAACACAGCATGAGAGACAATTATGTGCTTATGGAAAGATCAAACCATGAACATGGACATATTTGTTTAATGGTGTTGGCCACATGTAGCTACAGTCACACATCCTAACAAAGATATGTATGCAGAGGCTCTGATAGAGGCTTTGAAGTGCTGCCTGTTCAGTGTTGTGCCTATCTACTAAACAGCTCTATCAGGTACAGCAGGGTGTCCAAAGAGAGAGCTGAGTGGGTGAGCAAGTAGTTACACAGTTAACTGTCTCCCTCAGGCAAGGGAGACATCCTCTGAATACCAAAAATGTTCCTTTTTGTAATGAATGAGGCTGTAGACAGAGGGAGAGAGAAAGGTAGGATACACTCTTGAATTAAAACATAATCAGGCTTCTACCAACAGATTTAATTAAATGATCAAGGTTTTGAATTGGGCTTAAAATATATTGAATACCACAATGTATGCATTTTATGAGTATTCTTTAAAAATGTATCTATTTCATAAGATTAAAAAGTGTAATGTAGGCACATTTAATTACTGTTTGGTTACTGGTTTCTTTCATTGAAATTATTAGTTTATGAATCAATTGCATGATCAATAAATATAATAGGGAACTTTCATCAATTAAGCTAACAAAAAATGAAATGCAATCGTGAGGACTTGCTGCTTTCTAGTTGTCTTATGTGAAAGTAAACAGAGTATCTCTCTGATTTGACTGTAGGAAAAAACGGCCATTGTGTCACCTGGGAACTGTAACTGGGAAACTGGGAAAACATTTGTCAGATTCATCAACAATAACATTAATTGTAGGTGCTCCCATGCACAAATAGCCTGCATAGTCAACGCTGCATATGAAAAAAGAAGTAAAAGCTGACAAGTGTTGAATATTTTGGCACTTTAAAATTAGTTAAATACAATGAAAAAAAAACAACAACAAGAAAAAAACACAAGACTAACTGCAAAATTAACTGCTATTTATTTTATTTCTAAAAAGGTGATATGGGAAAAGTGGGAGGATCTGGCTCATGAGATAAGCGGGTTAAACTGCAGCATTGGAGGTTTGATCCCTCATGTTCACATGTCAAAGTGTCCTTTGGTAAGACAGCAAAGTCAAAAATACTCCAAAATGCAGCAGCTCTGCTACCATTTCAGTGCAAGTGTTTGTGAGAGTTGGTGAAAAAAAGTGTTATGTCCACAACAGCAAAAAAAAAAATGTTTCAATATCGTTCTGCCCCAGTTTCAATTCAATCAGATTTGACAGATTGAGTCTAGTCGATGTGGGAAGAAAGTGCTGCAGTAAGCTTGGATTTTATAACACCTGTTAATCTTGTTTCTCTTATGAAAAGTCAACAAAATGTCAGCCACAAGAGAGAAGACACAGGGTTTAATAACACTGTTTTACTGTGTCTACTTCTGTTTTCATTACAGCCTCTCTCTCTTCCCCATAAAAACAGTGAAAGGGAGACTATTTGATATATTCAGAGATTTCTTCTAAAGTCCATTGCTTATACTCCCTTCTTTGCACTTGGCTGCTTCAGTGTTTTGGCCCATTTCTGTA
This sequence comes from Acanthopagrus latus, assembly GCF_904848185.1. NCBI lineage: Eukaryota > Metazoa > Chordata > Actinopteri > Spariformes > Sparidae > Acanthopagrus > Acanthopagrus latus. The sequence goes on along the minus strand of NC_051049.1, from coordinate 14,424,980 downwards.
CTGAGTGAAAAAAGTGTGAAAAGCTCACAAATCAATTTGACTGAGTGGCGAATGTTGAAACGTCACAACCATACCAGATGGATGACACAGTATGATTTCCTACTGACTGATTGATCCCATCTCTATTCCTTAGACAACCTCACCTATCATGCGACAGGTTAACAGAGGCAGAGCATTGACCCATGAGTACAGCTCAGACCTGAGACAGGAAGTGATTTATCATACATGTTGAGCGTGACTAGCATGGCTAACAGCCTCTGGAGACAGCTCTCAAAGGAGAGACACAGCTCATATGTTATCACAGAAAAGGATGTGACAGTAAGTGATTTATTAATTTTCAACAGAGGGACGGCCCTACCCTATAGTAAAACTATATCTGTTGTCATGTTTCCCACCCAAAAATGGGTTTCAGAGTTGGCAGTGTGTCTCCTCCACAACCACATATTGTACTTGTCACTTGTGACTGTAGGTAACACTACTTTATAGAGTATATCGCCTACAATATAGTATAGATTTGAGTATCTATAGAATATAGTTCATACAATATGATAGATCCCAGATGACAGATAGAGAGACTTCTGAGCGGAAAAGGCTCAATAACTAATCTGTCAGCTACTTCAGTCCTAAGACAGCACCATGGGTTTGTGGATAGATGCACAGTGAGGCTACTGACCCATGTTCATGATTTTCTGACTTGCACAAACCTCGTTCAGATAAAGGATCAATGAGTCAGGCAGACTACACTCACATATTCAACTAAACAATCCCTCTCCCTTTTCACTCTCTTTGCTAATAGGGGATGGGGAGGGGGGTGGTAGGTTAACAAAAAAAGATGCATTTTGGTCGTTTTGCTAAAAAGTACAGTGGTGTCCCCCCTCATTCCCCACAAATCACCTAGCTTGTCTATAATGTTATTAAATGTACAATATAGGAACAAGCAACACTAATAGAAACCCACTATGCACACAAGGTCAGTGAGCATTCCAAAGAAAGAAATCACATTTCATAGAACATTTTCAATTATAAATCCTGAGGGTCCCCTTTCACACCTACTGCAGTCAAAAACAAAGTCAACAAATGTCTGAAACAGATCTCTGTGCCTGAAGCCGACTCTTACACACAGGGTTACACACACAGACACAAACAATGTGGCTCAGTTGTGCACACACTCAGTGACTGTGTGTTATGTCTTTGTCGCTCAAGGATAGAATCACAACTTACTCCCATCCACATCAAGACCACTCAGCTGGAACAGAGCTCTGGGAGTCGCGGCTCTGCGAGGGGCATGTTGCACAACACCAAAAAATCTATTACTGTACATACACACACATTTGGGCATGATCACACACAGTCATCACAACACAGACATACAAGAATTATTCTCTGCTCCATTCCAGACTCTCCAGACATGATTCCACAGTCACACAGACAGAGCTACACATGATAAAGTCTCAAGCATGCAGCTAAAGAAAGTTGTTTATCTCTGCAAACAGGTTTCTAAAATAAAAACTAATGATTTACATTCTTCCATCATCACGCATCACTTGAAGTCTAGGGCCAAAGATTAATTATAGCCAAAGGCCATCCTTATCTTTGCTCCGCTGAGGAGAAACACTCAGCACTGCTGGCCACCGAACTCTGGTCTGGTCTGCTACTTGTTTTTAACAACTAACAACAGCTTACTTCATAAAGAAAGTTTAAAAACTATAAAGCACATTTTTCACCACAGCAAGAGTACAACAACCAAACGTGTTCACTTCACCAAACTTTGAGCTTTACTTCACAGCATGTTTTGCCTCATATGTTGAGTCCATTACTGTTCTTCAAGCAGGTTAAAAAGCTAAGCCAGGAAGGTGGACAGTAATGATCTGGTTGAGTTATGGCCTACCAAGTGAGCATGTTGGCAATGATTTCTACCTATTTTTAGCCAATGAAGGCTGTTATTCTGAGGATGCCCAAACAGGCCCCGAGCAGGGTGCACTGGGTACAGAGGTGTGTCTGTGGGTGTTTGTGTGTGTGTGTGTGTGTGTGTGTGTGTGTGTGTGTGTGTGTGTGTGTGCGTGTGCGTGCGTGTGTGCGTGTGTGTGTGTGTGTGTGCGCATGTGTGTGCGTCTGTGTGTCTGTCTGCCTCTGTGTCTGGGTTTGTTTATCCAAACAGGGTGTCTCCTTACCTTCTATGGATGGGGCTTGGTCCTGGGCAGCATACAGCATATCCTTGAACGCCTGGTGAAAAAATTAGAAAAAAAAAATCACTGTCTGCACACACTGACCAAAGCAACATAAATGACGGTTCACTGATGTACTTCTGTCAGGATGTTAGTACAAGTCTAAGTCTGTTCCACATCAGATCAACTGAACAAAGTGTATTTATATACTGTATAATACACTGATATAAGTAGGAAAGGGATTACATGAGACCTCTGCACAGTTATTAGCACCATCTGCTTTTCTAGTACCATTTAAACCATTTAAAGCCATTCGAGAGCTATTAACTAAACTCTTATTCTCCATATGGGAGGATTACAGCAACGGCCATAAAAGCGTTAACATAATAAACAACATACAGACTCTGGCATGTTAATGATCTCATTTACTCCAGTTATAGTTTACTAGTAACACAGATATTCCTAAACTGGTAAAGGAACAACTGAGCACAGAGATGCCCAACAGTGGTGTTTTTGCTAGCCAATTTGACAGAACCATTCTTAAACAACAACAAATGCCCACTTGTAACAAGTTTGTGTTATCTCTCTTAGTGTATAATAACATTTTGTTTAAGTGAATGGTAAGCATGTAGGGAAAGGATTATTTTCATTGTTGATTTATTGATCGATGGTTTTCTTGATTAATTGATTTGATGTTCTATAAACCCTCAGAAGATGATGACAGATGTTTTTGTTAGATGACATCCTGAAATGTCTTGTTTTGTCCACAACCCAAAGATATACAGTTTACCTATCTAGAGGAGTAAAGACACCAGAAAAAATTAACAATAAAGAAGCTAGAATCAGAAAACTTTACATGAACCAATTAATCAATTATTAATTTAGCTGACAACTAATCGATTGATCAGTTAATTGTTACAGCGGGGGATGGCCGGACCCCACAAGATAATTCAATAGACACAAAAAATGGACAAAGTACTTCAACTTCAAAGGAAACCTTAGTATTCAGGAGTATAAAGTAAATACTTACAGAATTAATTGTAGATTCCTACAACACTAGAATATGGAATATTGGGACACAATAGCACTGTCATTCACTCAGGCAGATGATTATACACAAAGAAAGATAACACAAACCAGCTACAAGCAACTTCTAAAGTAATTAAAATGACAGATGAAGGACTTTAACATCTGTCCAGAAATTTAAAATGAATAATGACAGTTTAAATTACAAACTAGTGTTGCATGGACGATAATATGTTATCAAAGTGTGCATCTGTGTAATTAAAAGCAAATATTGGGAGAAAAGAGAGAGACGGTCTGACAAACCAACTCACAGATACAAAGCAGATAGGGAGAGAGATAGCTGCAGTGGCTAAATTAGGTTGTTTCTGTGCAGGAAAATTGATCTTGAAGATAATCTGAATTGACAGATAATTGCACGCTGGCTCATCTGAACATATCAGTGGTAATCAGAGAAACGCCTGGAACCGAAGCCTGTTTCTCAATAAAGATGTCTTTATAACTGCAAAAATAGAAAGAAAAAAAAACACTCTATGAAATTTAATGCAATACTAATTCAATAAGACAACGTTTACATTTTCAGGGCTTAAAGCGCTCAATACTAAAATCTGTCATTTTTTATACAGCAGTCAACTCATACTGTTAGTTAATAAAAATATGTCTTCCAAATCTGACAACCTATATGTTTTCCTGTCTTATCAACTGATTATATCAAGTTCCTCTCTGACTGTCCAGCCTTCTATATAACCTGCTGCTTTTGTAACATGGCAGTGAGAGAGCAGTGTGAGTAATCCTGTATGTGGGTGGGAACCACTCAGAAACTGCTATGCATTAGTAGCTGCCTGGATTGTTGCTACTTAAACTCCTCTGTGAATTATACACACAATGAGATTCTGACGCTGGAGTCTACTCCAAGATGTAAACATTTCATCTGTATGTCCTATCATCTCTTCTCTGTCTGACAGAGATCACAGGAGACGAACTGTGTACATGCACACCATTGGAGTAGGGCCCAAGCAAAATGGGGCCCCTACCCAAATTAATAGGTGGGAAACAGGCATTAAGATTCAGGCAGGGAGGAATTGCCATGGTGATGGCAGTGATAGGAAAGGGGGCGGGGTGGCTCTTTGGGGAGCTGGGATAAACCTGCAGGCTTGGCAGTAATCAATGGTGAAACCTGTAGACAATAACTAAACCAAGCCTAATGGGGCCATCAGTATGAGTGACCATGCATTAACGTGATGATGGTGCATACTCACTAAAACAAACATGACTGTACCACAAGTAGTCACTAAGTCCGACTGAAGCTTACACTGCAGAGTGTTCCATCGATTGGATGTTTTCAATTAATACTTGTGACACGCTGAGTGGACACCAACCAAAACATTTTGGTGCTGGATGGTGGAATTCTCCCTCTAAGATGCTTGAGATTGGCAATCCCTGTGCTTGAGTAGATCACATAGTGTGCATCATTAGACTGAAGAGTTCAATGGTGGATCACTTGAATCCCTAGCTCTGTGTCTAAGTGGATCCCTGCATGTAGACAGAGGAGTAGAGAGGTTGGGAGGAGAGGATGGAGGGAGGAGGAGGAGGAGGGGTGCAGAGGGCAGGTCTGGTCGGGGACCAGATGTCCTCCCAGTGGGGGAGGAACGATGAGGTGAGGATGGAAGGAGGGAGGGAGCTATAGGAAGGGGGGTTTCTCAGCAGTTGCCATGCCATGCCTGTTGTATACATAATGTTCATATTGTTGAACATGCTAGTAAATCACTGCACAAAGCAGAGATGATATGAGCCATGTTGCATATTCTATGTACCATTACGTCTGTCACAATACAAAGCTCACTGCGCTGGTTGAGCCATTTAAATGACATCACTCAGATTAATTAGAGAAAGACAAGGCTTCACCTTTGAACAAACAGCAATCACTCAAGGAAATCACAGTCGGGCACCTGTTTTTACCTCAACATAATATAATTTTGCTAGTTTGAATTGTAAATGCGAGTCTCTACTGGCACTTTCCTCCTCCTCCTCCTCCTCCTCCTCATCTGAGCTTACACAAGTGATTAGAATGCAGAGGTAAATGCATAAGTGGCCTTGTTCTCCCACCCACAGACACATCCACACCTGCATCTCTATCTCTCACTCCTTCTATATACCGCTAACATTCTGCACACATTAGTCAACATATGTTATCTTACTGAATCATTAAACCCCTTGTATCACAGTGCATTACGCTTTATCAGAAATGACACATTTTGCACCGTTCTCCATATTACATGAATACATGAGCACACTTATGCTCAAAAAGAAATAGCCATCTTATTTTATTAATAAATGAAGTTCAAATTTGCAAGATTCCAAGTAATCTCACATCTCTTCTGTCATTTTTAACAGAATTTCTTTAATAAACCCTTATGTGCACACAAATTTTCGCAGTTGGCATGCAAATTTTCAATGTTTTCTTGTTCTCAGGTCTCTCTTGAAAAAGCAATCTTAATCTTAATGAGACTTCTTGAATGAATAAATATTATTAATTAATTAAATAAGAGTACCAATTACCTATACACATTTCTATGCTGCAATACAAGAAAGTTTGCTTTTGTACAATAAACCCTCGGGCATGTCGAGAAACTTCATTTGTCAGCGTTTAGAAAAACAGCTCTTTTTATATCTTAGCACTGAAAAAGGTTTTGTAAGTTGTTTTTTGAGTCTCATTCCCGTTCCCACTCGCTTTGGGATGGCAGCTGACCCGTCCTACAATTCCAAAGTGTCAGATTTTGCCGAGTTGGGAATGAGACTCAAAAATCTATTTTTCTTACAAATCGCACTTTTAATAACTGTTATATTAAAAAGACACATCGGCCATATCCATCTATAAACCTATCTGCCCTGCCCTTTAGGAGAAGCCTCTGGAGTCAGTCGTACATGCACACATCCATACCAAACAGCTGTTTAGCATATAGGTTTATAACTACAATCCCACAGGATGCATGCACACACCTAATTGCTCGATCGCTCAATCACCTTGTCAATGTCTCCCTGTTCAAATGAAGTGCCTTAGTAACTAAAGTCTGTATTTGTTGGAACAGCCACTTTGCCGCATCCTTCTCATCTGCATAGAAACTAGCTGACCAATCTGAACAGACAGAGCACCGTTTTCCACACAATAGTCTGCTCTAAAAAAAGGAGGAGAGTGAAAACTGGGCAGCAGGTTAATTAACTAGCACGCAAAGGCAAGAATATCCCTGAAAACCACAGACACTTGAGATGTGGGCAGCTGTAATATTGCATGCACCACAGATACAGACAGTATGGAAGCATCACATTTTGCTGCATGGGCTATGGATAAAAATTACATGTGTTGCTTGAATAATGTGTCAGTGTGTCATTTAATTGACGGACAACTGTATTACAATACAGCAACATCATTGGCTGCAGTGGCAACTGTAGAATAAACACAAGTGTTTTGTTTTCTGTGGCTATGACTGGGTGTAATAACTGAATGCTTTAAAGCATTTCTCAAGCTATCTGTAACGTTCCCGTCACTGCATAAAGAATCCATGGACTCATGATGATGCGTCTGTTGCATCACAGCAGCATATCACCGCTTTGCATTTTTCAGAATGACATTAAAATTGATTTGACCTACTTTGCTAAAGTCAACTGACTGAACTCACTGCCGATTACTTTAATTCTGTTCTTGTCTCTTGACTGGTTTCAGTGGGCAAAAAAGCCTTGAATAAGACGTCCATCATCTGTAAGCATGAGTTCCCTCCCTGATCTCTGCCTATCACGCCCACTCAGGAGGTAATGGTGTTCACAGAGGTCAGACAAAGACTGACGGCAAAAATACAGAGATATCCCTTCCTCCAAACAATATATAATTTAGATTTGAGCAAGAAAACAAGCTGTATGGATAGGAAACAGGCCGTAGTTTTACATAATTCAACATAGCTTCACATGTGGCACAAATATGTTTGTATAGCATAAACATATAAAGAGTTTTAGAGATGTTAAAAACGGTAAAAAGGCCTCTTTTCTCAGTGAATCAGTGGTTGATTATAGTTGTGGTTACACCAGATTTATGTTTTTTTTCATTTAAATCTTATGGGAATAAGAAAATTAAATATAGGCTGATAAAGACAATCGATCTTTCAAGCTCACACAACACAATTATTCCATTAATGAAGCAATAAATTATCCTTTTATATATCTAAAAAGATTATGCACTATTTCTGAAAAAATAATGCAGTTATTTGTTATCAAGAGCATTTCTTTATTCAGTTTATTCCCTCTACTGATTGATAGAGGTGTAAATATATTGCTGAAAAAATATATTAGTGACACTTTAATGTCACTTCATGTTTTTCATATCTGATAAAACTGCACTAAATGTAGATGATAGAGAAAATCTGTCATCATCCATCTCAGGTCAGCGAGTGCGTTGCTGGAGACTGGAGGTGTAAAATGGCTGGTATGGCCATGCATCTGTCCCTGGGCTCATTCTGCGTCAGACTATGCATACAAAGACCCCACACGGGTTGTCCATGTATGTCGGTAATCAATCAAAGTAAAATACTGTAGGAGAGTTTTTCTTATTTCAATTATGTGGCTCATAGTTGACATCTCTTTATTCTTTTCTGCTTTAATTATGCTGCCTGAAGATGTTTTCATTGCATAATGACGACAGCCTGGACAGACCCAACTGTCTGTTGTATGACTTACACAACTTAATAACCATATTCAGGGCATGTTTCCAAATAAAACCAGTGCAGTGAGCTTCTGTTGAGTCTGGGATGTAGGCTGCTGAGGTTCAGGGGAACGGGGTCTTTGTCTATAATTCATAGAGCTAAATGGAAAGGAGCAGCCTGCCCTGTCACTACATGTCTGCAATAAAGCTCTTAATGTAGGGCCAGCAAAGCAAAGAAGTGGGGTGTGAAAATAAACCACTGAAGTACTGTACACCACCAAACAAAGAACATGTGTGTACACAAAGGTCTCTTTAAATCCACAGACATCAGAAACCAGACAGAATATTGCGTTAGAGGAAGACCTGCAGGTAGATTCCTCGAGACAAACCATTCCTGTTTCATTGTGCAAAATAGCAAAAACATCTACAAAATAGTAGAAATACTATGTATACATATTTTAACAAAACTGCCCAGAAAACCTGGAATAATTAAATAAGAATATTTGCAATTTTACAACTATGCATCTGAGAGCTGTCTCTTGTGTATAGTTAGATTGTTTCAAATATTAAAAAATGAAAGGATAATCAAAAGAGGAGGATTTTCTAAAATGGAATTATGAATACAATTGACATAAAAAAAACATCATAAAACCCGAGGGGTAGGTATGAATATGGGAGGAAAAACGAGCAAATTGGGGGGAAAAAAGGGGGGGAACAAAAGAAAAACTAAAATTTAACTAAAATTCAACTGTAACCATATTTGTTTTGCAAAGAAAAAAAAACATAAAAAGAAACGAAATTAATTAATTACTTATAGAATATTATGAAAAATTGTATAGCATGAATTGTTAAAATAGACAACAGGATCATTTTTTTGTTGTTGTTGTTTTTCATTATTCCAGTGTGGAAAGTATGTAACTGAATTGTAAAATATTCATTCTGTTTATTTTCCGGGGTGTAAACTCAGCAAACAGCAGTAATAAACACTGAATGCTCCCTACGGCTCTTAACACCCGCAGTCAATTTCCCCTCCATAAACAAAAGGACATCCCATATCTTTCCTGTCCTTTATCGCTCTCAGGAGTGAGCTTTACTGAAACTGAGGAAATATTAACAACAGCTTTCTAAATGTGCCATACTTAATAAAGACTGTTATCTCCCACTTTCCTCTGTCAAAAAAGGTTGTATTTGTGGTACTTTCGCCCATGCCCATATTCAAAAGGCGTTCATTTCAAATACATTATAAATGTCACTTTACCTCATATTGAAGATACTGTTTCCTCCACTCTGGAGTGATGTGGGACGAAAGATGCTCCGCGAATTTCATTTTGTCGGAACAAGTGTCCCCTCAAACCTCCGTTAAATCCGAGAGCGGCTGTCCCCTTCCCCGTCGACGCGACTTTTGTTATTTCAGTCAACTTGCTGGCTCAACATGCGGTGCGTCAGCCCGGCGCACTCCGCTCCTCTTCACTCCACTTCTGGCTCGTCCCGGTCAGTGCACTCCGAGCGGATCTCGTCCCACATACTATTTCACGGGAGGGACGGCAGTGGCAACAGTCTCTCTTTTTAACAGCTGGACGGACGGCAGTTTAACGGAGCCGAGTCTCATTTACTTTGCTCCGTCCCTCCCTGGGCAGGTCTGGGGACATTGCGGTCCGCCATCACATTGAGCCACAGCGACGTGGTTGCGTCAGCAGAGCGCGCAGTGGCACCGGCTGTTGTTGGGACCTCCTATGAAAAAGTGTTGGCGGTGCGCTCAGGGAACCCCTCACCTCCTACACAGACCATTCAGACCACAGACTCCCTATTTCCATCAGGTTTTTGTCTCATGCTTCCGTCTGAGCCACTTGTTGTCCTCTGATCAGTGTCTGCAATAAGATAGACGGGATATTGGAAAAATGTTCAAACATCATATGAAACGCTGATTTGAAGTTGACACTTGCAGCTAATAGTGCAAAGTCCATTAATAAGGAATGCAGGCTGCTTTTACACACCATGATTGCCTGTCCTAATCTATGATACAGTCCTAGTCGACTCGTGAATATGGCCTACATACTTTTCCACAGAGTGAGTGTTCCTGCTTGAACACTTCCACAACTAGTTTGGATGTGGGTCAGCGAATTATAGATCCGCTCCTTGGATGAAGAACACAGAAGCCTTTATCTGTGCCCTGGGGACGCAGATAGTTTAGAGAGAGCAGGGATAATAAGCTACCGTTGTTTATGAGCTCTGCAAAAGACTCTCATTATACTCTGTCAATAACCCAAAGATCCCTACATTTATGACAAGTATGGGATATGACAAATGCAACCACAGACATACTTTAACAAGCTGAACAGGCTACTCTGCGTTTTTGTATCAGAAAAATGCACAGCTTTTAGATCATCTCAAGAGTGTTTGGGACAGCTGCTCTGTGAGGGAACAGGTGACACTTCATCATTTTGCCAAGAGCAGCATCTGCTGGACAAACTACGCTAATGCAGCTTGTCGCCCAGTGCGTTAAACTTTCTAGAATTCAGCTGCCTCAAGTCAGTTGTTGACACGACCTGTCACATTTAATATTACATTAATGTGACGCAAACTGCAGTGAAAGACATTCACGCGACCTGAGTATTGAAACTGAAACCGGACAAATTGGACGGAAAAAATATTAAATAAATAGCTGGCAGTGAAGCCGCGGCAATTAATTAATTAAAGCCCAAATTAAATTCACCTGTGTTAGAAGGTTGTAGAATTAGTATTGAGGCGGATAGAGCAGCTAATGTCAAGCTAACAAGCTAAATATAAGCATTACAGAGCAAAAATTACTATGTTGCCTGTGATAAAATGCGAATACTTTATATTTGAAGAGATTTTAATGGTCTATTTTTTACTTTATTGAATAAAAACAAAACAGTTGGCCTAAGCTATTAGCTACGGACATTAACGTTAGTTTACTACGCCATCAACTTTAGTCAGTTAATTTCCGTTGTTTTCACATCAAGCGAGTTATTATCATTTAAAAACAACATGTATTCTTTCTTTTCATATAAAATTATTAATCAGCTTTAAAAACATGGTCGTGCCACAAGAAACAGGACATTTCCTCCATAATTTTGTGGTTTCTATCGTTTTTTTTCCTTACCGGACAGCAAATGCAACCGGAACCTTTCTCGCGAGCAGGAGGCTTCGTCGGAGATTTTAGTTGACAGTACTAGAGACGGACCATTGGTAGAAACAAATCCGACTGTCACGGATTCTAAACGATAACGGATTAAAAAAAAATCAAAATCGCCGCTGAAATACTCAACAAATACATAAATCTGGCAGGTACTCTCCGTTCGTCTAGAACGTTTTTCATACGGATCTCCGGCGCACGTCGTCTCGGAAGTACGTTTCGTTATAAACAATAATAACGATGGCTTCTGGGTCGCCGTCGTCCTCTCCGGACACTGCGACGGGCTCAGGTACAGACCCAGCCCGGCCCGACACAGGGGAGCCCCTCGGTGGAGCAGGCTCGGACTCGGACTCTGACCTAGGTTTGGGTAAATTTGACTGCAGCGCCATGGAAATGGGGGACAGACTGGAGGGAGACGAGCTGGAGCGCGAGTTCGAGTCCGCAGCCGAGCGGGTACGAGATCTGGTCCAGACTGCCAGCAGGGACCAGCTTTTGTACCTGTATGCCCGCTATAAACAGGTGAGAATTGGATGAAATGGCGCTGTCACTGCGTAGGCCAAAGTTAACCTCCAAATTATGTCACCATATGGCTTTAGATGATATCTACGTCCTGAATCCCCAACACCATGTGTTATCACTGATTTTTGACAGCAGATGAGGCAGGCCCAGACGGTGCATAAGGTATGGATAACGTGAAACAGATGAATAATCCTGACTTTTCTTTTCAGGCCAAAGTGGGAAAGTGCAATATACCAAAGCCTGGCTTCTTTGACTTTGAAGGACAGAGAAAATGGTATGTAGCCTCAGACTGGATGTCAGGTTTCAGAAGAAAAAAAAAAGGAAAGATTTGTTTATGTTGTCATGTAGGTGTTTAAACAGGCACCTATTAATAATTTTGTCTTTTTGAATTGTTGTTAAAATGGCACTGTCTGAGTCTGAGGGAGTGACTCACATATGCTATGTGTGTGAGTGAGAGCCATTGAACATGTCTTCATGTGCACCTGCATGCTTAGGAGTTATTATATTATTCTAAAGTACCCATTCAACTTTTGAAATAACAAATTAAAACAAATCCATTAATAGGTAGTCCTTATAAAACGAGTAGTAACAGTTTCTTAAAACCTGTTTTCTGTGTGAATGAGAGCTCATGTTAAAATGTCCTGTCTGTTTAAGCCTGTTGTTTTTAGGCTTTTAACCATTAAAACCGTTATACATGACAGCACATGATATAGATACAAATGTAAGCCTTCATCTTACAACTGTAGCTCATAATTGTGGTTACATGTATGATGTCATGGCAGGCAAGCCTGGAAGCAGCTTGGAGACATGGAGGCGGAGCAGGCAATGCAGGAGTACATTTCCTGTGTCAATGTTTTAGACCCTGAAGGCTGCACGAAGGTAAGGACATTTTTGAGAAGCTTACACTTACCTTGATTGTGGATTAATTTACATGGTTGAATATAATATGCACATTTGTGTCATTATGGATTGCAATAAAATGGTTTCCAAAAATAAGCATTACATAATTCAAAGTTGTAAAAAAAAATACAGGCCCGTTATAAGAGTAAGATCAGAGAGGTGGCATAAAACCCTCTGAAGGTGAATGATGAAAGATGAAAAAAATCTGATGGTAAATGACTTGTAGACGTGATAAAATAAAACATTTAAAAAAGGCTTATTTTGTCTGTCTCTCCTGGAGTTTTTCAATCGTGATAATACTGAACTGAAGGCCAAATCCAATCAGAGAATATCACCTGTAAGCTCCTAACACTGTTCTGTAAATCATTCTTTTCGTACTAGATTATAACATTGAGCTAAATGGCAAATCTCACCCACCTGGCACTTCATGTTCTGACTAAAATTAGCCATGAGAAGTTTTTCAGATAAACATAAGTAGTCCACTCTGTGTAGCTCCACCAGAAGATGAAAAGGATGACAAAAATAGAAACATACAATGTCATTGCTGTGCTTTGCAGATGCAATTCAATGTTTTTGCCAGTAGAGGTCAGTGTCACAGTGTCAGTGTTTGTCCCAGGCCTCTTAGTAGCTCTTTATTCTGTACATGTAGCATGAAAAATACATGAGAAGATTATGTTGTCTTTTCTCAATAGCGGACATTTTAGGATATGAATAATGGAAAAAAAACTGTCATAGAATTGCTGTCAAGATGAGCTGGTGTATGGGGATATAAGATACTGTTTACATCTCGACACCCTCCTGTGTCATGTCCTCCTTTGACTGTGCCAGGAGAGCTGTGTTGCCATGGACAGGCAGTCCTTTGGGGTGGCAGCAGAAGCATTCAGTTACAACAACAACTGCTAACTGTCTGCCGACTGTCTAGTACTAAACTTGATGTTTACATCAAAATATGTGTGAAGTAATTGTAAATATAGAGCAAGGCAGATTGAAGTATATTTACTGCACAGATATTAAAGTGACATGGTTAATACTGAGAAAAGTATAATTTCAAAGGCAGCATTATAAAAAACAAAAAACTAAACTAATAACTGTGAAGATTATAGCAGCAAGCAGCAGCACAGTAGCTGGCTCCAGTCTCATAATGTAGTCATGAGTGCGTTAAGCGACTCTGTCAGAGTAAAGTCAGACACAGTTAACTTACAAATTGAGTTGAGACAACATTAAGAAAAATACTTTCTGATTTTAATTTTCAACAATACGTTATCCAGCAGGTCCCTGGTGCTATGGCTACACGTTGCCTTAGCTTGTAATTAAGTAAGAATGGCATCACTGAAAGGGAAAGCTTTATACCCAAGGGTCTACTACGTCCACACACTGGCAACACCTGAACCCAGTGTGTGGATTCTGTCTACAGCAGGGGTCTTTAATGTTTTTCAAGCCAAATATTCTTGACCTGACAGACAGAGGGATCAGGGACCCTAACATATACTGTATATTGTATAGAAGAATGTTGTTGGCCTATAGTGTTACATATACGTAATCAAATTGGCAGCAGTTGTAGAAAGGTTAGTTGCAATAGCCTCATCCTCTGCAATTTCTCTGGTGGTTTCTGAGTTGGCCTGAAATTTACTGATCATTTACAAAACAATCTTGACCAATAATTTACATAACAATCCACTGTGGCTCACAAGGACAGCAAACTTGAGATGCGCCATGATCTAGCATAAAGTTGAGATTGCTTGCTCACATGATTACCTGGTGTATCATCAGTAGACTTTCATCGATGTATAAATTAAAGTTGTTGTTGTTTTTTTTTTTAAATGTATCTTTGCTCATAGAATGTTGGATTTATGTTGTGTATTTCTAGACACATTTACATTTTCAGAAAAATGTATACTTTGAATAAATGATCAAACAATAATCTGCCACCCCCCTGCAGTAATTTTGAGGACCCCCCTGTTGTAGACCCAGCTCTACAAGTGTAGTTCTCTTTCCAAACAGCGGGTGGATACACAATCACATAATGCTCTGCAAACACAGCCCCACAGATATAAGGAGGTTGTTCTATCTCAAATTGAAAAGCCAAAATATAAACGTATGTGTGTCTCAAAGGCCTGTTGCATGTCCTGTGTGACCTACTTTAGCCTATTACCATTTTCTGGCCTTTCCCCAGTTTCCCTCACCTCTTCGTTACTGCACTTTTTCCAGCTTTTTTCTTTGTGCTGCCTGCTTCCCTTTTCATTCATCTCTCCCCGACCCTTTTTTCTTCTTTAACCCTTTTACTCTTCTATTACCCCCATCCCTCCCCTTTCTTTTCTCTCCTTCTATAGTTATGTCTCTTTAATAGCGTCACTGTCAACCACATGTCCAATCCTGACACCTTCTTTTCTCTTGGGCCATGCTGCGGGGCAATACTCGCTGACTCTGCCCCACAGCAGCACAATGCCAGGAGAGAGCTCAGCCAGCAAATGCAGAAAAATGTCCCCTTGAAAAGAAGATGATTGTATTAGTGTTAACAAAGCACCATAGCATGGCAGTGGCTATTCTTTTGGAAGCACAGTCAAATGGTGTAAGTAGGAGAGCATGGACAGAGACGCATGGGAGAGAATAATAGGCAGAATTTGACCTCTGTTCCTTCCTCAATTGTTGAGCAGACACTGGCTTTATATTACATTATGCTGCAGAGGAGCAGAGCCCAGTGCATCAGCGAATATTCTGAGTTTCGGAAGTGAATTAGGTTGTCCCCAAAAGTGCACGCACAGTTGTTTTGCCTCGCTTGTCATGTTCTCTCCCACTCTCGCTATTTTCTGAAATCAGATTTGTGTGGGTTCTTTTGTGAGTTGAGGTTGGTCAGAAAAGAATAGGCTGGGTAATAAAGTCTCGGTCGAACCGAATGTAACATGGAATTTCATGAAAAACACAGAAGATTAACAAGGACCCACAAATTAAGGCGCTCTATATTTTTTTTTATTGGTCTTGTTGGACATTGATAACCTATGAGGTCATGTCTGAAGCCCCAGAGACTTGTTTTTCAAAATGACACAATTTTAACTCAGTACGTTTGTATCGTGCATTCGCTTTGTAGAGGCTGTAGGTGAAAAGCTATAGGTGCAACCACTATGGTGAATAGAGGAACCTAACCCCTTTGTATTGCATTGAGCACACAAGACAATCAGGTCAGTACCTCTGTTCATATAGGATACATGCCCAGCTGGACTACGTTGGTGTTTGACAGCAGCTATCATCGGACAAGTTTGGTAACGGTGACAAACCTCTGTATCTGTATTCACTGTGTATAAGGTGGATGTTGTTCTTAAATGTGATTGTCTTTTACTTGACAGGAAAGACGAGGAGCAGAAAGAAGAACAGGCTTCGGAGGAGCAGCAGTCAGCTCTCTGTACCAGGAGGAGATGATCAGGTATTTACATCAGAACCAACACAAATTAAGGCTGCAACGATTAATAGATAAGTTGTCAACGTAATCACCATCTATTTTGATAATCAGTTCTATGATTTATGCTTCTTAAAGGGTAACTCCATCAATTTTCCTGGGAATGTGAAAAAAGTAACATGAAGACTTTTTTGTGGCTCCAGAGGAAGCGTCATGTAACCTGATCAATTGCCTCAAGTGATGTCGCTCAGTGGCAAAGCTGCATTGTGGGTTATGTAGGCCCCAGTTTTTGAAGAGAAGATGACTGTGTGGAATAAATTTTAGACTTTGATAATTTGTTTCTAGACTGTCCTCAAGTCCGATTGTGTTATAGGAGTGTGCAATGCTGGACCAGTGGAATGCCTTTCAATACCTCGTGCCTACATTACCCACATTGAATTTTAGCTGTTGAATAACATCACTGGAGGCAGTTTATCAGATCACATGCAGCTTCCTCTGAAGCCACAAAAGGCTTATACTACTTTTTTAAATATGCAGTAGTGAGAAATATATTTTATTTTGTAAAATTTGGTAGATGTACATTAAAATGTGAATATTTTCTATTTTCTCTATAATGATTTTTGACACTTGGGAACATCATCTTGGGCTTTGGAAACATTGATCAACATTTTTCATAAGTTTATAGGCCAAACAGCTATCAATTAATCAAGGAAATAATAGATTAACAGATTAATCTAGAATGAATACAATCATTAGGTGTAGCCCTAAAACAAAAGCACACATGCACACACAGACCGCCATACATCAGAAACAGTAGAGTTTTCCGGACACACATTGCTTGCTTGTTGTTGACTCATACACATCTCACACACACTCTTCATTTTCAGAAGACTAAGCATCCAAATGCATTTCCGAGTTCTTGAGTTTGCTGGGACAGACTCAGCTTTTTTTCCTCCAGCTGTGAATCACCACTTCTCAATGCTGAGGTCAACGCTATCCGAGTCTGGCATTGTTAACCACTGATCTTGATGCTGTATTTGATTATATTCAACAGACCGTAACTGCAGTTAGGTCCCGGAGACGTCATACAGTTCTGATTTATGTTAATGAAATATATTCTCCATTTACTTCTGCCTGGCAGACTTACTCAAGCTTAAAAACCTCATCTTCATTTCAATGGAAAAAAAGAGCTCTTTTGGAGATGAAAATGAGATGTGTGAATCCTGCAGGTTTTCCTCCTAAATGGCTGTACATGATTAGTATGCACAGTCTCGGGAAGAGGCGGCCAGAGTCTCCCCTTTTTAATTACGTTACGATTCGGGGGGTTCTTTGAGGGGGGTGGTGGGTGATGAAGACACGGCGTGAACGGCGGAGGGAGGCAGGTACAGCAGGTTTCCCAGAACGATGCTCCCCTTGCTGATATCCAGTAGCAACGATGCCCAGAGGGAAACTGGCGAGGAGGAAGTCATTAACATGGCACGCACACACACTTATGCACATGTGTGCACACATAAACATACACTCGCCGCTATACTTCGACGCAATTGGCATCCAAAACCATGCATAACCTCCTGGAACTGTCACACTCACTGCTCTGCTGCTTTTCAATTTCCTCTTCCTGACATACACACACAGACCCACTCCATATTAAACAGCTAAGCACCTGTTAACCAGACAGAGTTAATTGCATTGCTCACTGCTCATCTCAGTGTGTGTGTGTGTGTGTGTGTGTGTGTGTGAGAGAGTGTGTGTGGACAAAAGCTGGATTGATTAGCAATATCCCTGGGCTACTGAGCTGATCAGTGTGTGATTGAAGAGGCTTTGAATGCTACATTTGTAATTCTCTCTCCCGCCTTGCGAAAGGATTCTGATAAACATGGGAGGCTTTGTTGTGCGGACACTTTGCTGGAAACCGCTGCAGAGTTATCTGAGTTCTCATTGTTTCTCTTTCTTCCGTGGAGCTCGGCCATGTTGAGAGCGGTCGACCGGGGTCCTATACGGAATGTGATGACAGATTGTGTAGGTGTGTGTGTGTGTGTGTGTGTGTGCGTGCGTGATGGATTGTGTGGTTGTGATGTTGATCAGTGTGAAGCTCAGGCCAGGTAGATGAGTGTTCTCCACCACTGTGGCCAGTTTAGCCTGATGGATGAAGGACATATCTGCCAGTACACCAGACTGGACACACACGTGAGCTTGTAGCACTCTCTCACACACACACACACGCACAAAACCTTTGGTACCCCAGTTGTTGTGATGACAGAGTAGCCTATGACCTTCCCAGCATGCATTGCGGGGCTGTTGATGTCACGTCGTTTATAGGACACACATTAATCATTTGTTTGTTTATAGCCTGTGTGTGTGTGTGTGTGTGTGTGTATGTGCTGGGGTTCAGTGTAGGTGGATACATGTGCACTATCACTGTGTTATGGACCACATACAGGTGTTGGTCCTGTGTGTGCATTCATATGGCAGCTTATTTTAGAACTTGTTCACGTTATATAACCGTACACTACACACTTCAATGTGTGCTCGTGCTTTTTATAGATGTGAGCATGTGTCATGCGCCCGTCAGGCTGCCTCTGTCCGACCATCGACCAAAGACTGATGAGCTGGCCTATTGATTAGTTGCCGGGGGAGACGGATGGTGGCCACACATCAGGGACACTTGGGGTCACCATGGCCATCAGACGGGGAAGTGGGTGTGGTCCAGCGCGGAGACTCATGAATAAACATAGCACTGGTAATCAGGAGTATGTAAATGAATGTGCTCATACATAACCAGCAGTGATAAAAGTGTAATGAGTTATTCATAATTCATCACAGGCTGATGAGGAGGTGATGGGAAGAGGGAGGGGAGGAATGAGAGAATTGGGAGAGAGGCGTGTAGATGAAGAGCCGAAGAAAGGGAAGCACAGAGGTTCATTAAAGAACAAACAGCAGACAAAAAACTTTGTCTGTGTCTGCTGTTTGTGTCGATTTTCAAACTGTATCAGCAAACAACTAAATGCGTTGATGTGAGTCAGACTGGTTCATCTCCACTGTGGGTGGCTTTAAGTTAAATCCAGCTGTGAGTTGATGTTGGAGGGCAGCAGCACCGGTGTAACTATGTGAAGTTTCTTTAATTTGATTATTGTTCTTTACATCAAATGTCTGTATTTGTTCAGGCAGTTACACATAGCCAAATGAGCAAACACACATAACAGATGGTGGCTAGTAACGCTGCCAACTGTGTTTGTTTGTTGCTATTTTAATACATGCGAGAAGGATAGATCAGTGTTTTTCAAACCTTTTGCCCAAGGCAAGCCAAAGGGTAGGCCAAACTGCCAAGGCACACCTGTAACCTAACACGTGTTATCCAATACACTGTACACAGGGTTTTATAAGGACTTTTTGAGGGTGTAGAATTTCCCTCTGTATTAGAAAAACTCATTCCTTACTTGTTGTGTAGTTTTATGCTGCACTAATATATAGTTGTAACAAAATCACATGGCATACCTGCATCTGCCTCTCGGTGTTGCATTTAGGAACCACTGCAATAGATATTCAAATGCCTTAGAAACAGTCACCTTTTCTTTAACCTCAAAGAAGTCAGGATAAAAATGCTTTTGGACATCCCTAAAAAGATTAAAAATGAACATACCTGGGTGACTATTTAGCAGATGTTGTGAGGGGCTCAGATTTTTTTTTTAATCTGTCAGTTGCAGATTTCTCAGTGAATCATTTGGTCAATGAAATGTCAGAAAATGGGGGTGTTAAAGTATTTCAAGTAGTGAAGCAGGTACCAATCATTAAGTCTTCACTGGTAGCCCAGGTTCACTTCCAACTCATGATGTCCAAAAAATATTATAATGATGTAATGATATAATATATAGATAAATAATATATATAAATAATATTATAGTCCAAAATAAATATTGATGCATATTGTTGCTGAATCAGAAAAAAAAGTTGAAAAATGGTTCAATACTCATTTTTCACAGTATCCACACTCCAGTACTAACTGCGTTTTTTCACTTACCCCACTTGACAGCAAGTTGACACATGCCACCTCCTCCAGAACTCAATGCACTCACATGCGTTTTTTTATTAACACACGGTGGAAACTTGTAATAAGCAAAAATACCGTAATGCCAAAAAACTCAAATTACTTTACAAAATGATGAAAAATACTCATCAGAATGAAGACAATGAAGACGAAGGTCTTTATTACATTTAAAAAAAGGACTCTAAACAATGAATCCATAAACCAAGTTGTTACTGATGACTAATTGATTAATTAACTAATTGTTTCAACTCTGCGTCCAGATCCTGACACATCGTTGTTTGTCATTAATGTAATCAGTGTGTGACAACCTTAAAAAAAGCTTTAATCATTGTGTGCTACAGCCCCACTGCTCTTTTTCCCTGAAGGTGAATTCCTTTGTTTCATAAAAGTATACAATATTTTCTGACGTTAGTGAGTGAGTGTGGTCTTGCAGGAAATTCTTGTTGAAATCCTTGAAGTTGCATTTTGTGCATGAATTAGATAGCCAGAAAGGAAGTTTCAGGTAACTGAACCTTCAACCTAATTATGATAGTGTCAAATTACAGGGCTCTAACAATTTGTAGATCAATAAATAATTAGGCGGCAGTTATTTTGGCATCAATCCATCAATTTCAGTCATTTCAAACATTTGTTTGTTCCATTTTCTTAAATACAACGATTTGCTGCTTTTCTTTATCATCTATGATGGTAAATGAAGAGTCTCGTGGTTTGGGACTGTTTGTTCATTTTGGGCTCTGGGAAGTTTTGCCACTTTATAGACGATTAATTGATTAATCTGCCGAATATTTTCATGGTTAATCAGTCATGAAAAAAACTTTTAGTTGCAGCCCTAGAAAACTAAATGACATCTTCAGTGTTTATGTGGACGACCGGCCTCAGTGTCTCCCGCGTGACTGGAGTTAGGTGTGTGCTGTGCAGCAGAGCAGGCAGGCGGCAGAGACAGGAAGTGGGGGATTTGGCCTTGAGGATGACTGACTTACTGCGTGGGAGTGGTAAAGCGGCGGGCATGCGGGGTTTCAGTCAGACAATAGCGCACTAAATTCAATTAATCTGAATGGCCGGCATGGGTAAGAGGGGAGGGGAAGGCGTAAAGCTCTAAATGAGATTTCACCCCTTCTCTCCCCTTCACCCAACAGCCCTCCTTCACCACCACCACCACCACCAGCAGCAGAAGCAGCATCCCTGCACCCTGCCTCCCCCCAGCACTCACTCCTGTCCCCAATGCCAGGAGGTGATTAGAGAGACAGAGATATTATCAGAGGTGGGATGGTGCTGCTTGTCTGTGTGTGTGTGTGTGTGTGTGTGTCGCGTGCCAGCGTTCCCGTGGGATGTGGCACGTGTGGCTGCTGCTTCAGTATGAGACGGACAGAGCAGTTATGTTTTAATGTTACCCGTGATATCTGTGTTTGATGACTAAATACTTCACAAGCATGGCATTAGCTTTATTGGATGTGCGCACACTTGAATGGACCTGCAAGACAGTTAAAGGGTCAGTTCACCTTATACAGGAAAACATATTTTCTCACTCGTCTCATATCTAGCCATGCTGGTAGTTGTTTCCATATATTCATCCATGTTTTGAGATTTCTGTAATAACGGTACACGAGAGGTGAGTGGGATTTTGTTTGTTATGCTCACATTGTTCAAGTGCCCATGTGACTCTGAGTCACAACCAGAACACACTGAAACCGTTTGTGTTTGTGACCTCAGCAGAAAGTATTTACAACTAGAATGGCATTCATTAGACCATATACAGGCTAAAGAGTCCCCATTAAATTCAATCAAGCCTAATCCAATATCAAATAATACATCTTTAAATTCCCTAAATTCTTTAAATTTCCTAAATTCCCTAGATTTTATTTTGGCTTAGCATCAAATTGTATGCCAAGATACCAGCCACCTAAATACACATGATTTCATCAATCAAGATATGCATGATTACGTGAAAAATTGAAAAAAAAAAATGACACACAGTTAAAGAAAGTGAGAGAAAAAAAAAACTTGCATCCACCCCTTTATCCGAATCAGCAGTTTATGGGGTCTACTTTTGGCTGAGATCCATCCTTCATCCAAGTTTTGTGGAAATGAAACCAAACGGACACAGGCAAAAACATAGCCTCCTTGGTGGTCTGCATATTATTCAGATAAACCAGGAAACAGAATGTGTGAAGAAATGCTGCTGTTAATTTCTAAGAAATGAAATCCATTCATCTCCATTGTTTTGATCTAGAAGCTCCTGAAGTCTCCGACATGTAACTCAAAATCAGGGCAAGTGAAACCAAAGAAAGTCATCTGATTCACAGATGTGCCAAAAAAATGACTGGCTTACTGTCCTGCTCTCTCTCTGTCTTCTGTATCACTCTCAGGGAAGAGGACAAGAACATCTTTGACTACTGCAGAGAAAACAACATCGACCACATCAGCAAGGCCATCAGCTCCCAGACAGTGGATGTCAATACTAAAGATGAAGAGGTAACTACAAAACAAGGCGCCTTGATATGTTAAGTGAAACCTTACTGATGCCATGTGAGTTATTACCATGACAACAGCACTGTTGCAATTACTGTCATAATTTCGGAAAGTGAGTAACAGCAGTTTTAAGGGGTAAAGAAACCAACAGTTTATTTGTCCATGGGTGCAGGGATCTACCTTGCTGAAGTGTTGTTTATTTAGTCACTGTGTCTTTGCCAGCTGCAGGGTTGTGCTCATGTGCTCTGACCTGTTGTGCAGAAGGGCAGGTGAAAATAATCAGAGGGACTTCATGGAAAGTACAGGTCACTAGGGGATGCCTCACGCAGCCTCTTTTTGGCGTCGTTACATAATGGTTTCAATGAATCTGAAGCCACCAACACATGGGAACCGCTCCTCAGGCCGAGATGTGTAAATTGTGCGAACTGCTATTACCATCGCAAGGTGTTTTCTGGACTGACCCCGAAATCCATTCATCTGCCCTGGATTCATTATCGTCCAGGCCAAATGGCTTGATCCCGTCCTCTCTTTCATCACAGCCGCTCTTCAGATAAGCAGACGGGTCGGCTGGTGAGTTCCCAGCCAAAGGCCAGATGGTTGAGGGACCCCAGCAGAGAAAGCTTTGTCTGCCGACTTCCATTGTTGTCATTCGCTCACCTGCAGCTCAGCTTGATCAACAGCAGAGGGCAGTGGTGAAGTTTCACATCAGCAAGACGCTTGATCTGCCTCTACAGCCCAGAGAGAGAAGCAGAGCAACTCTATTCAGACTCTGGGTGTGTGACCAAATATTCACCTGTGTTATATATTCTAGTAGTAACCAACAGAGCAAATACCAGTTTAGACTGCTAGTGTGTAGAGAATTTTTAAACACATTAGGACATGCTTCATGCATTTTCCACATTGCTCTTTTTTTAAAGGTTAATTAATAAACAGCACCCATTTAGCATCATGGTTGTATTTAAGTAACAGAAATCCAGTGAAACCAAAAGGTGAATACAATATTTAGTCAAATAAAAAAGAAAATACAAGCAGCTACATTTTCTTCTGTATGAAAAAAACAGGAGGAAGGTGATGATGTCAGATTATGCTATTTTGAATGTAATTCATATAATGTAAGTTGGGGAGGAGTCAAAACAAGGACACAGTTTCTATTTCAATGAAAAATCTATCAAACATTGTCCATAGTTTTGACATAAATGAAATAATTGTTCTTTTTATTGCTTCACAAAAGAATGAATGAAGGTTTTGACCACAAATAAAACATTTTACTGATCAGTTCTAAAGCAACATAAATATAATTTATAGTTGTGTATACATTCCTTCAGTTTGAAAGATTGTAGCCCACCAGTAGTTAATGTTAGTTAAGAAATGGAGTATGCTAACATGAATTAATGACCAGCTTCCATCACAACACATAAGTTCCACACGGCCCTTTTAATGTAATGTAATTTTATTTGAATGATTTAAAACAGTTGCTGTAAAGTTTTACAAATAGCTAAGCTGTTACATCTAAATCTATGTCATTAATTAGAGGACCTTTTCAGGTGTAGGTGCTTTACAACAACATGAACTGTTGTGACAGAGTAGAAGTTCCTGAACTGGGGATACAGTGCTGCTCTGAGTAGCACCATAAAGTAGGAGCACATTTTGTATACATACTGTACTGTAATACTGACAAAGTATTCTTGTGGAGTCCATTTATATGTGTGGCTAGAGATATACTTTCCTTTACTATTGTTAGTAACTGCTAATATTTTCAACATGGGAATGAGCATTAATTTGTCCCCCTTGAGAAGGAAGTGCTTAACATTTACTACTTGTAGTTTACCTTTCTGGCTAATTTTAGCCCTGATAAGCAGAGACCCTGCTTAATGCACTTGCTTCTAAATTATGAGGCTGGCCCAAACTTTGAATGTTTCTGTAAACGATCACAACATTAAATGCTTAACTTTGACACATTCATTGTTTTATAAAAGGGTCATTTTTTACACTTACACAAGCAGATTGTTATTGGAAGCATCTCAACAGAAACAAAACTAACTTAATAAAAACGATCTTGGTTAGTCTTTCCACCAATTCAACAATCACCAACTCTGGTGAAGTTGAAATGAACCTTTTATTCACCAAGTTATTATGTGAAAATATCAGGAGAGAAGCAAGAGCGAGGTAAAGGGGAAACAGCGAGTAGACCCAAACTTTTTGTAAGTATTCATTCAGACCCAGGTTTAAAAACTTTGGAATTACCCTTTAACAATGGTAAACCAAACTCCAACTAAACATTTGTGTGCATAGCATCCTGATGGAAACGGTAAACTGTGAGTCTTCAGTGAAAGCGTGGCCAGCAGTCAGCGGCAGCACACCTGGAGGAGAGCAAGAAACAAAGAGGGGCAGAGAGAGAGAGAGCAAGGCAGAGGGAGAGAGAGAGAGTCCAACTTATTGGTATTCTGGCCTAGCTCATAAGTATCCATTTTAACATGCAGCCACGGTGATCAATATGATTTAAGCAACCGAACTGGACTTGGAGAGTTTGCTTTACCTAATTGGCCTCACTGAAAAATGAGCTTGCGTGGTTTTATTAGAACAAGGATCTTGGACCTTAGGAAAGGATCAAATGTGTGTGTGTGTGTGTGTGAGAGAGAGATAGTGTAGGGGGTTGCTGATCAGGGGGCTGCTCTTGTTTTGTGCACAGTGTCCTATCAATCAAGCTTTGCAGATTATGTGCAGGTTACTGTAATTTGTGCGCAAGTCCTCGATCTCTGCTTGCACCTTACTGCTCTTCTCGAAACACACAACTCCCACACACATACACAGAGCAGGCTACATATCTTGTCACTCTGTCCACTGGTCAGATTCTGAGTTCTGAATGTTTGTGCGTAATTTATTTTGTCTGAAAGCAAATTAAAAAAAACGGAAATGAACTTGAGATGCGTGTGGAGAAAGAGGGTGCCCCTCGTGTGTCCTGCAATAAAGCTAAAGTAAACATATCAGTGCTGTTCAGGTGTTCCAGTTCTACTCCACAACTTTTTGCACGTCATCTTAAGTATGCAGCGTGCCAGTAATCGTCTGGTGTGTTTATGTTCTCAGGGTCGGGCTCTCCTGCACTGGGCCTGCGACAGAGGACACAAGGAGCTGGTGTCCGTATTACTGCAGCACAAAGCCGACATCAACGGTCAGGTGAGCACCAATTCTACAGCGTTATTGTCCATCGAAGTCAGATTTTCACCTGATGGTTGCTGCGGAAAGTCTGCTTTTGGCAGCCATCTCTGTCAGGAGAGGGGATCCTCTGATAAATCCCTTACTGAAATTAATCTGAGTTGGTGACTGATGTGATAATTTATTGGTAAATCAATGAGCAGAAGCAAAATGAGCCTTTTTTAATGTGTGTGTGTGTACGACAACTTCTTTGTTTACCTGGAGTGTCTTACTTGGAGTTATTGGCTTTAGAGAACCAAAGTCACGCACCAGTTTCAGGCTGCTATACGTTCTAGTTTCATTCTTATCAAAGACAGAGCAGTAACAACAGCTCCCATTAGTTTTTGACCTATGTTATATGGACTGAAAACACCAGAATTAGGTTTCAGCTTTTCAAAAAGATCGATGAAAGAACTCCTCTGCAGGAAAATACATTGTGCAACAGCGACTTGCCCAGAACTGGAGCGGGACTACAGATATCTATTATATTATTAGATTACACCCCTATAATCGCATTAATTACTAAACTGGAGAGCTGGAGTTTTTTTAGGTGCTGGAAGAACATAAACATTAATGCAGTGCAGCAACTTAAAAACAAGGGTGGTTTTGTGTTCTTGTTTCTGTCCATCAGAGGCCAGTTCATTCTGACTTCTTGAATGTCGTTCTGCTGAAGAACAAAGATGAGCTGAACCTTTCTCTTCCACCAGAAGGTCTTGAAGCTGTATTTTGTTTTAGAAGTGCACATGTAAATAGGCCAACAGTGAGATCTCCAGATTCTCTCTTCTCTCTCCATCCCTTCCAGAAGGTCACCTTTAATTCACTTTGTCCCACCGACAAATCCCCCAGAGCTTTAGCGGACAGAGTTAGCTGGTAGCTAGCCTAGTCTTTAGCCTCCCAGAGGTTTAGCAGCATCCAGGAGGCTTTAGCTCCGGCGGTAAGCTGGCTCAGCTGCACATCGGAGAAATTACTCCTCTTCCCTGCCCAGCAGGCACGACACAGTGCAGTTCACCGGGCTGCATGCTGAGGCTTTAACTGTAAAGGCTGAATCAATTGGAAGTAATCAGGCAAATTGTTTTACGTTGCACAACCCACATAATCAGGACATTTCACAAATGACTTTCTCTTTTGTGGTCATGCGTGGCCCCTTTTTTGTTTTGAATACCCACAGGGACGGGTGGATTTGCGGCGAATGGTTCATAAAAGACTTAACAGTGGGATAACTACAAAACACTTCACTAATGATTTAGAGCCATATCAAGATAATGACAGCAGAGGAGGGAGGATTGATGTATAGACAGAGGCTTTTGTCCTTTTGTAAAATGTATTTACAGTCGTGTATCTGTCATTACAGTATAAATTGATATTCCCCATGTGCCAAGATTTTTCAGCAGTCAAAGATGCAAGCATAAATCTTTGGCCAGGTAGTGATGATGGATGTCTGAACTTGAGCAGACTTTAGGAGTTTTGTCTGATTTTACCGTTTTTCATAAAGAAGCATGGAGGGAAATGATTCTGAGTGAGTCTTTAATTGTAAAACTTTTGTATTGCAGCAAACAGACAGAAGATGACAATAATGACAATAATAATAGAGATGTCGGGTGTTTTTCAGTTGTTTCAAATCCTGTTCTGCTTTTGAAAATTAGCAAATATGTGTACATAAAGGAATTAAAACCTAGGTTGATGTTTCATTGGAGCACTTGTGCATTCATGTGATCTGGACCTCTCCACCTGCACGTCTCTCAGGTGTTAGAGGAAGCTGGCTGTAAAGATGACTGAATATTAAAGACACTGGACCTCTGCAGCGGAGTTACTGGGAGCAGATTTATGAGGTGGCAAAGAGGTGGCTGAGAGAAAAATATAGTCAGCTAAATCACACCACTCTGTCGCAATGCCAAATTATCTCACCGTGTAAAGCTTACAGAGCGATGTGCTTCTCATTAGAACCTGCTCGAACATCCTTTTGTTTTGTTTTTCTTGGGGTTAAGTCAGCGGGGAAAGAACGACAAAGAAGAAGTGTAGCAAAGAATGTAAGTGGCTTTCTTTAATATTAGAGAAAGATAAAAGTCTTACCAGCTACTTTATTCTTCTGTCACACATAACAAAGAGTATGGGAGGTTGTTTGTGTGTTCATAAGAGGAATAGAGGAATGTTTGGGTTGTTTGCAAGCTATTACAGCGACCAGTAATCTCTCTTGACCTCTACCAACTGCCGAGCAACCAGTAAATAAAGATCAAACATGATTTATGCTTAATTTGTTGATTAAAAAGGGGGGGGGGGGCTTGAGAGTTTAAACAAAAAGTATTATTATTTGCTTGGCAAAGGAGGAAAATCGTTTGATTTAATCAACTGATTGTTTTAGAGAAGTGTTCCCAAACCCTGGTAACCTGCATTAAGGGCTCGTTTGATAGTTAATCCTGGATCAAGGCAGCGAGGGACGACAATAGGTAGCAGTGTGTGTGTGCCTGAATACACAGATCGCAGCTCTGCCACCTGCCAATTGTAGATCAGGCCCTGGTGTTGCTACTGTACATTAAACCCCACCCCCACCTCCACCCGTCCTCACTCGCTGCTCACTCACACAGAGAAAGTGGGGCAGACGGCACAAACTGTGGGAAAGATGGCAGTAAAAGCTCACTCAACGTAATAATGGAAATTAAGGCTTAAACACTGGACTTATAGTCTGTGTGCTAGAATGTTTTTAAGAGCATTAATGAGGCTTCAGTGTAAGGCATTCCATCATATCGGTAAAAACAGATCTCACATTACAAAGTCATCACTAATTAGAGTTTGGTCATCTTTTACTTTAAAGACGATACGACTGAAACGCTGAATCAAACTTTTATGGGTAATGACCAAAGTATATGCCCACAGCTGATATTGAATATTAGCTCATATTCCTGTTCAGTTTATTCTGATCAGATATGATTTTAATCATAATTTTGCTGTGGACAAAATCAAATCACCACTGGGTCCGCTGAGTTTCTGTTTCCTAGCTTTCAATCAGTTAGCATGGCCTTTTGTCACATGGAAACGCAGATGTTTAAATTTCTTTTTTTTAATTTTGAGCATTTTTCTGACATGATATCAACAACAACTTTTCTAGTTTATAAAATAAAATGGACAGAATTATGCTGTTTAAACAGACTCAGTCATCTGACCTGATATCTACAGTGTCTATGACAGAGAATATTGGTGTCCATATTTTACCAAAGTTCTTTAAAGAACCTCTAAGAGGGAATCTCAGTGGGGTTTTTTTACACATTACAAGTTCTTTTGTAGCTTTTATAGAGCCAGACTGGGTGTTTCTCCCTGCTGTGGTCTTTGAGCTAAGCTAACTGTCTGCTGGCTGAGTGTCAAGAGTGGTATCAGTCTTATCATCTAATTCTTCTTAGTGGAAGCATATAAAGCAGTTTCTCAAAACAAGATTGCCCAGTCATAATCTGGGAGTCTTGTATATTTGTTGATTTTAATTAATAATGTTTCCTTTTGTGTGGCCTACAGTTGTGGAGTTCTGACCTTTCATTGGTCTAGACGTGTTTGTGTGTGTGTGTCTGTTCTCCCTGTGGTCATTCTCTGTCCAGACGGTGTAATCCCACACCCGCAGTTAAGCCTCATCTCCCACACACACACACAACTTTTGGTTTCCAGGAGGAAATCCCAAACCTTCGTCTAACCCTCCCAACAAGCTGTAGGGTTGCCATGGAGATATGCATTAATAGAGAGGACGTGCCCATTCATGGAAACTGGAGTCGAAAAGGCAGGGCCAGAGTGGATTTACACAATGTGTGAGTGAGTACTGAGAGGATGAGGGACAAAGGTGGGATTAGTGTGACAATGAGGAAGGACAGGTGAGATGCAGGTTAACACAACACAGACACAATGTCAGGAAGGAAACATCGTTAAGGTTTAAAATAACGTTGACGTGTCTCACATGCTTTTACTCGACTCATGCCTGCTTTTTTTTTTTTTTTTTTTGCTTTTCTGTCCGTCTCTCTCTCTTTCCCCTCTCCTCATCACTCTCCCCCCCCCCGAAGCTCCCATCCCCTTCACTCCATCCCTCCCTCGCCTCTCCGCCTCTACTTTGTATTAAAACAACATGATCCATGAGGCGGGGAGGGCGACTCGCAGCACCGCTAATTCTAATTAATCCAGCGTGGTAGCACGGCCACGGCAGGCCCCAAGCGCTCCCAGTCTATCAGATAGAAATTCATAACTTAATTGAGGTCAGAGCCTCGAGCCGGCAGAACAAAAGTCTCCAGCCAGGACCAGCTAGATCAATAGTAATAAATATCTGACTGGGCGGCCTACAATTGGTGGCTAGAGAGCACAACAAGTCTCGTACACGTAGTCTGCATGTAGAACCTGCAGGGATATCAGAGCAGTGTGTGTCATACTGGAATATCGTCTCCTCATTTTCTAAAATGTTACAGTTTTTAAGTCTGATGTGTAGAAAATTTAACAGTTTGTCTGGTCTACAGTCTACAGTTTGTGTTTGTTGGCCTGCGTGTAAAGCACATAGATGGCGCTCTGTATACAGACGACAGCGTGGCTGATTTGTAATGGCAAACTCTCTTTTAAGGTATTAACCACTGATTTGATATCAATGAGGGCTGTGTAGGCGGATTCACCTATATAATGGACTCAAACACTGAATTAATGACTGTGTGGAACCCCAACTCTTGACTTGATTGTATTTGTTTTCTTGCTACTGTATACTTCTTATGTTCATATTTATGCCTTCTCTACATTCTTAACAAGTTGAGCCACCAGAAATATGAAGGAAAACAACAACGAAAAAGTCATCACACTCAAAAATAGCTTTGTAAACCATACCTTTGAAAGCAAAATCCAAATCACACTTTTTTTTAATGTATTTGTATCGTTCCATAATTTAACCCCATTAGTTTTTTAAGTGTAAAGCATCACACACAATACAGATATTGGTTCTTGATTCTTTAATGTCCACATTTTTGGATACAGTCAAAATGTTTGTTAAGCTGATATGAATAATAAAGCGTTAATATCATCTTGAGGTAAATTAACAGCCAAGGCTGCTTCACCAGCTCAGACTATAGCCAATAGCTATTTTCATCATAAATCAATCTATTAAATGTAATCAATTAATCTTTAACCCTGTATAACATCAAAAAGTAGTGGAAAATGCCTATCTCAGTTTTCCATTGCCCAGTGGGACTTGATTAATCCAACCAACAGTCGAAAAAACCCAAAGATATTGCAATCTTACATAAATCTTGATCTTGTAAATTAAATCCAATAAAAGAGTTAAGATGAAAACACGTTTGAGCATTTCTGCCTCTCTTGAAGAAAACTGTCGTACTCGCTAAGTAGTTTAATAATCCAGCATTGCTTTAAAAAAGTGCAATGTACTGCATGTTGAATGAATGGAAAAAATATAAAACGTCAGACTTTATAAATATGGACCACTGCAATTACCAAATAGCATAAGACTGCCTTTTTTTCTCAAAGCAGAAAGTGTTTAAGACGGCTGCCATAAAGTTTTCAGTTCTCAGTTTGTGCCAAATCCTCAGCTCACAAATCAAAAAGCATGTCAGGGAAACATATTTCATTTTAATCAAAATGAACAAATCTGAAGCATTAGCATCTGTTCATGCACATTTCTCATGAAAAAGCATAATAAACCTTTATCGATATCCATTATATATCATACCAAAGTTGCAACATTCATCAAAAATTAAATGTACAGCTCTACTGTGGTGTTTTAGAGCTTTTTGAATTCAAGCTCAGTCTGCTGTTGTTGCCAACACTGAACCCTCTCATCTGTGTCCTCTACTGTGGTGTCAACTACTTGTGTGATCAAAGTGCTAAACACACACACACCCACACACACACCATGGGGTGGTTGATTGAAATTCTATGGTGGAGGCATTATTACACGTTTGTATCCCTCCCCTTTCCCAGCACTGCCTCCTATAACTAATGGCTCAGTCAGGCCAGTCATAACAAATATCCAGCCAGATTCGTCATAATTGTGTGTGCGCATGTGTGTTTACGTGTGTGTTTGTCTGTGTGTTTGTGTGTGCGTGTGTGTGTTTGTAATTGTGCAGCCTCCC
Organism: Acanthopagrus latus; assembly: GCF_904848185.1. NCBI lineage: Eukaryota > Metazoa > Chordata > Actinopteri > Spariformes > Sparidae > Acanthopagrus > Acanthopagrus latus. The sequence continues at coordinate 14,393,337 of NC_051049.1, read as the reverse complement.
CAGAATCTATAGGGTCTTTAAGAAAGAGAAGCCAGCAAGGTGGGAAAGTAAGAAGACGGAAATTATCAAAGAGTCGGAGAGAGTAAAATGGGATGGAGAAAGAAATAGCGTAGGTAAACATAGATATAAGATGGATACTTGTTAGATTTGGACGATATGACGATATATATTTTCACACAATGCTGATTTTTTTTTATATTTTATTGTTTATACTATGACACGTGTGCCTAACACCTGTCTGGGTCTAGTGGGGAATGTGACAAATCAATCAGCATAAAAAGCTTAGGCAGGAGATGTACATGCTTTTAAAAACATATTCGCTTATGCATGATGGCTGCCTCAGATATCCTGTGTTTATTTGGAGTGTCTGACAATTTGCTCTTAGCAACCACTTGATGCAATTCATATAGAAACTGTAGGGGCAAAAATAAAGTCTGACAAAGTATAGCCAATTTCAAGATTGTATTCAAAATCAGTTCCCAATACAAGCAACTTATCCATGATATATGTTTACAACAACATTTCATTTCTACGGCAGACAACATCATCTACCAGCGGTATAATGATGTTGTTGATTTGGTAAACTGTAGCTTGTGGCTACAAATCAGGCCAGTCATCCACATTGGAAATTCACCATTAGCTAATGCTCACAATGCAGTATTGGTGGTGTTCTGATGCGCTCTTGGCGTGCTTGCCTGATGTTGGTCTCTCTCAAGTAGAATAGACAGTAGGGTATGCTACCTCTCCGACCCAGACATGTCTTGAATTCTTAGTCAGATCCAGTCAGTATCCTCCCCAGCTACAAATATGGTAACATTTGGCTCCTAAAAGCCAAAATCAGAGTAACAGCAGGAGAGCGTTACCACCAGAGGAGCCAATTGGTAAATCACACTTTTAATGAAGTCAGTTGGTAGAGGAGTGAAAACGTCTTCTTCATCAAGAAAAGCCTTGGGACCATTCTTTGCCCTTCTTTTAACAAATGAAACCTCCAGTTTTGATAGATGCTAGCAGCATCTACGCTGACCTCTTGAGGAGCCGCCATTGTAGTTTTCGAATGAACATTCCTTTTTTCGCTGCTCGTGACACTGTAATGACCCCTGTGGCTGGTAGTAGTTCCTCAAAGAACACTGATTGGTTCAAAGCCACTGTGCTCAGCCACTAGCACGTCGCTTGTGAGATGGATTTGCGAGCACACATGTTCACATGATCTCACGGATCCAGCTGCCACACAAGGAGAATTCATTGCTCTTGCCAAATTTCTTTAGTGTTTCTAATGTTTATTTGTTTTTCTTTTGGATGATAAAATCTCTCAGGCAGTACTTTAAATGGTCACCATTTTCAGGCAAATACGAAAAACCTCAGAAAAGTGTAATACACGCATAAAACGCACCATAGGTGCGTGCACACACACACACACACACACACACACCACTTGACATTTTACAAGTCACACTGTAAGGTACTCTTACAGGATTCATGTTTAGTACTTGCTGCACATTAGCTCGACTCGATGAAATGAGAGCTGTTGCCGCGCTGTGTTAAAAGGGCCTATTGGACATAGATACAGTTATGAATCTATAATATGAGCACTCAGAAAAGAGCCAGCGACTTGACAGTAATAGTGCAGCCTAAAGAGCCATTCCAGCAGGTAACAGTCCTCTTTGCCATCATCAGCTGTTGTTTCTTTCTTATTGGCCACTCACTGGGCCTTGCCTACACTCAACTATTTGATTTCCATCGTTCTTAACCATCCACATAAATTGTCAGGAGCATTAAAGCTGTCCTCGACCATTTCAGACAGAAAGAGGGGGGAGTGAGGAGTGAGAGAGTGAGAGCTGGATACAGACAGCGAGGGGAGGGGACAGGGGTGAGGAGAGAGAATAAACAAAGTAAGTGTTTTGCCTTCCATCAGTCTCCCGCAGTACTCAGCTTTATGAGTCCCTCACTCCAAATGCCTCAGCCGCAGCCCCCGCCGCCTGGCCATTGATTTTCAGATTACACTCTTTTATGTATTTATTTATTTCATATATTTCTTTTTAAACATCATCGATGAGCCGCAGGAGGACAGACGGGGGCCTCGGGCGATGTTAATTCTCAGTCTCAACCCTATCCTCCTCTCTGATGGCTTTAATGGAGGCTAAGGTGTCCCACGGGAACAAGCGAGCTTGGCGACACGGGGAGGGAAGGAAAGATGTGCATGAGGAGAACAGGGGTGGAGAGAAGGGAGAGCTTTAGAGGAAAAGCAATGCTTCTTTCATCTGGTCTGAGCATTCTGGGTAAACGTTCAAGCTTTTAGAGGAGGTTTTGCACCAAGAGCTAGCATGGCTTTAGATGCTCATGTTAGCGTTTGTTCAGGAGTTGTTTTTGGGTGGGCGACCTGTGCTGAAATCAGGCGCGTCACACTTTTCAGCCTCTTGACAACGCTGACACCATAAATCTCTATAATCTCTGGCATCCTCCAGGACCTTTGTCAGCTCTGGACCTGTGACTCATTCAGTATTTCCTCACCAGACTCTGAGGTTGTGATGGCAGCTACTGGTGTAAGCTGGGTGGAAGGGATGGGGGACCACCGGGGCACTGAAGGACACTCCCAGGCTGTGTGAAGGACAGTGAGTTTTGGCGTCAGGCTAATTTGACCATGGGCGGCAGTGCTCACACGCTGAGTGGCAAGGTTACCTCTCCCTGCTCAGAGAGGAGACCCAGATTCAATTAGGGCTGGCCCCGGTCTGCAGATCCTTTTAACACAGGGGGCCTTCCCAGCTCTCACACACATAAACACACAGAGCAATACACAGCCAACATAGGGGCGGACTCGTGCATGTACATGTGTTTGTGCAATAGCTTTGTAGCTGCCTCAAGGGATTTCAGTGATGATTCTGCATGTACATTCATTACCAATCATCTTTAGTTGACATTACGCATGAGTTAGCTGCTGTGTAACATGTTTTACAATAACATGGACATCATGGTGGACCATGGCATTTGGTGGACTTTTCTCCAAAGAGTTTTTCCTCAAATGCATCACCCACAAGGGAGGATTTTAAAACTGGGGCTTTTATGTGGTAATAAAACAACTAATAATGAAATGAAACAGACTCACTGTTCTTTGTTACAGAGTATAGGGTAGAGCAAGTACTCGGTGCAGGTAATTTTCCTCTTAATGAGTGCATGTGCCATCCAAGTAAAATTGGTAAATATCATTAATCGTGATGAAGGAAAATCCTCATTTGGTTGCTGACTGAAGTTTATACAATTACGTTTATACAAATCTCATTCTGTAAATAGTTCTTATGGTCCAAACATTAGTCTGAAGCTAAATTTGGAGGCTCTTCAGTAAATACTCTTATAATAGATAATGCTTGAATGACACTCATTAGAGTGCGTACCTCCACCAAGGCCCAACAGTCCCCATCTGCACTCACTAATAGATAGCAGCCATCTTAATTCACCAGTTTTTTCAATGATGCATGTATTATTCCCTGTGAAATTAATGAAAATAAAGTAGAATGCCCTATCTCGTAAAGTGTGAGAGAAATTCCAGGATCTGTCCCTTGATCTGGATCCATACCAAAAGTTAATGGGGTCTGTTCTGGGCAGAGACCCATCCTCCCTTTAAGTTTCATGGAAATCTGCTGAGTAGTTTTTATTTAATCCTACTGACAAACTAACAATCAAACAAACATAACCTCCTTGGTTAGGATAATTAACACTTTCCGGTTAGTGTAACCCACTAAGCCTCACCTGTTCTGAGTGTGGTTACAGATAGAGAACAGATGCAGATAATGATGTATTAGCTCATCCCTAATAGATAACATACATCAATCCTAAAATCCTATTGTATGTACTTGTAAAATGCAATTTATAATCACCAAAAACTTAAAAAGTGCAGAATCACCAGTATGGTGCTGTAAGTTGGTTCTGTTTGGTCCATGAGGTTGGTGCCACAGTAGCTGCTCCAGTTACAGATGGGACCTGATGAAGGAGGTCTTCGTCTCCTCCATCTTACTCAGATCTGTGTTCTGCTCTCTGATTAATGGCACCTGCTCATCATAATGCTATCTGCTGGAATCTGCATACCAATGATCCCAGTCGCCTATCGATTCACCCCTCATCTTCCACACACACACACACACACACACACACACACACACACACACACACACACACACACTCCTCTCTCCCCCCTCTCTTTCTCTCTCTCCCTCCCCCGACCACTGTCATTATAAAAGTCAGCAGCTGCTGCATGCATTGATCATAAATCATAATTGCTTGTCCATTTTTCCCCACTTGTTTAATGTTGCTGTCAGGGACAGTGAGGGGAGAAAAGGGGGGAGGCGGGGAAAGCAAGAGAGGAAGAAAAGGCCGGAGAAAGTTTGTTGAAGAGAGTATATGATAGTGAGAAAGAAACAGATCTAGCAGAGTTTAAGTTCCTTGCAAAGCGTGTGTTGGATTTGCAGAACAAAGAGAGAGTCTTAATGCGTCCTTTAATACAGTCAGCCAGTGGTCATTAGAGGAACTACATTAGCCTTTTTATACTCAGTTGTAATGGTTGCACCTTTTTAAGAAACATGTTGGAAGATTTTCTCTCAGATTTGCAGATAATCCATTAATCTGCCCTGTAACAAGAAACTCTGAAATTGTTGCACTGCTCCTTCTAAAAGACTGAAACGCTCCTCCCATTTTGTGATGTCGCCAAGATGAATGCCAATCATCTTGATTAAGTACTTGATTGTTTACAGTAATTACACTAATGTCTCAAAATTACTGTAGTCATGATTTATTGATGCTAAATTCCAGCACCTTTTTAAGTAATATTTTTTTTAATTCCAGAAAAAACATTTGTTAGTGAAAGACACTGATGAAGGCATCGTGTGCCAATACTGTTCTGTACCGCTTTGATTATAGGTGCTATTGAAAATACACAATTCATTTCTACCATTAGTAGATAGTAGGAAGATTCCACACAGAACAAACAGAGTGACGCAGAACTCAAGGGACCTCTGTCGTATTTGTGTCCCCAGACAGATTTAACTTCTCTGATATGCTCTTGATCCCTCCACTCAGTGCTGGTGTAAAACAGCTCAGGCCAAGCTTAAGAGATTTCTAGACCTGTCCTTTGAGGTCTACAAAGGCAGGCTGATGGAGAGAAACAGGCTGAAGCACTTTCCAGAAGTGAGCATCAGTGACAGTCCCATCGTGTGTACTCTGCAGATCAACAGAGTTACTGCACGGTTAATGTTTTATTGTCAGTCTGACTCTGGGTTGCATGGTCGTTCCTGAGCTCCTCACGGATAATTTGACTGAACAAGGTACAAATATGTAGACACAGTCATTTAGTGTCTGTCTTATTTTTGTAGTTTTATTCCTTTATAGATCAGAAATAACTAGTCCAAAGAAAGAGAAACTATGTGCTCATATCTCTCCACATCCTTGATCTGCTGTCTTTTTCGTCCATCCATCTTGCTTCGCATCATTCGTGCGGTAGAAATGATAGATTGGTGCAACTTAAATTCAGCAAAACTGCAATTGTACTAATAGATCAATCCCTATCCATGCCTCTCCTAAGCATATTGCTCCACCCCATTAGGGTGATACACTACACAGTGCTGGATCTCTGTTGCTGCTGCTGCTGGTATTGTGCAAGCAGCTGCTTTATTGAGCACTCTGCTGACATCCAGCCCAGCATTTCTGCACCGCAAGGGGAAACTTTGGATGACATGTAAAAGCAAGGGGTTCGGTGCGACATGCCTCAGTAATGGGATGGGAACAGGGGGTATTGCAGGTATTGGGGGTGAGTGGTGGGATGGGGGTGGGATGGGGGTGGGATGGGAGGGGATGGAGTGTCTCTTCCAGGCTGCCTCCAAAGCAAATGGAAGACAATCCAATTTCCTGTGATTCCATCAAGCCTCTGTCCAGGACGCAGGGGCATTAGGGAATGCTGAGAGGACAGGCCGCTGACCCCTCACATGAACATGCACGAAGCATGTACGCTGTGCACATACACTCACCATATTTGCCCACAAACATGCAGGTGTATCTGTAGTTTCTCTTTTCCTTCATCTGTCAGTTCTGTTCCTGCTGTTAGGTAAGGCACATTTTTTTTATACATGCTCATTCTTTCTTACTTCTTACTGTGTGTGTGTGTGTGTGTGTGTGTGTGTGTGTGTGTGTGTGTGCACGCTTGTTGAACGACGGACTGCAGATTAGCGACCGCTTTAGATTAGGGCTTAAACCCCTTACACTTTAATTATGACTGTATGTATTTGTGTGCATCAAGGTCTTTCACTTGGCCCCGGCAGTAAACATCTGTCACTGTCTCATTGTGCTGAGGCTTTGTGTGCGTGTACTTGTGCATGCATCATGTGCGTGTGTGTCTGACTTAGGCTACTTTGGGGGACACTAGACTAAAGACCGGTTAGCTGGGGACCGGTTTTCCAACTGGGGACAACAGCTGACAAAAAACGACTTTGGGTCGGTGGTTAAGGTTAGTGATGTCCCCAAAAGTGAGTTATGTAAACCTTTGTGTGTGTGTGTGTATGTGTGTGTGTGTGTGTGTTCTGACTTAGGCTATATAAGAGGACATTAGACTAAAGATCAGTTAGTTGGGGACCAGTTTTCCAACTAGGGTTAGGCAAGTACATCTAGGGTAAAGTGACCTGAGTTTACAAAAACTGTGTTGAAAATTGTTTTTTCCCTCGTTGTTTTCTAAACATGGCAGAACAGCCCTCTTGTTATATGTACATAAGTATCCTTGAAGGTAAAATTCCCCCCTCAACACAAATGTATTGCCCAGTTCTATCTGCCATCTCTTTCTCTCTCATTGTGAGAGACAGACACAATATACGCTACACATCACAGGTTGTGATTTGACTCGCAGACAGACGGTATTGTTGTCTTGGGTTAACTACGGCACGCTTTCCACGCTGGTGGCGATTTGCATCTGTGCTCTGTGATCCACCCGGAGGGAATAGAAAGCTCTAATCCAATCAGCAGGTCCCTGAAGTGCTGCCCTTGAGAGAAAGAGAGGGAGAGAGAAACACAACAATAGGCTCACTTTGCACTGGGCCCAGCTAGAGAAGGAAGACAGGAAAGGGACCAAGTAGGAAAAGGGAAGGAGGGATTGAAAAGGACTAAGACTGAAGACTGAATGGAAAGATATAGAGAGGTGGATGAAGAGGTAAAGGAAGGGTGACGGTGGATGAGGTAATGAAAGGAAAAAGATGAGGGAGGTGTGGTTAGGTGGAGAGAGAGGTCAGAGGAAGAAGAGGAGGAAGGATTGGAAGAGAGAACAGGAAGGACATGGATGTAACCAAACGAAGAAGGTGCCTGAGAGGATGTTCTGTTAGAAGGGCAAAGGTGGAGAGCCTAATGAATAATTTCACCATAACAGTTTGAGTAATTTGGAAGTATTTCCACCGCAGTGACATTTTTCGGCACTGAAGGAAATGTCACTGCGCCTGCTGGCTTTTAATCTGCTTCTGAGAGTTTGAAACCTTTTGTTCTTGGCTCAACAACGGCTCATGTTCTGAGACAGGAGGAAACAGTTTGACCATTTATCATCATTATGAGGTGCAAAGGCAGGCTGGAACAGTGATTAAGAACTGAATCTCCTGTTGATGATCCCTGTCATATATTGTGTCTTATTTCACCTGCACACACACACATTGCGTGTCCCCAGTCCACAGTTCTAAGAGGAAATATATCCTTACCTTTGACCCCTTGAACCCAAGTATCATTTTTACTGTTCAAAAGACAGACACCTACATATCAACCGGCACACACACCCCCCCACTAACACGTGCAGATGAAAGACCAGCTAGGATTTTCTCGTCACCCTCTGACACTCGGTCATCTCTCCATTGTCTCTAAACTGCTCAGGGTTTTATAGCCTCCACAGTTAATTCATCACAAAGATGAAACTGTAAAAAGTCTATATTTTTCTTTTTGTCAACAAATTTCATGAAAACTGAACAGTTACGTTAAAGCCAAACATTTTGTTTTAAAATCAATTTATATTTTGATAAATTATGCAAAAATATAGTGAAATTTGGAGAGTGGGAGAGAGACACTCGCTTCAGCTTTCAAGCTCTAGTTCCACGTCTGGTATATCAGAGATTTCTGGCGCTTGGTGCAAAAGAACTACTCTGGAAGTCCGAACAAACAGCTGCAATCACAAAAAGAGTTCACATTAAAGTCTATTGTTAAATCTGACATTAAATCTGACAGATTCAACTTTTTTTTAATCAAGCTATGCTATTGTTGAATTTGCTGTTGTTTGTAAATACACCTTTACAAATACATAACACAACAAAAGTTGCTGAATTATTAGTTACAATTAGTATTTCAAAAGTACTAACACTCCCAAGTAAGAGTGTCGCACCATCAATCAAGATAAGCTGTGATTTATTAAATACTGATCTTGTGTTAATAAAACACTTATAGTGTAGGTAGTTGATGGTAATTGTTCTTAGCTTCTTCTTTTTTCTCTCCACCTCCGAAAACTCAGATTTTGAGGATGCTTTATTTGGCCAAAAAAAGACAAAATGCACAGTAAACAAAGTTATACTTTTTTTCTACCATTTATATAGATATCACAACAATATTGTTATTATGAATCCGTTGGCCACGATAATCGTGTAATGAAAATCTGATATTGTGACAGCCTTACTGATCAGTAATGGCATGCAGGGATATTCTCCTGTTCAACGGAAACTCCCTGATTAAAGTGCAGATTCTTTCATTGGGATTCGTTGACAATAAGAAAAATATGGACTAACACCAGCCTTTCTGTAAGACTCTTTAAGGCCTCCCATTCAGCTCTGATCACAAAAGGTCGAGATGGGTTGAGATCAGCCAACTGCTGGTGAACATGCAAGTGTCCAGTCGATTTTGCTTCATTCACCAGCCATGTAAACAATGTTATTCTGTTGGGCTTGCTAAATTTTGAACATTCACTAGCCATTTAACCGGTGGGCAAAAAGTACATTTTGCGTCCGACATAGAATCTGAGGCTGGACTCGTCTGATGTTTGAGTTTAGATATGCGATGCTGGAGGCACCTCCACCGTAATATGTTGAGTTTTAGTAGTTTGTTAGTTCGGGTTGATCAAAGCTGGAAGTCAAGTTGAAAGATTTGATTTTGCAGGTCACATGTTTCTCAAATCAATATCTCATCTTCTCATAAGCCACCTTTTGGTACAATGAAAACACAGCACCCTGCATCCACAACCATCAAGTCGGGGGTAATAGGTGTTCTAGTAGCTGAAAGTTTTCCTGGGAGCTTCGAGCAAAGTAATGAAATTTCTCTTACACGCAAAAAAAAAGGGATTTATATTTCTTATATTATTTGAATTTGCACTCTCTGGGGTATTTTATTCTTCCACTGGGCCACAGGTCTGTTGATGTTAAGACTTGTTTTTGTCTTACAGGATAATGAAGGACAAACAGCGCTACATTATGGTAAGAAGGCCTCTTTTATTAATCTCCGAAAATGTTTGAAAAAATGCACAATGTATTTTCTTTTTTCTGCTATAAAGCTTTTTGTAAGTGTATGTGTCTATTTTTCAAATGGTAAATATTTCATTTTGGGACGAAAGCATCCACATTTACCATACACTGACATCATTACGTCGTGTGTGTGTGCACTCTATTTATATATAGCACCTTGTTTTCTGTGCACACCCTCTCTTTGCCCACATTTGTCTCAAATTTGTCATCCTTGCCTCCTCTTCCTCGCACTCTCAGTCCTCCATTCCTCATGTTTATGTTGTATAGTTTCTTTCACCCAGTTTCTTTTATTCCTCTCTGTTGTATCCTGTGGGTGCATGCGAGTGTGTGTCCTTTGGTATGTATGTGTGGATGCCTGTCTGGTTTTGTTCTGCGTGTGTGTGTAATAATCGCCAGACCTCCCAGAGGAAATCAGCACTGGTCCTTAGACTCCCCTGACCCTCTCGTGCCCCAGCACACACGTCCCTGAGGGGCGGTTCCCCTGTCCTCTGAGCCTGTGTGTGTGTGTGTGTGTGTGTGTGTGTGTGTGTGTGTGGCTGGACCATCTGTTGGTGGCTTTAGAGTGGGCATGTTGCATCACCCACCGGCAAACTGCACACACACACAAACACACACACTCGGCACCAGAGGAAGCCCCGAGGATGGGGCATAAAAAGATGACTAATAAACATAAGCGATGAACTCCAAGAGACAAATAGCAGAGAATGAAAATTCATTCCCACCTCTCTTTGCACAGGGCCACAGTGGCTGGCAAGTGATTAATTGAGGGTTTACTGCTCACCATAAATTGTTCTCCTCCTCTACGGCTCCCCTGAGGGCCAGCCACTTTTTACAGCTCAAGGCCCAGGCAAGACAACCTCCACGCGATCACACGCGCGCTGCTGGCTAAATAAAATACTGTTTAGAGCAACAAGAGGAGGACTGCAAGCGTGGCTGGAAAAATAAGCCAATCTTTGTTAGTCTGATTTGGCTGCAAGATAAGTGCTTTCTTATAGTGTTTGACACTCACACGCCTCGCGCGTTTCTTTGACACACACACTTGCTTACACACACACACGCACACATGCATTCCGATGTATCATCATATCTCATGCACACACACTCCTACCAGCCAACTCGCCAGCCACCCCTGGGCTGGAGGTTAAAAGGCCTGACTGTCAATCACCGCGGCTGCTGACATCAGCGATCATGGCGCAGCATACAGCCGGCTCTTTAAAAGGAGTGAGCGATTGACACCGACAGAGAAGAGCACTCAGAACAAGAGAGAGGAGATGGGGGGGGGGCAAGGTGCCAGAGGGCCGAGAGGTGCATCAGGAAAGCAGGGACCTGCTAACTGGGTTAAGAAAGTGCAAGCTCCCCCCCCCCCCCCCCCCCGCTTACACAGAGAGAAAGAGAAGACCCTTTTAGTGGGCCACAAATTGCCAATGGGGCAGAAATGAAGTGTTTGAGAGAAGCACAGGTCCAGGCCAGTGTCAGTGCCGGGCCTCCAGATGGGCTTTTCATTAACTGCAGCACTGTACAGACTTTATTAAACTATAGTACGCAGAAGAGGCAAATTTACTCAAACCTGGTTCACACCATTATAATAGCAGTAGAAATCCATCAAATCTTTGTCGAGCCCGGCTTGTTGGTACCTCGTTAGGTTTGTGTCGGGTATCTATACTCTACTGGACACATTGACCTGTTGATGATGCCAGATACAAAGTTATGGCATCACCGAAGTTATTACAAGAATGTCTGCCTCACGTTTTGTGGCAATCCATCCAAAGGTTGTTGAGAAATTTCAATCAAACCCACATATGGCAACCTAACCTAACTTCCTCTAACTCTTTTAGTCTTCTTCTTGACCTAACTCTGCCATTATTTCCCTCTTTCTGTCTTTCGTAGCATCGGCGTGTGAGTTTGCAGACATCGTGGAACTCCTGCTGAACGCTGGAGCCGACCCGTCCATTAAAGACATGGAGGGTTCTCTCCCCGAGGAGGTCACTGAATCAAGCGCCATCTCCTCTCTCCTGCGTCAGTACACTGCTCCGAAAGGCTAGGTCACCCACCTGCCACCACCCCACCCCTGCCCCTGTCCTTCTCTCCCCATGTTCATCCCCAGCAGGATTGCATAGGTTTTATTTGACTTTATTTCCAAATACTTGAGGTGAGTTTGATTTCATTGGCTATTTGGAACTACAGGGGGTGAACATGAGCCCTTCCAATCTGATAAGAGACATGAAATGAAGCACACCACATGTATTTTCATTTATTCTGAATACTGTATATTGACTTTATATGCCCAGTAGGAATGGGTGATATGAAAGTTACTGTAACTTGTACCTTAGATCTCTCCTCTGAGCAGGACTGCTTATTGGTATTAATGGAATGACAGGATTTGTGCATCAGTGAGATGAAATATGTGGATTTGTCAGGTATTTAAATCACTCGCGGAACCAACAACCAACATTCCCATCCACATATTTTATCCAGAGACGGTATAACATTTCTGACAAGTCAAATCACAGTATACGATATGTTGTTATCATGATATAAAATTACATACTGTTACAGATGATTTTATACATATCACCCCCTCTACTGCCCAAGTCTGACAACCAGCCAGGACTTTTGGTCTGGGTCAGCCCTCTCTGACCATTTGATCATTACTCAATTGTGTTACTTTCAAGGAATGCTTTGATCATTTGTCATTTATCTCATTAAAGTCTTCAACAAATCTGTTCCCTTTGCCTTGTTGTCAGTTTGTTAGATAACTTACAGTGCGGGCTTTGATAGCTGTGAGGACATGGACCCCATGTACAGAGGCTGAGTCGGCCTGCGTTCATCTCCAACTTGTGGCCCTTTTCTGTGTCACACTGAGAAAACACTCAGAAAACAGTCAAAATTGGGCACAATTTAATCTGTAACGTTAAACATTTTTCAAATCTTTTTCAATAACGAGAACAATAAAAGGACATAATCCGAACAAGAGCAATGCCCAGCATTGCAGTATACAGAAACAACAGCCCAACAAACAATATTTATGCACATAGTAAAACAGTGTAAAAAACAGTGTTTTGTAGGCTCAAACATTGTCCGAAAAGAATACCTGACAAAACCGTTAACTAGCACTGATAACATTAGTAACAGTTGCTCATTTTATATATATATATATATATATATATATATATATATATATATATATATATATATATATATATATATATATATATATATATACAGTATATATATATATATACAGTATATATATATATATATATATATACAGTATATATATATATACAGTATATATATATTACACACACTCTGCCCATTAAAAATAACTTTAGTGTATTAGTCTTTATAAATGAAACAACTTGTCCTGACACCCTGCACACTCCACTTAACATCTTCACTGTACACACAACACTGGACGCTACAACCTGCCTGTGTAGTATTATGTCATATAGGAGAGATCTGGATGTTCTCCAAAAATAGCCAACACATGGTCTGAGTCCAAATCTGCTTTACTCCTCCTCAAGCCCCCCTGATCAGCACATTCCCTCTGCCTCAGCTCTCTCTCTCTCTCACACACACACACACACACACACACACACACTGCACCAGATGAGAATACACTAAATCTGGGTCCTGGATCTTAACTACAGCTTTATGAAGATGCAAATGCACATTTTGTACACAGCAATGTGGACAAAGCTTAATCCTGTACTCTCTGACACACTCCCTTGCTCCACGCCTGCCCTCATTTTTTCGGTGTTTTACTTAAATCAGCCTTGACACAAGGCGTTAGATAACCGTCTCAACATGTCCGGTTGCAGCCTGTCAGTCACTCACAGATCAATGACAGAAGAAGATGCTCTGTGCGGCATTGGTAGTCATCACCAGGGACACCGCTTCAAATTCAATTCTTGTCTTGACAGCTGTTGTACAGTTGCTGTGGTGAATCGAAATGCAAGTGAGCTGTGCTACACATGAGGTGAATTAAAAACTCTCCACATAATGGCTATATCTGCATCCATGTCCTGTCCTCCCCCTCCTGCACAAATCACATGAGAGAAGAGTTTTTTTTTTCTTTTTTTCTTTTTTTTTTTTGTCCAAAAAGTCTCATCATTCACTTTAGTAGACTCCAGCCACACAGCCTTCCTCAATGACATTTTCCAAGTCTGCCCTCCTGAATTTTGAGGAGGAGCCCCTACATGAGTTGAGAGGAAACCTTTTGAGTATTCAACCTGAGTCTGAGACATGATGCGCTACAATCCCACAAAGAGACAACCAGTGACCATCTTATTGTTATGAATTCCATCCACATCCGGCCATTAGGCTGTTGGTGTATCTCTAAAGCCTGTTTGGGACCCGCTGTTGTCTCCTCGTTGCTTCCGAAACCCCGTTACGCTGGCTTGAGGTAAGAGAGGGTGACGGCAGTAGAGCTTCCCCCCCGGCTCGTCTGCGAGACTCTGACACTAAGCCCATTATGCTTCCATTATGGGGCTTCAATTTTCCTCTGAGCTTTTCACTTTTGACACTGCAGCTCCCTCCCTCTCCAAACCGCAGACTCACACACTCCCCCCCCCCCCCACAGACCCAATATTGTTAAGCCGGTCTGAATATTTATGCATCTTTCAGAGGTGAAAAGTAATAAACTACATTTACTCAAGTAGTCAAGTTAAGTAGAGTTTTGAGTACTAGTACTTTGCTTGAGTGCTTCCACTTTGTGCAACTTTATGCTGTTATTGTGCAATGTTTAGGCAGGACATTCATGTGGAGCATTCCCAATTATTCTTTACAGTGAACATTTTGAGATGCAAATGAGTGTAAGTACGCCATGTTTTACACAACAAATGGACACAACTGAAGAGTTTAACATCACAACAACATTAGTCAGGATGCTGTTTAGGATTTTTGGTGTTAAAAAAACATGTCTTTAAACTGCATCTGGTGGCAGTGTGTGTGTGTGTGTGTGTGTGTGTGTGTGTGTGTGTGTGTGTGTGTGTGTGTGTGTGTGTGTGTGTGTGTGTGTGTGTGTGTGTGTGTGAGAGTGTGTGTGTGTGTGTGCGTGCATACGTGCATGCCACTTCAACATTCCTCCAGAGGACCCCATCTCTCCTCCTTCCCGCTCTCATCACTCCCCCTTTTGATCTTTCTCTCACCGTCCTCCTGCACACCAGCTATCTCTTCTTTTACCTCTCTGCTCCTTTCTGTCTCCTGTAAAAGCAATACCATGTTGCTTCGGCCAGCTCTTAATGCACGCCCCCCACCCACCCACGCACACACACACGCACACACACACACTCACCTCCACCCTGTCTTTACGCTGCAGCACACCCACACCCACACCCACACTGAGCAGCATGGCTGGGAACCCAACAGTAAGCAGAAATCCCTCTGCTGCTGAAACACTAATATCAGAGGCTCATACACTGGTGTCCAGGACTGTGTGTGTGTGTGTGTGTGTGTGTGTGTGTGTGAGTGAGTGAGTGAGTGAGAGAGAGAGAGAGAGAGAGAGAGAGAGAGTGACTCCAAGGCTCAGCTCCAAAGCTTTATGTGTAGTTTATGGTGATGAACAAGCATTTTTTTTTCCTCTTTCTCCACCAACACGGAAGACCCAAAGGGTCTGGTTTCAAGAGCTCACATACATACATGAAATCCAGCAGAGACCGAAGCTCCCAATACAGCAAACGTATCATCATCAATACAGTATTTGTCTCTGTCTCCTTGGGGTCATGAACCCTCCTCCTTTGCTTACCTGTCATCTACTCCGATATGTGCAGCATGGTAATTATTGAGTGGAAAAGACCCAGTTTCACATTATAACAGCATCGAGCTCACAACCTTGAGGGTGTCATTGAGAGGCCTCTGTTTGACTCCAGCCCCTCTTTACGGATCACTCAGTCATCCTGCGGATCATTGTTCACTGCGGGCCGGGTGGAGTCATTTGGGGAGAAAAATGCCCTGTCTTGATGCTACGAGATTGACTTTGGGTCCACAACAAATCCTGTCTAATTTGCATGTTAATTTATTCCCTTTTGCTTCTGACAGAAAAAAAAACTGTTTCCTGCAGGAAGTTTGTAATAAAAGCCTTGCGATCAATGATAATGGCATTTGTGCTTGTGTTTGTCATCTTCGCAAAAGCAACAGTGGTGGAGTTTCTGCAGATTTATTTGTATACTAGTGCTGTAAGTGGCGTGTAAATTATCCTAACTGTCTGTGTGGCTTTTTATCTTTGTAAGGCAGTACTATTAGAGCCTATCCATTATTGCCCATAGCCCAGCCAATCAATGCTTAAATAAAAATCAGCTCAATTTGTAGCGTTTTATGCAAACGTGCAAACTCCCACCAGGCTGACTCTTTGCTTTTTGTTTTTATAATGTAACAGGAATAGCTAAAACACAAAGGAATCGATAACACTTAAGTTTGGGTTAGGTTGGCCTGCTCTCAGACAAGTGCTGCACGATGCTGCATACAAATGAGTTTCATACAGATGTACACTGTGGTGTAATTTCATTATAATTCTATGCATAGTTAGCCAACACCATAGTTACGGGGGAATAAATCCACCGTGACCTGAGAGGTTCTCGCAGTGCAGCAACTGCAGCTAAGAACAGTAGCAGACTGAGCGGCCACACACACACACACACACACACACAGGGTCAGGACCACAGCGGAGGTCATGTCCTCCATATTCTTCATACCAATATGGAAATATGGTTTTGGTTGACATGAGCAGGATTTCTCATACGACAAAATTCGTAGGTTTTTAAAATTCTTTTGGGGGCATTTTAAATGTGTACAGCCCATAGTAGGAAGATTTAAGGAATTTGATGGGAAAAAAGCCCTTAGCCGGAAGTAAACTTGTGACATTGTGGTTAATAGTCAGCATATTATCTCCCACTGCAGGTTTAGCAGTTGTGGATTTGGTGTGTGAGACTTGTGGGTCTGTCAACATCTCAGTAACTCTTTCATAAATAGCACATGTTTATGTCCCCATGAGGAGGAATTGTTTGTGTAAACAAACCTTCACTTCGTGATGCACCACTGCATCCCATGATGACGAATGAATAACTCTGGTACCTTGTGGGTGAGTTGTTGTAGACCTCTGGCTGCACCAGTTATATTTCTGGTATGGGGGAAAATTGTTCTGGCTTGTTTGTATTTCTTTAAACCAAACACAATCACCCTAACCAGGGCTTCACCCAGGGATCAGCAAGGGTGCCCCTGGAAAACAGTGTTAGGGAACTGCAAAAGAAAAGGTAAGAGCTGCTAGCTAGTTTAGGTTCAGATTGTGGTAAAATAACTTTTCATTATCAGCATGTAGGTTGTTCGCTCTGAGGTTGTTGTTGCCTGCAGAAAAGACAGACTGCAGGAGAGAGGAGAATATATATATATATATATATATATATATATATATATATATATATATATATATATATATATATAAATCCCATCAGCCTCATTTGTGCTTTGTGTCGAATGCTAACAGCTAATGTTAGCACGCTAACACTGTGAACTACATTCATGAACATGGTAACTAGTCTTGCTATCATGAGCATGTAAGCATACAGTGCTAGTACAGCCTCACCAGAGCTGCTGGCATGCTTTTAAAAAAATATTAAATTAGCATAGAAGTGTTTAGTATTTCTCCACCAGAGGCTTTAGACCATAGATAATGGAGATACATTTTATAGAAAACATTTGGTTGTTATTGTGTGGTTGCTTGTGGGAAATGGGACTCATGACCCTGGTGGTTAAAAATCCCGGCTACCGCCCTGAACATAGCTGTCTTACCAGCTTGACTTATTGTCATACAAGCTAACTGCCTGCATATGGGCCATATTCCCTCTTTGCCTGACCACAAAGCATATTTGCCTATATTTCACAAAGCACTCTACAATTAGTTAACAGCACAGGGATTAAGGATAGATTTGACAGAGCAGCGCTGCAATCTGCCGCTGCGTCTCTTTAGCACTGAGAGGATCAGTGAGTACAGCCGGGCATCTGTTTCTCCACTTGTTTTATTTTTTTCTCTCTTTCTTCTCTCTCTTCATGTATCTTTCTTGTCACCCCCCCACCCCGAGAGCGAGAGAGGAAAGCAGCATCAATCACTGTTAACTGACTAACCACTGTCTGTTGGTGGTACTAAATGGATCTCCACAATTGAATAGAGGCCTAAGTGTGTGGTAAATGCTCTCAATGGGTAAATGAATTTGCGGGTTAACTCGCTCTAAGAGCGTTTCGATAAGGCAAAAATAATAAAAACACCTACAGCAGATATTTTTCTTTTGATATATTGAAAACAAAGTTCAGCTGAAAATCTTAACTCTCACATTCATCACTACAGGCCCGCTTTGTTAAAGAGGAAAGCAGTCGAGGGGTAACCCAAAGACAATTCAGCTTTATTTTCCTCATATAGATTTGACTGTACACGGTTCATACCATTACACAGAAGGCATAAATGAATAAATTCAGTGCTCTCTTTTACATCTTTTTCAAAGACACATGGCAATAATAATAAATAGCGCTCATGAAACAAGACGATCAACACGTTTTCAAACTGTACAAAATTTACAACAATTTAGATGCAAACTTCTGAGGCAACACAGACTGAACAAAACTGTCTTGGTAACATGTTCCTGTATGATTCTCACTAAACACTTTAAATCACAGCCCGCAAATTACTCTAATATTTTGAACAAAAGTAGTTCCAATGAAACACTTTGTATGTATTACAAGAAAAGAAAGACTACGTGGGTAAATGATTTGCATTTATGGGAAAATTAAAATGTATTTTATCGTAAGTACTTTTTAAATGAACCTGTCACATATTAAATAATTACAGGATAACCCATCTTTGACTACAGCCCAGTCATGAAAAACAAATGTTTTTTTTTTTTTTACAACAATGTAAACTACACTTCATTTTTTTAAACTCTTTTCCCTTTTTTTCCCAAAGAAT
Source organism: Acanthopagrus latus (assembly GCF_904848185.1). Classification (NCBI taxonomy): domain Eukaryota; kingdom Metazoa; phylum Chordata; class Actinopteri; order Spariformes; family Sparidae; genus Acanthopagrus; species Acanthopagrus latus. Next base: position 14,374,878 of record NC_051049.1, on the reverse strand, counting down.
ATTTTAACTTTAAAATTCAAAAATGTCAAATTTAAGTGATGTAAGTTCCTCTTAAACACAAATCCACTCATTCCCTAAAGTCTTGTCTTCTTCTACTGTACTTATACTACTATACATATTAATGCCAGTGTAGTTAGACAGTATGTATGTCATTAAAACCAACTATTTATGAGATGAGTATGCTGTAATTTGCGGGCTGAAATCTAAAGTGCTCCCAGATTTTCTTAATAGTGTCACTTTCTGTTTGTTGATTTGCTTTCTGGCTCTTGAATAGGATGCCCTGGCTTAAAAGGACTTGGCAATTTTTCACATTAAAGGTGACCCAAAAATGTTAAATGCTATTTTCTTCGATTGGCAAAACAAGGAGATGAGTAAGGATGTGTTTTCAAGCAAACTGTCAAAAACAGCTGGTTTTGACATGTTTAACAGGTCAAACTGTAACGGCTTACAGAAAGTCTGCATTAAGAGAGTCAGACTAAGGGATTGAACTTCTCGTCAATCAGTCTTCTATCTGCATTGTGGTGGGGGCATTTAGATGCAGCCTGAAGTGTAAGAAAACGTATCAGCCCAGCAGTCATGCTAGCACTGAAGCTGCAGCAGAGTATCAGCCCTGATTGTGGGGGGCTCTGCGGTAATCCCTCCGACACGGAGGCCAGGCAGGGGGAGAACAGACTGACAACACATCTGGGGGTCAGTAAGTAGGTTGATAGCAGGCAAAGCCAGAGCTCTGCTGGACTGAGTAGATTACCAGGAGAAGCATGGATCAGACTGAGGAAACACAAGAGCCAACACAAAGCAAATGTTTATCAGCGCTCCAGATAATACTTGGTGGTTTAAATGCCAAAATAAATGTTGTCTTTTATATTTGCTCAATAACATCTGCAAAGGAGTCTGCACATTTTATCAATTTGAATTCTCCTTGTCTTACATCTGTGCATTCAAAAAATAAAAAATAAATAATTTAGATGTGTGATAAATTACTTGAATGGTTCGAGTTGAATTTCTCCAAACTTCTTGACTGTCCTCCAACACATAAGCTTCGATGTCTGGAAACAGATAATTTAATACTGACGGACGTCCGCTCTCAGACAGCTTTTACACAGACAAGAACAAGTCAAGCACCTATAAATATAGAAGAGAGACCTGCTGTGTAGCAAACAGGGTTCGCCCTCACTCAAACAGAGGAGACATCGGTTTCTACGGACAGAGGGACAGAGGGATGGACGGACGGACGGACGGACGGACAGACCAACGGCCATCTACTTCCTAATAACTTTTAAGCTTCAGCAATACATTAAAAAACGTCAGCATGGTTCAAAATTCGCACTTGTGCCACTGTTCTTGTAAATTTCTCTCCCCAATGAAACACTGTGTTTTTGCCTTGTGCATATGTCCCTCCTCTTTTTCTCTCTTCCTCTGTCTGCATTCCTGTCCACATGTGTAGAAAAACAAGAGGAGAGTAAAGTGCATTGCCAATGTAAAAGGCTTTGATATGGCCAGACAGCAGTCCTACTCGATATCAGTCAAGAAGCATGCAGGTGCCTCCTGGGTCTCATAGGGACTTTGATCTAGATTGTAGCCCTATTGTTGTAGCTGTTATGAGACAGGGATGGTTTATTTGGGAGGGGGTGAGACAATATCACCTCCCCTGTGAGCAAAATCCACTGACTTGCTGGAAATCCAGTCTCATTTTCAGAGTGAAAGAACAAAATAAAATTAGGTGATGACAAAAAATTGTATGATACATTGTTGAGATTGAACATTCAGCGGTGTGGAGGTTGTTCTTCACTGCTTTTTATCCGGACTGCACATCTTGAGTTATCTCATCGATACGACTGCTGAGGGACTGAGAGTCACACTTTTTCCTCTTCCTTCTCCTCTTCACCCAAAGTCACAAAACATACCAGTCTTGGAGGGCGATAGAAAGAAATGTAAAAAGCCTTTTGAGTCTGTTTTGTTGTATCCCCACAGCAATCTTCTACGAGGCTCAAAACTGGGAATGGTCCATTTCGTCCAGCCATGAGGCGGGGCTGGTGGGGAAGTCAGGGTATCCCGTACTGCTGCCTGTGGAGAGGTCTGAGGTCGGGCCGCCGGCCATGGCCCTCAGGGCCTGTCCCACGCCGCCCGGCCCACCCTGCACCACGAGACTGTCCATGCTGAAGCCCAGGTTGTTGAGGAGAGGGGTGTGGCCGGGCAGAGAAGTGATGGAGGAGGGCGACTGAGGGAGACCATAGGGGCTGCCTGCTCGGATGTCGTGGTAGGGTTGTCCCGCTGCATCGACAGAGAAGCCGCCGTTCAGCACCGCACTGTTGGACACGTCACCGACACTCCCATAAAGCCCATTGGCGTGGCCGAGATCTGAGAGGACCTGGTCATCTGTGGAGGAGATAACAGCACTTAGCACGAGGAGTGTAAAAAGTCTGACACATCAACGACGCTGTCAGCTGCAAGAGCATTATATAGTTGTTATATTTCAATACAGTTAAGTGCTTTTATGAGTGAGATTTATTGTGGCAACATTATGTGGATTTCACGAAGGTACAGTAAGTGGATGCTGAAGTATTTAATAAGCATTTCAGTTTTGTTGGTGAGAAATGATGCGTATTATGTTCATCTGTAACAAAGGAAGTCTGTATGTGTGCAATTACTGCGGCACAAAATATTTGTTTCCGTCTCAATCCCTCCCCCGGGTGGCTTCAATAACAACAAAGCCCCAAAGCGCTTTCTCTCTAATTGACTAAAAGCCTCACATGCTTTATAGAGTTTCTGTCACCATGTTTTCATTTCTCATAAAAATGGCCTTCTTTTTAAAAGTGGCTTGAAGACTTTTATGACTCCCCAAAACGGGGTTTGCAAACATTAAATAACATAGGGATGTCTAAAATGTCGTTTGCATCCCACTAAGAACCCTCTCTCTTTTCCAATAAGTTCCATCATGGCAACAAACGGAGGCAGGAGGATGCGTCAGCGGCGGTGGGGAGGTGTGAGGGGAATGTTAAATGAGAATGCCGTTTCGGATTTGCCAACAACAGCAACGCAAGAAAACAAATGAAATGCCACAAAGACGCATTCAATCGCCACTGCACTCAGGACCGTGTCATTTAGCAGCTTGTAGGGTCCCTTAATCCCATTAGCACGACAGCATGTCTGACAATTCCCTTTCAGGAAAATCTCTCTTAAGCAATAATAGATATGTGCCCAGTTGAAGTCCTCCATACAATACGTACCTCTGAAGCTCAGTTCACTGTCACTGAGCCCGGCGTCATCGGCAGAGCTTTCTTTCTCCACTTTAGTTCCTCCTCGGCTGCGTTTGACACTTTTATAAAACTGAGTCCAACGATGTCGGCCTGCATCTTTTTTCAGACGCTTCTCCTTTGCTCGCCGGTTCTGGAACCACACCTGCCAGAGAAAGTTGTAATTATTATTAAGTGAAAATAAAAGATTTTGATTGTAATTATTCAAAACAAAAAAGGTGCAAATTATATACCAATCCAAAGTTGACCTGGGGATGAGACTTAATGTCAACAATCTTTCTCCAGAATATTGCACCCTAAATACTCCAGCTAATAATAATACTAATACTACTATTACTACTACTACTACTACTAATGATAATAATAATAATAATAATAATAATAATAATAATAATAATAATAATAATAATAACAATAATAATAATAACAATAATAATAAATGTCATTTGAGTCATTCATTGTTTTAATGACATTTCAAATCTCAAACCATCTGGTTTTAATCAGAATGTATTTCACATTGGAATACATGGTAGATGTAGATTTGGTCAAAATTAGCTCATTATAATAAACAAGAAAAGTACAATGTTCAAAATGGTGTTGCAGAAAAATCCACAAGTCAATAATAAATCAACAGAAAAAGCAAGAAAACTGCTGTAAGAAAGATTTAAGCGGAGCATAGAGACCTAAAAAGACACTAAAAAACAAACATTAAATTTCCTTAAATCAAAATAAGCATATTATTAAGTTTTAAGAGTTGTTTGTACCATGTCCTTGTATCGTCTTGTCGACTGAATACGATCTTAATAGCTCTACAAAACCCTGATAATAAAGGCCTGAGTGCTTACTTCACATTTATGAGCTTGATTATTAAAAACAGTAGCTAGGTTATAGATGCTCAAATCATGATCATGTCTTTTTGCTGTAGTGGAAAACCAGCACTTTGCACAAGTTGGAAACAACAGGGAGCCTTCTGCAGGAATATATGAAAAGACCAAACCCTGTACCTGCACTACTCTCATGTCCAGCCCCGTCTCAGAGGACAGCTGCTCTCTGACGTGGCGTGCTGGCTTCGGCGAGTTTTTGTAGGCACTTTTGAGGGTCTCTAGCTGTTTGGCCGTGATGGTGGTCCTCGGTCGCTTGGTCCCCGCCTCTGAATCGTCTGAAAACATGATTACAGGTGTGAGCGACTCCTTCTGACATTTGTCACGTTGTGTTAACAGGCTGTGCCCCTTCGGCCTCTGTGTGGAGTACATGTGTGTATAACGAAGTGAATGGTCATGTATGGAAGTGTATTATTGTCCTTGTGCATCTGTCCCACTCCCACAGCAGAGGACATAAATCTACCCAGCCGGAGTGCCACAGGAACGGAGTTATTGGGACCGCTCCGTATAAGAGCATTGCTTCACTTTACATAATCAATCAGAGATGCATGGAAATCTCCGAAGGGATGGAGGGAGAGAGACAGCATCCACACCCAGACAACAAACAACATAGATCCACAGTCACAAGTCATTTCACTGCATTACACTGTGATTCTGATGGAGTCAAGTGCAGCGGGAGCTGTTCAACACTGAGTCACACGGGCAGTGTTTGACAAAAACAAGTCATCATTGTTGAAACAAATATTTTCACCAAATATTTTCCTCTAAATTGACTTGACTTTATTGAGTATCAGCGAATGCTTAATATTTTGGATGTTTGCAGACCTACCGTTTTGTTTTGCCGTCTCATAATCCACCTTGCACACCAGCCTCCCGTCCTCCATGAGGTAAAACTCGTCCCCGGTGGCCAGTTGTCGGCTGCACATGATGCAGGCAAAGCAGTGCAGGTGATACACAAAGTCCTGCGCCTTCCGCACCACCTGCGTCGGCGGGATCCCCTGTTGGCATGATGCACATTTTGTTCCAAAACGTCTGCAGGAAAGCATGAAGAGGAGAGCTGCGGTTAGAAAATTTCAACCTTCTCCTACCCACTTTACAGTAGACCGTGAGACCAATCCTGATTAAAATTTCACATGCCAGACAGCTATTTCTTCAACTGCAGCCAAGAATTATGGCACAGTGTCTGTATTAATAGACGCTCCAGCTGTTGTAGAAGAAAAAATCAGCACTGGAATGCATTTCTGTTAACGATAGACCTGTCTGCAGGCTGATGGATGGAGAGGATCAATGCACTGTGTGTGATGTGTGTGTGTGTGTGTGTGTGTGTGTGCGTTTGCATGTTTATGTGTTTGCAGATGAAGTACTGAGAGCTAAGGAGGAGGAGGTAAAGGAAGAGGAAGAAAAGGGAAAAGAGGAAGAGGAGGAGGAGGAGGAGGGGTGCTCACAGTAAACACACCCTGAGGAGAACCAATAAAACACTGACTCAGGAGAGGGTTTAAATCACACAACCAACCCACTGAAATAAAAAAGAGCAAGGTGAAGCCTCCAAATCACTGCTGGGACGCACACACCGCTGAATCTGTGGGTCTACCAACGTGTGTGTATTTCTGTGTTTCTGCATGTGTGTGTTCTCCAGTCACATGCGCCCCTCAACTACAGTTTGAACATGCAAACGCCCCCCCTGCTGTCCCCTGGGTCAGCTAACACGGTTAGCTCTCAGTGAGACTCCGGAGCTCTTTAGGTCTCATTCAAGCTTTGAGCATTAAGACCTTTCAAACATGATTTAGTAAAAAGCCTGGATCTGCTGATCCTGTTTTGGATAAAAGTCAAACTCAATTTTCCTCTGTAATGCCTCAGAAATCAAATCGTTTTAAAGAAAGAAAGAAAGAAAGAAAGAAAGAAAGAAAGAAAGAAAGAAAGAAAGAAAGGCGGTTTGGTGAGCTCTTATTTTGAAAGTTTTCTCTAATGATGGCAACTTAACAAAACTAAGAAGAAAGCCAAAACAGATTAACAATCAGATAACAAGAATAATGAATTTAAATCGGACAATTAATAAAGATAAACCTAAAGATTAAACATTTAACCTTAAGCCGATATTCTGGTTTAAAAAAATAAAACTGTAATAATAATAATTCTGTCAATTTAATGTATTACTTTCTTATATCATAATAACGTTAAGGCTTTACTTAAATATGAATGAAAAAGCGACTGTAAAAAATGTTCTAAACATTAAAATACGGCAAAACGGGAAGCACTGGATTTATGCTAATATATTAATAGCAACTTCGACACAAGTAAGCTAACTATGTAGCCAGTTAGGCTAATGTTGGTAGCAAATGTTTAACCACACATGGTCTAATACAAACCTATATGTTGCTTTGTAATTATCAAATGGAGCCGAATTATTCCAAAACATATTTTCGTCAGATTCAGTCACTTTCGTCTCACTCCAACCCAGTTAGAGGTGAAAGTGAGAAAAATATTCCTTTTTCTGGGTGCAATCCGCTGGCCGGGATTTTATCAACACCAGTTGCAACAAAGAAACCTGCTCGGGTCTGATAAAAGAAATCCCGAGCACTCGAGAAAATAAAGCAGCGCACACACACACACACACACACACACACACACACACACACACACACACACACACACACACACACACAAAAGCCCACTCACTTGAAGAAGTCTTCCTTGCAGTAGACGCTTCCTGCCCGGGAGAAACATTTGTCCGCCAGCGGAGTCTGGCAGTCGGCGCACTTGAGGCACTTGGAGTGCCAGTGTCTGTCCAGCACCTTCAGGATGAACTTGTCCAGGATGTGCTGACTACAGCCGGCACACTGAGGGATCTCTGCGGGGACACGGGACAGGAGCACAGGGTCACACACGAAACACTAAGGCGAGTTTTCGTTTTTGTGAAACGGTCAAATAAGAACAATTTTATACGCGCCGATATCAAGAGGATTCGTTGAACTCAACTTGTACTTCAGAACAGGTGTGTGTTTTTTTGTTTTGTTTTACCGCCGCCATGTTTATCCTGCAAAGCACAAGTTCTCATATCAGACAAAATGGTTGCATATTGCAAAATCCTACTGGTAAAGAATATTTTATCCCAAATATCATTATTACATTATATTTTTATTATGGCTTTCAAAGATGGAAGTGAAATGCTTTGTAGCATAGTAAATTTTTTAATTTACCTCCATTGATTCGTCCTCTTTGTATTTTAAATGTTTATTATTATTATTATTATTATTATTATTATTATTATTATTATTATTATTATTATTATTATTATTATTATTGTTGTTATTATTATTATCATTATTATTGACCCACATACTCTCGTGTTTTGTTTTTTCTTCTTCAAAATAGCTTTGTATACAATAAATAACAGAAGATGCAATGTGGAAGAACGTCATTTTTGGTCTAGCTGTCCGTCTCTGTCCAAGGTGCTGAACGTCCTTTTTTGCCAACAACATTGATTTTTCGTAATTTTATTAACCAGTTCAGTTAGGGTTAGGGTTAGGGTTACACGGGGGAATCAGCGTTAGCTGTCGAGATGTCAAGACGAAGATTACATTTCGTTTTTTGTGGGAGGCAGACCACGTGTGCACAATCAGAAAGCAGGTAAAATAACCTTCGAATTTATTATTATTATTATTATTATTATTATTATTATTATTATTATTATTATTATTATTATACATTAGCATTAATATCACCAAACTCTGCAGCGACAATGACAATCTACTACAACAAGCTGATTTCAAAAAGAGAAATTAAATTAATAAATTAAAGAAAACAAAATGTTCATCCATCACGTAATGCATAGTTCTTCTTAAAACTGGATCTTTAATTTATGAAGAACAATATTCCATAATTGTGTTTATTTATCAAATGCTAGCACGTGACACTACAGAAAGTGGTTTATTTATAATATTGTATCATTACTAGATGTGTAATTTCCAGCATGTGCGTGAGATCTAATGCGTATTTGATGTTATTTAAAAAAAAATGTTTTAAAAAGACGAATCATTCAAAAACAACACTGACGATCACTTTTTAAATTATTCTCTAGCCTTAATAGCAATGCAATTTCAAATTTATTTTTATTTCGCGGCTTCTCTTAGTCAACATCCACATGACATCCGATAATGAAAAATCAATATCGATGAGAAATGGGCAGAAAAAAAAAACTCAAGTAGGCTTTTTAAAGACACACACATACATACACACACATACACACACAAAGAGGAGCTGCGGCTGCTCACTGTCCAGATAAAAACATCTTACAAATAATCGTCTAAAGCTGGAGAAGCCTCGTGTTTAATCTCAGCATACTGTCTGCACAAAACAAAGCTCCCGGGCTGAGCAGCCTGCACACACACCTCTTCTTTTAAACGCACGTTCACATCTTAAAAAATGGAGGCGAAGTGTGATCACTTTGTGTTATGTTTGTTTGCATATTAGCTTTGATCATCACCCTGAATGTGCACATCGGCATCTTCTGGAAAACGTGCAGGAGCAGAAATCAGAGGCGTTTTTAAATATGTGGAGATAAGTGGTGGGTGGATGAAGCTGTGCCGAGGAGGAGAAGTGGTGCTGAAAGGAAAGCAGCACGATCTTGGCAACGACAGAGCGTCCAGCGTCCAGCTTCAGTGTGTGTGTGTGTGTGTGTGTGTGTGTGTGTGTGTGTGTGTCTGTCTGTCTGTCTGTCTGTCTGTGTGTGTGTGTGTGTGTGTCTGTCTGTCTGTCTGTCTGTGTGTGTGTGTGTGTCTGTCTGTCTGTCTGTGTGTGTGTGTGTGTGAGAGAGAGGGGGGGGGGGGGGGGGGGTAGACCTCGTACATTCAGGGGGGCTCATATCTTGGTATCAGTCCCATCACCACCACCTCCTTTAACAGTTTTTTAAGAGAAGAAGAAGAAGAAGAACAGGAGGAGGAAGTGCAGTCTGGCCGCCTCTCCAACTCTCAAATGTCTAATGAATGATTTGTGGTAATTAAACGTGAAGTAAACACTTTATACCTCAGACTAATAGCCTGCAGGTTGAGGTGTTGGGGTTGTAATTGCCCTGAGTCAGCAGAGCTCTCTCTCTCTATGTGTGTGTGTGTGTGTGGTCCTGATATAAAACATTGTTCAAATAAATTCTCTGCTGCTTTTATTCCTGGAATAATCCAGATTTAAATCCAGGATGCATGCTGCTTGGACTGCAGGGGGTTGAGTGGCAGGATCTTTTTCCAATCTTTTAATCTGCCTCGATTTATAAAATTAAAGAGCATAAGCCGACCACATACAGTCTCTCTCTTTTTTCTCTCCTTTAAACACTCTGCTGAAGCCATGCAGGCGCTCACACAGTCATCCTATATGTCTCCTGTAGTCTGTGGCTGCAGCTACACTAAACAGGCGACAGTTCTGTGGCGCACAGAAAATTAATCCCAATATTGTTTTGCAATTTTTGATTTTACATTTTCGTTCCCTAAATTGGAACACAACGTTTTTTTATGATCAGTGTTTTGAAACCACGGAGCAGTCTGGTAATTACCGAACTGAATTATCCCATTTCGTTGTGGATTATTTTGCAGCCTATTAGACCTCAGGTCCATCTGCACATTTTACCAACTCGCTTATAAATAATTAGGTCAGAGCAGAGATGTGTCCCGTTGCATTTCTGTCTCGATCGCACGATCAGATTATGAAAGGGGGGCCTGGCACAGATTAACGCGAACAGATGTAAGGTAATTCTCGCCTTTGATGCTGCAAGGTGGATAAAAAAAAAAAAATACAAGAAGATGCTGCAAAATAGCCTTTAAAAATAATATTTGATCTCATCCTTGGTGAATAATGAGCCTAAAATGTAAACCATAAGACACGAACTGACACCCAGGCCTTGACTCGGAGACGGTGAGGGCTAAATAAAGTGTATGGGGCGTTTATTTGACTCGGTGATGAGTGTCAATCACGGTCGGAGTGTGTTCGTCTGATGGGTGATGACAACTGCGTCTGATCTCCTCACCGTGCAGGCTCGTTTACAAATGAACAGCTGCCCGAAGACTCAGACAAGAACAACAACAACAACTACTACTACCTGACGGAGCAAAGTTGGGGCCAGACTGTAAAATTAAATCCTGTTGCTTTTACAAAAGAAAAAAAAAAAAGAACAGCAGAAATGATCGTTTGTCTTTCTTCTTGAAAATTGTGGGACGAATAACCAAAGTGCCGTCCTGGAGCCGCGTGAGTCTGCAGAGCTGGAGTGGACACGAGGCCAATAATCAGTGTTATTTAAGGCGTTGAAATATAAGCGCTATGACACATCACTGGCCCGTACGTGACAGCCGAAGACTGAGAGCTTCAGCCTCCTCTCCTCCTCATCCTCCCCTCTTACTGTACCTAAACCCTGCAGCACGCGCTGCACTCACAAAAACGAGGTAACAAAACACACACACACACTCACACACACACAAAAAAATGTCTTACGTTGCAGTGGCACTCCGAGGATCTCCGGTAAACTCTTTACAGGACTCTCTGTCGGCAGGACTGCCGCACTTTGCATCATTGTGATCCAAACCGGGAGACAAACGCACGCACATACACCCGCAACACGGTGGGCGCACCGCACTCCCCCGTCCTGTGTGGTGGAGAGAACAAAGTGCTCTGGGTGCCGATGCTGAGGCCTGTCCGCTCTCCGCTGCAGCTCCCTCAAGCCTCTATCCCTGTTAGGTCTCTATTCCCGGGGACGATGTCCGTGCCGCGCCGTGCCGAGCTGTTTTGGAGTGAATCAGACAGGCTGCTCGGTCCATTCAGCGCTGCAGGGGCGGCGGGGCCTGACGTCACCGCGGCAGAGGCTCACCGGGAGCCAATGGGAGCGCAGGAAGAGGAGGCCCCTCGAGAGCGGAAAGCATCCTCCATAGGTGTACGAGCGAGGAGGAGAGAGGAGAGAGGAGGAGAGGCGTCGGACATGGTATATGAAACTGTCTCCGGAGAGGCGGGACCTTGTTCCTGTCGAGACCATAAATAGCTCACTGCAGTGGCTCCCGGAGGGGCCCCGGGCCAGCAGGGCTGCTCCTGGAGAGGAGGAGGAGGGTCCCAGGCAGGTGAAATAAAGTATTTTTAGGCTTCACTGATTTATAAAGAAAGGATGAGAGGGATTTCAGAATGTGTCTGCTCAGGCTTTTAACAACATGGTTGATTATTTGGACACAAACCAACACAAAATCTGAGTTGGTTCGTTACACACTGAGCCATTTCACCGAATTACATGCTTTAAAAAAAAAAAAAGAAAAAAAAAAAGTTGCCTGTGGCTGAGTTACGCAGGTCGCTGTGACGAGTTCCTAACATGAATTGAATCCAGAAGCAGTCCCAAAACGTGTCGCTTCAACCTTCTCTTTAACACAGCAACCTCCTCATGCCAGTTTAAATGTGCTTTTCAGGGTGACAAGGTGCCACGCTGAGTTGTCTCTGCGCCCAGCGGTGATATTATTGGACTCGTGTCTGGGTCAGATCCACGGCACCTCCACCTGTGCGCGCTCTGCCTCTCTCCGCCGTGGCAGCCGGATCTCCCTCAGTGACAGGTGGGATTAGGAGTCTGGGCGCAGTCCTCCTGACACTGCTCATTTCAAACCCCACCGTCTGAGACTGCTCTCCCGGATAAGATATTCCCCCCGGAGGACTGCTAGTTCAAGCTAGATGAACTCAATCTTCGCTTCCAATTTACTTCAAGCGCGCAAAAGAAACAGCTCACAGCGGCTTCAGCCCGGCGCAGGTTGCTCCCGTCAGCAGCGAGTCCGCGCGCGGCTCACAGCACACCTGCACGGTCACATCTGGATGCTTTTTCCATTTTGAACTATACATAAGGTTTCATGTAGTTTAATTTTATTCAATATAATTTTTTTATTGTGTTTTTTCAGCACCTTAAATGTTATAGATATATGACTTTATCAATCTGACACAATGACATACTACTACTACTACTACTACTACTACTACTACTACTACTACTAATATTATTAATAATAATAATAATAATAATAATAATAATAATAATAATAATAATAATAATAATAATAATAATAATGATAGATATTGCGTTTCAAAAATCTTCCCACCAAATTACATTTTAAAAAATGGTGATTTAATGAGCACTGAACAAACTGCAGCGTGGAGAAAGTGTGTGTGCGAATTACAAAAATTAAAGATTTTTTTGTTCTCTGCTGTAACAATTTGATTTTCCGTGAGTCCAATTCTAATAAGCAAACACAACGCAGTCACGGTTTTCTCCTCTGATCCCTTCTCGTCCCTTTTCCCGGTCTAATGCGCCCATTTCCCGACTGTTTATTCTATTGTCGCGCCGTTTATATACTGTGGGCAGCCACAATCCCATAAGCCGCTCGCCTGCTGCATGTGCCGGGTAATGTTTCAGAAGTAATTTAGTAAAATGAAAACGCACATCAAGCTGATTAAAAAAAAGAAAAAGAAAAAAAAAGGAGGCTGGGATATTACAGGAATTTTATCCAAGCGAGTCAAAGCTGCAGGTGTTCCATCCATCCATCCATCCATCCATCCATCCATCCATCCATCCATCCATCCATCCATACATGCATACAAACGTACATGGACGTGTGGCAAGGGAGTCATCTGGTCTTACTTTATTTTCATTATACACTTTTCCCCTCAAGATCATTCAATTGTATCCAACTATTCAATTACTCTGATTGTTGGTATCGAGACCTCCTTTAGCTGCCCCCCCGGAAAACAATAAAGCAGATTTAGAAAAAAAAAAAAAAAGAAAAAAAAAAGAAAAAGAAAAAATGCTCTTAACCTGTCAGCAAAGGGCAACGCAATTAGAATAATTGACGGATGCCAAAAGCAGAAAGAGAAGAGCTGCGAGCGGCTCATCTGCTTCATGATGCGGCGCAAATAAAAAGGGAAAATAAGAAGAAAAACCACCAGGTGAGTTGCATCTTTTTAAGAAAATGTTCCCGCTGCACGAGACGACAGAAAATATATTTTTTTTAAAAGATGGAAGACAAGACGACGAACATACAGTACTTTTTGTCTCTAATTGGGGTAAAAGACGCGCACATATCCCCAGATGTTACAGATGCTGAAAACCTGAAACAAGGCGCTCTTTTAAAAAAAAAAAAAAAAATCAAATGATGACAATTATATATCTGATCTTTGTCTACATGAAGGTGTTGCTGTAAGAGAAGAGAAGGGGGGCGAAGCTGTGGAGGAAGCAGCTCTCTTTCTCTCTCTCTCGGGCAATAATTCAAGCGGAGGGCGACTCCTTTGCCACCGCCGCTGACCCAGCCACCTCTAATTAGATCTAATATTTCAGTGGACGAGTTCATTGACATCTGCGATTCACAGATCCATCTTAGCGAGCAGGAAATACAGAAACACATCCATCTCTGCAAGGAGGGGAGCAGCCGTGTGTCTGTGTGTGTGTGTGTCTGTGTGTGTGTGTGTGTGTGTGTGTGTGTGTGTGTGTGTGTGTGTGTGTGTGTAGCCCATACATGGAGAATAATAATACAGGTGTGTGTGTGTGTGTGTGTGTGTGTGTGTGTGTGTGTGTGTGTGTGTGTGTGTGTGTGTGTGTGTGTGTCCAGCAGCAGCAGCAGCAGCAGCAGCAGCCTGTGCTGTCATATATATAACTCACAGTGCAGCGGGCCTGCTTCACCATGAGCCCAAACATCACATCTTTCATGGATTTAATTCATCATGTGACGCGAGTGTAAATACTGGATTTATGCTGTTTGCGTTTCCAAACATCATTTTCTATTTTTGCAGGAGGCTAATCCACGTCCGAGCGATCAGGCTTAGACGTGAAAACCAGCAAAAAAAAACAAAAGACAAATGTGTGCAAGAAAAACAAAACAAAAACAAAGAAATTAAAAAAAAAAAAAAAAAAAATCTAGACAAACAAAACACTGCATTATGCATTATATTAATCTGTACGTTTGAGATGAACTGCAGCTGCAGATGTCCTCCTCTGCTCACAAGACGAACACGAAGCACCAGTGCGCACCTACCTAGCTCAGACTCTTCCTCCTCCTCCTCCTCATCCTCTTCTCCTCCATGCAGCTGAGGGCTTGTCTTGTGTTTCAGCTGGCAGATAAGCAGCAGCAGCAGCAGCAGCAGCAGCAGTCGGTCCACACTTTCTCCGACAGCATCGAAACCCGAGGTGAAGCACCTGCACTGCGTCTCCCTCACCATCCGGTCCGAAAGCGGCGGAGGAAGAGTCAGAGAGAGAGGAGAGAGGAGGCGGACAGCGAGGGGGGAAACCCTCGGAGAGAGCACCGAGGAGAAAATTAAATTGCACTTGGGGGGCAAATTCTATTAGGGAATAGTTATTGTCTCCTGACAGCTCCTGTCCATTTGGGTAATTAGTAGAAGAGATTGGTTGAACCAACCAAATCTATTCCCGTCAGAAATGATATTTTCCAATTCCCTTGATTGAACCTGACCCCGTCGCACTAAGACGAGGCGGTAATAGGCTCGTTTGACTCAAATAACAAGTGCTGCAGTCCAGACGAGCCTGTCAGAGGGAACACTGACTGAGAAGAGTGACCAGAGAGAGGTGCTTCATTCTTCTCAAAACGCAGGGCTGGTGTAGAGATGTTTTATTGAATCCGTATCATTAAGTTGGATAAGAAGCAAACTAGTATCATTTCCAGCTGCAAGAAATCTGCTAATATTAGATAAATGCACCAACCTGCAGAATTCAGAGGGCTCTTTCTGACAAAATGCAAACATGCTTTGAGAAGGATGGACGAGGAATCCTCAGCAGGAACATAATTCGAGGTACATTAATTTAATTCGAGTCCTGTGATGATTGTCTGGTCCTGCTGGGATGCATGCTGCCCAGTGCATGCTGGGATAGACCCCAGACCCCCCCTGACCTCCATCAGATGAGCCTTTGGAAACAAACGAATGAATAAATGAATGAATTAATGATTCGAAGCTCTGCATGGAAAGTTTCGATAATGAGTGGCTCCTTTGTGCGAAACCATCAGCTCAAATTGTTCAGTTATTTTTGCCTTTTGATCAGAAACCCAGTGAGCAACAATTTCCATAAACCACAGAACAAAAATGATTAGCTGAAAAACAAGACGATGGAATAAGCCTCTAAAAAGCTTTAAAGTTTATTTGTTGTGATTCCCCTTAGATTTGCCCTGAGGCACCGCTACTGTTCCAAAGGTCACCGTTTAAAAAAAGAGAACACACACACACACACACACACACACACACACACACACACACACTGTATAAAAACAAAGCATTTAAGAAAATAGATATTACAATATAACACCCCAGACATGAGCAGTGTCCACACGGCAGCTTCTGGTGGATCACAGATTGTTCCCTCTGTTCAAGCTGCAAACAGCCACTTCCTGTATCAGAGTGTGTAAACACTGCTCCTGATAGGTCAGTGACAGCAAGTCAGCATCCTATCATATTCTAATATCCTATTAGCTGGCTAGAATTTAATTATTACATTTACATGTCTGAAATGAAATGAAATCAGTGGCATAAAAGTTACCTTAAAGTCACACTGTTACCTGAAAATATTGCTTTGGTAAAAGTGAAAGTCTTTAAGTAGCTGATATTTGAATTTACTTCAAAAGTACAAAAGTAATATATAGTATACATCATGCATGTTTGAATGTTTGTATGTACCGTTTTTATTGAGGCTGATTATTGGATCTGACATTTTGTATATTTTGGGAATGTGTGTTTTTATTTTCTGTCTAATTGTAAATCATTTAAAAGTGGCTCTGATGCGATCTGCAAAGTAAGCAGTTCTAATGAGTTATCAAATAAATGTGGTGGAGTAAAAAAGTTCAACATCTGGAGTGAAAGTAACATACAATTGTGCTTCATTACACAGTCACATTCCATCACTTGACTGCTGGTAAAACATCAAGTGCTAATGAGCCAAAGACTGATGACGTCATCTAAAAACACACCGAGGGATCTTCCTCTGAGCTGCAGATTTCCGGGTGAAGGCGGAGAGCGACTCTTCGCACCGCGGAGACAGCAGCGGCGTCAGCTGAGTGAATTAAAACAACGTGACTGACACGTGTTGGATCTTCTCCAGCTTCATTATCTACACTTCCTGTAAGCTGCAGGCTACGCTCTAACCCTGAGACCCGAACATAAAGAATCTCGGAGGCAGAACAGAGGAGGTAAAGGTCAGCTTTGTGTGGAAATTAAAATAGTGCAGCCGAGCGTATTATCAAGGCCTAAATGCAGCTGATAGTTGGAGGTTATTGATTCTCGGGGCCTCCCCTCCCTTCCTGTCCGCGCTTCTTCTGCACTCTGAACACAGATGAACTGCGAAGACTTCCTTTATTTCTGTCCCTGAAAAGGCTGGGAAGACACATTCAGAGAAAAATATCAATATCTTCAGTTTGAAAGAAGCTGGAAGTGCATCAGCTGGGTCAATAGATACAAACTAAACATGATTTCACTGACAACAACTGGTTTCAGGCTCTGGCACCAGTGGATTATTCCAAATCCGGACTGCAGTAGCAAGACTCCCTCCTGCTGCTGCTGCTGTCAGTGTCCGATCACCAGATTTCATGGGGAGTCTTGAGTAAAGAGCGTCTCGTCTCTCTCGTCCCTCAGATTTGTAGAGGCAGAAGTTCAGGAAGGACTTCATGGAGCCACTCAAGGGAGCAAGAGGTGACACATCTAGCCAGATTGGGATTGTACAGAAACTAAAATCAACACACACACACACACACACACACACACACACACACACACACACGCATTCCCTCCCTCCCAGCTCCTTTTGTTGAGAAACATCACACCCCAACTCAGCGATGATGAGATGCGATGTTTGGGAGATCAGCAGATGAGCGTCTCATCCACATGATGGGGGAGGGACCCCGGCAGTAAAATGAGATGGATGTGACCCTGCTTGACTCCGTCCTCTAAAAGGCTGGACGCTTAAAAAAAAAAAAAAAAAAAAAAAACTAAAGTAGATCTGGCTTAGTTTGGATGTGATATATACCGATACCATATATTAACCTCTTTTTCATAATTTATTCACCCCCCCATCCTCCTCCCCCCTCCCTCCCTCCTTCCCTCGCTCCACAGCAGGAAGCTTTATAGTATTATTAAAGTCAGAAAGAGAGATGACAGAAAAATGCATCAAGCCCCTCCTGCATTTTAATATCAATACCGGAGGGGTAATAAACATCGAGGCAGAGAGCGCGCAGGAGAGGAGCGACTATAAAACCCCACATTGTCTAATTTATGGAAGACAACAACAGGGCAGCAAGGTGAGGATTTTACCCTTCAGTCTGAGCTCCCAGAACACAGCAGCGCTCAACATTTACTTTGTAGTGAATAACCCCCCCAGCTCAGAAAAAAAGTTTGGAAGAAAAGTAATCTGGCCTGTTTGAGTGAGCGAGTTTCTCATCATGCACCTGTAGCTGAGGATGTCACACTGGACAATTCCTGCCAGCTGGCTCGATGCAGATGTTCACGCGTCTTTCTTATTAATTTCCCCGTGTTGAGCTTCAGAGTGTGCTCTTGATCTCTAAAACAGCGGCTGAGAAAAGCTGTGATGGTGGTTCGTCACTGAAACTCGCTGCAGGAATCAACAGGAGCTTGAAGTGAAAGTAGCAAGAACCACAGTGACTAAAACTCTGTTACAGGCAAAGGTGGAGCAAATTGCACTCGAGGAAAAATACAAGAATGTTCACCAAGTGAGATGAATAGATTTTTAAATGTAGATTATTATTATTATTATTATTAGTAGTAGTAGTAGTAGTAGTAGTAGTAATAATAATAATAATAATAATAATGATAATAATAATAATAATAATAATACAAAGACAATCTATTTTTGCATTATAAATAATGATACATTCATGTATGCATCACTTTTATACTGAAGCTCGTAGAAGTGGGGCTAATTTCAGGCCTCATCTACAATAATGTACCGTAGATGAATTGTTGATATATATTATGACGACTGCCATGACGACTGTTAGTGGAACAAGCTACTGCTAATGTGAGTTGTTCAAAAGCTTTTTTAGTAAACTCTTTGTACATAAACAATGTTCTCAATGCTCATGTTCATGTGTAGAGACCCTGGTGATACTACGAGCAAAGTTTCATGTTGCGTTGAGCCTTCTTAGTGAAAGTGCCCCATGCACTCCCATTGAAAATGAGCTTGACCCGGAAACAAAAACACGGTAAATCTTAAAAGTGCCTCTTTCGTCGTGATTATGCTTTTACACGAAGATTTGACTCATGTACATTCACAAAAAAAGCCTATGTTGCATTTTAGCGAGATTTTCATTTTACTGTAGATTTGTCCTTTAATTTGTAACAAGTCTGTCAAAGTTTTATAAGTAGTTTCATGAATAACCTCTGAGTGACTCCACTGCTTGGTTTCAGATTTTGCTTCTGAATTTAGATAGAGAGCACACACATCTCTGAATGTGTCTTGTTTTAATTGTGAGGGCTCTGTCCTCAGCATGAACTGCTCACCTCCGCCTTGGCAGAGCTGCGGACAGATATTACATTGCTGCCAACTTCCTCATTAACCATCATTAGTCGGATCCGGCATCACGCTCGCAGCTCGCTGAGGCTCGAGGAAGCAGATAAATGCCTCCGTAGGATGAGCAGCACGAAGCATCGCTGACTCCAATCCTATAACAAACACAGGTTACCATTTAAACAGATTAACAGATCAGGTGTGTGGGAGGAAAGTATTTAAGCGAGAGACATAAATACATGTCTTTATATGCATTTCACATCATCTTCAAGTCAAAACAAATAGGTACCGTTCATAAACAAAAAAGTTTGGGGACATCATTTCTGCTTCAGTTTGACAGTTTCCCCTAGTTAAAAAAAAACAACAAAAAAAAAACAGCCCACACTTATATTAGATTATGTTAGATGATATATTGGATAATGTTTGAAAAAGGAATAAATAACATGCAGAAGCTTCACGGTGACAAACTGTGCTTTTCTCAATCCATTCCGGCCATCATAATGTGTCATTCAGGGTCTAATTCAAAGTATCTGAGAGTTTGATTAAGTCACAGCTGCTCAGCCTTGATGCTCCTCCGCTTTAATGTAGGGCTATTAATCAGCCTATTGTGTGTTCGTGTGTGTGTGTGTGTGTGTGTGTGTGTGTGTGTGTTGTTAGCGAGGAATCGACTGCCTTAACTCAACTAATTCACCATCAAAACCTGTCATACTGCTGATGCTGGAAACGTGGTTTGGATAAAGAGGAGAGGGGTTTCCACTGGAGCAGTCTGTGTGTGTGTGTGTGTGTGTGTGTGTGTGTGTGTGTGTGTGTGTCAGGTTGGGGGTGAAGGTAAGGGGCAGGAGTCAGGGGAATTCAATGTTTCAGGAAACACAAAGCTCAAGATCAAGCGTCGGCTGTCCTTCAGATGGTTTTGTTGTAATCCGGACGACATCAAACCCTTGTCCTCTGTCCGTCCGTCCATTCATCCCACACACACACTGCCCCGTCTTTCATCCACCTCATCCGACCACCTCACCCGTGTTACCCTCACCAAGGGTTGGCTGCCCCCCCCCCGCGCGCCTTCCCGCAGAGCACACCTCCAAGTGTGTGAGGGAAGAAGCCAGATGAAAGCCGATTGCGTTTTAATAAAGTTTATTATCTGCGGGGAGCTAATCCTCAAGGGTAATCTCTCCCCTCTAGTCCTAAAGGAAAGCTGGATTACTCACTTGCTATAATCCCAATGAAATTGTTAGGATTTAGCTTGCGCTGCACAGCAGATGGCAACAGGCTTTTTCCTTCAACCTTGGATGGTGTAACCCCCCGATTCTACATGTAACACCCTTGCTCCTCCTTGCCTCGTGTCCTGCTAGTCTTGATCAAAACAAAAAACAAAAAAACACAGCAAGTTGTTTTTGAAAAAATCTGTGAGAGTCCGTAAACATATTTTGACATCTGAGACTGTAGAGATGGCATCGAGCGTCACCCCTCCTCTGTAAATTCATGTTATGAGGTAAAAAGAAAGTGTGATTGGTAGGTCTATACCTCAACAAGTGACAGATCAAATAACGAAAAGGCAAAAGAGTCCTTATCAAAAATAATTTTATTGATTCCGAAGCAAAGAAGAAAACAGAAAAACACAGTGTTTTTGAGATGACCAGCCGCAGCTTTACATCGTGGACACGAGCCAAAAACAAATCCTGCTTATTCTAAAACCTCGTCCAGTGTGAACATATGCGTCGCTCCACAACACTTCATACACAACCCGCATGGTTTTCTGTGGACTCAGCAGTGTGGAGAAATATTCAAAGACGTGACATAACGCTTGGTGTAACATCTTGTACGTCACCTCAGAGGAGCTGATCCACAAAAGGCTGATCTGGTGAAAGTTAGTCACAGTATTAAACAAAAATGATGCAACAGTCAACAAACTGTAGAAAACCACAAAGACTTCAGGGACCTTCTTTAACCTGCTGATCATGACATGAAATTCAGAGTGTAAAAATAAACACAAAACTCTCCTAACTGACTGCAGGGAAATGCAAGACATTAAACAAATAATTCTAAAAAAAATCACTTAAGAATCATCTTTTTGAGTATTTAGTTCAAATGATTCAAATATCTTAATGTGTACATCTACAAAAAATGGGATAAATTTAAATCTTTTTGGTCACAGTACACAAGGATGTGCAGTGGAAGGTCTTCGTCTAGGATATTAAAGAAATAAAAGAAGTAACAACTGACTGTTACAAATGTAAGAAAGCACCAAAAATCATCCTTCATAAGTGGTCAAACAGAATCAAAAGCA
This sequence comes from Acanthopagrus latus, assembly GCF_904848185.1. Lineage (NCBI taxonomy): Eukaryota > Metazoa > Chordata > Actinopteri > Spariformes > Sparidae > Acanthopagrus > Acanthopagrus latus. The sequence continues at coordinate 14,353,947 of NC_051049.1, read as the reverse complement.
CAGCTGAATATCTTTAACTCACACAACCATGGCACAACCCCTAAACAGAAACCCTCTGGTGGTAATAAACATAAACATGAAGAGATCCAGTTGCTGCCTGAAAAGCTCTGGAGGACAGATTCAGTGAAAGGTTGAAGAACTGAACACATTTTCAAAGATTTTTAGGGTAATTTCCCTTCTCCTCTTCTCCAGATACACACAACACATCCACCAGTGCTGCTGCCTGCTCTGGCTGCAGGTAGCAGTTAAGTGGACCATCTAAGATGGCTCTAATCTTCACACATCCCCTTACACTATCCCCAACCTTAGCCTACATGAACCTAATGAAAGTAAATCATAGCTGACTCAGGTGAAATTTAGAGTCTGGTTCAGGGCAGGGCTACTTTAGGTCGTCGTAGCTTGTGGCGGTTTTTGAAGAAAAGGAACATGGTGAGCAGACACATGGACGACATGAGGTAAAGAATGACACACAGGCTGATGTCCACGTTGGAGAATCCGATGCTCAGCATAGACATCCAGCGTCCTCTGTGGCTCAACTCAGCCTCCTCATTAAAGTAGCGGCCTGCCAATTCTCGCTTCTGCAGCCGCTTCCTCTGTCGCCCCACATCCAGCTCAAAGTCTTCTTCTATAGGCTGCAGGCCCACCATCCCGAGCCCTGCGTCCAGCTCCATGCCGAGGCCAAACACGGGCACGGGCTCCTGCTCCTCCTTCCTCTGCAGGGTTCGTTGTTTGACCCGGCTTGAGGCGGCCAGCTGCATGGCCTTGGCCTTGTAGTGCTGGTTGACGAACGAGTCGAGGTCCACGATGTCCTCCTGCGGCTCTCGCATCCTCATCCCCACGATGCTCGGCCTCCCGTGTGCCCGCCGCCGGCCTCGACCCACTTCCATTTCAGGTTTCGCCCAGGGGGTCGGCTCGGACGTCTTACCCCCGATGTCATCTGCCGCTGCTACTCCTTCCCCACCTTCCTCCTCCTCATCTACCATTGTTTCCTCCTCCTCCCCCTCGTCCTCCTCCTCCTCTTCTGGCTCGGTGGCATGGGATGGTAGAGGGAGTCTCATGGAGTCCAAAGCCTCCCTGGCTTTCCTCTCTCCATGTTCCTGAGCCTCTCTAGCTTGCTGCTGACGCTCATGTTTCTCTCTTTGCTTTGCCAGGACCTGGCTTTCATCTTCGAGATAGTCTGACAGGCCGAGGAAAAGAAAGATACACGAACATATACATTATTTACATTGTCTCTCTACTTTGATTTTTGCTTTGATTTGATGGTGAACCTTAATTCAACTCAGAAACTCTGGAATCTCTTCATAAACTAAAGTTCGTACCTGTGAGGATGCTGGCCGATGAGAAGTAGGACAGGAGGAAGGGGAGGACCTGGTCATTGTTCCACCTGTGATCCCCATTATTCTTCACTGTGTGGCAGGCTGGACACATCTCTGGTGAAGGCCACTGTATCTTTGGGAAGTTGGGGTCCTCACTTAAATCACCTGCAGAGACAGAAACACAGTAGATAGGTCACTGTATTGTAAAAATGCCATATTGTTAGAGATGCAGAATCAGAAACAAACCTGATATTTGATACTGGTTTCAGCATTGTTTCTATAAATCTGCTTTTTTTTGTTTTTTTTTAGAAAAGGTGTAGTGCTAAGTGTAATTACACAAACAAGTTCGCTTGGCAGGTTGGCATTGGCAAAAAAAATGGGACAGCAAACAAGAAACACCCCAAAGAAAGAGTGAACTCTGGTCTTGTTTGGGCATTCAGTGACTCTATAGTGAATGTGACTACGCCATCATGTTCTGCAGCATTCATTTGCCAAGGAAACCCACTTAGGTTCGTCTTCTGGGCCAACCTTTTCCTTAATTAGATCCATGAGGCCAACAGGCAATGGTTGTAGCCAATCTACTGACTGCATAGTGTCTTGATGAATCAAAATTCAGTGTACAATGACTAAAAATGACAACCATATTTTCAGTTTTGGCTACCAGAAACTGACTTCTGGTTTCCTGGCAACTACTTTTGAGAGTTGTTGTTGAGCCCTGACAAACAGTGTCATTACTTGATTATTTCCATTTATGATATTTTGTACCTCTATTCCACTACACTGAGGGGAATGTTGCACTTTTTACTATATGTATTTAGTAGATGTAAGTACTTTGCCATATATTAAACATATCATTATATCAGATAATGTGATGCACCATGAGGTCCACAAAGCACCACATGGACTCACAACAGCATTAAAATGCTTCTTAAAGGTTTTACTATAAGTTTAACTATGAGCAATTTATAATAGTCTTATATATCGGAGGTTGTTCTGCATATCAAGTACTTGTACTTGTGAGACTCATGTACACTGGCTCTTTTTGAGTATTTTTTTTTCACTAAACAGACCTCATACGTACTACAGCTATGTCACAGTCTTTGTACAGTACATAACCTAAGTTATAGGAGATGATATACAAGGTCAGAAAATGCTGCCTGGATCAAGATTCATTGCCACATACAGGAATCACACACACAACACAAAGCGCCCAGTCAGCTGTTTCACCCATTGTTGTTTCTTTTATTCTCCTTGTTGGTGCACTGACTGGAGGATGTAAAGTGCTTTGAGGACTGGATGCAATCTGTGTTGAACCCATTTGATCTTGTCACAGTGCTCGTAAAAACTAAGTGCCCATATGCATATGTGTATGTATGTGTTTAAGTGTGTATATGTAAATCATCTGTCTGTGTTTGTGTGCATGTAATCTAGGGATTGATATTTGTGTGTGTGTGTCTGTGCGTCAGTGTATGTGTATTTATATATGTGTGTATGAGAGAGAGTGTATGACAGGGTTTAACAATGATCAATGGGCTTCTGGGATGTCCCAGTGGGAGGGGTGGTGAGATAATAGATGTGGCCAAAGTGGACAGCTTACCCACACACACACACACACACCCACACACACACACACACACACACACACACACACACACACACACACCCACCTTCTGTTTTCAGGCAGCAGATCTCGGTGCTGTGGAGCACCTGTCTTGGCCCTTCACACCCCTTTGAAAGCAGAGTCCAATTTCCAAATTGAACATGAGAGCAACAGAACCCTCTGAGGGGAGCTGCCCTGCTAATGAATTAGAAACTTTCTCCTTTAACATGTCTGCTCACTAACACCCCTCGTCACTCACACACTCCATCCACGCAAACAGACTGGCTGAGGAATGGGGAAACCCACAATAACACAGGCTCACACACAACACACACACTCTGGCTGGGCAATATGGCTTTTAAACAATATATTTTGTGGCATATATTTTGATACATCATAACATATCTTGAGCTGATGAAGTGCTTGACATTTTCTGTCGAGCACTTCATCAATTCTTGATTAAACCAACACAACTTAATTATTTTCTCAATATGTCCTCCAGATGTAAGTCAGATTTTAAATCCATTCAATGAAATAGTTTTCAGGCAATGAATGTTTATATTTTTTTTTATAAATGCATAATACAAATGCACGCACACACCCATGAATACAGAGTCTAAATGCAACTCAATAAACATAATTAATAAAAAAAAAAAGAAATGCTTCATGAACAGTCAGGGCTCCAGACTAATATTTCTTTTTTTCTTACAGTGGTCGCACTAGTGCCTGTTAACGTTTTCATTTCGGTGAACCCAACACATGATTTAAGTAAATTTAAACTTAATTTCTTCCGCGTTATGTAAATGGTTGTAAACAGGCAAAAAGGTGGAAATACATTTTGTTTCTTCATTCAAATCAAATGCAACAAGAAACTGTCATAATGTCAGTAGTTTAAAAATTAAACCTCTGAGTCTTTGGTGCACTGTTGTGAAAATGTTTAGTCGCACTTGACAGATTTTTAGGTGCATGTTTGATTAAAAAAGTCGCAGCCTGGAGCCCTGAAAGCAGATGTTTAACATTCCAACTGATGTTTATAATACTTACTACATACTATGAACATTATAACCTTATGCAATTGATGTTAATAAACCTTTATAACTGCTTATAGGCATAGTTTATAATGTGTATAAGTGATTATTTAACCAAAAATGTACAATTTTTTAATCGCGGTGAGTATGAGGTACCTTTTTACGTTGCATGATTACCAGTGGGCTATTATAGGTCTGGGTGATAAAAACAAAATCAAATATCAAAGTATTTTTGATCAAATACCCCGATATCCATAATACGTCAATACTTTTAGGATGTTTGTGGGTGTTTTAACAAAATAATAAGGCATTCATATTTTTAAATAAATAATAATCAGTAATGTGGGTACATAGAATAAATGGGTAAAAGTGGTGAGTTCAGAAAATTACATCACTTCACTGTAGTCCACACTTAAGCCATATCACGCTATAACAATATCCAAGATATAATGATATAATGCCAATATATTGCCATGGCTTACCCTGCACACTGCATACACACAGGGCAGCATCCTATAATAGATTACTTGTTGTCACCAACAGGCCACTGTGCGTGTCTCTGTGTGTCTGTGTGTGTGTCTGTGTGAAGAGTAAAAAAAAAAAAAAAGAAAAAGTGGAGCAGCAGCAGGTCTGTCACTTTACAGCACTGTCAATTTACATCCTCCACCACCTCCGTCCCCACTCCCTCCACCTCCTCTCCGCCGCTCAAGATTAATCTCAGTCATATGCATGTGTGTATGTACTCTGCATACAGTACTTTACATAAAGGATACATCAATTTTACTGTGTCCTGATGGGCTGCAGTCTGCGGGTGTGTGGGGGGGCTTTTATACATTTCAGCAGGTGAGAGGACACACACGTGTGCGTGCGCACACACACACACGCACGCACACGCACACGCACACACACACACACACACCCAGATGCCTCAGATCTCTTCCCTTATTCTAATCAGCTTGCCACGTTTGCAGCCAGGGTGACTTTAGCCATACCAGCCATATTGAGATTGCCACAATGGCCTGTCACAGAGATGTCATCACCGCCGCACATACATATTCATCAGGTATAAATATGTATTGTTCAGCACGTCAAACTAGCTTCCTCAGCACTAATTCTATAAGTGAGGATCACCTACACCGCACGGCATACTGAGACATCCTGGCTGCTGGGGAGTGCAGATGATGTCAGACATTTTAGTCTCATTTAAATAATCATGACAAAACCTAAACCAGGAATTCTGTTTATTGTATGACAGATCTAGCACCTGTTTTTTAAATTTTTTTATTGATGCTGACTCAAATGTGTCTGGATCACACATTTCCATATAATCTAGGACTACCATGTCCCCAACGCTGGTCGTGAATGTTAAGTTTACCACGTTAGTTAATAAGAGCACATGACATCGTACATGATTACAAAAATGTCAAAGTTGACGAGATTCCAAATCTGAAAAGTCTGAGGCAGATTTCTGACACAATACAATAAACACTTATACAGTCATCATTAAAATCACAAAGTCAAACATCAAAAATAACATATGCCACAAACTAGAGCCATCTGATTCTAATTACGATGCTGTGATACTTTTGGTGTGTTGCACAACTCTGTTAAAATTATTGTTTGCCAATGTGCACCATTCAAGACCACCACAAACTCAACCTGCTCTGACATATCAGTTGTTTGTCAGACTTGACTTTCTGATCTGGTTTGAAAGGTTTGCTTATCTTGGTCTAATTTTGCTGGATTCAAACTCGTTCCTTTTTTACCGTGGTCATGAACACACCCCTACATTTATTTGAGAACTTTGATTTATTTTGTAATGTAAAAAATATATATCACAAGATGCTTTGTGCCATATCCTTCTGTTCGTAAGTATGTCATTACTATTTACGGGAAGCAACATACATTGCTGACAGCAAAACTGCTGATGGTTAGTTCCAAAAACAGCACTGAATTTGGTGAAGTAGTGCTTTTACAAAAGCAAAGATTGACAGGGAAACTGATTGTATTGCAGTATTGCAAGAACACACTAACATCAAGAAGGGGACAACACAACCAACATTTTTTACCATCTCAGGTAGACATACCCAGTGTAGCGTAGGGGAAGGCAGCTGGTTTCATTATAAAAACAAAAACAAATGTACTCTCAAAAATTACAAAAGAGGTATTTCTAATTTTGTTTCTTCATCAAGAACATCATTATCACAAAAATGCGATATCATAATCATATCACTTTGTACTGTTGATAAAAAACACAAACACCCTGTGAAAGCAGTGCTTTCCTGAAGTCCTGAAGGCAGCCGGGCTGCTGCAGCAGCTGTTTTTGTCTGTAGAAATGTGAATCAGTCTCAGCCTGTTGACAAGCAGCAACAGGACTGAGCTGCCACCGGTCTTAATTCTGCTGCTGCGAGGAGGCCGAGGGCCCTGGGGCCTCTTTGTTGCCAGCTAAATTAATTGTTCGGCCGCTTTACAAATAGCTGCTCTTTCATGCATGGCTGCTCCTGAAAAGGAGGGGCGGGGAGGCCTGCTAAAGAGCTCCACTTTAGGCAAAGAGGAGAGGAGGGGTTGAGTGGATAGAGGGACGGTGTGTTCCCTCCTCAGGGAGACGCTGCCACTCATTGCTACAAACACAGCCAAACCCTCCACCCCTCCCTCTCTCTCTCTCCTTCTGATTCACCCGACTTATCCTCTGTGGACCACGACTCACCCTCTACCATGACTAACCCCCCTGCCACACGCCATAACTTGCTTGGAGGGGCTGTGTGTGTGTATGTTAGGGAGGGGGAGGAGAGGATGGAGGAAGCGTGTGTGGCTTGTGTCGTGGTGTTTGCCACCTGCTGTCACAAAATATCTTGGGAATTGTGTGTGTGTGTGTGTGTGTGTGTGTGTGTGTGTGTGTGTGTGTGTGTGTGGGGGGGGGGGGGGGGGGGGCAAGAGGACTGGTTCCTGGGGGACCCATCCTGCTAGGATGCTGTGCTATTGCTTGTCAAGTGGAGGATATGACTCCCAGGGGACAGTGAGTGGAAAGAGAGAAAGACTGCCACAGGAATAGGGGAAGAGAGGCAAGACGGATGGATGATGGTGGTAGGTTGAATAGTGTTTAAGTGTCTGGGGAGCAGACACACGCAGGGACGGGTGTCCTTCTGGCCCCTGCTGTTCAGGACGCAAGCTGTCCCTGAGATATAAGAGGGGGCAGTCAACACAAACAAAAGATAGTGATTTAACAAAGTGGGCTGTTAATGACAGCCTCGCGCCTAATAAAATCATATGAATACAGACAAGGGAGGAGGGATGCTTGAGAGCTGTTTAATACTCTAGAGGCTGATATGCAGAAGTGTTATATGCTGATACAGCATGGTCAAAAAATGACACAAATTAATTTACAGATCAAGAAAACAGAAGGATGGAATGAAGATTAAAGGGAAAACAAACAATTGCAGTAAAAGTATTTTCTCAAGATTCTCATTTCAGTGTATAGCTTCCTAAAAGTTAATAATTGGGTAAATATGCTAAGTTTACAATAGATAAGGATAGAAATGTCATGTGGTTTGGGGTACAGACCTATTAGTAAGAGGTCAAAGAGTACGATTTGGGGTAATACGTCTAGAGAGTTGAATAGGAAAGGGTTGACGACTGGTGAGATAGTTGATGGTCAGTGGGGTGTGGGTGAGACACAAAGTAAGGGTGTGAGAAGGATGGAGGATGGCAGAGGGGGGTCAGGAGGAGAAAATGGGTGAGGCCGAAGCAGATGATACTTGGAGGACTAAGACGGGGTGACAGCTGGTGTCTGATCTGAGGATCCATCCTTCCTCCTCCCCTCACCCTCTTAGTCGTATTACAAAGACTAACTGACCATTAAAGGAAACTGGATTTGAAAATCTTCACCCACCAATTGAGGAAGGGTCCCCAGGCTTGCACTGGTGGGCATGGAAAAGAGAAATGTAGAAAGGATGTGAGGGAAAAAAGCAGGAGGGACAGGGACGGCTTAACATGGAAGCAGAAGGACATGGACTTCAATCAGCTTCATAACCTTGATCTTCATCAGATACTGTATTTCTTGTGTCTAATGTAGATAGTCAGTTGAATTTTGTCGATAAAGGTCAGAGTATAGTGAAAAATGATTGGTGAAGTTATTAATGGATTAATTTTCTGGTGATTGACTAATCGATGAAATGACGTATATAAAAAAAAAAACTATTACCAACCATATTATACTGAAAATTCTACCACATAGCTGAATTACTTTATGGTGTATAAGGGTTTTAAAAAAATATACAAGTTAACCTCATTTGAATGCATGCACGAAAAGTCATTTTTGAATGGGAAGTAGAGTATCAAATGACAAAGCTGCCAAATGGGTGACTGCAGTTTGAAATGTGTTGCAGCATCCGTGACATCGCAGGTACTTTTAAGGAGAACTGGGGATCTTTCAAAAGCAAATATTTTTTATTTCATGCCCTGCTTTTGGCCACAGAAGCTGGTGTTTTGAAGCAGACCTCGAGAGATTTTCGGCCATGTTTGTGGCAACTAAAAGAGACCATGATGTTTTCCAAACCATTCCCATGGGATTTTGTACCAAATCCTAATCAGAGCATAAGTACAGTGGTGTGACGAGAAGAAAATAGAACATTTTACCAAAACAAGACTAGTCTCCATGACAATTTGCAACATAATGAAACATATAGCTTGAATATATGTGTGGTTTTGCAGAAATTTACTTGGCTACCATTTAATCTGGCAATTGGGTTGAAATACATCCAATCAAATGTGATTTCAGGCATCTAGCTAAACTGCCCTTTATATAAATATGATTGACTCTGTGGGTTATAGTATCTACCTGAGTGATATTATGTGTGTCAATAAAAGTCGGTTGTGCTCTAATGTATGTGTTTCTCACTCCTCATCCTTGTTTTGTCTAATATAAGCAAGTGAGTGAGGCTTGGATGGAGAAAAATAACTTTGTATCACACTATTGAGTCATATCGCTCCATATTTGCTAAGCTACACCCAGCTTGTAATATATGATGTTAAACCATGATAACATTTTTTTTACAATCTGTAACTGAAATGACAGATTACAGCTTTGCATATTACAGATATGCAAATCAGCCACAGATGAGTGTACAGACTCCTACCTGCCAGTCTGTTGTTAACTCGATTGTGTCTGGACCAAAGCCACAGGACAGCCGAAGACAACGTGTTCACCTCATCCATACTCTCCCTCGCCATGTTCTCGAAGTGCCCGGCACATGGCCTGCAGCCGAAGAAGCTGCGGACGTAGCCTCTCATCGCTCTCAGCACCTCCTGGGGATCTGGAGGGGAATAACAGGCCATCAGTTAAGTGTGAATGCAAAATCTCACAGATTTCCTGCTCTCAATGAATAGATATCAGCCATTATATAAAGCACAGTCTCATCCCCTTGTAAAGCTTATTGTTTCTATACATTAAATGTGCTGTTAACCTGTGCTGTAGCCTGAATGCTTGCTAATGGCAGTGTGTGTCCACAGCTTCCGGGATTCCCACGGTTATGTGGGCCAGGAGTCACAGAGAGCTGGGTTAACCCCATATTGAGATGAATAATCTATGCGAATGGGATAACCCAATCTGGAGATTAAACAGAGCTAACCCTCTGTGTGAATGGTGGCCAGGCTGTTGTCTCAGGAATTCAACAGTCCACAAACACATTTTCCTGGAGCTCTTTGCTTTTGTTCTTGGCTTAGCAGGACCTACAGGAGGAAACGTACTGACAGTGGGAGTGTGTCCACCACTATGTGTGTATGTGCTCTTTATGATAATATCTATAGACCTGCATTTAATCCCTCACTAACATGTTCACACCTTTAAAAATATGTGCAGCATGTGTGCATGAATGAGTGGACATTTATGTGATGGCCAACACTATACAGTGTGTGTGTGTGTGTGTGTGTGTGTGTGTGTGTGTGTATCCACCCATTAAGATGGCGGTCTGTGGGGGGCCAGATGGACACCCCTTTTGGCCAGTCCATCTGCAGGTCACAGGATGGTCCGTAAACCTCGGGATTAACCTCTGTGTGTGTGTGTGTGTGTGTGTGTGTGCATGTGTGTGTGGGCGCGCGCACACGCATGTGTCTGGTTATGTGTGAGTGTATGTGTTGAAGGGAGATTAACGTCCGTGCCAAGAGTAGAGCCTCTGGTCATCTGCCTGTTTTATTAACCACTCACATTCCACTAATCTAACATAATCCCTCTTCACACAGCCCCAATTAGGTTCGATTTTAGCTGTGATAAAATGACAATACCTGCAGAACTTCATCATGAAATTCTGCATATACATTATGTGAGTGTGTGTGTATTCCGTCTGTTCTCTATGAGATGTGAAATCATGTCAGTCCACTAAACATTCCTGGGCTAATTTGTTTACAAAGCCCCACAAAGCCCTCATCCTCAGTCCACCCATCATTGTGAACTTTCAATGCCCCTTTCCATTTACAGCAATACAAACTCAGTGTGTGTGTGGGTGTGTGTACCGGTGCCTCCCACGTTCTTGGCCTGGACAGTGAGAACATGGAAGAGAGTCCACACCCCACAAGGGTAACGTCTCAGGTGAGGTTGTGAACCCTGACAGCCCACCCACCTCACTCCTTCAGGCAAAGCTGTGTTTGGAGACTGAGAGAGGACGAAAAACAAACAGACAAACACCAGTTACAGACAAATGGGAAGAGGAAAACAAAGACATAAGCTTAAAGGATAAACCGGGTGATATTCTATATTTTCTCATTGTCCACAAATCCCAAGAAAAGACCAAAACCAACAATGACTTGATCCTACTAACAAGCAGTGTCTACGTGACACAGTGTCTACGTTTCCTTTGCTACTGGTCTCCATCGCTGACATGGTACATAATTGTGACAAACATGAAAACTAGTGTTAAATTTTAAGTATCAACTGGTCCATTTTAAATACATTTTCAGTAAGACTGAATGTGATTGCGTCCAAGTTCCAAAGACACATTGATGTTTTTTGCCTTTTTGCATTTGTTGATAAGGAGAATAGAATGTGGTAGAACAACTCCACCTCATCCTTTAATGAGAATACATTTCAAAGATTCTCTCAGAATTAGAGGCTCTCCAGCACCTCCCAACCTGTTCAACTTAATGAAAGCTGTTCCTTGTAGTTTTCTTGATCAATAAGAAGTCAATCTCAGGTTAATGGCTCAGCCCTCCACTAATGAACAGAAGCTATCCAGATCTCCAACCACGAGCCACAGTTGAATCCAATAACATATTTTCTCTGACATAAAGTCGTTTCTCTTGCAGCACTGCATTGCCATCGCTGGCGTGATTGACAGGGTTACTCACATGTCAATAGTAAAGATTTGGTGTGTGTGTATGCAAGTGTGTACAGAGTCCATTTCCTCTGAGGCGAAGTCTATTCATACATTCCAATTGATTCATTGATCCATTGATTTGCCTGCTAAAAGCTAATGATGTAAGTAAGTGACTCTTTCAATTTGCGAGGGGTGGCATACTGGAGGCATGCAGGCTTCATTCCAAAGACAACAGCACATAGATCCTCAGCTGTATGTGCTGGCACTGAGACAAGGACAAAGTACATATTGAAATATCTGGATATTCATAAAATATCTTTTCATCTAGTCATACTGTGTGTTTTTATAGAAATGTTCAAGATCACATTTTGACATTTTCTTTGACAAATTAGGCATCACTTTGGTGCCTCTGAGGTGGTTTTGAACTGATTAAGTGGCCTGACTGACAAGTGACCTTGGTAACTCAGTGGAACGACAAGGCTACTCCCAGACAGACGTCCTCACATCAGTCTGGGTGCATTTTGCGATGCCCTGCTCTCTGTTCTCCCTGCAGCTGCTTATCTGTCTGGTTTCCCCTCCTCTCCCTTCCTTTCTCCCTAAAAGCCTGCGTGCTCAGGCTCACAAAAGTCACAAATTTGCATTTGTGAACTTCCTCAATGCAGTATGTAATGGGCAGAGAATTCTGAATAAATGAATACAAAAGATGAAAGACAGACAAAAAGTTAATGCAGAATAATTGCAATGTTGGCTTGACCAACAAGAATGAACAAGACGCCCCAACTTCATTGCGATAATTAAATGGATATTTGTCTGTACAGCTCTGTCTCGACTCACCAGTGCTGAGTTATCCAGTATTTTTTTGAGTGCCTCATATGAAATCTCATCACCCGTCTGGTTCTGCAGCCAACTGTTCACAGACCTCAGAAGGTTCATCACCACTGGACGGCCTGGGAAATACTATGTACACAAAACAACAGAGTACAAAAGGAAACAGACATTAACTTTAAGAAATGACAGAGGCAAAACAGCTGAGACAGATGAGATGCAAGAAGAAATAAGAGAAATCATGACACAAGAAAAGCAAGTATATATTTACATGTGTCAACTGCATGGTCAATTCATTAACTAATTCTTTTAGCATTACTGAAAAGCAAACAAACCCCCTGTACACTCCTGCAACAGTTCTTTGTAAATGGCTAACGATAAGTCTGTTGGTAGATTACCATTAGTTTAATTAATTCATTAACGAGTTTTCATTTATAACATATAGTTTATATTATACCTATGATCTAGCAAAAAGTTAGTCTAAGTCTTTCATATTCTAGTATTAGTGTAGCTATATTTTGGTCAGCACATGGAAATGTATCTGAACAGTTTCCGACAAATAACGGCTTTAAAATACAGACTGCAATTGTTGTCATCCATTTATTTATTCATGTTTGTACAGGCTTTATGAACGTGTTGCTTAACACGCACTCTCCTTTGCCTGAAATGAACCATTCAAATCAACATCCTCATCTTAGATTAACATTACTTTTGTCCTAAACATACACACAATGCACCGAGCTGACATGTAATTCCAAGATTATTAGCTGCCATCTCATCCTCAACATGGTTTACATGCTGCACAAAAGTTGTGGTTTAAGTGTTTTTCTTTCTCAGCACCTTTAAAGAAAACCAGAAAATGTGACAGCAGCTGAGCTTAAGCTTCTGCCTTCATTAAGATCTATTTCCTAAGCCACTAACAACCACTTATCCACTGGCTACTCAACGCTTTCTCCTGCTGTGTATTTACATCTTTTCAAACAACCATGGTAACAACCACAACTGGCTGGAAACATGACCCTGTAACTAGCAGACGTTGGTCTGTGAAGAGAAAGAGGAAATCCAGCTGATGGGTGTCTGAGACCAGTGATGACAGAATGCAGACAGGCACAGACAATTATGTCTTCACACACGTTCGATACTAACAATAGAAACAGCTGATGTCTAGAGAGTTTAGACTGTAAAAGAGAGGAGAGCCCTTTAATTAATTTCAGCTAAATGTGCCTCCTATTCTTACTGTAAGCCTCTCTGTGGAACAATTTATGGTAATGGTCCTTTTTACCAGAAATGGACACGACAAAAGGATCAAGCTTTTTCCAAGACTCAAACAAATAGTTTAAATAGACTATTTCCATGGTAACTTGTGTGTGGCTTGCAGCTACAGTAAAAATTATTTTTGTTATCAATCTGCAGGTTTTTTCTCTTTGAATAATTGATTATCATTAACTTATCATTTTGTGTATCAAATGTCATACAGTGAGAAAATACATTAAACAATAAAAATCAAGATCAAGGTGACATCTTTAGGTGTCTTCTTTTTTTGACATACATTCCAAAACGCAGAGATGGTCAGTTTACTGTTATGCGCAACAAAAAAAACATAGCAAGATATTCACATCTGAGAAGCTGGATCCAGCAAAGGTCTGGTGTTTCTGCTTAAAACAAGTGCCTATTCATTCTCAGTTGATCAACTTTTCCATCTTTACTAATTTTCTTGAACACATTTTTGGCTCTTATTGTGAGGACAGAACAAGGTAAATGCATCAATCAAACATCTTTTAAATTATAGTTATTGTGCATGTGGCAATCTGAGAGGGAACAAAAACAACAAAAAAAGAGCTGATGTCATCCAACATATGGACCTTTTCGCATCTGCATCGCTGTGTCTTTTTAATTCGGTAACTACACCATTTGTTCAGCTAAATACACCTGCACATGCTGCCAATCTTGAACACAAACATGCCTTTCAGTCTATGGCTCAGCCGTCTGTTCATCACACTCTAACAGGATCTGTGTGTTACACCCTGACCACTTCACCACACCCAAATTGATTTGCTTAAACCTCCTTGTCCAAGGCTAACAGAGTCCTGCTCTGTCCTGTTTCCTTTCCCCTCAGCAACTTGGCCTACAGATAACTCTGTGCATAAATCACAGCATTCCAACATATTGGTTAGTACTGGGCCATCAAAGTTCAAAATGATAAATTCAACAACCATTTTTTTCCTGAAAAAAAGTGTATTTTCTGTGTTGTGATACTTATTGTGGTAATAAGCATGAGACATAGGCAGCTATCGTACACGACATGACCAAAAATCAGAGTCAATCATAAGTATACTGGCCATTATATGTAAATAAGAATGATGTGTACCACTTCACCACCAAGCAGACACACAGACATACACACAGACGCACACACACAACTAAAGGTGGGAAGTAAAGTGCATACAAAGGCCTCTAATGTGTGCTGCTCACTGCTGGGGAAGTGTTATAATAGGTTTAGGTCTGGATCTGGGGTCTTCATGCCAACCAGTCAGAAAAGCTCATTAAACAGCCATATGAATTTAACCACAGGAGAAAACGCAGGTGTTTCCACACTAATGGGCTTAAGTCAGCATCACCAATGCAAGACTATTCATGAGCTGCCTGAGTCTGTTGATCGCCTTAAAACACAAATGTTCACCATGCTAAACTTTTGTACAAAAAAATGTGTATTAGTCAGTGTCATCCTGCTACGCTTTTCTTTTTTCTCCCTGTCAGACTCCCTGGCCTTGATCCCTGATGGTGCACAATGTCAATCAATATGCCAAATTTATTTCACAGACGTGATGATGAATTATGGGAAAAAACAGTGACAGGCATTAAAGGACAGACAGGTGAAGACATGGCATACTTTGAGCTCTTTTGTTCTCAGATGGTTTGAATCTTATTTAGCAAAAAATAACAGCAAAGAAGTTTAAAAATTAAGAATCAAGTTATACCAAAAACAATATCGTGTTTTCTACACCAGTGAGTGTTTGGAAGCATCTTACAGGATGCACCTACAACAAGCAAAGCAAATGAACCCCTACTGGATAATATCCAAAAACATTAAAAGTGTCAGCTGTCAAATCCATTTAATTGATTATAAGATGAAAATAAGTACGAGCAATTTTAAGAGCAGTGATCATCAACTGGAATGGGTTCATATTCTGTTCAAACTGTCTTCATTTTTTCATCTCTACTAGATATCTCCCTCCACATTTGTGCTCTGTTTTGAGAAGATATACACACACACACACATACACATAGACACACACATACACACACACGCATGCACACAGACACACAAACACACATTTCCCCTCCTCTGACCCTGTATCCCTCCTGCCCCCATCCCAGTTGGACCATGACAATCCCCTTCACCCCGGCAATATGTCATCCCTGATCCGATTAGTATCAGCAGCACTTGAGAAACCGCAAGCTCCTTGTGTTGAGGGTCTTGAGAGGGAGGCATCTGTTGGCTGCAACAGGGCAGACATGGCCAGGCCTGGGGTAAAAACAGGGGTGAAGCCCCTTGGTAATGATTAAACTTCAGTCTGCACGGGGCAGAACTGGGGGGTAAACGACAAACACATGCCACAGAGGGGAAACTAGGCAAACAGCGGCCTCATCTTTAAAGCCACACATTTACTTGTTATCTACTGCCACTGAGGTGAAACTACAACTGAAATCAGCCAAATTAATCAACAATCTATTTTAGAATTATGTACATAACAATAATATGATCCTTATAACATGGGCAGTTGATTTTAGGGAAAAACAGAGAATGTCTTTGGTGATGTAAGTGTGTGTGAACATAATGTTCTGAGCCCTGGCGTGAGAAGGGTGAAGCCAGTGTCCCTTTAGGCCAAAGCCCCCCTCTTAATTCTTTGTTTTATTCCCCTGCCCCTCTGTCCACTCTGGGCTGAAGGGCTTCTTTCAAGAAAAGCAGGATAGAGGTGTAATCCTTAAAAATCTCGCTCTAATGCTCTCATGCTTCCCAAGATCCACTTTTTTAATCCTCATATACATGTAGAGAATTCATAAATCCGGCTTCAGCCTGACAAGACAGTAAATCTAGTAATATTATGACCGAGTGCATGATGAAAAGAAATAAAGACGATAAAACAACCACCACGTTTACATGTTTGGATGAGGAGATGCAATGAGGGGATGATTGTGGAAGAAACAAACAATTTGTGGAATTATAATTCTTGGACAGAACAGAGTTTTACATGACATTAATACATAGAGCAGATGAATACATGTATTAATTCCCAATGTCCTCAAGATGAACAGAGCAGCAAAAACTATTTTGATATTTAGGTAATATTCAAGCAAAATTGCCAAACATTTGATAGGTTCAGCTTCTAAAAAGTGTTTTTTTTCTCGCCTTTATCACAGTATATGTAATGTCTTTGGGTTTCATACTGTTAATCTCCCAAATAAGCAATCTGAAGAAGTCCTATTGGACTGCAAAAATGTGGTAGGCATTTTTCAGTTTTCTAACATTTTAAAGGCAACATGATTAATCAATCAATTAAAGAAATCAACACAGAAAATAGTAAAACATTAATTACATACACTGTCACCCATGCAAATACGCACCCTCGTGTATGCAAATGTTCTTCCCACTTATCATTTCATGAGGTAAAATTAAAAAGTGCGTCATGATTGAGGAAATGTGTCATCAGTGTGAAGCAATGACACTGTGGTCAGAACATCGTGAGTCACTTTTACTCTAATCTAATCACATGACTCATGTAGGGGGTTCAGGTGTCAGATCTTTACATATTGGGTCTGTTATCAGGAAGCAAGAACGGTTTAACAGTGGGGACATTTCTTCATCAATCGACAGTCATTTGATGGAGGAGGATAATTTGTCTTATATTAAGCATATGAACTCCAAAATATGAGACTTAATATAAAAATGTGTTCATATTCTAAAGTGCACCAATTGGCTCCTAAACATCTCCCCCTGCTTTAAGTATCATCCCCTCTCACTTCAAACGTCTTTCAATTCTAGTTTCACAGTCCACTTGCTTGTCATACATTAACTGTTACTAACAAGCTGAATGACTGAAAGGATTCGGTCTCTTTGTAGTGAGATCGCTCAGTCGAATGACAATAAGGACTGTCACAAGTCAGTGGCAACAATGAAGGCCTCCTCAGCTACACAAAGCCCCGCTGAGCGGCTGGTCCGTTCTGGTAGGGGGACAGGCTAAAAATACCACTGGGACCTGCTGCTATTGACTAAACAAACTAGAGCTAATGGGAGGCCACAGTGCTCTGCCACCCCCCCAAAACACACACACACACACACACACAGATACACGCTAGCTTGCTACAACGCCTCCCTAGAGAGTGCGATATAATCAGAGAGATTGGTAGCAGACTAGGGCAGTGAGACATCCTGGTGCATAGCCAATAGGGACAGGAATAGCAGGTCAGGCCTCATCATCACAACATGTTTGCCTGGCTGGCACACTTCAGCCAGGAAGGAGGGGAAAAAAAGGAACGAGGGAGCATGTAATGAATGAGTGACAGAAAAAGCTGGGATAAAATAACAGGAAATTATGTATTGGATGTAAACAAAAGTGGATTAATCAAACAAACACAGAAAAAATATAAAAAAATAAACTATATTCACAAGAGCAGAAAAGAAGCAAAAAGAGGATGGAAAGAGGCAGAAGAGATTAAAATAATAATAATTATAATATGGAAAATAAAACAGTGGAGGAGAGGGTGTTGTTTTTGTTTTGTTTGGGGGAGCCACCACAGACTGGCACATGCACAAGTATTTACAGAGACGCCAGTTCGAAACCAAAAGTAGGACTACTGCATGAGGAGGAAGAGGAGGCAGAGGAAGACTAGTAGGAGGAGGAGTAGAGGTTGGGGTATTCCAGAGAGAGTTTGATAGCAATCAGGCTGTGTCTGTGTAAACCCTGTGGGCGGCCAGTGGTTGGCAGCCACGCTTCAATCCCCCTGAGAGTCAACATCAAGAGGGTCAACAATACCCTTGAGTATTTGTGCTTCTGTTCTGGTCAATGACATCCACTTCTTTAAATAATGTGTGCAAGCGTGTGTGGTAAAAAAACAAAAGTACTTTTGACAAAATAGTTCATGAGAAGAATTTGCTAAATAAGCTGATGGATTCTAAAGTAATAAAAACAACATGTTCTGAAGGCTGAATGGTGAAAAACAGCAGCTGAAATTTAGAGTGTGAACAAACATTCTGCTGTCTCACTCTCCATCTAGTGGTAACCTGCCATAACTACACATTTCTGTTGGTTCTTGGAGCTTGAAATATATAACTCATCATATTTATTTTCTGACCAATACGCATCTCTTTTTATAGAAACAAATCATTTCAACAGTTTTCATCTCAAATTTTTGTCCCACCAAAATGTCTTTGACTTTCCTGATCACCACAGTTCACAGTAAACAGTCCTCTGTCCCCTGATAAAAGGGGCAGCTAGGAAATTTTTTTCTGATGATAATAGGTGAAAAATTTGCATGACAAAAGACTCAAATATTTTACCCGGATTAATATCCACCTTCCATATCTAATATATCTAATATCTCTAAAATAATTAAAATGAACATTCATCAATGTATGTCATTTGATGTGTGTACTGTGTGCATTGCTCTCTCTGGTAAATTTACCTTTGAAAGTACAGATGTGTACTTCTTGAGAGAAACCAGGGCCTCTCCTCTGATGACAGTGTGAGCAGCCAGCTCCACACGCAGAGAGTAGTGCAGCGTTGACTCCAGGTCTGCCATGTACACCCTGGACCTGGGCACGCAATCAAACATGATGTCAAAAAACAATACGAATGAGCGGAGAAAGCTAATGTAGAGTGAGTCAAACACACGTGTTGAAAGGTCTCCAGGACTCCTCCGTGTTGTTGGTTTGGACTTCTGTGATGACTGGTGGGGGCTTTCCTGATCGCACCACCCCTGGCAGCCTCTGGAGGGCGTACGTGTAGAAAGCACGGGCCTCAATTTTGCTGAAAGGGAGACAGAACAGGTGAGACAGACCCGCAGGTAGCTCAACATAACTATATGCACGAGGTAAGATGTGTGCACACCCTCTCCCTTATCGTCTGTGGCACACTGACACGGGTTATGCTTGACCCTTCGTCCTAATTAAAGGATCCTTAGTGCCATAGGTGTGATTTACACTGGGGAAGCTGGGTACATGTCTCCACTGCTTTATTAAATTTTGTTCACATCACTTACTGAAAGCATGATTTGTTAAACATGTTCTTAAAAATACTGTAGTTTTTTTCTCCAAGAAATGTTTACTAACAAATGAAACTGGGATGCACCAGTGCTTTCTACTGTAGATGTAATATTGACATCGTTCGATTGGGAAGGTGATGGAACAGTGTGCTGTACACACAAAGAGGGGTTTGTAAATCAAGTTTTTTCCAAGTTTGGTGTGAAAGAGCTCGACCTCAACCCTCCAACACCTTTGAGATGAAATGAAACACTGCCTGCACGCGAGACATTCTGTCCCCACATTAACGCTCTCGTAGCAAAATGAGGAGCAAATCTCTGCAGTTTTATTCCAAAATCTTGCTTCAAACATTCATTGAAGAGTGGAGGCTGTTACAAGTGAATGTCCATGCAAACCAGGTTGTGCAGTATTGACTAAAGTGTATGGCTCTCAAACAAATGCCTTTTTTTCCCCCCGGCCTTTTGTTTCAGCAGTCCACAGCTATAAAAAATGTTTTATGACCTGTATTTTTTTCGCGGCCGTATATTTTACACACTTACGGGAATGCATTTCAAATACCGAGCAGATGGTGCCAGAGTAGCGTGGAACTGAGAGAGATCGCTGATCATTAAGCCATGTGATAACGCTGCGACTGGAACCACAACCGGTAATGCTCTCTCTCCCTTTCTCTCTCTCCTCCACCCCTCACATCCTCCTCTCATTTGCTTTCTCCCCTTGTAAGAGAGAGCATGGAGCGAGAGAGAGAGAGAGAGAGAGAGAGAGAGAGAGAGAGAGAGAGCATCTAAAGGTGGAACAGGATGGTAATAAGGAGGATGGATACTCTGGGCCTACGCTCACTCACACCAGCCCAGGACTCAATTACACCTGCGTGTCTGGTGGGAGTGTACAGATGTGAAGGGAGAGCCATTCATCCAGCGATCCCCAGGGCCGACGGGCAGGCGGGCAGGCAGGCAGGCAGGCATCAGGGTGGGCTGGGGGGGAATGCATTCACCTGGGACCGGCACACATTACATGCATGACGGATGTGAGACGCCCACACACGCTCTCTCCCTCTCACACACATACAAGCGCACACACACATGCAAGCGCACACACGCGGCTCTCCCAGGATCAATCAGACATTCAGTGATGATGGGAGGCCATCTGTCGCCGTGTGCGGCTGGGGCTTGTTTGGCAGGTGAAGCCAGAAAAGCAATGACATTGTTTTCATGCAAGAAATTAAAAAACCTCCCCTCTGTACAGTGATGGAGATGAGGGGGGTTGGAAGGGGAGAGATGGAGGGTGAATAAATAAATCAGCAATAAATCATTTCCTTTTTGCATTTGTCAACTAAAAAGAGTCCTCTTTGCATGCCAAGTTATTGAAACAGCCAAACAAAGAGGCAGAAACAGCAGATGAATTTGCAGGGTGAGGAATGATCAGCGCCGCTTTATGATAGTGAATAATGGGAGCGATTTTGATGCTCTGATCCCATTAAGGGGCCAGATGTTTAAAAGTATTCTCATGAATAGGGTTGAGATAATGAGCACACGATGAAGGTTTTCGGCAGAAAGCAAAGTGGTCGCGTGTGAAACAATAGCAGCCAAAGGAAAGTAAACTTGTGTTTTTTAAATCAAGCTTAATGGAAATTACTGTAGAAAGTTTGAGTTCTCACTGAGATGTTTACAAAAATAGCTCATGTTTGCTTCACACCGTCCACCCACATACACTCACTTATTATAAATAAAAAAAGTGTTAACATCATTGTGGCTCATTGGTGCCCTGCCCATCTGTCCTAATAAAGTTTAACCCACAGATGTTCTCCTTTTTAGGTTAATGATAATGTAGTAGCTAAAGCCTTGAGTGTAATTTCTAAACGTAGCCTGGTGCATTTTTAATGACTTCAGACAATCATACAATTAACAATTGTTCGCTGACTGGTGCTTGCAGAACAAGCTGAATGGAACAGCAACAACATTGTTTCACCACTTTGTACCAGTGCACTGTCCTGTACATCACAGATAACAGTCAGCAATTCTGGATGATCTAAAGCAAAGTTTAATTCATTGTTATGTCCTGTGGGAGGTGGTGTTCGCTACTGTTTCCTCATGGTTACATTCTGACTCAACAACAATCCAGCCTTTTCCATTTCAATGTTTACAAAGTAGGTTTGTCATTTAAGGACCATCCAAGTGTGAGAAGGAAATGAGCAATAAAACCACCAGACAGCAAGTGTGCACCAGTGCTGATGTCATTCTTTCTGTGCCCCTTGTTAGTAGTGCAATGCTAAATAACAAGAAACACACTAACCCTTTGCTACATTGTCCTTAAACCACCTCACAATATGCAGTCAAGTCCTGCACGCCCACATAGATGTTATTACTTGTTCTGGCTACTTATACCTCTGCTCAGGTTGGAGGTTTGGCAACTCCACATAGAAATGAGTGAAGAGCAAATTTTGGTCTGACTGTGCTCAACAACAAAATGTAACATGAGGGTCAAACAGATGTTAAGCGAGCACAGTCTGTACAAAGCTCTCCCCATCTAAGATGAGGCCAAATGAGGGAAAAACGAGTAGGTGGAGTGTGTAGGGCCTTTAAAACAAAAGGAATCATCACCTTGTCCTAAAATAATTTTAATCAAATAAAAGTTTGACTGTTTTGAGTATCCAACAAAACTTAAGAGGTCAACAAGTAAGGAATATCTATGGTGAAAAATGTTTAGAAGTTTAGGTTACGAGGGAGCAAAGCAAATGTGTCCCACAGTTTACCTGCTATTGTAATGTCCTTTAATGTAGAAAAGCCCCAACACCTGTGCGACTTTAAAACTTTACACCCTATAACAGGCTGCCACTAAATAGGGATCTGTTTAACAACAACCTGAATACCAATGAATATCCACTCCTTGTAAGTTGTCTAAAAAAAAAAAAAAAAAATCCAAATGTCAGTTGTATCAACTGTTCAACTGCTGACAAGTGCCGCAAGAAATGTAAACACACTTTAACAAGCAAAGGAACATATACTGTTGGTTTAAAGCGAAACTCTCGCCAAAAGGCAAAGTAGGCTTTTTTGTGAATGTGTATGAGTCAAACCTTTGCGTAAAAGTATAACTACGACAAAAGAGGCACTTTAAGATTAACTGTATTTTTGTTTTCGGCTCAAACTCATTTCAATGGGAGTGCATGGGGCACTTTCACACTAGCATCATGCTAACGTGAGTTGTTCAAAAACTCACAAACAATGTTCTCAGTGCTTGTGTTCATGTGTAGAGACCCTGGTGATACTATGAGCAAATTTTCATGATGTGTCGAGCCTTCTTAGTGTTTTAAAAATAGCGATTTGGATGCTAGCGTTAAAGTGCCTCTTGCACTCCCATCGAAAATGAGTTTGAGCCAAAAACGGAAATATGGTCAATCTTAAAAGTGCCTCTTTCATCGTAATTATGCTTTTACGCAAAGGTTTGACTCATATGCATTCACCAAAAAAGCCAAGGTTGCATTTTGGTGAGAGTTTCACTTTAAGCAGCTGTCAAAGCTTTCATGAACTGGTGAAAATGGTACCACTGGTATAATAATAGTTATTATTTTCATCATCATTAATCTCCACATAAGCCACGATGTCTGTTTCAGGAGATACAGAATATTTTCTTAGATTTAATTAATTCATTTATCTAAAAAGTGATAGTGCTAAACTTCGTCAGGAATCATAAATTGCAGAGCACTGTGTTAAGCAGCGGAAGTAAAAGACTGCATAGATACTCACACTTGGAGTCTGGTGAAGTTGCCTCCAGGGTAGTAAAGGTAACAAGATGGAAACTCTCTCACTCGCAGTTTGGTTACCAGGTCTGCTTCAGTGTCCAGGACTCTCCGCACTGCAACGTTCTCAAACTGTAACAGGTCTAGAGTTACCTGGGGAATACCAACAATGCACAAACAGATAAACAAAGAGAATATTTTAGTCATTGTATATTTCAAAATATTAACCAATTATATGTTGTGTGTCTGTGATGTCACATCATTTCCATGTGGATAAAGGATTTCTGTACAGTAAAACATAACACCATCTTATTTTCTTTCTAGTTCAAGTTGTAAAGTCAGCCATATGATGAGTCTTTAGGTTATTCAGGGGTGTCAAACTGATCCAGTAAAGGGCCATGTGGCTGCAGGTTTTCATTCCAACCAAGCAAGAACACACCTGATCCAAATCAGGTGTGTTCTTGCTTGGTTGGCTGATTGGTTGGCTGATCCAAATCAGGCGTGTTCTTGCTTGGTTGGAATGAAAACCTGCAGCCACATGGCCCTTTACTGGATCAGTTTGACACCCCTGGGTTATGTGGTTGTACATACTTATAAAGATTAATTCTATTTGAAGGCACTTCTCTTAAGAAAAAAAAAAAAATACACAGCTCAGGTCAATGGAAACTTTTTACCTCTCGGCCAATGTAGGATTTAGCCTCTTCAAAGATCAGAGCCAGGTGTTCCACGTTGTTTGTCTCAAAGAAGCTTTCAATCTCTGCTTGGCTGGAGAGAAAGCAGCAGATGAAAACATGCAAGACTGGAATCTCCATAGACGTGTTGCAGTACGCCTTGAAGAAACTCCAAATATCACCAATAATTCTCATGGCGATCAGTTGATTGGTTGACAGTTGATTTTGTTGGGATCAAAAAGAAAAATCAAACAAGTGCTGAATTTTCTGGATACATTTTATCTTAAAAGACAAAGGGACATCCTAAAATTAAATTGAGAAGGCTAAATTTCATTTCTGGCTTTGCCTCGGATCCTGCGCAAGGTTATTTTTATCTGAGGACCACCTACATCCACAATCACAAACATTAAACTACTGTACTCAATTTGAACATCTGCTTTAAAGTACATTACCTCCACTTGAAACATGTTCTTGTGTAATCAGGACTTGTTGTCATGAAGCAAGAGAGTATGATGGTTCAAATCTACTTATCATTTTCAGTGCGAAAGAAGAAGAAAACCTGATCACTCTGACAGGAGTCCATTGAAGCTTAGAATAAAAAAAAACGCCTGTGTCTAAATACATGCAAGGCAGTGTGTGGCAGAACAGGATGGGATAGAAGTGTTGACCGCGTCAGTGTTGCCTGGTAGTTAGTCTAGTGATTCTGTCACTAATGCACTAGTGCAAATGAAATTGGGGGAAATGATGCAATGTGTTGGGAAGATACGTTTCTGCAGCCACAATAGTATGAGCCTGCAACAGATGATAGTAGAAATACTGACACTAATCAAGGAACTAGAATTAACAACTCTGTGGTATTATTTGGTTATAAGGAAGCGTAAGTTCAGTGTATGTTCAATGAAACTATGACATATGTAGGTGTAGGACTGAATCTGGACTAATTTAAAATTTAGTCCTCACAGTACATACAGCCCTGTCTGGATGTCAAGACAATTAGGTCATTGAGGATCTCCATATCAATTCTGAGATTGTGTAAATGGCATTATGATACAAAATACTGTACAAATGGACAAGCTGAAAAAACTCTTAATCAAATCTCTCTTAATAGAAAGTGAGCGACACAAATGTAGGTGTTTTACATGTAATGTTACCTCTTCTGCTTTAGATGCACTGTAAATGTTATATGTTTTTTTTTTTTTTACATGTGTTGTTATCAGGGCATCAATGGCTTTCCTTGTTTAAATTAAAGGTAAAGTTTTTCGAATAAAGATCACTCAAGAAAATCTAACAGCTAAATTCCTACAATGAAAATGGACTTAAGTGTATTTGTACCTGGTGGGCTCCAGTGGAGGGCAGGCAGGGGGCCAGGGCTCCGAATGGGTTTCAAGTTTGTCTATGATCCTGTGACGGAGGCCCCGAACTTCTCGAGGGAAACCTGGAAGGTCAAAGAGCATCAAGAGAACATTATGCACTGCCATTCGTTCTCATGCAAAATGTTGCTTCACCAGAATAAACTAAAGACTACCTGAGCATGTATACAACCACTTAATAAATGCAATATAACCAATTCTAATGTTAATCTGCATAAGGAGAATTAAGCCACAAATAAAATATGAGACAAAAGCCTGATAAAACTATGATCAGTATGCAAATTGTTATTTAGACACTATTTGATTGATATGAAAGACCATTTATTTTCATTGGCCTGAATATCCTCTGTGTACAGTAGTACCTTTCATAGCCTGTCCTTTAGAACCAGCCTTGGAATAAGCATGGAAGAACTGCAAAGTGAGAGAGAGCGAGAGAATGTTTGGGTTATGAAGGAAGCTGAGAGAAAGAGAGAAGTGAGTTGAGATAAGACAGCCCTCACACGACCATGAGAGGAGGGAAGCCATGTTGTGTAATGTTTGGTGGTGGTGGTGGGGGGGGCAGCTTTTCCCTCAGGCCCGTCTTGACCCTTAAACCCTTCCTGGTTAAAATGAGTTGCAGATGTTGAAGCTCCGCTGCGTGTTCAAACAGAAGGAGCTCTTTGTTTCATTGGCTTTCGCTGAATGAATGAGAGCAGAGTCTCAAACACACACTACTGCTGACTAATCAGATACGCTACAAACACAGATGCAGATGTTTGGAGCTAAAGCGTTTCTGCAGTGTGCCTGCTGATCTGGCAAAAGTTAACTCGATTGTGAAAAGATCTCTGCATCTAACTATCTAAACCAATCTATCACTTTCTCATGCAGAAGATGATGTATGATAGCATTTTCTGACATGCAATTTACACTGAATTTTAATACAAAAACTGAGATGAGGAGAAAAGTCCCTTGCTGATTGAGTAATAACTATCCAGGGTGAACGCTATCGATGTTGAAGCTACTTCAACAGTTATGATAAATTATCCCCCAAAAAGTTTATCTATTAGATTAAATAAAACAAAACATAACATATTCATCTGCTGATATCATTTCAGTGTTTATTTAAAGTGGCTCCAGAAACAGAAAAAAATAAGTCCATTGAAGAAATTGTGACTATAAAACAACTGATTTTTAAAAAAAGTATTCATATTCAGGCATCTTGGACAGTACTTTCACCTATACCAATATATCTGTCTCAAGCAATTGGTCCGGCTTGAAGTACACCACACTGCATATGAATGTCATGGAATAAAGGGTTTTAAAAAAAAACCATATATATATTTCTTTTAAATAAAAAAGGAAAATGTTTTGCTTCAACATGGTTGCTTTTTAAAAGTTTTTTAATTAAGGAAAATCAACAATACCACATCCAATACCACAGCAAAAAGTGATCCTTAACACTTAGCTTGCTGGTGATTTAAGATGATTTCTTACTCAAGTTCAAAACAACCTGATAACATAACAGACTTTTTGAACTAATGAACCTGTGTATCTGCTATTTACTATCAATTGTAGCAAATATCACTATACACTGGAAACAGAACAAAGGGTGCTCTGTCTGTTCTTTATTTCTTAATTACACATTTAATTCAGATGTGTCTTTCACAGAGTAACAGTAAGCTAAAATGAGCTTAAGACTCCAAGACTTGCTTTTAAAGTCTCTGAAGTCTTCAACAGTAGACACAGTGGAAAACATCATTATCATTTCCATGCGATCTGCACCCATCATAAAAGTTGGCAGTATGTGGCCCTGTGTAAACACTTTTTACTGTATAATACCTTTATTGTGGGATACCCCGTGATGCCGAAGCCAGTGCAGATTTTGCTGTTCACCTCTGCAGCACAGTCTACAGCTGCCAAGTCCACAGCTGGCTTCCACTCTGAAGAACAGACATCAGATAGAGAGAGAAAGACAGCCACAGCAAATATTAGTTGCTGTCTATTGCAGCCCACACAGTCTATAGACATTGGATGTGCTCCTGTGCTGTACTTGTGCCATGCGTGCCAATGTGTACTACTTTTGAAAAAGGCATCAAACCTATCACACACGCTGTAAATGTGCAGACACTTTCTGCTACTGTCATTTTACATAGCTATGTCAACATGATTTGTTATAATTTAATTCTTATTTACATAATATTATAATAATAATAATGTGTTGTCCTTCACAGGAGTCTGATTTACTCATTTAACAAAATGGGACACCCCAGAGTTCAACACTTGGTCCACTTCTTCTTCTTTGTTTTGTACATAATATTCCCTTAATTTGTTCTATTTCTTTTGTTCAGCTTTATATGTAGGATGATACGGTTATTAACTTTACTTATTCCAAACTGCCCTCGAATTGAATTTCAATACCCTCATGCCGATGGAATCTCACGTGATGTTTCCATAGTCCACAAAACATTTCTAGAGCTTCACAGCAAAATGGAGTTACAGCATTTTCCTGAACAACTGAGGTAGATGGGAACTTGTTTTAAAATGTTACCCCTTTCAGAGCCTAAATCTTTACTGTAGCTGCTTAGCTTAAAGTATTAGCACACACATGAGCTTGACCAATGCCACACGAGTGTAAATGTTATCTTTTCAGATCAATTTGGGATATCAGGGCTTCCAGAGTTTAGATTATGTTGGACAAACTGTATGGAGTCATGTTTTAGTCCCAACACTCAAGTAATATTTATTTATTTATTTATTTATTTATTTATTTATTTATTTATTTATTTCTGCAAATGAATATCATTCCCAAATATCAGGTCTCAGTCTCCTTGATTCCTAATAATCGGTTGCAGCCCTGATAAAACCATATCGCCCGAAACTTCATTGGACTTTTCATCAGCATGAAACTTAGCAGATGACCCTATTCACCCCTGAAGGCACTTGACAGCACACCAAGAGATCTGTTGCCTCTGTTGACTGAAACACTGGACTGAAATACCCCATGACTGTGTCAGGCCTCCTGCCATCATCACAAACTTTGCCCTCAACTATAACTCTAATTACATTTAATCTCATGGCTGTGGGATATTTTCCTTTGGCTCATGAGCTACAGAATCGGTTGGAGGATGTGATGGAGAGACATAGCAGATTTTCATTAGATCACATGCTCTAATTAACAGAAAGGACAGCTTGGTGCTCTCACTGTCTCCATCCAAATGATAAAAGACGGGGGGGTGTTACCCTGGCAACATTTAAGCCACAGAGAAATTCATCATAGACTATTAAGCCCGATTTAGCTGGTTTGTCACGTTAACACAGTAAGCTCATAGCTAAGTAGGAATGATTATAAAAGACTAATATTCAAACGAAATGCCACTGTGAGTGGTTGGCGCTAGCTACGTGACCTGCAGCAGGTCCTTACCCACCTTTAATGTCTCTCGCCAGACTTTTGTACACGGGGGAGAAGGCGACACAGTGTCCGCACCACGAAGCGTAGAACTCCACAACTATAGCAGCTGTGGAGTTGATCAAAACCGACTGCACATTATCCGGAGTTAGCAAGATGACTTGGTCAGAGCTGGAGTACAGTCCAGCCTCCGCGGCAGGAGGAAAAAGAAGGCACAAAAGCAGCCAAACCGCAGTCGTTGTTATCTTCCCGGGATGTATCTGTATTTGTCCAGTAAGCCAAGACGTGGCACGGCCGCAGCGCTGCGCCATCTTCCCCGTCCGAGCTGCTGCTGCTGCCGCTAACGGTCGGTCTGAACCACCGACTCACCAAACTTCGCACAACTTTCTCTCCCTCTCTTTTCCCCCCCCGACCAGCAGGTTGCATGGGTCCTCCCCCCGTCGAGCTGCTTGCTGCCTCACGAAAACACCGCTCTTGTCAAAGTTACACACCCTCCAAAAAACACGCACCCTTCTCTTCAACTCGCTCACAATATGTAATGAAATGATGTCAGCGCTTTGAGTGACACGGACACAATTTTGCCCCTGCACGGCTCTCATACAGGAAATAACTATTAATGCGTATTCATATTTAATATTCTTTAATTATGCATCACAAAAACAATGTACCATGACTTTGACAAACAAATATATGAATGAATGAATGAATGAATGAATGAATGCATGCATGAATAAATAAATAAATAAATAAATAAATAAATAAATAAATAAAGTACATTTAGTCAAGTGCTGGATGCCACTTCAGTACAATTTTGAGTTACTTGAGTTACTTGGGTATTATTGAAACTGATATTTAGGATTTATCTAATTATTATTATTTATATATTTAGCTTTTTAATCTGATTTCCTGATTTAAATTCAATCAGTCATCAAATACATTTAGTGGAGTAAAAAGGTAAATTTGCTTCCAAACTGTGGTGAAGTGGATGTGTAAAGTAGCAGAAAATGGTATTCTTGTATTGAATTGTACTGAAGTACTCAATACCACACAGGGCCCAACAAAGGCTGTATTTTCTGAGGAGGCTGAGGAAGTTTGGCATGTCGCCTGAGATCCTCAGCAACTTCTACAGTTGCATTGTTGAGAGCATCCTGGCGGCAGTATCACCATGTGGTACGGCAGCGCTTCTGCTGTGGACCGCAAATGACTGCAGAGTGGTAAAGACTGCTGAGAAGATCACCAGGAACCCACTGCTCTCTCTGCAGAGCATCTACTGCCGCAGAGTCCACAGGAGAGCTGCCTCCATCCTCAAAGACCTTACCCATCCCCAGCATGGACTGTTCACACTTCTACCCTCAGGCCGGAGATACAGAAGTGTTCAATCCAAGACCAACTCTTCTTTCCACTGCCATCAGAATCCTAAACAGCGGTAGGAGTTTACAATCACATTAAAAAATTCTACCTCCTGACTGTTTACATTTTGCACATGCAAGTTGCACAACTCAGATTGGCACTGTTTAATTATTATCATTATTGCTGTTGTTGCTTTTTTCTATATTTCCTAAATTTATTTCCTAAAACAGCCAAATGTTAGTGTTGACTGACAAATACCATCCACAAGTATCCAAATGCATGAAATAATACAAGTGAATTGGAATGAAAGCGGTGTCCCTAAGAGCTTCTACATCCATCATCAGTCTGGGGGTAATGAGTTTCTGCTTTTTTACGGCTTGGACAGATAAAGTATAGTGCTTTCAATGTGACCTGACACAATGATAAACTCTCATCCAACCACATCCAAACACATCATCCCAGATTTGCAGCAACAACAAATCTTAACATCTGCTTTTGGTCGGGATATCTTTGGTCGGCTGTCAGTGTGGCAAACACTGATGTAACTGCTGCACTAAATACAGCTCAAGTCGGCAGTCGTTTAGAAACAATGAAAGCTTTATTTACAATTTCAAAGGTCATTTAGTTAACAAATATATACTATGCACATATTTGCAAAGTAAACAGTGTTTATTTTACAACAATCGCTCAGGTTACAGTAACGGTGGGTCAGATGGGATGGACAGTATATTTACACACATAAAAGAATTGTACAAGTCTTTAAGTGCACTCAGCGCACACTCACAGCACATAATTATAAATATTCATAAACATTTCAAAAGACGAAAAGGGAACTCTAGTCTGACTGGGTTAATTTGATGATCAAATCTTTCCGTGCCAATTCAGATCTACCCCAACCCTACACCAAACAGCTTCAAGCTTCTAGAAGGTTTATTAAATCTACAGAGCTGTTTGGTCCACACATATAAAGCAATGCATAAGACCAAGTACTGCATAGTTTCAGAGGAGAACTTTACTTCCTCCCATATACAATCAATTAAACAGGACAATCCTAGAGGGTTTGCAATAAAGCCTTACAGTATGTGTTTCTAAGATTATGGTCACATACGCCTAAAGACCAGACATACAAGCGATACAGCACAGAGAGAGGTCGGTGTCAAATGTTTTTGGTCTTTTTCTACATTATATAATTTACAGTTCGAAACCCCTTAGCAACTCTTAAAACATCGACAGTAGAAAAACGATGAAGTACTCAATTTAAGGTCACTTTAGCTCCGAACAGTCAATGAAGATTCAGGAGCTCTGTCACACGAGCCACAATGGGTTTGTACAGTTTGTTGGAACTAAGCAGCGCTAACAGTGAGGACTAAAGTAAGCCCTTGGAAACAGTCCTACGTGCTCAGCCTCATCAGCTTCATGACTCACGCTATGCAGCCTGTGTCCACACAGTAGCTCCTGATAGAGTTTATCAAGAAAATGACTCAGCTGTGTCTATATGGCGACACAGGGGAGATGTGGACAAGCATCGGGTGAAATTTTAGCGTGACTCATTGATTCTGTTGGCATAAAAACATTTCTCGGGCTGAAGCAAAGGAAAATTAGAAGATTTAAAAAACGTTCTCAACTATGCATCGATACAGAAAGATGGATAAGGCAGAAACTGAAGTATTGGCTAACCAGTTAGAAGGAAGAGCAGTTATTTAAAGATAATTTACAAAATTGTAGCATACAGCAGTTGAAAGAGACATTCAAAGAAAATAGGTCCAAGGATGTTGAACATCAAAGTTTCGATTCAAAGAATCAACAAAGTTTGTTATAAATCTACAACTCAACTCAACTCAAAGAGGCACTTGAAACTGAATGTTGAGAAAGACCTCTGTTGTCTGACTGCACTGCCAGGCTACATTCTGATGGCTGGTTTTGACTTGCTGCATGCTAAAATGTTTCACAGCAGCAAGTGGAGCATATAACCATGTTGCTACACGACTAGATGTGTTTTGGGCAAATGTTCAGCTTGTGACCTTTACCAGGACAACTGATAAAGAGATGACCAAAGGTGTTTTCTCAGGTCAGAGAATGTAAACAGACTGTAGGATAAGTAAGGCTCAAATCCAGCATTTCAGTTCTATCCTGTGTGTAGTTCTAAAAATATCAAGTGACTACTGTCAGTCCTGTGTGTCCCACTTACATACTATACACTCAGTCCATGTTTTGAGTATCCACTGTGTTTGCACGCCAAAAAAATGACAGAGTGAACGCCGGCATGGTTACTTGATTCTGAACATGAAGTTGATGGACATGTTTGTCCCTTAATGCCAACACAAAAAAGTAACAAACAATGTTGAATGGGGGACTAAAGCTTCAGTTACAGCACAGTAACACTCACTGTATGTTTTCATATTGTTTTTCAACTGCTTCAAAATGTTAACATATCATACAAAAGTGGGACACAGCGATCAAGTTGACCAACTGGACAGTTGTGGCCACAATAAAAGTCATACAGAACAGCTTTAATTAACACTACGTTTAAATACTAAAAGTTTTTCCCCCATTTTCCCTCTCTTGTTTCAGTTCTTCAAACCTCCTACATAATATATTGCCATGTTCACATTCACATTTGTTTGTGCTTTTTTACAATTTCATTAGATGTTAAAATCTTCTCTCTATATGTTGACAAGGTCATATACAGCTGAAAATGTTCTTCACTCCTTGAATCAAACACCTTCGCACAATAAATAATATAATTATGGACACAATATGTTTCATACAATATCCGATCTCAGTGACGTTTCAATACAGCGCGGTGTCACAGTGTTTGATTGGTGACAAATGTCATGTGTTGTCGCTCTTGTCCAGCACAATGGATTTAAAATGAAACAATCATTCTCAAGCAAAAGTGCTCACTCTCAACTTTAAGGGTGCCAGGGTGTTCATATCTACATTAGGTAATTTTAAAACAATGCAGCAGGACAATGATGCTAAACATACAGCCAGAGTTAGCACAGATATTTTGGTCAGTCACTTGATCTTAGTCCAACTGAATATACATTATTCTTGCTGAAGACCAGATTTTGGACAAAAATTCACTGACACAAGCAAGAAGGCTGCAATGTATGATGCTGTCAACTAGTTTTTCAAATTTAAGGCAGGCTTACAGATCTCCACATGAGGGGCAGTCCATTGCTGTCCACCCTCAAAGTAAAAGTTTAACCATTGTTTAATTTGAATGCGCTGGATTACAGAGTCAACACACGATCATGTCACTGTCAAATCATCTGTAAACTGCACTGTATTTTATTTATCTGCTATACTATTACAATTTTGGAATCCATATATACATTTACTTTAAGATTCAATACAAAATATAACAACCAACTTTTGTTCCAGGTGGATCTTATATCACAGTCACCAACTAGAACAATCATCTTAGCAGCATCAGTGGACTTTAAACGCTAACAAATGGCACAGTCCGTCCTATTAAAACATCTACTCATTCTCTAACTGGTGTTTACAAAAAAGGACCAGCCCGGGAAGTGAGACCAGATGGTGTTAAGGTTTAACGAGGCTGGATTGCTTGAGAGGCATTGTGTGTGGAGAACACATTTTCAAACAGCTATAGTCAGCTGACGCAAATTCAGCAAATTAATGTCACGGAAATAAGTAGGAGTTGTTTAGTGAGAGGTAATGCTGGGACTGAAGGCATCTGAGGGTTTGCTGTTGGCACATCAGCTGGTGGAAGACCAAGCGGCGGTAGGTTGGTTGGAGTTCACTGGGGTGAGGAAAGACTGGGGTTGAGCTAGAGGTTGTAGTTTAAATTCGAAGCAGGAAAGCCATCAGGAGAGGGTGTCTCTTTTGGCCCTCTTGTCATAAATTAGCGTCAGCACGTTTGCAGTGTCCTTCAGCAAAGCTTCAAAGATGCTGTCTGCCAGCTGCATCTTGACAAAGAGCTCGTCCACGTCATAGTTGACCCACTGGGCCTCCTCCTCATGGAGCTCCTGAACCTGAGAAGCAAACAGGGTCAACTACTGTAGCACAGTGACATAAATTGTTCACATTGCAGGGAAAATAAGTTTTAGCCTGGTCGATTCTACTTCAAGATACGACTTCAGATAAAGCATTAAATACTGTAATCCTGAATATCAATGTGTCAGACCTTTAAACTTCAAAATAAACAACCTGGTTCCGATTCTATCTCAAAAAAGAAAAACAAACGAACAAAACATTTAATTTTGTGACCTACCAGTATGTGATCGACTCTATCCCGCTTCTTTCTGCCAAATTTGAGCATCTTCTGCCAGTCAGTCTTCTGGCTCTGATCTTTTGTCAGACCGTACAGTTTCAGTACTTCTGCTGCAATAAATTCCTGGTACACAAAGTGAAAAACAAGAAACAAACAGACCATGTCATCATTTGTGTAAAAGGTGTGAATTTTTTAATCTTTCTTCATCTTAAAAGCTTGACTCCATTTTGCTGATAACCAAGGTAAATTAAAAAAATACCTACATTGTGAAACTGCTGAACTATAATCTAATAACCTATTTGGCAATTACAAATATGAGAAAATAGTAAGAATACAGTGAGGGTACCTAAGTTTGGGACTTTTCAAAAAACATAAAAGCAGTGTCTTTTTCTGTTGATGGGAACTGTCCTGCAGCACTGTACCTGGATTTTGGTGATGTCACCTGGTGTCTTTACTCTATGGAAGAAGGAAGACTTGACCCGATGTGGTTTGACCCACTGAGGCTGATCAGTGTTGGGTTCCTCAGTGTAGATCTCCTGAAGCATCTCCCAAGTCAGGTCGTAAACAGCCTAGGGAATAGGAAGAGTAGTGAGATACTAAAAATGAGCTTAATGCTTCAGTGGAAAGGTCTCTCAGGCTGAATAATCCTGCGTTAGATGACCATAAATAAGTGAGAGAACATGTCAAAATGTCAGCATTATTTACTGCTCAACAGCTAGGGCTTTTACATTCAAAGAAAAGCTGAGGAAATATCTGGAGCAACAGTCTGACCTCCAAGGCTTCTGAAATAGCTATGTAGTCTTGAAATGTTGAGATGCTAGTCAGAGAAATCCGCTGCGTAACGGGAACTCGGCTGCCATTTAACCTCAGTGAACTCACTCAGAGTAAGTGCTGTCTTCAGACTACACTGCAAGTAACGCTGCTGTTGAATTAGTACTACTGTAGCAGGAGAGTTGTGTGCTGCAACACTGGCAGGAATTCTTTACAGACTGTGCTTTTTATGGACACATTAATTCCTTTTTTCACCAGACTATCAGTGTGGTATTCTTTACTTCTTGCTGTCATGTCGAGAAAGTTCTTCTTTTCACCTGTCTGTAGCTGCGGATGCTGAGGGCCTCCTGGTCCTGGCTGCTGCCCTCTTTACCCAGATACTCTTGTGTGGGTTTGGGGGTTGGCAGTTGGGAAAGGCTCAGCGCTCCCTCCTTCCCCAGACCACATCTCTCCCAGATCTCCTGAGTGGCAGCATGGACCATCTTCTCCACCTCTGTGGCAGAGTGGGGCACCACCATAGCAGGCTGCTCAGGGAGTTTGGGGGGCAGGGGGAGAGGCAGCTCCGGTCTAGGTGGAGTCTTGACCTGCTGTTCCCCACCCGGTGATGAGACAAGCCCCCCCAGGCCTACTCCAGGTGATGAGCCAGACTTCCCCAGCCCTCCTCTTCCCAGCCTCGCTTCTTCCTCTTCCTCCCTCTTTTTTTGTTTGAGTCTTTGCTGTTCTCTGCGGGAGCTGAGGCCAAAGTCCTCATCAAACCAGTCCTGATCGTCACCAAGCTCATCTAGCAGTTCACGGCTCAATTCAAGCTCTGCTAGTCGCTTGGCAAGCTCCTCTTGACCACTGGCTCCCAACACTGGACTCTCCTGTTGAAAAGAATATGCAGGATAAAGTAAATTCCGTGCTTACTTCCAGGTTTAGAGTCTTACATAAATATGCATATTTGACTGCACCATGACAGAACATGTCCAATGATAGATCATGGTGTCACAGGTTTAAACTGGTCTAGAAGAATATTCTTTCTGTTGGATATATCAGACAGAACAGGTTTTCAGCATAGAGCACCAAATTCAATAAAGTATGTCAACATCAAGTTGGACTTTGGCTGGACACATAGCAAAAACAAGGGTTCAGCCGGTCAAATCAACAAGCACTGTGGGTCAGTTACTTAATGTCACTGCTGGCGTTTCCCCATAATGGAAATTCCACATTTCAATCACATAAAGCACAATCACATTTTAAAAGTGTTTGCTCATTGATAATGACATTTTAATTCACATCTCTGACATTACACAACTCAACTATTCACTCACCGGTCGGTTACACAGCTCTGGTGAAGACAACTCCTCTTTTTCTGTAGGTAGGAAGAAGGGTAGACCATCTTTTTGTTCCACTGAAGAGAACCAGACTTCCTCTTCAACATTTTCACCAAACAGGTCTCCATTCATCTGATTGGCAGCTTCAATCTTCTGTTCTTTAACCTTTTTAATTTCAGCAAACTGCTTCACAGTGTCTTTCATGAAGTTGTTGAGGAACTTGTCTGCAAATGTGTCCAATGTGTCTCTATCCTTCTGCTCTCCTTTAATATCCCTGATATCTGTGGAAAGATCTGCAGGAGTGAACTTGTGTTGGAAGTCTACATCTTCGCTCTCATCAAGGGTAGTAATCTCCTTCTGACTGTGCTTCCCCATGCCAATCCTATCTATGTCAGAGATGAGGAGGGTGGTTGGTGCATCCTCAAATTCCAAAATAATGTCCCTAGTGTTGCCATTAGAAATGGGATGCTGTGAATTGAGGTGGGATCTGTCCTTGTTCGCAGACTCATCTGTGATCTTTTTATTTCCAGATCCATAAACCTTATGAGATGTTTGTTCATTTTCACTCTTCAGATTTCCTCCATTTTTGGACTTGTCATTGTCTGTTTTACGTTTATGCCCACCTTTGTCCGACAGATCATCAAAGAATGAGTCCTCGTCCTCAGTGGTATCTGTGTATATCTCAAACTTGTCTGGCAGGTGTGTGATCTTGTCTGGAGGAGCGAAGATACCATGGCTCTCATCACACTCGAAGTATACCACCCCGTCATAGGTGCCGTTGTTGCTCCCCTCAGACTTGTCTAACTCCACACCAGCCCAGAAACCATTTGCAAAGCTGGTAGGACCTTTGAATCTGAGAGTGCCGGGCTGAACACCACCGACGAGAACTCGATCTCCGATGTCAAAACCTGACATTTCATCTTTGACAGGAGATAGAGGGGTCTGCAATGGAGAGATGGGAGGTGAGTGGCTGGAATTAACAATGTCCTTGCTTTCACGTTTAGAGTCTTCTGTTTGGTTTTGAAGATCTAACAGTCGTCCAGACTGATGGCTAGTCCCACTGGTGCCTGAATGGTGACTCAGTTCTTCAGCTATTTCCTCCTCCACCTCCTCATCCTGGCTGTCATACAGTGTGGCTCCACTTGGGGAATCCTTTCTCGATACCTTGATCTCAGAGGAGGCAGGCTTGGAACTACGATGCTCCTCCCTGGGTGAAGAATTCAATGAAGAGTCAAAATCATCATGGTACCCATCTGCTGCGGGAGAAGATGCCTCAACAACCTTGATGGGTGCCTCTTTCTTTGAAGACAAGGCATCAGGGGAGCAGGAATGGTCACTGGATGAGGAGCTGTAGCTTGGATGTGGTGAGATTTTTAGGTCCATTGCAGCTGAATGTGACTTAGAGATGTCACATTTGACAGCTTCCTCAGCTTCAGATGTTTGTCTTGACTCAATTTGTTTGTCTTGTTCAAAGCTAGCAGATGGAGAATATCGATTATCTTCACTTGTGGATGAGGAAACATGTTTAGATGTAGACAGCCTTTCCTGAGAGTCAAGCCTGTTTTCCTTTTCTAGTTTGAGAAGACGTTCAGAATGTTGATCCTCAAACTTGGAGCTTACTTCCACCTCCAGCTCTTCCTGAATGTCAGATCTTTGATGGGAATCAATTTTCTCATCCACTGACTCAATCATTTGTGTCTGGGCTTCCTTTGAAGAAGGTTTCAAAAGACCCTCTGTGGAAAAGTGGCTCCTCAGTCCTGACGTTGGACACTCTGGGCTGCCGTACAATGGGGTTGGAGTGACTGTTGGTGGGTCTTCATCAGACAATTCTTCAGGCACTGAGGTGGATCTACTATGATCAGGCTGAGGAAGGGCTTCTGTCATGACAGGAAAGAGTCCTTATTATTGGAGCATCACACCAAAAACTGTTCATTATATATACATTAATTATAACAAGAACATTACTCACTGTGATCGAAGGAATCGTCAATCGTCCTGTGAGAGATTATGCTGGTTTCGGACCTGAAAAAGAGGGATTTGCTTTTAATTGAACACCAGTCTTTCCTAACTCATATTACAGTCCAAGATATTTTGTCACCAGAAGGACATGTTTACAGCTGTTGGTGGTACCTGTGAGCAGGTGTTTTAATACTGGACTGCTCTGCAACTGAGGTTGAGTCTTTGATCTGGGACTCGGTGTCAGGTGTCAAGTCTGGCTTCTTGTTCAGTTCCGCCTTCGTTTTCTCAATGAAGTTGTCATAACTCTGAAAGGAAAACAGGAGAATAAAAGTTAAGATATGAACAAATCTGCTTATGTAAATTCGTATATGAGTGAATGTATAAGCACACATTACCTCCAACTGCTTAAGTAGGCTGGCCTCCTGTGCCTTCAGGCGCTCCTTGTTCCTCTTCTTCTGCTCTTTTTTCAGCTGGTAGGCCATAAACTTTCGCTTTCTGAGCTCTTCCTTCAAGGCCTTGATACGGCTCTCTATGTCACTCTGGTCTGAAATGGGTTCTGAAGGCAAATTTAGATGATAAATCACAGTTAGAATGCGAAACCAGTGCCAGGTCTCTGATTAGCCAAGAGGTAATCCACCTTTGTGCCCACTTGAACTCATACCCAATTCTTTGGAGATTAGTGTACATTTTATTTACTGAGAATGTGCTCAGTTCATTTTAGTGCATATAGCTTCACTTGTACGCGATGAACAAACAATTTTACAAAGATTAAAGGTTTAAACAGTGGCACGAGAATTGATTTAACACATTCAGCTACAATGCTAGTCCAGCAAACTGTCTTTCCTTGTGTGATAACTAAGTGCAATGCAAAGGGTTCTCTCCTCCTATCACACAGCTAAGCAGGTTAGGTATCAGGGAAGTGCTTGCATAATGTATTCTTGGCAGCATCACATTATGCCTGACTACAGTGCCAGCATATAGCTGCATTATGTCCAACCTCTCTGTTACCTCCTTCTATCTTCTCTGTGAACTCTCACAAACTATTATACACCTCAAAAATATTTGTCGGTGTGTGTGTGTTGAGTCGTTTGTTAACTTACCAGTCTGTGTGGCCATTGGAGACTCAGTTGGCTGAATCCGGGCCTGGTTGGCAGTCCGGGAGGAGGAGCGAAGCTGCATCTTGGTTTTGCTGCTACTATCTGAAGGAGAGGCAGCGGGGCTGTGGCTGCCTTTAAGTGGAGACTGGAGAGACTAAACAGGAGGAGGAGGGGAAGATAAAGGAAAATTACTTTGGAGTCAGATGGACTGATAAGGGTGTGCATGGATTAATATTTTACATGTACAGTAAACTCACAAGTATATGTTTACCCTGTTGCATGTCCCTCACACAGTGAAAGACTACAAACAGCCTCAACAGAAACAGGATGAACTGGTACGAAACACTAAAATACAACAAGGAAAGAAAGCCAAATTCATGCATACTTGTCTGCTAGGTGACTGGGAAGCTGAAGTGAAGTCCTGGGTGTAATTTGCAGGGCTGCTCTGGATGGAGGCCAAAGGTGTTTCAGGGATCGACACAGATTGTACTAAAGATGGGCTTCCTGGCTGCTGGGAACCCAGTGCCTCTGTGTGTATACTGGACTCAGGTGTCGCTGAGGAACAGTCACTCACGTAGTCTGTAAAAATATGAAGCAGATCCATTAAGTGATTTCTATTACCAAATGTCCTATATTTCACTCTGCTTCCATATTGCCTTTAGAATTAAATCCGTCATAAACTTAGCTATGATTATGTTGCTTCACCTTTCTCACTGTCAGTTCTGGGCTCTGAGCTTTGATGGTGACTGAGGCTGAGGCTGATGTTGGAGATCTCCTTCTTCTCACTCTCTGCCATGTCCTTGTCTTGAGGTTTTTGTCTGTCCCAAACAGCCAGGGCCTCCTTTTCCATCCTACGGACCTCTGCTTCCTCCTGGTCCAGTCGCTGTTTCCACTGCAGCAGCTCCTCAGCATGGTGACGCCTCTGCATCAGCTGCTGCTCTCGCTTTGTCAAGAACCTGAAGAAGGGTGTTGGTAAGTATGAAGGAAGAAGAGAACGAAAAGAGAGATTGTGGATGATAGTGAGGAGAAAGAAGAGACAGATGGGTGGTGAGCGATACAGTGTGAGGAAGAGAAGAGATGTAGGACAAAGACATTTAGCATAAGAACTATTAATCATAGCATCACAAAGGCAAGCAGACCCAAATCACCTGGACATCAGCTATCACTGCAAATTCACCTCAAACCTCTGTCCAACACTCAGAAAAACAAACATACATACATACACACCCAATACATGCTTTACTTTTTGCTTTCCCTGCAATAATCATTGAAAATAAGGAAGTGTATAAGCACCCAACAAATAAACGAGCATAAAGTGATGACATGTTAGTCAGGATAAAAGAGGAGCAGGGAAATAACAGTGAGGATGTCAGATTCATGCATCAGACTGAAACCCAGGGACTGAATGCTGCTTGGGTGCAGTTACACACACCTCAAATATCTGAACTCGCCTTGCCAATGAGGATAACAAAAGTTAAACACAAGGGTTCCGTCTTCAAAACCAGCAGAATTTGTCATTTGAAAGTCCAGCATCCACTGGGTTTCTTATACATACATATATATCTGCAGATGTCAGGTATAACTGTTGTGTAATGTGGTCTCCCACAGCTATGGGTGCCATTACAGTGCAGTATTAATTAGCCTTGATCTAATTTAGAGGCCTTTCTCTTGGCCTAATGTATACTGATGACAGGCCTTATACTGAAGAACCAGACTGGGGAGTTCTTTTAGTGCCGTCCCAAACTCTATTATATCCAACGGCCATTTGTATTTATTATCCCATCCTGTGCAACAGTTACCTAATAAAGAGGGCTAGTTAAGATTTACAGGACTCATTAAAGAGATAGACCACTCTGTCTCTGATCTGTTCTCTGCAAAAGTCCTTTAGTCATAGTGTGGTTTAATCTCAAAACATTTTGTATCAATGACTGGGCTGAGCTGACCAGCCAGCAGCCACAATATAAACGACAATGGAAAGAGAAGCACTGTATTACTCATTCCAAGAGGCAAGGAAAAAAGATGGGGAGAGTCACAAATTAAACACCACATAAATCTCAGCACAAAGTCAGAGATTTCCCATTCAACAAGGAAGCCTCCTATTAAAATAAACATAACCTTTAACCTTCACATACCAAAATCTATCACGTTATGTTGAAATTTTTTGTACAACCAGTGTTATTTAATGCACACACTAGTGGTAATAAAGTCAGTGCCTGACTGACAGAAAACACAAATTGAAAACTGGCATAAAAATCAAAATATATTATACGTGAAATTCTCAAAAGGTTAGATTATTTCAGCGAGGCAGCTTTCCTTGGGAACCCCTCAAGCTTTCACTCAAACCTCCTCCTCCCACAAATCCCATCCTGGGGAAAAAAACACATCCAAGCACTCATCATTCACAGTCCCACCCCTACAAGGTCCCAGTGCCAGTGGATGAACACAAGCATGTTCCATGGGGTGGGGGTGGGGTTGAGGCAGAGCAGGTTTAAGAGGAGGTGCTGGGAAATAGTATAGAGCTCTGTACAGTACCTGACCAAATGGTTGTAGATAAAGAGCTGGAATTTAGGGTGGAGGTAGGGAAGACAGACACTGAGGGAGGCCCAGTGGTGGGCCGTGAACACAGAGAAGAAGTAGTGGACAGGAGAACAGTGTCTACAACACACAAGCACGTGACAGACAACGTCAAGAGTCATACAAACATGGGTATGGAAACAAACAACACACACACACACACACACACACACACACACACACACACACACACAATGTGGGGGGGTTAAGAACACATAGAGGCAAACGACAAGTAGAGAGAAAGGGAGAGAGAAGAGCGATATGAGCAAATGTGGTTTCACTGCACCCAAAATGTTGGGTCTGTTTTGGACATTTCCTTTTCAAAAATGTTTTGGGAGTTGGTTGGTTGGGGGATAAATGATAGACTCACTAGGAAATCTATGTTAAACAGGACAACAGTCACAGAGAGCAACAGAGGGAGAGAAAGAGACAATTGATAGTATACTAAAATGGATCATGGCAAGCGGGCAAGCCAATAAACAAGGCAGTAAATGCATGATGTGTCTGCTTTTGGTGGTTCCTCTCAAGCATTTCATTTTGCAACGATCAAAACCTAACTATAGTGACTTTGACTCCATAATGTATTACAACTAATTGGTAACACAAAAATTTAAAAAAGAGGCGTTGCTAGTATAAACTGCAACAAATTAGGATCTAAAAGTCCTAACAGGCAAGATTGGCCTGTGATTTATTTTTACAATTTATAAATCCTAAACCCCAGAACAATTAACCCACTTGTTGAAGCCACCCGGTCATGAGAGGCTCTACGATCACCTGACAAAGCTTGCAAGCCAAGTCTAAAACCTTGGAAGACCTACAGGAACTCCAAGCACTTGTAGTTACTTGTCGAAACAACATCAAGTGGTTGTAATATAATTGATGGAATCCACAGCCTATGTCTGTCTTATACCTCTGTAAATGAAAGATGCAGTTTTAAGATTAGTGTTATGGTCACTGAAAAATATTGTTATTACAAATCCTCCAACAAAGTACTATCATAGGTTCTAGAAATCTAACACCTGGGTAGGATGTTGTAGCAGAGGGTGTGGGTTTTTGTCTAGTTTAGATTCAGAACATCATGGAGCATGCTTATCTTCACATCCACTCATTCACACAACCACAGCATAAGCAGGATAGCAAGCACTGCTTAGTTTTACAGTAAAGGCCTTATAAACAGAAAAATAACTTCCGACTTATATGACTTGTCAAGTTGGAATGACGGAAAAACAACAACAACAACAACAAAATGACCCAGCACAGCACACTACCTAGTGAAGAGCTTCTTGGCTGCAGAAACCATACCTAAACTGCTTTACCGAGTATTACTTAGTGTAAACTGTGCTGTGTTTAAGGACTCACAAACAGCTGACAAAATGTCAAAGAAAAAGTAATCATCATTTGGTTCTGTATTTAGGCTATATCTGTAAAAGCCAAAAAGCA
Source organism: Acanthopagrus latus (assembly GCF_904848185.1). NCBI lineage: Eukaryota > Metazoa > Chordata > Actinopteri > Spariformes > Sparidae > Acanthopagrus > Acanthopagrus latus. Next base: position 14,310,707 of record NC_051049.1, on the reverse strand, counting down.
AACCTTAAAAGAAAAGACACCTGGACACACCTACTGTAAGCACTGTTAAAACACTGATGGGGGGACATGACCTCTAATAATTCACTCATCAAACAGTCAGTATGAAGAGAGAACCAAATGAATATTTAAAAAAAAAAATGAAGTCTTTACTTCTCATCCATGTGAGAGCGCATCTTCTTGAGCTTCTGCATGATGCTGCTTGTCTCACTTCCAGAGATTGACAGTGAGGGAGAAGGGCTGCGGACATCCTCAGCATGCCTCATGTTTGGGGAGGCTGCCTCAGATACAGGAGTTTCTGACACAGGAGTCTCCTGGATTGATAGATGGACACAAAGACGGGCAAAGTATTAGCAAAAAAAAAAAAAAGAAAAAGAAAATGAGGGCAGCATGATTCCATTAAGATCTACTTCTTCTGTAGAATATATACTGAAATGAAAGCCCTTAAATCTGTTTCTCCTGTGAAGTTTATAAGCGACCGTTGCACTACTTACAGGTGGTTCTTCACCCCCAGCACACTTGAGACGCTCCTTCAGTCTGAGTGTAGAGCTTCTCATGCGCTCAATCTCCTCCTGCTGCTTCAGCAACAGCTGCCTCTCCTTCCTTGCTGCTTTGTTGGCCTCCTGAAGTCGCTTGATCTCAGCCTGGAAACAAGCATAGTTCGGGAGAATTTTATGGTTAAGATAACATAGTACGGCAAAGCTTGACTGTCACATAATGTCACTTAATTTCACTAGGTCACATTTACCTGCTCCTGCTGTAGTTTCATCAGAAGGCCCCTCTGCTTCTTCCTGATGGGTGGCATTTTGTCATCCTCTCCCTTGTCCCTCAGCCTCTTTTTCTGGTGCTCAAGCCAGGCCAGCTCAGTTTTGGTCTTGTCTTTGAGAGCTTTCTGGCGAAGACGAAGCAGAGAGCTCTGGTGCTGAAGTCTCACCTCCTCGTCCTTCATGTACTGGCGCACCATGTCCATGGTGAACTGTGAAAAGCTGTCCTGTCCACCAGAAAAGGCCATGTTTGCATCCTGAGACTGCAGGAGGAAAAGGGTGAAAGGGTTGAGGTTACATTGGGGTGACAATAAACAACAAGAAATGAATTAAAAGGACAGTAGATTTACAGGGGGCTAAGAAAACAGGAGAAGTAAAGTGAGGTATTGAGAAGTAAGTATGTCTTAGAGGACTACAAACAATTTAGAGAGAGCACAGACCTCCTCAATCAAATAATCACTTTTTAATGCTGTCAGTGGTCACACCCGCCTTCCATCGTTAGCCAGGCACTCATAAGGATATGTGCTGGCAAATTTGCCAGCCCCCAAATTAGCATGATTACACTGCCATCTCACCTTTAAGATACTGTGTGCCCCTGAAACCGTTGTCATGTTGTGACTGGCTCCATCATCCTCCGATTCCTCATGGTGATGGGACTTCTTCTCCTTCGTTCCACGGCGGTGCGCTTCAGACGGTAGCAGAGAGCGGAAGGAGCGCTCTTCTATTTCATCCTCTGTCATGGACTCATCAAACTTGAGAGAGTACTCTGTTGCCACTGATGTACTGTCTGCTAAAGAGACAAAAATAAGAAAAGCTCAATATACACTCGAAGTCTTCAACTGTGTGTGCTTTCTTGGCAATTTTTAGGTGCCATATATGTGGCACTGTTTTTTTGCATGCATAACAGCATTTTAAGCATCAAACAAAGAGCTGTGCATGCCACTGGATACCTTTATCATCCACTATAGAGGCGATGTTGTCACTGCAGAGGGAGTCATTTGCTGCTGTAAGATGTTCCTCCTCTATGGAGCTAGTGCCTGCTTCCCTCTCCAGCCCCACTTCAGTTCCGCCCTTCCTCCAATTCCCATCTACAGCCTCTTTTTTCATCCAATCTCTGCGGTCCAAGGATACCTGCGATGGGCTGTTGTGGCTACTTGAGTCTGCTCCACTGAGGAGAGGGGAAAAAAGAAATGTATAATAATTTAGATTTCTCTTCTCCAAATCTAATGTACTGTACAGTGCTACTACTAAATGGTACCTGAGTTTGGGTCTTCTGAAGGATAGAGAGTCAGAGTGGCTGAGGCTGTTCAGTGAAGACAGGGGTTCCTCTGGCTTATTCCCTTTACTTGACACATCACTCTGGAAGCTGTAAGAGAACATGCAGGAGATTTAACAAACATTTAGTACAGATACTACATGTATCCAGAACTGGTAATGCTTGAAATGCTCAGAATGATAACAGAGGGCCTCTTTAACATCTACAACTAGTAATGTCATTTAGAAAGTTCTGAATACAAAAAAAAAATGAAATAAACAAAACAATTGGGTAATAGAGATGTTAAAATCTATTCACGATGAAACTATGCAGATGTGTTCAACTTACCTGTCAGAGTCAATTTTGTCCCGTCCCTGCTTTGAATAGGAACTCTGCTCTTCTTCTCGCTCGTCCAACACGGATGAAGCAGTTACAACAGCGGGAACGACTAAAGCCCCTGCTATCTGTGATCGTGCTGATTCTGTCATCTGACAGACAAGAACACAACATACAAATCAAAGTTTGATTTAGTGAGTCTGAGACTGGATATTAAGCTTTTTTCCTCTGTATTTATTGTCACTTCTTTACTGAGACTCAACAGTCAATCAGCTTTTGTTATAAAATGAAGACAGCCTGTTTTCCAGGCACAGAGAAAAGCAGTGATTACTAACCTCCTTGATGTGTCGGGCAGCATCGGCTGTGTACCGTGCTGCCTCAGTCTGTTGACTCATCATCTTCATAGTTGCCTCCTGGAGGCCCTCCAAAGTTTCTTTTTGAGTTCCTGCCAAGCTCTCCTGCAGTTCTATATGAGCCTGGACAAAATCGAGCATTGACATCAGAAAGAAAGAAAAATTAAAGCACTGGTACCTTCAATTTGGAAGGCAGGAAGGTAAAGACTAAATCTATCATCTCCAAATACACATTTACTGTATATTGTTAGTGAGAGTAAACTAATCAATAAACTCTTTGTGTGTGGTTGTACCCTGGCCACTCTCTGCCTGTTTTCCTCCAGCTGTAGCTGTGTCTCCAGGGCTTCTCTTTCAGCCTTGATCTTCAGTTCATAGAGGTCACGCTCATGGCGCTGCTGCTTGGCCTGCAGGGTCAAAGTTCAGAGATCAGGTCAATACAGTGCATCAATACAGACATTAGTGAGGTAGTAAGTCGCTGCAATTTATGGAAGTCAAAAAAGCTCTTAAAGTATTCATCATGTAGATGTTATGCAGCATCAATAATTAATTTAAATTCCAGATAAATGCAATTATTGGGGGATACTTAATAATGTAGAAAAGTACAGGTGTTGTAACTTTTACCATATTTCTTAGATTTTGTGCTGTCGTAACAATCAAATATGAAGCTATATAAAAAAAATGTCAAAACAAGAGTGTAAGTTAACATTTCAGACACATAAAAATACATAGCCGAGCCTCTTTGTTGCTCAGAGTAACAAAGATATATAGATAAAGACTACAAATTCCCTTGTCACCTTAAGCATCTGGGCCAATGACACGCTCTCCTGCTGAGCCATGGATACACCCATCAGCCTCTCCACGTCCCCCAGCTGCCGAACTGACTCCTCAATGGACTCCAGGTACTGGAGCTCTGCTACCATACGCTGCTGCAAGGCAGCAGGAGAATACTGTAGCTCACCTAGGAGAAAGGAAGGGTGGAGAAGGTGAGAGAGAGATTTAAATTAGTGTGGCACTGAGATTGAGGTGATTCTAAAAGTCTAAAACCAAACAGTTGAAAAAATATAAAACTTTGTACACTCCGTTTACAAATGTTTTTACATATGGTGCAGGTGAAATCACATTTCATCAACGTCAATTTGTTTACTATCCAAACTCTTCCAATTAAGCCCTGCTTCATACAACATCTGTTGTTTGATACATTAATGTGAGTTGCATTTACCTGTGGTCTTGGTCTCTGCTCTACCACTGTGAGCTGCAGTGCCTGTGTTTGGGTTATTCACCCTAAGCGAGCCACTTCGGACAGGCTCACTAGGAGAGTCTGCTGCTGGAGGAGAACCAGGGTCTGACCAGCTTGAAGGAGAAGTCTGTTTGGGCCTGGCTGCTGAAGACTTTTTACTGTTGAAGGAAAAAGTTAGAAAAAGACAGAAAAAAAAACTCAGGTAAATAGTTGATAACCATCTCCTCTAAAGTGAATGCAGTGTTTGCCCTACACACAAATAGCAGTGGCGGTGCGGCGCTGTTAAAATCTGACTGCTGCTACAACTTCATCCTCTGGGAAACAGTGGAATGTGTTATGGCATTCAGGTTGATGGGCTTTGGTGCACAGGCATTACTATTCAAGAGGTTTTAAAACAATATTCAATACACATTCTAGTAAAACCAATTCCAAAATAGGTTTTTAAATCATACACAGGAAAGTGGGATATTACACATTTTGCAGAGTGGGTTGACTATTTTGAACAGAGAAGTAGGTTGATTAAATGTAAAAGAAATAAGGGGGCCCTGGTCCTGCAAACCCTGGAATGGACTGAGACAGCCTGCTGAGAGAGGCCTGCACTATGAATGGATATATTGTGCTGCTCACAGATGATCAGAGTCCGTGGGTGATGTCTAACGAGATCAGGATACGCTCTACTTTCCCATCTCGGATAGCAGACAGTGGCACCCTTTTTCTTCACAATGAGACCTAATTAATATATCTAGAGTACAACCACATTGTCATGATCTCAATGCTAACTGTTATATGAACAGAAATAGATTTGAATGCAGCCGGCTACAGCCTACAAAAGTAATAAAAACCTACATGTGCTGTCTGTAGAGATCGTTTGAATCAAAGTACGGAAGTCACCACTAAAGTGAAACAATCTTATCTTATGTTGTGTTGGACACACAGGCTCCAGAGTGGCAGGAACCTGCTACCTGGGCTTCAGAATACCATTAGAGGGCTCAAATGTCACTACTGGGCTCTAAGATTAAAAGAAAAGAACTCTCTCCTCCTCTCTGGCTGCAGGCCCAAGCTGTGGTGAAGCTGGCTGACCCCACCAACCACCCTGCAGGCCCCTAAAACAAAACACCCAGTGTTTTGCGTACTGGGTTGAACTGCTGCCTCCTCCTCTTTCTGGGCACTACACAGCTGTTTAAACCCTCAGGCCTTCAAAAGAACAGCAAGCCACAAGTCTGTTTGGACTGGCAGCCTTAACTAGTGCTCTCTCAGCATAGTTTAGTAATTAGACATGCCCAGATAAATTAACCCTTGGGTAATTAGAGTTTATACCAATTGGAGGTTTTTAACTGGTAGGAACAGTTGAGATGATGCAGTGCTGAATAGATCCCATTCATCCCTTAGTGCACATAGATATCAAAATTCCATTCTAGCTTTGTATGGATATACGTAGTGAAGGAAACGGTATGGCTTGACAGGCTGATTCAAAATCACTTTACTGTCAATTGCTTAATCTATATGCAGTTAAAGAAAGTTTAAATTTTTGGACGAAATAAGCACCATGAAATAAAGACATACAATCATGCTGTGACCGTTAATGAGACATCTGTAACCTACCATATCCAGGACAGCTTAAAAAATATCTGCTTGTAAGCCAATAGCCCTACCTTCCCCCAGAAAATAGTGTTGCACTTAGAATACTGAAAACCAGGAAGGAAGGAAATACCACAGACAACTGGATGCATGGGAACTTTAAACTGATGGGAACACAATTCACCATGCATCCACTTCCCTGATACCACTCGACGGTCTCTTTTATTTGATATCTCAATCTGCTCTTAACTGAAAAAACTCAATGGAACCTATCAGGAGAAAAGTTTTTTTTTTTTTTTAGATCATTACCTTTGGTGAGAAGTTTCCCCTAAAGTGTCATTAGAGTGGACACTCTTGGTCTGACTGTTGTCTGAGCCCCTTTTCCTGGAGTCAGAGGATAAAGCCTCTGAGGGAGGTGAGCAGGAGCTCCTCTGCTCTTCCACTAGAGTGGCATCGCTCTGGTCTGATGCTGCACCTGCAGAGGAACAGGGAAGTTAAATTTTGCAGCAAATAGACTTGTAACTGTATTTGTTAATATACAGATAATTTACTTGAATCCTTTTAAATGAAAACTGATGTGGAAATATAATAAAAATGGAAATTATGAAAAACTATTAATTCTCACCTCTCTTTCTTGTGGAGTGCTTGCTGGAGAAGGGTGACGAGCCAGATGGTGAACCAGAGGAAAGATGTGGTGAGTGAACAGATAAGTGAAAGGACGAGTGGTGTGAACTGATGCCACCTGTACTTTTCTCATAGGGAGATCTTCGCATTAGCTCCTCAAAATGATTGTTCATGCTAACAGAGACAGGAGAAAGACATATCATCAGTTCACTTAAAACAAGATTCAGTATCAGCGACACAACACAGTAAAACATTAAACATTATAACTATGAAACATGGGATCAACAGCAGGGTTAATATGTCTGAAAGAACTAAAGATTACAGAGTGAGACTGCTGTCTGAAAGGAGTGCATGAGCTTCCTATTTGTGGGACATGGGTGCCATCCAGTGGACATTTTGAAAACTAATGTCTACTTTATTTCTCTTACCTGCGGGAATTAGAGGCTCCCTTTGACTGTCCACTGGCTCCACTGCTATGTGATGACACAAAGTCGTCTTCATAGAGGGCTGCATCTACTAGGCCATTTCCAGAGTGCACAGAATGGGCAGAGGGAGAGTTCCTCTCCCTCGCTGAAGGAAAAGGTGAAGATAAGACAGGCAGGAGAAATATTTATTATTGTACTAAGACTGCCTGTCAGTATGTTGCATGTGTTGACAGTAAGACAACTACAGATTTAACATGACAAACAGCCTGTCCAGCTCTTATAGTTCCATTTTTATGAGAATTTTAACAGAAGTGACAAATATTTTCTTGCTGTGTTGGCTACTAACACTAAAATTAACATTTAATGGAAAATGAGCCTGTCCCTGTTCATTAATCCACAGACACTGATAAATTTGTCAGACAAGACACAAATTGCTGTTTGACCCACATTTAACATGAAAAATAATGTTATATTTTCCTTGGTTGTGGGTATGGACTCATGTGAACTAACCTCTAACATGGCTTTGAAGGTTCTTAGTGAAGATGTTTATAACACTGTGAGGGCTTCCTTTGTTCAGTTCTTCCCAGGCTGCTTTGCTGCCATCATGCTGCGCAAAGGGTGAGCTGAGGGTCGGGCACCTTGCTGCCTCCCTCTGGAACTCTGACAGTCGCTGGTAATCTCTTCTTTGACCTGCACAGTAGTCCACTGCCTCCAAGCGGTCTGCTGCTCTGGGTACATGATTGCTGGCCTGGTGATGAGGGCTTACCTCATCTTCAGAAAAACTCCCTTCACTCAGAAGAGGACCCTCACTGATGGAACCCGCACTTGAGTCATGAAGATCTGTCCGATTCTTGTCCTCCATCAATCCGTATCCTCTACTTTGTGCAGTTTGATCCATTCTCTCTACCTTTTCCAAGTCATTGCCTAGCTTCCCTCTTTCACGTACGTAACTGTTGAGAATGGAACTTGTTACATCACCTTGGGGATTGGTCCAGTTGGTGTGTGTACCTTTTGTTTCTTTCTGTCCACTGAAAGTATGCAGATTGCCTTCTCCTGGAAGAGCTGTGCCATTATAAGGACTGTGACCTGTGCTAGTCAAAATCCTCTGGATCCTCAATGCCACGTCATTATTTTCTGTGGCAGCTGTTTCTGCCCAGCCTCCATCAAGATTAGCTTGAGATGGCCTCTGAGCCAAAATAGTATCCATGCCCACTGAAGTTGCTGTACCATAGTTGATCCCCTCCCCAGCAAGCTTTCTCGCCTCACTCTCTATGCGGTTGGAGAGGGATGCGGCTGTGGCCTTAAGGGCCTCAATGCGAGACATCTTGGACTGCAACCTGCTGGATGGTGCTGTGGCTGGCCGCTGGGTGTGCTGGACATCACCAGCTGCCACTGCAGTTTCCATCCTGAGAAGCTGAGAGAGGAGGTGGTCGCCATAAGGAGCAAGTGCACTGCTGCTGGGGCCAGCTGTAGGTCGAACAACTGGGCTCAGACGGTCAGGTTGAAGAAAAGGAGCAAATCTAACATCCAGATCATTCCTGCAAAAGAGAGAACAGAGACTTTTATGAAGCTAGAAAAAATGGAGCAGTCTGCTTCCAAACAATGATCAAACTAACCATATATAAGGTGTTTTCATTTTACCCACTACTGAAAAAAGCAAACGAGAATTTTAGATGTGAATACCCAGAATTTGTAGTGAAGAGATATTATTAGTCATTCTGAATATTTAGACTACAGTAAAAACATTTCTGTGACATTTTCTGTCTATACTTCTCTGCAAAAAACACCTTTACATATTGCAGTATGTTTTGTTTTTTTTCAGTTATACATTATGGATAAATGTATTCACAAGCCTGAAACAGAACTGTTAATAGTATACGACATAATGACTAAATGAAATGAACTACAATCACTCATTACACACAGAGAACGATTACTATAATTGTCTGTTTTAAAAGTAAAATCTTTAAAAAGACCCTCATGTTTATTTCCAGTCAAACGAAAATGTTCTTTCATGTAGCTAAAACAGGATCAGTGACAGTAAAACTATTATTTTTTTTATCTTCACTAAAATGCAGTGCAACAAGACTTCTGGGGCACTTACAGGGGGTGTTCATAAAAACCAACCATCTAGGAACAAACAGTTCACTGTTTGGTATAGTCAGGTGATTCCCTAGAATTTATTGTTCAAACATAAAATCAAGGAGATTCCAGATTATGTGTACTGTGCTGAGAGTTGTTAGTTGTTTATCTGTGTCAGTAAATCTGAGTGTAGGAGGATTGTTGTTCTGGGAGTTTGTGTGTCCATGTGTGTACCTGGATAATGGAGGAGGTGGCTGATCATTCAAAGATCTATCACTGCTCGAGGGGCTCTGTGGTGCCTCTAGTCTTTTGTTTTCCTTGTCTGATTCTCCGGATGGCTGGTACATCGGCCTCTGTGGCATAAGACATGAAAAACACATTGTGTTGAGAAAAATCATAATCACTCTTTATACATGAAAAAAGGACCAAAGCTGGAACAAGCAAATGTTAACTGATTTGTCTTCTTTCTGTAAATCAATCATTGCACCACTCCAGTTATCACAATAAAAGTTTCACATGTAAATAGGTGACGATGTATTGTATGTAAAATACCATGTGACTAGAAGGAGCAGCAGGTTGTGTCTGTGTGGCCTCCACGCTCAGCTCAGCCTCCTCCAGCAGCAGTTTGTTATAGGTCTCCTGTAGTCGCCGTTGTACAGGGGACACAGGTGTCTCACTAGGAAGGGCTGCTGTTCTTGCCACTTCTCTTTGCTTCCTGTAGAGCTCCTTCAATCTCTGGTTTCTCCTCTCTGCGTCTTCCCTCAGTGCCCTCTTCTCTTCTGCTTGACGCCTTTTTCTCTCCTCTTGTTGCCTGGAAATGTACTGCCGAACAGTATCAGCATCGTAATGTCGCCTTTTGTGCCCTGCGTCAGCCGAATTGGCAGTCTCTGGTCTGCGAGTAGTTGGGCTGGCGCTGCGGCAGCCTCTTGAGGAGCTCGCCATTGCTACAGTAGCTCCCCAAGCAGAGACTGGAGTCCTTGTCCGTGACCCTGATCCTCCTCTCCCTCTCCTACTGCTGCTCCCACCCCGGGACCTTTGACGGGCCCTATCCTCCCTCTCAGCTGTTTTGCACTCCAGCTGAAGGTCATCAAGTATCCCCTGGATGTCTGCTGACAACAGGTCTGCGCTTACACCCACATGGGCCTTGTCCCGATCTCCAGATGAAGGGGTAGATGTGTTTGTAGAGTGTATTTTGGTATGCCCTTGTGATCCACTACGAGGCCTTTCTGTGCTGTTAGGACGAGATCGTGGTTTTGATTCTGAGTGGCGGTCCAAACTGGAACGATAATGGGAAGCTGGTGGACATTCAAAGAAAGGAAAAATATCACAGTTAGCAAAGGTTTATACACAATTCACAATAACAAACATACATAGGGCTTGATACTACATAGCTGCAATGCTAAACTAAGACTTTCAAGTTGATGCTACATTGATGAAACATTGAAAATTGGCTTTCATGGTTCATACTTAATCTAGGTTTAAGTCTGTGATTGGTCTTCAATATTAGTAGGAGGCGATAAAAATCATATACACCGTTCTTGTGTTTATCTCAGGTTTATCACAGCTTGAAAAACACTCAATGCTCCAAGTGACTGCAGCAGATTAAGAAAAAAAAAAAACTCTCAGGCTTAAGTGCAAGATCCAGACAGAATACTAAATGAGGTTTGGAGGGCGGGCTTACCATGGCAACTCTAATCTGGGCCAAATTGAAAATTCTCGTAGAGTCTGTTGATTTTACAGAATCTAATCCAGACAGTGTTATTTCAAAACATGACTGCAGTTAACCGCTGCATCTTCACTACCCCACTCTGCCTTTCCCCAGTGTAAATGTACTGCAGGCAACCTCTGGAAATCAGGCCATGTTAAATTGTGCACCCAACCAGAACAGCCAGTCAATCTCTATTTCTTACGGTCAGTGGTACAGAGTGCAGCTAGCAAAGACAGAGGTGGATGCAAATCATGCATGAGTATTATCTCTGTTGGTACAGCAGCAGCCAAAAACTCTTTATTTATTAATCTTCTTTGGTGGATTTTGCAGTCAGTCTTGCTCTCTAGCTGTGAATCCCACTGCTATCAGAACTATCTAACATATTTCATTCACATGGATAAACTGTCACAAGTAACAGCAGCAAGCGCAGAAATGTATATTTCATTTTAGTGGTAAAGGTTGAATGGCAACGTGAGAACACAGATGAAAGAACAATGAGGACAAAAGATGTGTGAAAGGCGAGGGAGGAGGTGCAAAACCTAATTTACATGTTGGTGATTAAGGATTGTCGTACATGCCGCTTCATGTAAATAATGCAGAGAAGACATTTGGTGACAAGGTGACACATTTTGATGAGCTCTTCAAAATCTAGTAGGCTGCTGATCAAGTTTTCTGTCTTTCTACCTCCCGAAACACTGGTCAATGACTATGTGTCAAGTTGTGCAGGAAGACTATTGGGAAAATGGTTACTACCATATGAGAAGTAGCTAAGATGGCTCTTGGTATCATGAAAATTGCTAACATAGTAATATCAGAAAGAGCTGCAGTGGCATATATTGAAGAGTTCAGAGTAGGTCTCTCATTCCCACCTGTCCGACCCAGTCCATCAGCTTGCTGGGGCCTGTCCTCCCTGGGAAGCTTGGGAACTGGACCAAGGACCATCTTCACCAGCTTCTGGCCCTCTCGCCATGATGCAGGACTTATTACTGCAGAAAAACGGAAAATTAACAACTGCCAGTTGAGAGCATTGCCATTCAATATAGTTCATACTGTATCCTGGAACATGACCAAATGTGTGAGCACTTATATGCAGACATGCAACCACCGGAGAAGACTTACTTGGACATAAACACACACACAGCTTAGAAAATGGAACAGATGCATGAAATGCATTGCTTCAGTATGACAAATTTAACAGTTTTTTTTAACTCAAAGCTAGTAAAATACAAAAGAAGTAGAGCACGATTTTGTGTACGTTTATTAAGCTATTCAAGATGTGATGCAACAAAAGACCTTGCCCTAATTTCTCACACTGTGTATAATATACATAAGATAACATATATACGGCAGAGTATTGCCAAACTTTGTTGCTCAATTAGCTGCAACAAGAACAAAACAATGAGTGTGAGTGTTTGTGGTGTTCAGAAAAAAGGGAACTAACATTTAAAAAACAGCACTGGCTCCTTGTTTGGAATGATCTCTACATCACTTTCCTTATGAATGTATTCTACTGAAGAGCAGTTCCTGGTAATGAAGTTGTACATCTACTATCCGAGCAGCTGTTCGTACTGAGTGGATGAGCCAACTGAACCTGGACACAGATTTCAGAGGGCTATTTATAGTGCTGTGCCAGTAGGAAACAGAGACCAACCAGACTTGAGAGACAACTCAAAAGTTGGAAGACACACGAGGCACAGAGTGAATGAAAGCTAGAGCACAGCAAAGACAGATTTTCAGCTGTTTCTGCAACAACACTGTATCATTCATTGGGATGATATGTCACAGCGACATCATTCTTTTAGATGAAAGGTCACAGTGACATCAGAATACATAATGAACGAATGCCTTCCCTTGTGTCCAGGTCTAAACAGACACAGGGGTAAAGATGGCTAGAGATCATGTTTACATGTGTTTCTTTGGAAGCATCTTTGTGGGGAAAGGGGGAATTTCTCAGCTTTCAGGGGTCTGCTATGGCCAGGTTACAGGAGTATGTGGCTATGAGTCTTTCATGTAGGTGTCTGAATGCTGCTTGCTGGACAAGAACTGCATGTCACACATACTAGACATTTCTTGGGGCATTAAAGTCTCAAAGGCCAGAAATGTATCTGGTTCATGTACTGGAACACACACACACACACACACAGGTCTCTATGGGTAACTGAGTAGAACTGAGTAGATGGAAAGAACACACCAACACTGTAGTCTGAACACCAGCTGCTGCAGTTTGTCTGAGGCATTTGAAACAATTTGGATTCAAAGTAAATAATTCATATTTGTAGTTTTCTGGCTTGTTATGATGAACGTAAATAAAGTAAAAAAGATTGCACTGATTTTTTAATGACATCAGCCAAATCACTACTGGACGGACATTAGAAGGAGCATGTGGGCGTGTTAAAATAGCAAGAAAATGTGTGCAGAAATAAACGGTATAGGTAAATAAAACCTGCAGCCAAGTAAAAAAGGTAGTTGGGAAAAACCTTCCAAGTACACAGATAGCTAAATATTTGATGCTCTTGGACTGTGCGCACTGACCCTTGATAAAATCCTGCCAGACTGTCCCACATGCTTAGCTTTCCAACTGTCACTAATTCAAAATAGATGAGAGGGTGTGTTGGCCCTCTCACATAAAAAGAGGATTATTATACCTGGTTTTGCATTTAGGTCAGAGGAAGGGGCAGCTCTGTGGACCTTCCTGACTGGTTTGGGAGGTCTCCTCTCTTTGGACCTGTCTGCTCTCTGTTCTCTCTGCTGCTGATGCCTGGATCTGGTGGTCTCTGTATACAAACAACACATTCAGAGAATAAGTTCCAAAGCAACACAAATGACAAGCATTAATTAATAAAGTAAAATATGTAAGTTGGCTGAAAAAACAGCCCTCTCTGATGTTAGAAACCAAAGACTATAAGCAGAAATCATGTTTGTTTATGTAAAACTTTTTATACTAAACTCCTCTATGTAAAACAGCCGATACAATATTGGTTCACGCATCTGATGGATCAATACAACTCAGTGTGTCCTATATATAGAATCTATTTGAGCAGCCCATCCAAATAGATTTTCCCCAATCTAACTGTGAAAATACAAGAGCTCGTGAATCACTGCCCTTTACCAAACAAAAGTAGAAGTCCAAGACAAAACATAAATAAAAAAAAATCTGTGACATCCTGATAGTTGAAGGAGAGTTATAAATAAGAAATTATATCAATGAGAAGAGCACATTCGTGTCCTGGTCTTACCAGCAAACTGTCGTGACAGGTCGCTGTATATTTCTCTGCTGAGGTTATGAAACTCCTCCTCTTTCCAAACTTTCCCATCAGGAGTCCGGATCTTTGTCTCAGTACTATTGAAACCTGAGATTAAAAGGATTGACGATTAGAGCTGTAGCAGCATGTTTCCTGATAAATAGCTAAAAATGTATTCCAAAAACATCAAGCTATCACTTCACAAATGTTTATCTCTTTATCTAAAAAAGGGTCAAAAAAACAACAATGATACAGTTTGGGAAACTGCCTTCACTAATGGTACCTTTGTATATAGGAGCAGGCGGTGCAGCTGCTACTTTCCGTATTTTGGCTGTGGGCATGTTGCGAGTACTGGCATCGTTACTCCCCACAGCTGCCACAATGGGCTGTTCCAGAAAACCCAGCAGCTTCTCTCTCTCGGCAGCCTCCTCCAGGTGTTGTCTCTGCCTGCGAATACGCTCTTTGAGCTTCTCTAGTTTATCATCAGGCTGATGTCGCCTCAGGTTCTCCAACCGCTGGGAAGCTGAGCCAGGGCTGGTGGAGGGAGTGCTTTCCCCTCGGCGTATGGAGCCTGAGGCTGGAGCTACACATGGGCTTGACTCTTGGCTATCCATGCCAGGCTGTGCTTTGGGAGTGCTTTCTTCGTCAGGGAGTCTTACACCCGTGAGATGTGACTGGTGTCCAATAGCCCCCAGAGTGACCAGGGCTGGCTGGTCATTGAGGTAGCGGACCTCTGTGTTCTCCTGAGCTGAGGATCGTGTGCTATCCAGGTCCCTGTCCGTCTGTTTGTCCCTGGTGTCTCTCTGGTAGACCAGCTGGCTGAGCAGAGGATCTGAGGGAGGTGTAGAGGATGCGAACGAAGACCCTGGCACTGACTGCAGACCGTAGGCCTCCAGCTGAGTGGTGGGATATGGTGGGGGGGTGGCCTCTCTGGAGACAAACCAGATTACATGGGATCAGGCAGGAGATTTAAGATGATTTACTCTTAATTCACCACTAACTGAGTGTTCAGCAATGCACATTTTTGGGTGGCCAAAGGGTACAGACTTTTATTTAATAATGAAAACTGTTTAAAAAATAATACAATGCTGAAAAAAAAATTCAATTTTGTAAAAAAAAATACTAATCAATAGCCCATATCATGTTATATTGCGTACATTTGCAGATAATAGAAAAACACATACATAACAACTTTTGGATGTGCGTAATGGATATATTTGGCCCCTTGCAGAAAAAGTTATGAATGTTGAAATATCATGTTTTAAACTGACATGGCAAACTTTTAAGTAAACAGTTGCTTATTTACACAGTCAGCATGATAGAGTGAGAGAAAAAATGATCATTCATTTAAAATTGTGTTCTGGCCACCTATGAAATGCAAGTTGAATATCAATTCTCTTTTAGCTCTAAAAGTTAGTTTGTGGACAGCCGGAGTTAACCGTAACAGAAAGGTTGATGGCCACACAGCTTAACAATGGGCTGGAACTTGCTATAAAGCACTGTAAAACTACACAGAGCAGCTGAATGGGATAATAATTATCTTAAAGTTAATAAAAGCAAAATGTTTTCACATCGTCATTTCATACATTGCCATAAAAATATTGAAAAAGAAATGTATAATGCCGTAACAGATAAAATTCAAATAATAATATTGCTATCAATAAAACATTTGCAAATTTTATCTTTTACTGTAAATGTGCCACATATTCAAATTTTGCTCAGTGTCACTGCAAACACTGGAGCCTTGAGCTGCTGAAGTATCTAACAGTTATTTAGCCACAAGCTATTCAGAGGAGGTGTCAGGAACATATGGTCTCTGAATGGAAGTCTTGGGAGAGTAGAGTGCTTGGGACTGACTGTTATTGATGTAAATATCGCTCCTGATGTATCAGGCTAAAACAACAAAGTTATGCAATAATTACAATGAAAATATCATAGCCCATGTTGGGGATAAACAGCGTCTTATTCTTTTGGCACTAGAACACACACACACACACACACACACACACACACACACACACACACACACACACACACACACACACAGTAGTATCATTAGAATGGTATCATTGTCATGTCTGTCAAAATGGTAATAACAACAACACTGTTTTGTTTAATGAAAGCTGAGTGCTTTTAGGCAAAGTTTAATTTTGTCTTTTGTAGAGGATTTGGAATAAGAAAAAAATTGCCAAAGTAATGTGATCAGTATTCGAACCAAACCACAGATAACCAGTCTTGAGTGTGACAGCATATCCTCCCATCTCAATATAGCAATGTACCCAGAAATGGGGGGGTGGGATGGATGTTTTTTTGATTAATGCATTGAGGGCATTATTTATACCTGTAGGAGGCAAGTGGTTCCCTGAACTCCACACTGTTGTTCCTGCGGACATTGCTGTCCTGGGTGGTATTTCTCAGTGGGCTGCGTGAGCTGCTCTTTTCTGGACTCTGCTGACTACACCCCCTTCGCTTTGAAGACCCCCCATTGTCATCAGCTTGTTGTCCATCTGTGATAGAGTTAAGTAAACACAGTTATGGTTTAAGTGTAGAAATGAACTGATCACATTTATAAATCATATTAAAAGTAGCTCTACATGTCATAACTCACCCCTGCAGCGGACTGTCCTGGAGGACTTTTTCCTGGGGGGGTCCATGACAGAGTCTAGGAGAACCCCTGTCCCTGGAGTTGCCTCTAGACGGTTTTCTATATGCCGCAACTACCAAGCGAGAATACACATGTCAGACTTCATCATTCTCACATATGAATTGTATTTCATAACTGTTAAGAAATGGTAATTCTGTCTGAGAGGCTCTACAAACAAACAAGTCATTCAGCAGAAAACTGTTTGAGGTTTACTTACAGCAGCTTTGGACTGAGCCAAAGTTGTCCATGCAGTTGTCAGCTCTGACAAGGAGAAAGAGAATACATTAAGTACCACAAGTGATACTGTGCAGGTGCTAACAATTCCTATGAAATATGTACTGTGCATTATGAATTTCAGGACAAACCTGTGCCAATATTGTGATCTGGGAGCTGATGAGTGGTGCTTTTAACAGGCGCTTCAGTCCTCCTGCTGCTCCTCATCTCTCCCAGTCACCTGCAGCAAGTAAATTATAAAAACCCATACTGAGCAAAGGTGAAAGTGACATAAATGAGGTCACCACCAAATGTCATTAAAGTATATACTCTTGTACTCTAATGCTGTATAAGATACCATCTGGACACAAAGGAAGCAAACTGGCAACTAAAACAAGGATGTCAACTGAAACCAAAACAAGGCATAACATACATAAACAAAATTCATCAAGCACCCTTTGAACAAGAAATGTACAAAAACACACCTTAGAGTCTAGACTATGAGTTGCAATCCACACCCAACATGTGAACAATTAAAATATAAATACTGTTTGTACAGGCATAATTAGTTTCCAGTATTGCGTATGTTTCTGGTATGACAGCTTGACTAATCTGAATGCCATTTGAAACAGGTTCTACAACAACACATTCCTCATAAGGTTTCCATGAGGGAAAGGAGGCAGACCTGATGTTAGTCATACATTAGCCATGTGATGTTTACTTAAAACACCTATAATACTAGCGCACAGGTGTCTGGTCCCACCCAAGTGCTACTCTTATCAAGTCAACAACTAAATTATGTTTTATGGTTATGTTCTGGATAGGGAACCATCTTCCTGAGACAAACGCAATCACTTTGATAAGTTAATTGTACCATGGATCTAAAAGAAAGTCTGGCCTAGTCATTGTGGGTGTTTTGCCATCATATTTAACACTCCTCCAGTCATAAGGAGTCATGCCTTGTACTCATAACAATCATGTGACACAGCCCTGTGGCGTGTCTGACACAGCAAACAGAAAGAAAACTACATTCATCTCTGCTTCCACCTCAACAGAATTTCTTAGTAACAGTCCTAAACATTAAGATATAGTCACACACTGGTGACCATAATTACAAACACTCAACACAATAGTTCAGAGAGTGTTTATCAAATGACGTTTATTAAACCAGACAGTAGCCTATCTTCTACCTGGTATCGGATTCCAAATGGGTCTGAATCCAAAGCGTATGGTAAAATAGCTCAAAATGGCAAAATATGGATACCGGTAAACTATTAACGTGTTCAAGTTGTCTTGACTTTCAAGAGAAGCTGACGTCGGCTACTTTAGGCGAAGTTGTGACTTGAACTGAAAAGTGCACACGCCAGCACTACATGAAACACTTCTCTGTTTGAAGCTAATTTCGTGTTAGCCATTCACGTTTGACTGGAAGACAGTCTGACTACCAAATGTCTGGTGATTTAGACAAGTCGCGTCAAAAGAGTCAACAAACGGCGAGCTTTATCCAAGTCTACAGGACTGTAGTATAGTACTACAGTCCTGTGTTGCTGTCATAGCCAAGAAATCCAATCAGTGCATTAAGAGCAAATTAAGTTCGTTAACGATAATGTATTGAAATTTTATACCCGTCGGATGAAAGGTGTACTCGTTAGCGACATATCAGCACAGGTAAAGAAGGTGTCGGGGTAGCGTTAAGTGACAAAAATAAACTTTCTCCGATGGTTCGGGTCATTTTTCCATTAAAGTAAGTCCAGACGTACAAAATCCAAGATGGCGCACAGTTTCTTATTCGCTCACTGACTGCAGCGATGCTGGACAGGTCACTCGTTGCTGCCGCTTATGGCTGGACGTTACAGTACAAATACACTCAATGCGAGACATGACACTATTGCAATATAGCTTCCGACCACTGATGTCACCATTGTGTAAAGCGCTGCTTTTCCAGACCAGCCGTAAGTTGAGGAAGAAATAATGTGCCATCTTTGACTTTCCATGGGGTTGTATTGATTTTAACTTTGATCACCATCACTTCACTGTTGGAAGTCGTGTTTTCATCATTTTGCATCCATAGAGCAACGCCCTGTTGTCGCCGGATGGGTCGCTGGGAAGTGTACCTTCTGTTCTGTTACTTTGTACTTTTAGCATTAGCGTGTATAACATCGAGAACCTCAAAGATGTAGCTTTACAACGATAGAGTAACTGGGACCTGTTCGAGGGCTACTCAACAGCTGGCTGGCGTTGATATTAAGGACAGTGATGTGGTATTTAGCATAATAAACATTATTGAATTAAACAGTACACAACGGCCCTATGACTTTTCACGTTATAGTCAATAAATGACCTGTGATAAAGCAATGACTGAAACATCCTGTCCAGGAATTACTCGCCCCACAATCGGACATGACAAGCCATCGTTAATCTACTTTCGGGTGTGAGCTATCAACCAGAGTACAAATGATTTGTAATGACCTGATTATTGTTAAAACAACCTCAACTTTTAAAGCAGCCATGTTCCTTTTACTCGAACAATTGTTGTACGTCAAAAAAACATATACCTGCAACTCATAAAAACATCTAACTAAGAGGCGACTTATTTCGAAATGTCTTCGGTCCAGAGAATAGTCGGAGCCGCCAACTCAAGAGAGTTGACGTTACCGCTAGCTGACAGGAAAGTCATGAATAAACTTAGCTAAACTCCTCTTTGGAGAGACAGATCACATACCTTTAGGGAAACGGTCCGATGTGTCTATTTGTCCACATTCATGCCGATGTCCTCGTAGTGAGAAAATCCAAACTTCTCCGGACTTCTTCAGTTTCGTTCAGCTGTCTGTTTGCTAACGTTAGCTGGCTAACGTTAGCGAACCAATGTTAGCTAACAGTTGTGCCAACTAAGCTAGCAACTTTTTCTAACAGCATGCACCCATTTTTGTTATCTCGGCGTTTGTCCAGGCAACCAAATATCCAATCCGGCGGTGAGATTTCTTGGAGTAAATGTCGCTACCCGCCTCTGAGGCTGCCTTTCCCGGGTTACTATGTTGATGTTTCTCTACGGTGAAACTAGGGTATCCAAGACGGGTAGGAAACTGATAGACTGAAATATCGCGAGAGTTGGATCACGTCAGCTGCTGGGAAGCCCCACCCCACCGGACACAATCTATGATACATACAAACAATCACCATAAATAAACACATAATAATAATGATGATGATTATATTCTATCTTTATAATGATAAAAACGCACTTTCATTAGTTTTGTTGGTAGGCCCATTTGAATTAAAGGGTCTTTTGTTAAAATCAGATCGTTTTAACCTTAATTTATCCTAGTTGCTGTTGTTGTTTTTTAAAGTTACAAGATTTTCTTTTGCTGTGAAAAGTGGGCTACTGTCATAATTACCTGCTAGCATCTGCTTTTTTTAAAAAAAAGGCTAAATCATTTTTCCCCCCCATACGGTGGATGTCAAGGGGCGTGGAAGGTAATGATTTGTATACCTACCTGTATTTATTTAGATAATAAGACACAAGGGGGTTATAAAACAGGGAAAATATGCAATTTATTATCTCTTCAAGTTGTCTTTTAAAACTTATAATTACGTTGTCACTCTACTTTTCATGCTTTTAATAGACATTTGGCATACATATGTTTTGCATATTGGTCTCCTGAGCAACCGCAGTTAACAGACAAGATGAATAAATAAAGTCAAAGAAAAAAAAGAATAGACACGTAAAAACATTTATGTGTAATAAAAAGGGTAAACTTAAATTGTTTTTTAATGGGCCAACATTCGTGCAGTGATCATCTGTGTAAAAATCATTGATTGGTTCGAAGGGTCTGGCCGGACATACAGCAGACATAACTTTATCAATTCAATTCACATGCCTTTACTGCCATCCAGCGGTTTGATTGTGTATCTCACACCGAGGCATTCAGACTCACATGCAGCCAAACTGCTGCAGCGCCTCACTTTGAACGCTTCGGTCAGTCATGAAAATAAATAAAGTAATTACATATAATTTTGCCCACTTACCACGAGTCCAGGCAATTTGAGTCATTCTTCATCTTAAGCTATTGTTTCATTGTTTTTTCTGTTGTGGGTTGACTTCTCATTTATCGGTCCCTATAGCAACAAATGGAGTGTGCACATAGTAAAAACGAGGGGGGGAATAGTTTGGTGAGAAGATGTGAGCGTGCTCTCTGTTAACAGACGGGCCATAAACATATAAACTGCGACAGCCTGGAGCCGGAGACACAGGTTTCCAGGTTATGGCTGCTTGTTTGACCACGCAGCAGGCAACAAATAGGTTACCTGCGCTGAACTGTGTGAGAGCTCCATCCAGCTTCATGCTCACGTGGGACCGAACTCACGATCACGTGAACATTTCATTAAGATTTCCTAAATTAAGGAGTGTTAATTGTTTTTCGGCTCCGGTCAATAAAAGGTGATGCATCTGGAAACTGCTCCAATCCACCTGATTCCCCCTGGCTCTCTCTGTGTCTCTCTCTGTCTGTCTCCCTCTCCCCCTCCCTTCTCCTCTCTCACTCACTCTTCCTTCCTCTCTCCCCCCCTCTCCCTTTCTCTCTCTCTCTCTCTCCCTTTCACTCTCTCTCCCTCCTTCCCTCCCTCCCTCTCTGTACTGGCAGGGGGGGTAGTACGGCAGACGTGGTCGTATCTGCTGCCACATTTCTATTTTTCCTTGGAAAGGTGAACGACATGGAAAGGAGTTCTCTCTTTGTAGGTAAGTGATCCTGCGCAGTCCACATGTTCTAACAGGTGTTATTTATTCGTCTGTCTGACAGCTGAGGCGTTTTGCTTTTTGGCAGAGGTTCTGTTTGTGTGCCACCATGAGGATCAGGGTGCAGAGATCCACAAGGAGTCTTCCTCCTCTAGTTTTCATTGATAACGCTCATCAAAAGGGGCTGTGAGGCTTTTGTGTGACTTGAAACACGCACAGTTTGCAGCTTTGTTTTATTGAGAAGCATGTTTATTGATACTGTAATTCAACAGTAATTCATGTTTGTGTGTGTTTGTGTGTGTGTGTGTGTGTATGTGTGTGTGTGTGTGTGTTTTGCCTTTTGCCTCTTGCCTCGTCTGTGTCCAGGAGACTGTGTGGGGGCGATACATGTCTTTTATTTCCTCGGTGTTGGACATTAAGCTGTTTTTTCAGCTCCAACACCTTGGCTTGTTGTATACTTAATGAGCATACAAAACCCCCCTGCAAATTAGTAATCTGCTCAGACTGTGACAGAGCACTATCCTCTCCTCATTTTGGCTGGTGGCAGTGCAACAGGATGAGGCAGGAGGCAGGTGTCCTTACCTGACAGAGGAAGATTCAGATCTTCGTCATCAGTGTGTTGCTCTGAGTGACAGTGCGGGTGTCAGTGTCAGGGCCACGAGAATTAGGTTATGCTAATTACCGAGTGGGCCCAGGCCTGGTAATGATAAAATTCAAAGTGTCGGAGAAGAAAAATCTCCCCAGTTCAGTCTCCGAGGCAGCGATCATTAACTCAAGGAGGGAGGAATTAATTAAAGATGAGAAAATCGAGACTACATTTAACTACAGTTAATAGAAAAGAAGTGTGTGTCTGACAAGTTGCTGGGGGGGGACTGGATACTTAAATGCCTGGATTTTCTTGTGTCATCCGTCTGTCTCCCTGGCTGTTTGTCCTTCTCTGACCCAGGACTTTATTAATGTTATCTTCTTGATCTTCTTGAAAAGTGAACCCTCATTAAGGCGTGCAATGCTTAGATAAACCGATTCGTCAGAAGTAGCACAGCAGCCTGTTTTCTCATGCCATAGTCGTTTGACAATAAAGGAAGAGGGTTGTAATAATCATAGTTTGTGTTATAGATGGCAGGCTGCTGGAGGCAATCACTGTGCTGCTGGTTGATTTCATCACGTCACCTCTTTACTTTCAGCCAAAGTTCTGAGGTGCTCTCTCCCACAAAACCCAGGCCAGGTTTAGTCGCACAATACGAAGAGCTAATCGGGTGATCTTCCTCTAAATGAGGATGTTGACTGATCAATTCTCATTCTCTGGAGGGCCTTTTTAATTATTTCATCACATTAACATTAGTCACTTAGCTCCCCCAATCGAGTTTAACTACATTCTCCTCTTATTGTCTTTTGTTCATCTATTCTCATCAAGTGCTCTTATTGTCTCGATTGAATAACATCACTCCTCTTGGAAGGGGTGCAAATTGGTTTTCATGGTGTATAAATTAGTGCCTCTATTCATCGTAAAACTGAACATGCCTGTACCCCTTGAACTGAAACAAGCTGCGTGTGTCTTGGACCACCGACAGTACATATATTTATAATACTGAATAATTGTGATTCACCTAGCAAAGATGATTAATACAATCTTTTTTATGCACTTGAATGTTTTACCGCATTCTGACAGCCTTTATGTCAAACTACTGTCAAATAAATATGTATGTGTGGAGAGCGTCCACAATCGAATGCATCCAAAACAGATAAATCCTTCATTGCATTAATAACAACAGAGCTGGGGGCCCTCGGAAATGCTTAATGTGTGTTTACGGTTTGAAGTGAGAGCAGGGTTATTGATAACAATTCACCAAGGACAAAATCAATTTGATTTTGATCAATCTTTGATATTAGGTCCTGCTGACAGTTTACGGGGGATGGGGGCTGGTGAATGTAAACTACATTCTAATGTAATTACAAGTGCTAACTGTAACCATACATGGTTACTTGGCTTGTAGGAGAACCCCTTTTGGTTGTAAAGGTCTCCTGGAACCCTTTTATACAATCTTTCAACCAAAGTCAACCAAGTGCTGGCTCTGGGTTGGGGCTAGTTCTGGTTCGGAGTTTGGTCAACCTGTGAACATTTGAAGAACAGGTTTGCTTTTCCCAGCTTTGCTAAGAGCAACTATGGTGAACTACACTGACTCTTTACAAGTGTTGCTGTTGACTTTACTTACCTACATTGGCTTTCAAATATGACTGATTTTCAGACCAATGCTGCTTTGATTAGTGGAAATAGTCAAAGTTTTTCAGGTTTATCTACCATGGATAAGTTAGACCACGCTTCACTACCTGTGGTTTAGAAATGATAAACGTAAAAGGTTTGGTCCTTTGTCACGATAACCTCACCCATATGTCCTGATGTAAGCGGTTCTTTGTTCAGTGTTGGTGCCACTCTGGAACCAGTATTCCTGGCCTGGAGCCAGTTCTTTGGATGTCGAGACACGAAGAGCTGGTTCCAGAGTAGGCACTGGTTCCAAACCAGCACCTGAACCACCTCGGTCAAAAGGGGGTATGTTATGTTATAATTACCAATGTTTAAAGTGAGAAAACATTTACACAATTTTTTATAAGTAATGCTGCTGCTGCCAGGAACAAGTGACCTTGCTTTGAGTTTTGCTCAAAGCTGCTCTGACAGAAAACACGGCTGCAGCTTTGCTTCAGCTTATGCGCTGCATCGATGTGATTTGTTTCAGTTGGCTGCATCTGTTTCAGTTTACAGGTAAAGATTTTGACAGCAATGTAATGTTATGACACTGTGTTCAGTCATTTAGTGACTTCCTGTTGAGCTTGACTTTGGATCTGAGTAACAGAGTGCAACAGATTTCTTTTGTGGCGACTACTTTTCACAGTTCACAAGATTAACATATATTAATGCAGGGCCTGTTCAATGCATGCTGTTCAGCAGAGATTATCTGATAACGTGGGGGGTTTACAGATCCAGTCTTAAACCTACTGAGCTGCTCACAGACTTACTCGGGCTGCCCTGATATGATCACTTATTTTGTAATAATGATTTAAATTTTCGATGATTAGACCCAACACCAAATCAATGAGGCTTCTCAGAGCAGCTGAGTGGTACTGAATGATACTGCATGCTGTTGACAAAAACTTAAACCAATTTGTCGCACCACACTAATCTCCAATTTGTTTATGTCTGCTCCCCCATGAGATTAGGTGAGGATGAATCACATGTAAGCCCAGCTTCAGTCTGCATGAAGCCATGCAGCCAAAGCGCCAAAGCCATGCCCCTGATGCTGCAAAGAGTGGTGTTGGCTGTTTATTCAAAATGTATTTATATTGAACGTGTTGCGTGTCGAAATGGCACCAAATTCCACACCGCACTTCCCTGGGTGTTCAGCAACAAACCCTCCCAGTATGAAGTAGATCAGAAAAACTGTTCTCAAGGTATACGAATCACAGACTGACAGACAGAGATTCCCTGCTTCACAGTAGATATATACCACCGTATTTCTCACATATATCTCAGAGCCAGTAAAATTGGGGTTCATTAATTTATATGTTTTGTGTAATTTTCAAACAGTGGGTTGTTTCACCTCAGCCCGGATTTTCTTTAGGACTTTATTCTCTGACAATTACTTTTCACAGAAAGAAACAATACGTTATTAAATTTTATGAACTACAAGGTTGAAGTTAGACATCTTTCCTTGCCTCCTTTATTATCAAACATCTAAACATCTTTGAAATTTTATGAGAGGTTCACACATCAGAGTGTACTGTATATTTTCACCTACTTGTTCCCCCAAAGCCCTCTTATTTGAAAAATAGTCCACTATTTCAACAACACCAAATTCAAGACCTGAAAAACAAACAGAAGCAGATGATTGATGCTTTCTAATGGCTTTTACCCTGCTTTGCACTGAGTACTAGATATTTCCACTTGTGTTATTTTCTTGTATTACTTCCACACATTCTCTGGCATGTTTCAGTATCATATTATAAAATGATCATTACAGCACTGGGCTGAGGTTATGCGTCATCTACCACCTTATTACAGCTCCCTACCTTCCAGCTGTTCCCCATGAGGTTACTTTACCTTCCAGTGACACAACAGTGTGATGGGTCTATTAGAAGTGTTGATCATTACTGATCTGATGTGTCAGCTGTGTTGAGTAATGGTCTTTCCTGGAAGGTCATCACAGCAGTAGGATCCCTTTGAGAAGTGTTTTTTTCATCATCTGAAGGCTGCGGCCATGGTTTACCTGGCTGCAGTTAAAGACAAAAAGGCCTGATGACTGACAAAATAAATAATAAAAAAACACAAAGCAGAAAAAAATAGGTTTACAATATTCAGTTCATGTCCATTACAAAGCCAAATGTGAGCGATAACACTGCAAACTAATCCACTAGTTGAGTTACCGTGTATGTCCACTGTGACTCAGGCTTGATTAAACTAGTCAATCTATTCAAACCGAGGCCATTCAGCGTAAATGGAATAATACATAATTATAGTATGAAATTTTAATAAACTCCATCGAGAAGGTCGACTGTTGTTGCAGAATAACGTGTCATAGTGGAAGGACACAACAAAGAATGATGGAATGAATATAAGATTGACGCAACATTGTACAATTATACTTTCTATTAAGCAAATAGAATGAAATGTGCAAAATGATAGCAAAAAAGCATGAAAAATGGATATAAAGAATATGAAGAAGTACATGTGACATAAATACATCGGAACATATGCAGATAAAAATAAAAAAAAATAATAATAATAGGAAGGAAAAATAGGACAAAAGGGAGTTTTCAGCGTACACGACAAGCAAAACATGCTCTGTATTCCCCTTTCACATCTTCAGAAAGTGTTACATCTGTGTGGACAATGTGTAGGTTGTCTGTGCCATTAAATACATTCACATTTTTTCCAGATCAAGACAAGATGAGGTAATAATAGAGGAAACAATAGAAGGACGTGGCCGTGGGTGGAATACACTGTGCTGGAGAGGTGCAGTGGAAACTTGTTTTCTGGTTTAGCTGTTATCCTTTTATCCTTCATCAGTTATTATTGTGTCGGTGGGGGATGCACTCTTGCAAATACTCAGTGCTTTGGAAAAAAAACATGTGCGTCAGTTTTGGATGAGACATAGGAGGAGCCGAATGAGTTTATGCTCGATAGTCAGAGTACAGGTGTTGACATTTTGTTATTTGCTTGTTACCTTGATATTTTGGTTCTGACTGGATTATCTTAATGACTAGATGAAACATTTGCATGACCTCGCTCATTCATGGTTCCCAAGCAATGTATCATAATGACATTTATGATCTCAAAAGTGAAATGTCTCATCAAGTTAACGAATTGCCATTAAATTTGGCACAGATATTTATATTTCTCTCCGGATAAACTGTAATAACTTTACTGATCCCATTGAAAAAGTTCTCCATTGATTTAGCATTGTTCTCCTGTTGCACTATTGGACTCAGACCTCTTTTGTTTGATACTATTTTGTCGTTGCTTTTCTTGGTTTACATTCATAGAGATAATACACAATTGAGTACACAGACATGACAAAAGATGTGATGGACTGGTGCAAAATCTCTCAGAAGGGCTACCTCCATCCATTCAAAGGAGAAAGATACAATTATTAAGACGAAGGGAAAGAGAACGAGGAGAAAAAAAGATACTACACAGATTTCACACATTATTTTGTCAAACATTTTGGCCCACAATACAACTCAACCATTGACAGTGTGATTGGACATAAAGGCTTGCTTCTTTCTTTCTTTTCATCTTTCTTTCATGAG
This sequence comes from Acanthopagrus latus, assembly GCF_904848185.1. Lineage (NCBI taxonomy): Eukaryota > Metazoa > Chordata > Actinopteri > Spariformes > Sparidae > Acanthopagrus > Acanthopagrus latus. The sequence goes on along the minus strand of NC_051049.1, from coordinate 14,283,715 downwards.
GGGCAACTTCAAATTTTAAAATCAAAGTTTCCCTTTAAATCCGTCTCTAGTGCCGTCCTCGCATCAAAATTTAATTTGTCCCACACTTTGGTGCATGAGCAAACACCTGCAAAATGAATTACAGTGGTAAATCTCCTATACATCAGCATGTTGGCATTGGCCATGTGCTTGTATGCGCTCTTTCCCTCTAGATCCTAGATTCAAATAATCAGTTTGTCATCAAGTTCTGCCGTAGCCTGATAACAGCCCATTCTTCAGAATGAGGTTTGTCAGAGCAGGGACACATCTCCAACATGCAGGACGGGGAGCCACCAGGAACGGGATTGAGAGTTACTGCTCTAGATGTGGTCTTGTTAGTCTGACTCAAATCAAATCAAATCAATTTTATTTGTATAGCCTTAAAATCACGGGCTTTACAATCTGTACTGTGAATGACATCCTCTGTCCTTAGACTCTCAATTTGATTCGCATTGACAGAATATCTGATACAGATTATAATATATATAAATAGTGTGGATCCAGGAGACCACAGAGCAGGCCTAGGCATGGCCACGTGTTGCCCGAGCCACACGACCTCCTCTCCACCATGGTGATCTGGAAGAGTGCAGGTGCCGCATGATAATTAGCAGTTAAAAAAAACCCCAAAACTCTAGTGTGTGGAAATATCATCCAAGTTTTTTGTCTCTTTGTTTGTTGAGCCTTGACGCTGAATCCAGATAAGCTTTATATACATTATTCTATCACATGCTATACATCTGCATATTTGTTGCTCCCATTTGGTCGCTTTAAATGCACCATGGTGTGTAATAGAAAGTTGTAAATTTAAAAATATAGATGCTGGCACTGCCTAATGCACTCTATATAATACAGAATGGTAATTTGCAGCCGTTGTATTTTGAGAGAGTCATTGCTCAAAGTAAAACGCTAGCTGGGCAAGAGAAAATTAGACTTGTCATACAGGGGACATTTGCACATTCATGTACTGCATGTCTTAATGTTTTTCCTGGATGATCTGTCTTTACAGTTCATTTTGCAAAATAACTCACAGCAACCAAAAAAAAAAGATTGAATTCCATACATTTGACTCACTTGTGCCATATGTATGCACAGAATATTGTCCTTTGTCCTCATCATACATAGAAAACATTCCTTAGTTAACGAAAAAAATATTTCTAATATATTTATTGTCGTCATCGTCATTTTTGTGAATTTTCTTTTCTAATGAAGGACCAAATTGAAGACAACTTTAGGAAATATTGTTGGTAAATAGAAAAAGAACACTGACTTGGTTCCCAAGTCGTGCGAGGTATGAAGTCGTTTGTGGCTCCAGAGATGCCTCTGGGGATATCGTTCAGTGTCACAGTTGTGTTGTGGGTAATGTAGGCAAAAGGTTTGGAAAATCCTACTGGTCAAGCATTGCACTACTATAACACTGTTAGACTAATGGTGGACAGCTTTAAAAAAAGTGATTTAAATCGATACAGCAGAACAACAGATAGCTTTTCTTTAATCCACACATCCTTTTCAAAATCTGGTGCCTACATTACCCACAATTCAACTAAGCCACTCAGTGACATCACTGGAGACACTTTTTCAGATTACATGCAGCTTTCTCTGGAGCCAAAAAAGGCTTTAAACTACTTTTTTCACATATGAAGCGGTAGTACGCCGATTGTAAACCCACTTTTATGTGTAAAAAAAAAAAAGATGTGTTCCCTTTAAGCAGCTCTCCTAACCGTGCAGCTGAATCTCATGCGCCTTGTACAAACATGACAGTTTTTTTCAGCTGGCTCACATTTTACGCCTGAACTCCTTTCAAACTCATTGGCCATTAGAGGAGGTTCAGGTGACATAACACATCCTGACACATGTTTGGCGATTCAGCTGGTTGACGTCCGGGTTGAAAGCGAGATACGATGTGAAATCAGGCAGTTGCGTGGGCTGCTGGGGGCAGCAGGTGTGAAAAGCTTCCTCGCCTGCCTCAGCCTCCTCTTCATTCCTCATTAGTAACCTTCCAGACACCTGGCTGTCCAAGCAACTTGGCCCCTCTAATATTGTGATTCAGATTTAGTCAATGACTCACATTCATCGACGGCTTTTATGCGGCCTAAGTAAAGGGAAAGACACCACACAGCTGTGACTGACACATTAGATGTTTGAGAACAATTTCAGATAATAGCAGTATAAAAGCTTGGTGACTAAAGCTAATCAACAACCAGTCTCTTAAAAGCTAATAAGGGGAAGTATATCAAACCACAGTCAATTTCCATGGCAGCGTGGTTTTGATAATTGTGTCTGAGCAGCCACAGAGAAAGTAGCTGAGCCTTGATGATGTGAAGTGTGGGTGTTTTTTAGAGATCTGTGGTGAAGGTCTTTGGACTGGTGGGTTCAGTCTGGTTGCACTAATTGTTGTGATAATGATTGTATGAGGGAGGGTGAAGGTTTTTAAAAAATATGAGCTGTTATTTTCACCTAACAATGATTCTTCTCATACCTGCTGTGGGGAAATTCTCACCGTTGAAGTTTGAGAGTTGCTAATTGTCTGAAGAATTACAGACTCGGTGTGATGAATCTCGACGATACATGCAGTCTTTTCTATTTTTTTTCACGACAATATTTAAGGGACAGCTAGACATTACCTGCTGGAGAATAATAAAGGTCTTTAAAAAAGTCCATCCTACCAGCACCTCTAAAGGCCATGTAGACCAGATACAACTTGTTTATGAGTTTGAAAGGTGCTGGAAGATGAATTTTATCACCTTTGGAGTTGCTGGGAGTTTCCAGTATATTATAGTATATATTTCATATTTAACAGACAGGCATGAGGGATTTTCTTACCTAACTCTTGAGAAGAAAAGTGTAATTTCTTAAGTTCAGATGAATAGAAAGTGAGTCTGCCTTTTCGGCCAACTATGAGTAATCATACAAGGACTATGAGTCATTTTCTCTTGATGTACATACAAAGGAATAGACATAGCAGTCAAGAATAAGCAGGACAATTATGTTGGTATGGTGTACGTAGGCAAGAATGTGAAAAAATGGGTAATATATGTATATATGTGTATATATGTATGTGTGTGTGTGTGTGTGTGTGTGTGTGTGTGTGTGTGTGTGTGTGTGTGTGTGTGTGTGAATAATCAGATCCATGTAGGATACAGCTGCTCCTTCTAGAATAGAAACTTTCACACTTTCACTCCGTGGATGCAAACGAGATTTAAACAGAGAAAGAATAAATGTACTCCAAATAAAGTACTCAAATATAAAAATAACAAAAAATTGCATACATGAAATGTGACAACTAGCATATATGCTTATCTACTTTGGCATATACACGTAGTACTAAAGAAAATGGAGATAGAGATGTGTGCCTAAAGTAGAGTAAATAAAGTATGTGCCATAAACAAAATATCTATTTATGAAACCACCAATGACCACAACATAAATAAAGCATTTAGATACAAGTCAAGTGTAACTGTGAGTAACAAATTCTACCTTGTGTGTGACCCAAACAGGATCTAAACTCATCACACAAGGTTCAGTTTATATCTATTGTTCTTATCTCATTGTGTCGATCTCACTAGCAGATGGGAGACGACCATAAACAGGTCAATGAAGTGCCTCAGTATTGAATATACTGTAGGTTAAATATGGTATGCACACATAAGCACAGTCTAAATGACCTTTACGTAAATGCAACATAGATGATCCGAGTGTGCAGGTTGTTTGCTGATAAGACCTGGATTGACGCAAAGAGCAGCCTTGTGGCAATACACAGTCGCGGTGTCTGTTTTAGTTACTTTAATCTTCCATCAGAGGCCTATTTTTCAAGTCTTTCCTAACCATATTTGTCTAAAGATATGTACTTTGTCTCCTTTATAGTCCTGTGGATTGGTTTTGGTGTTTAAATATTTATACCAGCCTATTCCATTTCAGTCGATTGTGAATATGGCACCCTTCTGATACAATTCAGTTGTCTTCATGTTATGGCTGGGCTCTTTTTCTGGCAGTGTCATGGCCATGGTCTGTACTCAAACACCCCTATATATCAGCTAATCGTGTTGGCATTCCTGTTCAGCCAGTCTGAAAACATAATTTGCAAAATGGGTTCAGTAAGCACTGGATCAATGCTGGTTCTCCTGCCATTTCTCAGACAGAGCTCATCCTGCCAGGACTCCCATAATGGACAATTGTTGTATATATTCACTTCTCTATATTTCGCTGGCCTTCTCTGAATGAGTTTCACTCTAAGGGCAACATTTAAGAGTGCTCAGTAAACCATGGGGAGAGGAAGAAGAGGGCAGAGCAGGTGTTTTCCTTCTCTGTTGGGAGCTCATATTCAGCAGCATTGTTATTTCAACCGTATATACACAATACACCCTCCAGAGAGACAATGAGCATGTCAATCAGAAGCTATACAAACATCACTAATTGTTTGTCTTAAAAAGAAATGCTGTGCAAGTGTGCTTTAAGGATTTATTTGTAATTAATTGATGTATTGCAGGGTATGCCATTCAAATCAGCCAGGACCATAAATGTTATGATAAAAAGAAATAATTATAAACAACTTTGGCAGGGGTGGAAATTAACCTAATCCAGGTATTAAACCTGTTTTAACAACTACTGTCTGACTGTCTCATTGTTCGTCTCTTGTTACCATAGATTGCATTTGTTTGTTTTTTCTTTTATGTATTCTATGAATGTATTGATTTTCTTTTTTAATCAATGTTTATCTGCTCTGTTTTATTGGTCTCCTTCATCATCATTATTGCTATTATAAATTCTCCCTTCCACTTAATCTTCTTGTTATATTTGTTAAAAATCGTTTACTCCAACTACAATAATTAGTGAGTGTCCTCACTTGGTTGTGATAGTTTTGTCATATGTGTGATTGTAATGTCTATTATATACATGTTGTTAAATCACATAAAAAAGCAAACCAATGTTCTGTAAAAATAAAGAAAAGAAATGAGCTCAGATGAAAGTTGTAAGAAGCATAGTAGTGTGATGTTTCCCTGCTGAGCCAATTTCTTTTATACTAAAGTGCACCCGAAAAAAAATTTGTGATTAAAATTAGTAAATTAAAGCAACACGATGTGCCTTTTTTGGCTGAAAATATCGGCTTCAGAATCATGTTGATGGTACAGTGTCTTGTAGCAGGGTGAATGGTGTCTCTGTGTCAGCCACTCCGCCTCCCATCACTTTTTTCTACATGTAAGAAACTCATACATTTTTACGTCAACATACCAGTTTTCAAGATGTGTCTTTACTATAACGTAATGAGTTTTGTTTATAGTGAGTACTTGCATTACATATGGCAAATTGTTACAGAGTGACTGTATTTCAATTTACCACAGTGGTGTTACACTCGGGCACTGTGGGGGGCGCCAGATTGCATCAAATGCAGATTTCTACATCATTTTGCTTTACATTTTTTCTTTTTAAAATGTCCTCAGTGGAGCTTGTATTTATTGTTTTTGGACACTTGATGTGGGTGAAGCAGCTCAGCGGAACACTTAGATCAGCAGTGTGACCAGATGGCTCGCTTATTTTAGCTCTAATGAGCTGAGCCATACCACCGTTGCCTCAGGAAAAGTTTGATGATTACGTTTCAGTTATTATTTGTTTTATCCCAAATTTTCACTTTCTGCCTCATGAATTTAATTAATCAAACTGTTGCTGTTTTATTTGTGCTCTAGTAAACAATGTCCCAAGAAAAAGGTTTCTCATATGAACTTTGGTTTTGCAGCTTTTCGCCCTAAGGGTTCATCAAGCACGATAATTCAGTTGCATCTGTTCGTGCAAAAATGCTGATATGTGGAGGTATTAGCGGCGACCTCTTGAAATCAAGGAGGTGCTGCTTCTTGCACAGGTGATGACATCACATCATCCACTAAAGAGGATCTCTGGCCATTAGTAGTTCATTTATAGCAGTTTGTTCACTTATCGACAGCAGTCTAATTAAAGGCTCTCAGGGTGCTTACAGCAGTCTGATGGATTTTAAGATCAAGATGGCTAAATAGCTTTTACCCTTTAATCTTACATGCTCTATACAATTCCACAGCATCCTCTTTTATGCTGCTCAGTATCCTCACCACGCAAATTATTTGCTGCACAACTGATTCCCTCAGAGGGACTGTAAAACCCCAAATCTATCATTCGGCTAACTAAAACGGTGAGAGCTCCATAAAGCTGCAGCAGGAGAAGTGCTTTGCAGCATGTCAAGCATTAAGATGTATTGTGTGCATGTCTTCCTTAGCACATACTCAAAACTAGACTCCTCTTCGAGAACAGAACAAGTGTTTACAAAAATTACTCCATCTCTTCCTCTTCCCTCTTCCTAATTGCACCATTAAGCACAGCACTGGCAGTATTATATGATTATTTGTTTTGAGGGCTGCATTACAGCTGATCTAATTGGTTCTGATGCTCAGAGGTAATATTTTAAACTGACTAAAGACAGTCAGAGTTGTTGGGCCACTGGCAAAATGCCTTGAAGGGTTAGCTGATCAAATTCATACTGACACAGACGCTACATCTTTACAAGATTTTGACCGAAGTAGCCGTAATACAACACCCAAGCATAAAACTGAGTGACTGTACCTGCATGTGAATGATGTTGCTCCATCAAATCTGCTCCATGGGTGAAACACAAAGCTACAGTCTGTGTCTGGTCAGTTCACAACAATGTTAGTATCTGTAGACAGTTTTACAGTACACTTGAAATGTGTTAGAAATAACAGACTACCTAATTATCTTTGTTTGGTTATTTTCCACTGCCATTCCCGTACTGGGAACCCACATGAAAAGGATCACATAAACAGCATCTAAGTGCTATTAAACTGTCTGGTCTGTGCACTACAAACCAACTCGAACCTCCATTGGTCCATCTGTGTGTTGTCAGAATCAGCTCCTGAAGGCTCCATATGAAGAAAAAACAACATTGTTTTTACTTTTTGACAAGGTTTGAATCTACAATGAATCCAAAGAGCTCATAGCAACATTGGATGTGTTGAGCAGTCACCACAGATACAGGCACTCCCTAGTATGCTTTCAGAACCATACAAATTCCACAGAGGATGCCTTATCCACTGCCCTCTCCAAACACCTGGAGAACAAGAACAGCTACATCAGAATATAGTCACCTGTGTGCTGTCCCAGAAGTAGGGGGGGTCGTGCTCCCACTTTACTCCTCTGGCACACATTCATAAGCCTGCTGTCATGTATTCTAGCAGGGACCTCCACAGATGAGGTCTTCAGTACTTGCAGTTGAGATCAAGATGAAGGCCGAGTTTGAAAATGAGTGCGGCCTCTGCCTCTGTTAAATGAAACTATACTGAAGAGCAGCTGCACACAGTCAACTGCTGTGTAAATCTTTGATGTCATTTACAGTTTACACATTAATACTATGTGTCTCTCACTTGGTGTTTTCATTTCCTCTCTCCTTGCTGCAGCACTATGCTGAGATCCCGGGCAGCCTTCTCACCATGCTGGAACTGGGCTCCTCTTCAGTCAGCTCTCAGTCTCTGACAGGGGACCACAATGCTTTGGGACTACCTAGAGCCCCAGTGGGGCCGGAGTGTCCAGTGGTTGGTCTGGGCATTGGGACAATGTGCGGTAGCAGCACCCCAAGGCACCACGTCCTTCCCTCGTCCCCAGTGGACTGTGAGAACTGGCAGAAGCATCGCGCAGGACTGGCCCGAGGCTCGAGCCTGTTTTCAGAGTCCCACTCCCTCCTGGAGCCCCAAAGTCTCTCGACCAGCTATGACACCCTCTACCTCCCACACATGTCTGGCCAAGCTCCTCTTCTACATCCAAACCGTCTTGGCCTGTCTCTTGATGTTGGGTCAACGTTTGAAGTTGGAGGGGGAATGCTGGGGGTGGATGGAGATTTGGCGGTCAGTCCCAATGTGATCAAGAGACGCCGGGGTGGCCTGATCGAGCAGAAGGACATCGTCAAAGCCCACCAGGCTCATAAAATTCAAAGCACACCTCAGGCACGACGCAAGGAGTGGGAGTGAGTATGAGGCTGATATAAATACAGAACCTTGGCTTGCTCCTTCTTCTACCTACTAAATTATTCTGAACCTTATCCCAAATGTAATCTACAGCACCAAAGTTTTCTTCACTACTGTTTTCAGATGCTTTCAAAGTTCAGAGACAGCTGCGCGTATGTGAATGTGCTTTAGGATGCCACCTTGTGATCGTCAAGTCGCTACCATGGTGTGGCCGTCAGGTTCTCAGTCTGAGGGTTCAGTTCTCAGCCCTCTTGTCCATATGGTCATTTCTGGCTCCTAAAAAAACAAGAAGGTGACAGCCACAATACCAACAGAGACTTCAAAGCAGTCGTCCCCAAACACAGTGGGTTTAGATTTGGGTAACACTTTTTTTGTGTGTGTTGTCCAGTGATAGCATTCTTCTAGTGTTGAACATGACTGAGATGCCATTACTATGTCTAAGTATTTTCCAAAATGTCAAAAGTGTTCATTCAAATGGGACCCAAACTTTTGCTTCGGGTGAGCATCCTTCCGAGGATCTGACAAAGTTTCATGCTCATTCAGTTATTAACAGCATACTGTAAGTTTACTGCATGTGCTCATTCACATGCTCTACCACGTGAATGCATGTAAGTATATGTGCCCGTGTGTGTGTGCACGTGTGTGTGCCGTGTGTGTGTGCCTGTGTGCGTGTGTGTGTGTATTCACTGGTTTCCTGTCCCGTGGCGCGGAATTTCCAGCTGATTATAGCGGTGACGCCCCCCTCTGTTTCCCTGCTGAAGCTGGGGCTTCACCTCTTGTGGCACTGGCACCCTCTGTGCCCCCTCCCTCCTTCCTCACCACAGGAACAGGATACCACATCCCATGCTAAGCTATGTCTATAGCTTAAGTGACAGAGGGGAGCGTGATGGTAGAGGGAAAGTGGCAGGTTAGATAGGACACGGATGAGGTGCAGTGAGTGCAGAGGAAGAGATGAGTGGGGATGAGACAAACTGTGAATTAGGAATAAGAGGAGTAATTTGAGGTATGAGGTTTTAATTTGCATTTGGTATTTAAGTCTATGTGACAGAAGTGTTGATGTGGTTGTAGAGATACTTAGTCATGGTACTACTCTCAGCCCAGTGCAATTATTACAACACTACATGACAAAGCTCCACTTCTGCTGCTGAGAGGACAAAGACCAGAGTGAGTCAGGATGCGTTACGACCATGAACATCGGCATCTCAGGGCCATTTAGCAGCAAGCCCACAGCGACCTGACAGGAGGATGGAAAATGAGATGTTGCACCTGAGCCAAAGTGTGCACCTGCTTTTGTTTTTCGAAGGAAATGAGTGTGATTTCAGACTCAGCCAGAGTAATAGGTTATGAAAATTGAATCTGAGTCCTTGCCCAGCTGTCAGCAGATCTCAAACTTGGTAATATCAATCAGTCGATCACTTAGTTCCTCCCTTGGCTCAGTTTAGTCTGTAGCAAGATATCTCAACAACCGCTCTCCAGATTGCCATGGCATTCTGGTGTGGAAAATTCACGACACCCAGAGGATGGTTCTTGATATCTTGATAATTTCCTGAGGTTTCTGTAGTGGCAAGCAGTAGTCAGACCAAATTTCATTATTTGACCTACCATGTGCACAACTCAGAAGTCAAACAACCCTATAGCCACAGAGTCAAATTGTTTCCATGCCGTGAAAATGTATTTTCTCTTTTCTTAATTTGAAGAAATCCAGAATTCATAAAGTAATAAGTCACGTTACTTTAATATTGTACAGGACCTAACCTAAAATATTGGAATAAGGTTACTGACCACATTTTTAACAGATTGATAAAGTAACCCTCTCAACCCTAAGAATAACAAGACCATCACTATGTTTGTTGTTGTCTTCTGAATGCTTTGTAATATGTATAGCAAAGAGCAACACAACCTCAATGAGCCACTGACAAGTCCTATATTTTTATTGGCCTCCAGTGGGGATCTTCTGAAAAAAAAAAACACTATACAAGACTCCATTTGAGAGACATGTTTAAACAGCAAACGCTGCTCTTTGTAAATTAAGACACTGAGGCACCTAATTCTGGCATCTTGTTCTGCTTTTAGCAGTTTGTGTGTTGTGTTGTTTGTGTATTTGCAGATACATGTGTTTGTGTATGTGAGTACTTTTGTTGCATTTGGCATGTGGCGATCTAGAGAAAGACTCCCATTCGGAAGTGCTTGATGAAATAACAGTGTTTAGAGTTGGCATTAACACGGCCATAATGACAGTAATCAGGCTGACTCAATCAGGCATTTCACCGGCTTCAGGACTCGACGTGAGTCATAAATAGAGGAGAGCTCAAAAGATGTATTGGTCTCTATTTGAACTTGATGCTGTGTGTTTTTGTGTTTACTGTATGCAAAAACGCGAATGGCACTCAACAGAGTGCATACCTCCGCCAAGGCCCAGCAGTCCCCTTTCATTCAATAAAAATTAAACCAATATCAAATACATTTTTTTTATAAAAATCTGTTATATTTTGGGATCGGATTTGTAATCAAATTGTACTCATAAATACTAGCCACCTTATTACGGCTGGTTTTTTTTTTCATCAGTATCCATCTATTATTCCCTGACAAGACAGTGTAAAAAAATGTGGCCCTATATTTGGATCTGCACCAAAGGTTAATGGGGTCTATTCTTGGCCAAGACCAATCCTCCAGCTAATTTTCGTGCAGTAATCCTGCTGACAAACCAGCAACCCTCAAAAACCTAACAACCCACGAAAATGTGACCTCCCTTGAGAAAGTAATGAGGATGATTTTTTTCTTAGTGCCAATTATTGGAAATGTTCCCAATTTCTCATACACGGTATAAACATTGTGCACAACATTGCACTAAAATGTAGCCCATTAGAATTTGAGAGTTCTGCCAATTGAAATGTTTAAAATATGTTTTTGTACAGCCGCAAACCATCCAGCTTGGTTGCATTTTCTTGGTGCTGTGTCATAATTATCCAGACCCCAAGTAAGACCCTCATTATCAGGACCCCCTTTTCCAGAACGTTGTCAGATGAAGTTAAGAGAGAGACGGTGAAAAGGAAGAGCTGCTGGCTGTGTAGGGGATGTGGTTCATTTGAATTTTTGCCAGCCAGATATTCAAGGCAGTTAGAGTAGTTGTTAAACTAATGGCAGCATATGCTAAATCCATGAGTCATTAGGCTGAACTTGGAAGCTGAGCCAGAGCAGAATCCTGACTGAGTTTCCAAGTGACAGCACTTTGAATGAGGCTCTTCACCCAGGATGATTTTTATTGTATTGTACAGTAACAACTGGTAGCCATTTTGTGCCATGTAGATTGTGTGTTCGTATGTGTAGGGTTCATGCCATGAATCACGAGTTCCTTGATTTGCTCTGATTTCCATTCCCCTAGGTGCAGTGTTACGCTGGCATCTGGGTGTTTATCGTCTCCTGCTTTGAGTAACTCCTCTGACCAAGGGGCTGTTACACACTCCTCAGCTCCGCCAGCACACTCTGACAGTAAAGGGACAGAGGATGAATGAGAGCAAAGTGGCTCAGCTCAGTAATGGTACAATAGCAACAGCTCTACAGTCTTAACATTCTCCTTAAAGAGTAAATAAGTGTAAGTAGTAAACTTTTCGTTGTGCTTTTTTCTCCTGACCCCATTTCTACACATTCATGTAAATGCATTGTGTTGTGTTTTAGCTTTTTGCCAACTTGGCTTCGGACCAAGTTCTTGATGTGAGGTGGAGCAGCTACAGCACCATCATTAAAACATTTTCAGCTTGGAGCTTTTCCAAAGAAACCGTTAAGGTGTCAGCGCAAATACATCGGATCTGCACTCAGATTTATTTGCTTCACATCAGAGCCGTACGCTGGTTTTTACAGAAAGTGTGGCACCCCTCTCATATTTTTCAGGAGGAATTTCATAGTCTCTCCATGACCTGACATGATGTCTGTTGTAGTCCCTCAGCTGTAGTGCTGGCTGACAACATACACACACACGCACATGTACATAAAAATCTGCACAGTGGAGACATATCGAGGGAGGTCAGATCAATAATTTATGTAATACTTCACCAGTGATGTGTCCTGTAAATGCTTTGGCTTCAGTGGTTACAGATGAAAGATGAAGGCACCACCCCTCTCTCTCTGCTGTAGCCACTGTGTGTGTGTGTGTGTGTGTGTGTGTGTGTGTGTGTGTGTGTGTGTGTGTTTGTGTGGGTGCATCAACGGTGATCTGTGCCACGTTGATCTGTGTTGGTTCAGTTCTCTGCAGGAGTGTTTACAGACTCAGACACGCTGTGTGTGATCTTCATTTCTCTCTGACCACAGCCTGACCGGAGCCCACTGGCTGTGCCGCTGGACAGCCATAAAGCATCTGACCAGCTCCGTTGCTCACAGCTGAAGTTCGAAAATTGCTTGTTTACAGTCCTTGTTTTTCATTCCTTACACACCAAGCACACGCCTCATTATTGACCCACTGGTATAGCCGGCGGGTTCATTGGTTTGTGGTCCAGGGTTCTTGTTGCAGTCTGCTGGAAGCTGAGCATGGGGAAAGGCCATGACCAGATGCCTTTGCTTTTAGTGCCACAGCTCAATAGCAGTGTCGGTCTTTTAGTCCAGACTAAAATATCTCCACAGCTACTGGATGGATTGACATGAGATTTGATGCAAGCATTTAGGTGCCCATTGGATGAATCCCCTGACCATTATAGAGACGAACATACTCTCTTCCCTCAATTGTCGTCATTTTTACATCCAGAACCGTTATAAGATATTTTAATTTGTCCAGTATTTTTGCCAGATACAGATACCTATCCCAGGTATACAAACAAAAGAAAGTAATTCGAAGAAAAGATGCTTGAGGGAGTTTTGAAGTGTTACAACATCAGCTTTGTATGTTGTATAAGTTTGTCCTCAGGGCTGCTAGCTTTCTGCTGAAGATAATTTTGTTAAAAACCTTGTGATATACTTGCATTCGGCATCATAAATTTGGCTAAATGTCTGCCCAGTATCAATAATACATATGCATTAATATTCCATGTTTCTATTATGTTTGGAAATGATCAAATATGCATTCAAGCCATGGAGATATTCATCAGAACACACAGTTTTCATTTTTAAAGGAAGTTCTTTTTACCCGATACAGACCGGAGAGATGCCTCAAATGCAGTCTGACCACTGTAATATGTTAGTTTCATGTCTGCCTATCTTTGATCGTACTCAAGTGTTTGCTTTACAGAAAAGAGAAGCAGCACTCTTAGTCGGAAAACAGTGACACCGCCTCTAGTTTCAATCTTTCCGTTTCCCTCGGTGTTTGTCAGCCCACAGAGCATTTGTTCTGAAGAGCGTCTGCACCCTGCTGCCCTCGGAGGGCCTCACGCATCGAGGTTATTCTCAACTTGTTGAGCTGTGTGCCAGACAGATATTCAGGAGGGAAAACAGGGACTTAAAAAGTCTGTCACTCAGTCCTTTTTGTTCTCGTTTGTCTCTCAAAAGCTGAGGGAGTGTGTGACAGATGTTTCAAGCAGAGGCATAATTGGACAGCGAGGCACGCAATCTAAATGTCACCACTACTTGCTCATTCATACCAATTTCAGCAAATTTGCTCAAGGGGCTCGACTGCACTTTTTGGTTATTCTGCATTGCTGTTTGTGCTACTGTTACTCACTTAAACTCAATTTGATGTCAGTGGACAATCTCTGAAAAGGTCATCACAGGCAGCGCTGCTTCTTCCATCAGTGTTTTACTACTGAAGGTTTGACACTTTATTAGGCCTGACCCTTTCTAATTTCATCAGTACACAACGGAGGGAGAATCTGTCTCTCCCTGTATCGGCCTCCTTCTCCTTCATTATTGTCTCCCTGTCAGTGTCAGACAGACACCCAGCGCAGGGTAAATGTCAGAGCTGTTTGTCATAACTGAATTATTAATGATGACACGCTGAAAAGCCATTTTCCTCGCCATAAAACCATGTGTCTGTCAGGCACTATGCAGAATGGAGAGGGCGGCGTTATTGGGAGAGAATGTGTGTCGAGGGAAAACTGTAGAAACTGTTTGTTCGCCGGCTCCCTCTGTAATAATGTTTTCATTTAATCCAAGCTGGTGTATTCGTTTTATGGAGGATGTATTTGTGTGTGCCGCGTTTTTTGGGCGGAGAATTTAGCACTTAAAATCCTAAATGATATACTGCTGCATTCATTCTCGCACTCAGCCTTCATATCTAGTTCATTTCTTTGCTGTCTGTCTGTCTGTCAGTCTGTGTTCCGTGTTTGGATGGCAAAATGTTGCCATCTGACACTGCTGATGACCGTCACAGAGATGGAGAGAGATCATGAGTTACTAAGATGTGAGAACTGTCAGTGGTTGATGGTGTCTGAGACTAAATGTTGCCCCAGGGTGTAAAATGAAGACGTGGAGTGATCTGAAGAGTTAAGCAGCGCAGCAAAGAGGAGAGAGACAGATAAAGAGGGAAGTGGTATAAACTTTTACGACTGAGTTCTTTCTTTGTGTTTGAATGACCTCATGTCACGATCTTATTTGAGGGTTGTATAAAGCCCCTGGATTCATAAAATCAGTATTTTATTGCTCAATTTATTTCAGTCATTGTTCGCTCAAAAAATTGGTGTTTAAAAAAAAAAAAACGCTTTTGTGATGTTTATTATTTTAGTACTTAGTCTCAGATTTAATTCATGTGGTTCGCCCCCTCTTTCTGACCTCATGTACAATCTGTGGATCTTTATCACAATCAATATTTTATGTTGTAAAACTTAAAGCAAACACAGACCTTAAGAGGCATTTTGCTGAAAACCTGTTTTTTAAAAAAAACACAGCGGTAAACAGATTGTTATCTCCGTTTTGTGATTTCTCCTGAAGTGGTGTTGGTTCAAAGCACCCTCACATGGCCTATATTTTGACTCAGCACAGTGGATCATCTGCATGGCCCCATTACCTGCCCCTCATTCTTTCAGTATTACATCCTTAAATGTTACTACCATGCATCTCTGGGCTGGTGCCCTGCTTTACTGACACCAGCTACGTCTCCTGGGGAGCTCTGTATGAAATGTAGCCTCACACCACGTGACAGCAGCGTGCTCTCTCATTTACTGTAACACACTCACATTCACATGGGCATGCACAACACACACACGCTCATTGTGCGGCTGTCGAAGGGCCAGCTGCATATGGTTCGCAGGCACTTGCATAGATCAACATTTATTATCTCTTTAAAAATTAAAGACCATAGATGTGCTGATAACTCGCTTTCTACAAGCAATAACTGAAAATAATGTTTCTAGCTCTGTGTGGGATGGGACTTTATGTCATTTCACATCTATATTTAAGTAAGTGAGTGCACTCTAAGAAGTGTAGCTGTCTTAACTATAACTCTGGAAAATAAAATAGAAAGCTGCCGGAGGAGAGCTCAATCCACGGTACTCAGAATGATCTGAACATTTGATTAAGAAATCCGTCATTTATGGAGCCCGAAGCATCTTCTATGAGCCTCTGTCGAAATAGAAAATGAATTCATTTTGGATAATTACTTTAACTTGATTTACTTGCTCTCTGTCCCATTTCTTTGCTAGAAATACTTTTTTTTTTTCTTAGCAGCCGCTAGAAAAAAACAGCACTTCGTGTTGACCTCCCCCACTGCACTGTGACTTCAAACCATTAAGAAGACGAAGCAGTGTGACCTGTCAACTGGTTCCACCAGTGTGTATGCATGCACACGGACAAATGAAAGGTTTTCATGTAATGATGTTTGAAAAGAGAAGCGACACCTTTAACCCTCCACCTCTTTTAACACTAGGAACATGCTATGAGCTAACACGAGTAAGGAAGTGATTCACATTCCAAATGTTACAGGTGGAAGAATTTGTAGAGGCTTTAGAGAGGCTATGTATCATCTCAGATTTTGGATAGCGTTACATATGATATGAAATGCATGCTTTCTTTTCCTGGTTTTACAGGCTGCATTACAGTAAAGAAATGTCATTTTCTGAATCTCACCAGACTTTTTGTTTTAATACTGCCCAGGCCAGGTCGATACCTTCAGCTCTTTGTCATTCCTTAGGCAAATCCTGAAAAAAATATTCAAAATATTTGGTTACAGTGGATTTTAAATCTGAGTGAGATCTGGAGAAAAATATATAGAAAATAATTAAATCATGTCAGTTAAATCAAGCATATCTGAACTGCTTTAGAGGAGAAGCTATCTTTTTCATGTATACTCGTGTAATAACCTAAAAATGATGCAATTATTTATAGGCCACATCACCAAGCCCTATGCCACGTTAGGGCCCTGACTCACCTGCCGGCCCGCGCTGTAGTTTCTGCGATGTGTCCTGCTTAGTTGGTTGGACTCTTTAGCCGACTGAGCAAGTAGAAGTGATGGTGGAACCGATCGCTGAGAGAAATCACTCTGACACTCTGGCTGTTCATTTAGTGTGGTTTAGTCGTACTTTTCGCCTCCACCTCTTTGCCACCACCATATGCAACTCTATATTAGACCTAATACTTAATAGAATTGGCTACACTAGCGAGAGTAGTGTGAAAATGTGAGGCAGTCACTGCTTTATCATAAAAATCGTTTGTATATCTGCAGTCCCGAGTCGTCCTTTTCCCCCTTTGATTTAGGAATACAGACTACTGCAGCCTGGTGTAACAAAAGCAAAAGATACGAGCTAGTTGGCCTTCAGCTTGTCTTTGCGATGTGTTCAAATGCAACTTCTTGGCCGACAGACTTCAGATGTGATGTGAGGCTTCAGCCTTTGTCTCCACTAGCTCTTTGATGTCTGTCTGGACCCTTACAAAAGAAATCCAGTCCAATCATCTCTCCAGATATATTTCTTTCTGTTCAAACAAACCCCAACAAATTCTTAAATATAGTTCCCAAAAAACTTGATGGAAGGATTAATTTTGCATGTAAAAAAACCTTCTTTCTTTTGGCCTGTGAGCTGTTTTGTGCCAAGCTTTAATAGTGTGTGGATGGGAGGTGGTGTGTTTATGTGTTGTGTGCAGACTTGCTGAAACTGAACCAGCTGTCACATGCTTGTTTGGACATTAAAGTCCTGACACCCTGAGGAAGATCAATGTGCGCCCTGTCATAGACCTTGAATTCACTCCCGTCTGTTTATTCACAGCTTCGGATTTAAATATCAAAGATGATTGAGCTGTGCTTTGAGAGTTCAATGCCGTTAGCTTATTGGAGCAAATAATACCTTTGTAGTGCAACAGGATTTCTTTCAGCTGCTGATGCTTTCAAGCCAAATGGGTGCAGCGGGGAGACTAAGCTCTGGCTAAATTGCCTTCTTTGGCCCCTGTTTTAGGATTACACTTCAGTGATGGGTTGTGTCGCATGTGGTCGGCATCAGGATTGACACATTAGGCGCTGTTTGAGAGCAGTATGCAGAGAGACAAGCCAGAGACACGTCCGGAGTATGCGTGTGTGTGTGAGTGTGAGTGTGAGGTATCCATCACATCCATTTCTCCCCGAAATCCAGAGGGAGCCCAAATGTTGCAGCTGCGTGACTTATTTTGCTCCAGGAGGGAGAGTAGGTCTGACAAATGGGGAGAAGGATGCTGGGTAAGCAAACTGAGCCGTCATCAATATCCAACACAGCAGCTGCAAACTGCGGCTTCAGCAGCATGTCTGTGACCCCTAGTGGAGCTGCGGAGAACTTCCTGCTGCACAGACGGGCTCATGCATGCATTCATGAGACGGATTTGCGTTTAGCCTGTGAAGGAATCGTTTGTTTATGTGACCATGTCATTTGAAATTGAGATGGTGAAAAGGGGATATTTCCAGGAGAGGAATTCAAAAAAATGATTTAATTGAGAATTATTCATGCAGAGCAACAATGTGAACAAGGAAATGACACGTCACATATTTAAAGTTTTAAAGCTCTTTGTAGGCTGAATCACTGATAGAGCAAGAAGAGGTGCCTCAGGCTGCAGACACACAGAGAACTGAGGAATCACTCTTCCATCTAATTCATCTGCAGCCAAACTTTGATTTGATCCTGTGTGTGTTAAATTAACATTGTTTAGCCCGCCAGAGGGCATTCATAATCCACAGTCTTAGTGATTCACTGCAGCCTCAGTCGGGCTTGTCTGCACAGTGTGTTTTCCCGATCAGAGAAGCTGCCACTTAAGAAGCCATTAGATGATGATGTGGGGAAACGCTGTCGTGTGGAGTGAAAAATCAAGCAGAACCGACCTGCAGCTGCTGGAACAGTCTTAGTAATAACCTTGGATTGGGTCCTTGGAATTTAATTCAATTTTTGTTTGGAGTTCTTGGCTTATTTTCAACGGCTCTATGCAAATATAACCGCTGAGTTACTGATTTTCACTCAGGTATTTGGTTGGATTGGAGTTCTGGAGTATGGATGGGGATTTTGGGGACATTCAGGTCTCTCTGACTTTGACTCTCCTCTCTTCTCCTCTTTTCTTTTCTTTTCTTTTCTTTTCTTTTCTTTTCTTTTCTTTTCTTTTCTTTTCTTCTCTTCTCTCCTTTTCCTGGTTCTCCACCATCTGCAGGTCCTTGCACACCTCTGGGGTAAATTTACAGCCATCTGTTGACAATATTGATCTGTCGGCACTGCCAGTTTGATTATGAACTCTCTTTTCATTCACTCTAATTCTGAGCCAGATAGATATCTGGACTAATGGATGGTGTAATTTCAAAAACGGAATGGCTGCAGCGCCAAGCAGTCGGTGAGAAAAATCCTTATTCATGGCTTTTTTTTTCGATTAGCCCTACTGCTTCCATTTCACTGTATGTTATGATGGATTTCCATCATCAAGATTTAATGTTGGTTTTTTTTCTTTTTGTTTTGCACTGTGTTTTTTTTTAAAATCTTTGGTCTCTGAAACCCTGCCCATTAATACAGAGGAATAGAAACATTCCCTAAATGTACTAAATGGGTTCTTTTCACTGAGCAAGAAAACAATTTACAAGCTACTTCTCAGCTCTTTTCAAAAGTTTTTTCAATATTGTGCCTTTAGCAAGAATGCTTGTCTTGTCCAAGGTGGCTCTATAAAAGGAAATTGCTTTCACCGGTTTCATAACCATGAAAAAGCTGCTTGCATAACCTTATTAATGTATGTACCAGCCACAAAGTCCTCTCTTATCTGTGCCTTTTATTTTTCTCAGTGATATCTGTCTGTCTGCTTTTACAGGGACTGTACTTAAAGATTGACACGCACAGTGATGATCAGTGATGATCTATGCACAAACACACTTGAACACTGTATAATCTGATAAAGTGAATTTTACTTTGAAGAAATTGAGGAAACCAATTACCTAAAAATGACCAAGTAAAGCAGACTAATGATTCTAAGCTGTTCAAACCTTTTGATTGTACAACTTAAATGTAATAATCTACTTATTTGGTAATTCTGAGGTGATCAGAGTTTTTAAAAAGTAGCTTTACAGATTTAAAGTGAAGTATTTGACAAATCTGAGACAAAAATCCCGAAGGTACCTTTACTCAAATGACAAAACACTGAAATAAGAGTTTTCTGTCCCAGTAAATAATGTAGTACTGCTGTATGTCACTAGATGGAGATAATTGCACAGTAATTCAATTAACCTCAACTCTTGACTTCATTAAAAGGAAATGTTCTGAGGCCTCAGACCGATTTTAGAATAAATAATGTGAGAGCAATGTCAGTAGAAATGCTAATGTATTCCAGACTGAATCGTGACTCTGACATTCACCTTTTTATTGAATATCAATGTTGTCTACATGTAACAGACTCAATGCTCCCTGGGATTTCTGTATCCCTGGTATGATGCATTATTTCACCCCAAGAAAAAGGTCATAAAAGATACAATCAAAAAATGGATACAAGTTTTACCCCGGTGGTACTTTTTTATTTTTTTTTACTAGAAGGACATTAAACACCAACTAAACTCAATTATTTATGTTTGCACAAGCTTTAAGTCATTTATTTTCCATCAATAATATTTGTAGACACGGGAGCACATTTTCAAACATGATCAGTTGGGAAACACAAAATGTTTATTTCTCATCTCAAAGTCAAACTCTGTAGTTATAATTGTATATTATCACTGGTGGACAAAAAAAGAAAATGCTGTTAATGTGTCCTCTTCCCCCTCCATTGGACAAATCATGGTGAAATGTCCTCTTTTCACCAGAAGTATGTCACGACTCTCTGTGAGCCGGTGCCCCGCTGCATACAGCTGGTGCCCTCTTTATATTTTTGTGCCCCTGCCCCTCAAACATCTTGAGACCGCCGCTGTATACAATTGTGTAAAAACAACCACAGACTGTGCTTTTATGAAGAGTAAATGCTGTTTCAGATGTCCCCCCTCACACAGTTATTATTAGGGCACCGCTATGCTCATGTTAACATGGACAGCTTGGTGCCGAAGACTGCATTGCAGTGTTTTTTTATCTGCTGCTCAACTTCCTTGGGCCTCAAAATCCTCATAAACCCCGTATGAATGAATTTCTCAAAATCATTTGGTCAAGCTAATCCTCTGGCAAGTCAATACATCGCAGATTAAGCACATGAAGAAGAAACACACAGCCGTCTGCAACTGATGCCCCAAATCCCTAAAACACCCCTCTTTATCTTTTCTAAACTAAGTCACTTAACTTAATCGAGCCTCTCAGACAGCTATAGAGCTGTCAGCGCTTATGTTTCCAGAGCCCAACTGTTGCTTCGACCACTCTAAACTTGCAATATGTCAGAAAACCAGGTTAACAACATGCTTGTGGACGGGATCGTTTGTCTGGTGACGACGACCATAACTCAGGGTCCCCGCGGGGAACAATGATTTATAGGTTATTCGGTCTGAAAATCGAGGGTTACGGCCACAGATTCACAGGGCTGAGAATAGGGGGCATGTCAGTTCAGTTGCTAGGAAACAAGTAGGAGGGAGACAACAGAGGAAATCTGGGTTGGGTAGAAAGAGAGAGAGGGAGGGTGAGACAGCTGGAGAGATAGAAGAGGGCGAGACGGAGAGACAGAGTGAGAGACGGGCAGAGAAATTGTGCCGCGGGGTAAATATGTTTCATCATGTTTCCTTCGGGCACTGATCAAGAAAAGACAGCAACAGTGCTATTTCCATGATGCGTTATTACAGAGGGATGACTATTGATTCTGCCACGTGTAATTATTCCTGCCTCTGTGATCAAAAACTCTTTCCCAGACATTCAAATGCTGCTTCCTCATACGGCTCGCCATCAGCACGCACCCAGACACACGTACACAGTCGTCCTCTCATGTTCCAACCATTACCATCTCAATGAAGCTAAATATAGTCTGGTCCCCACGGCCCCTTCATCTTGCCACATCAATAGGCCCGGCTTTGTCGTCTGACCGTCCCCCTGTGTTTGCCTCCGGCTTTTTTTCTGTGTCACGTCGAATCCCGAGGTCTGGCCGGTGGCACACTGACCCAGCACAGCAGTTATTTTGGGGGGATACTTTTGGAGATAAACAAGCTGATTAATGAGAGCACGACACTTGACACCATGATAAGTTGGTGCTGTTGTAGGTTATAATATGAAGAAACAATACATGCGTTCGAAGGCATTAATCAAATGCAGCTGTTGTTGCAAACTTTCAAATGTGCTCAAAGTTCATTTCTACTGGAATCACGGAAAGTTGCCCTGGCTTTCAGAAATATTCTGTTATTTGCCACCATGTTCCCACTCCTGTTAATTTGTTCGTCAGACGGCAGATGGCGGGAACAGATTGTTTCTGTGCGGACGCATTTCTATATTTTTCGCCAGACTATCAATAGTTTATGTACAGCCATATGATGTGCACAATCAGACTTGAGCACAGTCCAAGCAGGACGGTATCTTCGCTTCAATCTGTCTCTGAAGAGTGGGTTGTGAATTTACACAGGTATTACGGAAGGCTGTGGCAGGGAAGACAAAAATGTTATCAACTGGTATTCTTCTGAGAGCTGCAATGAGAGAGAGCGAGAGAGAAAGCTCGTAATAAACAAACACGGCAGCATCTGTAAGAGCCAGACAAAGAGCAGACGGGGAGACGCGGCTCTGTGGTCAGTTATCCTCAGCTTGAAGCTGCATGTGAGCTGCTGCCTCTCTATGGAGGCGATGAATGCAGGCTAAGAACATCTATTATGTACTTTGAAAGGCTCAAAATCTAATGTACGTCATCTTGAGATTTAATTTCTAAAACCACCACCACCCATGTTTGGTGAAATGAATTCTAAGTTACAATTTCTCATCCTCCTCCTTGTCAATACACCTGTGAGATTTGCAGACTGTGTGAAGGGAAGCAGATACATCCTTTGTTTATTTTGCACAATTCTGCTCAAATGTGTGACACATAAAGTAGAGAGATGTACATGACAGATTACACATAACTTCTAACCAAATTACCAAAACCGCCAACTGTAGCTGCCACTGCCATGGAGCAGGTGTCCCCGACTGGGAGTTTGCAGCAGCGAGGGAGTGTTTGGTGTTTACACCATGGGAGCTTTGGACCATGATGGTCCGGGGCTAGCTGGTTAGCATTCTAACTTCAGTAAATATCTCTGCATAATGTCAAAACTGTTATTTCCTTACTGTCTGCTGATCATTTTCCGACAAAAAATCTTACATACTGCACCTTTAAAGATATAGCAGTAACATCATTATCGTCAATTAGCTATGATCTGATATCGTGAAAAGTAGGATAAATCCAAATGTAAGTGAGCTGGATGTTGGGTCATTCAGAAGCTTTGATAATCAATCCGGTCCCTCCTTGTGTTGTGACAGTGTGCAGCAGATGTGGAAAGTTTTGCACTCTGAAACAAACATAAAACTGACAGGTTTTTAGGTTCCAGCTTCACAGAAAACACATGGATGCAATGTTTGCCCATTAGATGTTAATCATAGTGTTGTGTCCTCAGTGTGTGAATGTGTGTGTGCTGGTGTAAAAAGGGCCTACTGATATTTGTATGTTGTAAAATAAACTGCAGAATATATGTATAAATATATATTAGAGTTTCTAAACATTTCTGCCATGCTAGAAGGCTCTGATTACATGTCTGATGAGTTGAAAAAAGCAAGTTGCCACAGCAAAACTGGGTGCGCCCACTTTGTAGTTTGTATTCCGGGCAACATGCGGAAGCATTTCTCCTCATGGATGTCTTGTTGCCACAGAGACTAATCTGATAATGACGGGTGGGAAACAATTGCATGTTCCGTAAGCCTCAAACTAAATTGCGCTCCTCAAATACAAAACACATGAAAGCCTTCGTGCTTCTGGAGAACCATACAGCAAACTACACTACCCACAATCCTTTGGTGCCAAGATTCTAATTTAGCATTTAAAGTGTTCAAAGTTTTGGGGAAAACATTTTAATCAGAAGACAAAGATCGTCATTGAATGATTTTCAATGCTTAAACAAACCAAATAAACAAACATCTTCGTTTTGATCACAGAATAAACAACTGGGCTTAACAATTTCATACTGTTTTACTTTTCAGACTGTTCCGGGGGCCTTATTTTCCTCTGAGAGCAGCTTGTGTGTCTGTTATGGAAAAAATTAATACTTCTGAGTTTGTATTATTACCTCATAAATATTGTAAGTTTGAATTTATTCTTCTACATCGTGTGAAATATAGACTTAAAGTTACATCTAATGGAACAAAACAGTTGGAGTGAGATCTTTAGCAGTGCTGACGTCATGATCGTACTGCCTGTTCCTGTGTGTTCTGCTCTTTTATACTCGCACATCTAAAGCCCCTCCCACGGCTGTCAACAAGTCTGATCTGTACACTGATGAAAATGTGTTGACACGTTTCACTCAGACAGACACACAGATTCCTTACGTGACGTCTCTCTGTCTGTGTAAATAACGTGTCTTCTCCTGTATGTTACTCCCTGCTCTGTAGCGGCCAGAACCTACTATTACACTTCATGCAATTCAGTTTATGATTAAACTCTCCTTCTTCTTTCCACGTTTATGCTCATCTCCCAGACATGAAATGGAAAACAACCGAAAGCAAATCTATCATTTTGAATTTCATCCATGACTGATAGACAGGATCCAGACTGCATGAGAGACTGTATCACCCAGGAATATTTCTTAAAATGTGTTGAACATTTTGAAAAAGTCGTTGTCTCTTTATCCTTCACTGGATACCTTTTGTCTGGAGTGTTTTTTAATGCTTTCGTCCAAAAATAGTCTTTAGTCTCTTCAGTCTCATTCCCAACTTGTCAAAAAGTTGTCGTGACATACTTCTGGTGAAGTTGGAAGTATGACTTTCTTTTTTTTTTGATAACTTTTCTTACAAATAGCACCTTTAAAGTAACAATTTAGATGTGATGATAAAGGCTTCAATAGTGGTGATATCTGGTTTAGGTATCTTGAAAGTTCTTGAAAAACTGCCTGAGTTTTACTCTCAGAAAGCTGTAGAAACCACGTGTTTCACACAGTATATTTTGGTCCTGTTGTTCTTGTTGAGTTAGCACATGTCAGGAAGCTACAATTGTACTACTAATGTCTCATAATTTGCTATTTTTAGCAGACCACATCACAATGAGCTGCACAATGCCTTAGTGATGTGTCAGCTTCTCACTCCGGCAAATCCACATTGGACTGGGTTGAAAAAATAAAGATTCATCACACAAAGCAACAGAGGCGGACTCAACATGTGTGAGGGGCAGAGGTGAAAAATAAAAAGGGTGAAAGTGCAGTGAAAGTTGTAGCTGCTGTATGCTACACGTGTGGACAGAAACGGGGTAAGCTGCGCTGTAGCCTGAAAATAGTTCCCAGAAAATGTGGGATGAATTCAAAGCGTGGGAGCTCGGTGGAAAGATGTTGGCAGGAGGAAATGGAAACTGTTCGAACGGTCACATACAATGACCAAACAAGTAAACACATGTGTGCTGTGAATTCACATGTGCGACAAATGTTCACATTTTTTTTTTTTTTTAGCGTGACTTCTTCCCCCTCAAGGTGAGTAGCTATTTTAGTTACAGGACTATTAAGCGGAGAGCTTGATAATGACCAGGTTTCGGATACAAGCCTGCCAGGTATCTCTTCACACTTTCTATTTCTGAACTGAAATCTTTGTTCTCACCTCAGTCCTGTGGCACTGAGGCTCATTACCAGAGCAGGAGCTGTCAACCTGCTGTCGTGACAGGTAACATTGTTAACCCTGCGTACCTCGGCAACATTTGTGCAAGCTAGACGTCTTTTACAGCTGGGAGAAGATTTTCAAACACTGACGCGTCCACCATGTCTCATTAAAAGTCAGTCCCCAAACAACATTTGCCTTATGTAACGTTGTGTTATCACGGCTAAGTGTTTTGTGTTTTTCACTATGTAGTCCTCTGTTTTAATAAAGTCAGCCCGCAACCCAGTCTGAAAGTCTTATAGGACTTTTTTAGGGTCCTGATGAAATATTCAAAAATCCAATAAAATGTCCTCTTACTTATATGGCAAAGATGTTCTTTTTGAATTCATTTATTTTGGCGGATCTGTATTTGAATTTAATTTCAGTTGGAAAACAAAATTTGAGCCATTCAGTCCAATAGAATCTTGGAAGTCTAGAAGAGCTGCACAATTAAGTTATCTCATCCACATTCAATTAGAAGGCTCACGTGGTGGAAGTCTCAAGTGCACATGCTCTATGGTCCACTCCACACCGAAGATGTGGGTATTTTCATATCCTGTATGTTTTTTTGGCTTCAGAGCACCATTGAACAGCCCTTATAGGAAAGAGATCCAGAGTCCAGATTTAATGTAACGTCCGCGGGTATGACAGCGTCAAGGGTCCGCCAGCACATCAGCAACAGCAGGGTCAACAATGGCAGAAAGTTTCAGAGACAGGCTAAAGTGTGCCATCTAGTTGTATCCTTTTGTAACACACATAGTATATCGGCAAGTATGAACAACCACGTCCACGGTGCAGCCGGTTGTCTATGTGACTGCTTGGTTATAAAGCCTTGGAGGCTCAGTGTGTAGGACTTACTGAGGATCTACTGAGATGTAATATAATCATAAATATGAATTATTGTGTTTTTGTTTTGGATCTACAGAGAGTGTTGATCCTCTTCCACACAGTGCGCTACGTTGCACTGGCATGTTTCCACAGCAGCCCAGAACAGACAAAACAAACTCTCGCTATAGAGGCGTTTCACTAAATCCTACGCACTGAACCTTTAATGTAGTGTTTGGATGAGAACAGAACTCTTGCAAATACTGACACGCTTTTTTACCTCCAGTTGAGATTATCTCATTTTGTTGATGGCTTTTAACTACTCTATAAAGCATTAATAATAAGCTTATTCACTATTGATACAGTCATTATTTACTAGGTCTTTATAGTGGGTGCCATGTTGGAAAAGAGGAACTAACTAACCTCAGGGCCAGTGGGTTCTTTTTGGTGTGACCGCTCTGATGAACACTGGAGTGGTTGATTGACCCAAGCCTCCGAACAAATTAAGTCACGTTTCACTTTAATAAAATAACTAGTTTGACTCCAGAAAGGTGCTCACGGCCTCATCTGCAACAAAAAAAAGCCCTAATGGCTCGCGCTCTGCCTTTTTTCCAGTAAAGAACCATCATCCCTCCACCCTAATCATCCCCGCTAACACCCAATTACCATAAATCACGCCTCACCTCCGAGCCAAGAAAGCTGTGGCTGCTGTGCACTCTCACCCCGGCAGAAAACAATGCGATGGTAGCACTTGCTTACCGCTGCTCAGAGGATGTGGCCGAAGTCACCTTTTCTGTCATACTCGGCTGAGACCGAAATGACTAAAGGCGAGTCAAACGTGATTCTTCTGCCTTGCAACCAGAGGAGACTGTTTCAGGGAAAATTTGTACGTCCCTTCTCGGCATTTTTAATGAGGAGACGTCAGAAATCTGTCTGTTATGTGTTCTATTTTTAATGCTCATAATGTGTTGAGGCGCTAATGAGTCGGAGGCCACACACCATTGATCACTGCCTTCGTCATACCGCCATCACTAAACACCCATCAGTGTCAGCGTCGTGCTTAACTCTCTCCTGTGGTTCATCGTCTGCTTGACTTATTGTTCCACCGCCATCTCTCTACTACCCCGTGTGTTTTTTAAAAGGAGTGCATGATGTCGGCTGGAGAATTTGACTTTAAACTTACTCCTTCAGCTTGACGCTCTTTCCCTCCGGCTTCTAATACAGGCTTGATCTTTTGCGAAAGTTTTTGTGTCTCAGTTAAAAATTAAAACTACATGTTTGTTGGTGAGTCCATCTGTCGAGACTTGCCAACTTGCCTGTTCCATCTGTGGCTCTTAGCTTCAAGCCCACTGGCTCTTACTGAAGATGCAAACAGCTCACAAAGCATGTAGTTTCATTTTTCTAAAGATAAATAAATAAATAAAAGGCAAGGTAAACTCTCAATTTCTGTTTTCGCCAAACATTACTCAAATAAAGGTAAGAAGTGCATTTCAGCTATTTTCAGACCTGGATTAATACATGTTTGGTGTTTGCAGCAGCGGGGCGATGAGCAGTATGTGTGATTGACTCAAAGTAAAGAACAGTGCCCAGGATAAAGGGACATGTTATCTACTGGATAGGATGGTCCGTCACTTTGGTTTAAACCCACCAAGACGTCACTGATTGGTTTTCAGACTACCGTTATGAAGCCTCAAGTGTTGGACAGAGGTGAGGAGAGTTTGATGCAATGGACATCACCATCATGTGTTTTGGAGCCAGGGGTGACCATATTTGGACAAGATGGTGGATCTGGGGAGGTCACTGACTGGATCAGAACCCGAGGACATGCTGTGGATTTTGACTAGTTAATCACAAGGTAGCCTAAAGCATACCCTTCTTTAAGGGTCATTTAAGGCTATTTTACTCTAAACGGGACCATAACTTACTAAATGAACATCTTGCTGGTTTTATTAAAAGGTCCATAATAAGTCCAAAGGTGTTGACTGCTTTTCAAAACATTGTGCATAGGTTACCCACAATGCAGCTGACCACAGGTTCGGAACTTTTTTTGGGGGGGGGGGTCATCTTATCTGTATCAGCCATGCCAAGCAGGTAATTATCGGTAATATCGGCTGAAAAGAAAATCCATGTGGTGCATCAATAAATAAATAAATTAAATAAATAAATAAATAAATAAATAAATACAATATAATAATAATAATAATAATAATAATAATAATAATAATAATAATAATAATAATAATAATAAAGGCAGGGCGAGAAAGACAAAGATGATAACAGAACAGTAAACAGCTGCTTTGCGAATGTTTCATGAGGACAAGATGCGGTCAAATATGTTTGTTAAAGCTCAAAACTGCGATTATAACTGTTTGTTTTCATGGAAACTCCGCGGGGCCCCTCGTAATCACTGCCCCGTCCATGATGTCTCATACCTGACAGCTGGAACATCTCCCTGCCTCTCCTCCTTCCCCGTGTGAAGCCCCGCACATCCTCGTGAGAGCAGCTGATCACTTCCAGCCGGCGCACAGCAGCTCGACTCCCCCTCACTATCACGCCTTCGATAGTGGGCTCTGAACCCTGCAATTAGCCAAAGACGCTCGCTGCTGTGCTCCTCCACAGTGTCTTGGCGTTTTTTGTTTTTTTGTTGTTGTTGTTGTTTTTTTGTTTTTTTATTAAACAACAGGTGTTTACTCCCCTCCAGATCTGGTGCGTGACCAGCTTTCAGTCTGCCGGCCCCGAGGCGTGACCACGCTGGGTGAGCAACCCGAGTGAAAGCCAGGGACGCAGCGTGGCCCCCACCCGCAGATGGTGGCATGAGAAACCTCCGTCTATCTGATGCAAAGGCGTAAAATCAGGCTGGGGCAGCGGGTTTATATGCCAATGATGTGAATTTCAATAAAATCTCATTGTGTGTGTTTTTAATGCACTATGGATGTTTTTCTTCATTGGCTGTTAACTAGACCCGCGCGTAATAATCGTCAGGGTTGCACAGAGGTGAGGAGAGGTGTGTCTGGTCTTTTCTCTCCTCCTGCCCTCTCAGGAGAGGGAGACACTTCCTCCAACATCACCACTACCATCATCCCACTGCAGACCAGACGGATTGTTTTTTTTGTTTGTTTTTTTTTCTTCCCCTGCCTTGCTGTGACGGGCAGTTGACAGCTTGTGCTTTGCTCGTGTCTTGTTTCGGGGAAAATGTAGTGGAAAATAACCAAAGTTTTGGTTTTTTTTTGTCCCCCCCTCCCCGCCAGCTCGTCCTCTTACGCATGCAGCAGGATAGTGCTCACCAGAAAGGAGAAGAGAGGAGACACGCGTGGTGTGCTCTGAATTACTCAGAGGACTAGTTTATTTAATAATAAATACATAAAAGAAAAAAGAAAGAAAGAAATCCACGGATCGCCCTGCTCCTCTGCCTCTCGCTCTGGGGACTGACTGAGGATGGCTGAAGAGGACGTGACCTGTTGCAGCAGGTCTTGAAGCTCTCACAGTGCTCGGATGGATAAAACGCAGCAGAATGAATCAGTTGTTACAGCTTCGGATTGTTAAATGAGGCGCGATTGATTTACTTTTTGGATACGTGTCCTCTTCGATTACGCAGAGCGCACTCGAAGGAGAAGGGAGTCGACGTGCTTTGCTGAATGTTCTGAACAGATTGTCGCTCAGATTCTGAAGTTGACGGGAGGGGGTGAGCTATTTTCGCGACTAAAACAGATGATGGACTAAAACGGGTCCGGATCTCGCCACTCCGCTGCGGTCACACGGAGCGCAGCACCGCGCCCTGCTTTCCGGGAGACTATAACCTCCTTTTCCTGCCTCCTGTCTCACACTGTCCTCCCCGTTTAACAGGATGGCCCGCTTTGGAGACGACGTCCCGGGCTTGCTGGGCTCCGGGGATGGAGGGTCCGAGCGCAACAGGAACCGCGACGGAGCGGCCGTGTCCACAGGTGGCATCTCCCCAGCCTTCAAGCAGACCAAAGCGCAGCGTGCCCGCACCATGGCCCTGTACAACCCCATCCCGGTCAGGGAGAACTGCTTCACCGTCAACAGGTCC
The DNA here is from genome assembly GCF_904848185.1 of Acanthopagrus latus. NCBI lineage: Eukaryota > Metazoa > Chordata > Actinopteri > Spariformes > Sparidae > Acanthopagrus > Acanthopagrus latus. Next base: position 14,253,740 of record NC_051049.1, on the reverse strand, counting down.
CTCTTCATCTTCGGCGAGGACAACGTGGTCAGGAAGTACGCCAAGAAAATCATTGAGTGGCCATATCCTTTTCTGCTTCACGGTGCGAGTGAAGCGGGTGGTGTGTGAAATGTGCAGGAAGTCACGCTGGGGTTGAATTACAGAGGTGGGTAAACTGTGGTCGCTGTGTTTAACCGGAATCCATTTGTGGTCCCCGGTTTGAACGTGGACGTCTCCTATCTCTCCACAAGTGCGCACAAATACACACCCAACCCTCAAACAGCCGAGTTCTCTCCAGTGTTTTGTGCCTGTGCTACACAGAGTCAGCACCATGGACAGCACACACAGAGCCACATATGATGGGTTCAACACACACACACACACACAGAAAGAGAGAGAGAGAGAGAGAGAGAGAATTGCATGTTTAATACATTACTTTTTGGTTCATTAACTGATTACCTAATTTAAATCCCATACTGCACAGGACATTATTAATCTATGAGAAGGGAATGACGAACACACCAAATATGTCTTTTTTTTAATTTAAAATTGAAATCTTCCTCCTTATTTCATGGAGCGATCATCCAAAAGTGGATGTAATAAGCTGATACATGAGTGTGACTCAGGTTATGACAACAGCTATATCTAGACCAAAACTACTGCAGAGGGGGAGGAGGTGTCAGTGGAAAGTGGATTAGAGGAACACACAGGAGTTTCTCCTCTGTCTGTCCGTAGCCGTGAATCTCTTCTGTCAACGAAAACCTATGAAGCTGTCATTGTCATGTGTCCAACTCAACTAAGGCCGCGTCAAATAATCGATTGGTTTATGACGGAAAGCGATTTGCGGCTATTTTTGATAAACGATGATCGGTTCTGGTCATTTTTTTAGCAGAACCATCGAACATTCTCTGAGGGGATTTGCCTCATTTGACTGCAAACTGTTTATTTTGGAGTTTTGATCTGACAAAACAAGACATCTGCAATGCAGAACTCTTTTTAAGTGTATGTTCCTTATTTTTAAGTCAAAATAGCCTGTTACACATGATGTAAGTAACATTTTAAAGAGATCAGTGGGTCTTGTTTTAGACAGTTTTCACTTATTCCATTTACAGCCTTTTTTTTTTTTTTCATTGGCGAGAAACACCTCGTGATCATTGTCTTTTATTCATTTTTGAAGCAGCATTTTTTCCAGTTCGAAGACATCTCTCCTGTCCTATTTTTATGATTCAATGTTGTGTTCTTGGCTAACTCACCCACTTAACACAACCATTTAAAATGCATCTGCTCCTATCTGCCTGAGTACTAAATCAGGTGGAGGCATTATCCAAATGTGTGTTACATAACACTTTTATTAACTCTCAGTAGTACGATTACATTAATGATTATTTGGCGGCGTTATCAAACCTAATGACTCACTCTTCTATTACTGAAAGGGGAGAGACTTTATTATTTCCTCCCCCTGTTGCTGAGGAGGACGACCACACGCAGATGTCCATCGGTGGCGTGTTTGTGCTGCTGCTGTTGCTGCTGCTGCTGCTGTTGCTGTGCAGCTCACCAGGTGTCCGTGCCAGGTGTGGCCTCTCCTCTGCTATTGTTCTGCTCCATTCAGCAGCTTCCTGACTGACTGACTGACTGGCCCACTGCTGATTTAAGAAAAAAAAAAAAAAAAAGAAACAGCAAATAGAATCCATTGTTGATCGCTGCGTATTGTTGTTTCCTCTGGGTTTGCCCCTCCGTTGAGGTGATTAAAAATAGAAACGGGATGAATTTCAATCAGCAGCTGAGGGAAAAGGGTTGAAGCCTGCGCATGAGTTGGTTATCTGATGACAGTCATGTCAGCCGTCCAATGGTCGGGCCGTAACATTAACCGTACTCCAACTGCACTGTATTCTGTGGCTTTATGTCACAATACCGTGTGTGCTGTAGTGACCGTGAGGAAACGAGTCAGACTGAATGACCTGCAGGTTAATGTGCTGTTATGGAGGGAGTGTCTCATTACAGCTAATGAGCTCTACTGTATCTGATCAACAGACATTAACAGGAATTATATGTGATGATGTCTGACCGCCGTGTCATGAGCTATTACAGCCAGTCATCACTCACTCGGTTATTCTGTATTAGACTGTTTGCTAATATGGTTTTGAAGGGAGTGATGCTGAGCTGAGTGTTGCTGTGTTCTGGTCAATATCCACTGTGGCTGTGATGAGTGGCTCCCTGCATACAAAATTATACCCAGACCTGCACTGACAGACTTTTTCGGCCACTTGGGGTTTGTTGGAAAAAAGTTTTGACATGTGGAATTGACATATTTTAAGTTCATATAGTGAACATTTTAGCAAACAGTTTCCTATTTATACATTCAGCAGTGATTTCAGACCACGTTGCAAATGTAAGTCCAATCACCCGCTTTCAGTTTCTACCAGCTCCTGAAAGAAATGCCTGGTTCTTCAGCAGCTAAATGCTCTACTGAGTTCACCAGCTCGTCTCTAACTGTGTCATCGCCTCGTGTCAGGGACATTGCAGAGTGTCACTATTTGTCAGGCCTTGTTGCCAGCTTTTTGGCCAGATCAGCATGTAGAGCCAGTGCACAAGAGGAGAAACATAAAAGAATGAGAAGGAAAGCCCTTTGAAGGCTGTAGTTTCGATACAGTATATGATTTCACCCGTTTAACGCTGGGGCGAGTGCAGCTCAGGGGGTACGGCGATTGGTCGAGTAATCGGAACGTCGCTGGCTCAAACCCATGCCTCCACCCCCGGCTGCATGTCAGAGTATCCTTGAGAAAGATACTGGAACCCAAATTGCCCCTGATGAGCAGTTGGCACAGTACGTGGCTGCTGCTGCCATCAGTGTATGAATGCGTGTGTGAAATCTGAGTAGAATGGAAAAGCACTACAGAAATGCATGTCCATCTACCGCCCATCTGACGCAGGTTCTCCTTATTTTTCACCTCCACCTCTTCACTAGGGCCATAAGCAACTCTTTATCAGGCATGCTCTTTGATTCAAAGTAGACCGGTGGTATGGGGAGGTATCTCCTCTCACGCATTCGGCTGTCTGCTGCAGTCTTCTCTTCGTGTGCGTAAGTGCGGCTCTGTGGTCACAGATGTGATGGACCCTTATTGTGTTGAGCAGGTGGTGTACAGGGTTTTTTTTTAGAGCTTCCAGCTTTGACAGCGGCGAGAACCAAAACAGTAAGGTTGTTGGCTGGCCACCTAATCGGCGAGACAAAACTTGCTGTAAAGCTCAGCAAAAATAACTGCCATTATTTGGTCACAAAATGTCACTTATTAACATGTTTTTTTTGTTGTTGTTTTTTTTTTTTGCAAGAACGATATGTTATGATTTTACAAGGAGGTTAATATGCTGCTCTAATTCTTAACTAGTAGCAGCGACTCCCTTCAGTCTAGTTATTAATATGAGGTTCCCTGGCTAAGCTGTGCTGCATTTTCCTTTGACCGTCCAATGGAGAACTGGCTTTAAGGACTTTGAGAACTGATTCTTTGTAGATTTTTCATCTCCTAAACTTCACAAAATGTGAATCTATTTCTAATTCTTTAGGTCCTAACGCTAAAACAGCTCCTTGAAGAAGTGAAAACCACCCTTAAACATCCTCACGCATATTGGTCCTCACAGAAATTGCTATACAGGAGCGTGCGCACGCACACACACACACACACACGCACACAAACACATACACACACATACATGCACGCAATCTCTGCAGGACATCTCGTAAAAGGTCAGCCTTGTGTTTGGAGCACAACTTGCCGCTGTCACCTCACTGTAAGAGCCCCTTTTTGTCTCTGAGTGCTCAATTAACTGCAGATGATCAATTCAGGAAATATTCAGAGGTCTGAGAGGCATGGTGGGTTTTGTGTTGGCTCATTTCTTTGGGTTCATATTCTCTCTTTTAGTCCACAGGAGTAAAAGGTTGTGTGTGTGTGTGTGAGTCTACAGTAGCTGCCTGAGGTCTCAGTTGATGGAGGGCTGATGGAGGCCTGGCAGGGAAGAGGCAGGGCTAATTAAGCAGGCGGGCTGAGCGTAGTGCGGCAGGCCTGGTGAGGACCGGCAGCTGCTCCCTCTGTCTGATCCCCACTGGGACCCCCCACGGTGGGAAGTTTCCCATTGAGAAGGTACACCTCTAAATAATAGATTGATTGGTTTAATAGGGTTTGTTTCATCAGGGCACACAGAAATAACCACACGCCTGATACTTTTTTAAGCATGGAACAGTAACACGGGTTCTTTAGATGCTGGGCAGGAAATGGCACAGATTATGTTTTCTTACCTTGTTCTCTCTCGGAGGTGTAACCAGGACTTAAAATTCACAAATGGTAATTTCATTAAGGCACATTTTAATGTCGTAAATTCTTTGTGTATGGCTCAGGGGTCAGCTTATACTTGAGGAACGTCATTAATTTCCCCCTTAACTACATTGCATCCTTGCGTGAAAAACCGAAATGGAAAATTAGAAGGGAAATGACCCTGATGTCCCCTTGTGCATTTATGGTCTTATCCTCATTTATTCTCCATTTAGCACTTGCTTTTTTTTTTAACCTCTTAAATGAGAGCACATTTTCGGAGTTAATCTGAACGAAAATTACACAAGTAATTGTGGATGTAACCCCACAAACATCACAATCACATGGAGGCGTGTTCCAGCCTCCTCCTCCAGTTTCCTCAGGGCCTCTGGTGTTATAACTGTATATCCACCGGTCCGCTATACCTCCTGACAGAGGTGTATATAAGAGCAGCCTGTGGCTCTCAACTGACAGGGTTTACTCACAGGGCTGACTGAACTATGGCCGCATTTATCCCCAGGATTGATCGGCTGGCTCAAGCAGGCCACTGAGGTGTGGAGGTGATGTGGAATTAAAGGAATATTGAACTGCGTTTGGCGCAGCAGTCTGTTAAATCCATTCAGCTGACGACACCTTTTATTCCGTGCATTTTTAATGAATCGTCAAAGTCTCGATTCTTTAATGGAGTTGTTGTGTATCAGTTTCTTGATTTGACTGGAGATTAAACTCCTGGCTTTGCTCCTTGTTTGTGTATTTAACGCCGCTCTTTGCCTTTGACACACACTCACTCACTCACACACACACACACACACACACACACACACACACACACACACACACACACACACACAAAGACAGCTGATAATTCACAGCTTTCCAATAAGCCAGCCTCAGATGCCTGTGATTCATTTTGATTTTCACCTCCATGTAATGATAATCACAGGGGCTCGGATCCAATCTGGGCTTGAGCGTATTCACAGATGCACAGGGCATCACACTCCGTCTCCGTGTCTATTTTTACACGCATGTTTGAAGAATCGAGGCAGAGCGCCAGCGTCACTGTGACTCACAGGACTGCTGACGAGACGCCTCGCTGCTAAAGCTGGTAGACAATCCGTGATCAACGTCACACACCAGAACGGCACAGAGGCGTTTTGTGGTTACTGACACTTGTTGAAGTGTGTAACTTATGCTGAGCTCAGTGTAGATTTTTACTCATTTTTCACGGGGGAGAATTTATTAAAATGTCAAGGGAAGTCAGGAGACGCCAGATATATCAGTCACAACCTGGAGGCCGATAATTCCGCGAGTACACAGAAAAGGCTGCAGTGGCCAAAATCAGTCCTATCAATAGATAGAATTGCCATGTATAAAAGAAGGGGTCTCTCTACAGAGCTCTTTGGCATCTTTCAGCTCATTGTGTTGGTTTTCTGACGCTGCAGTTTTGCTGTTTTGATTCACACTCACAGGTCTCATTGAGTCACTCTTGGCCGAGGAACAGTACAACAACTACCCAGCACAAACGGCAGACAGACACAAGCCAGGGTTTTATCTAAATGTATTAGAAATGTTAAACAAATTTTGAGCAACTCAGCGAAAGAATGATCGAATTGATGCACGTCTTCATCCACTACCCCATCAGGTATTGGGAGTTATTAAAGGAAGTATTGGTAAAAAAAGTAGATTTGAGTCTCAGTCCTAACAGCCGACCCGTGCTTCAATCCAGAAGCGTCAGTTTTCAATGAGCTGGGAATGCGTCCGTCCATCCATCCATTATCTGAAATGGCTTACCCTTTTCAGGGTCACGGGGGGGACTGACATTGAGCGACACCCCAGATAGTCACCAGTTCATCACAGAGCTGACATATAGGGACAAACAACCATCCATGATCACATTCACACCTACAGACAATTTAGAGTAACCCATTAGCCCTAACCAACAGAGACGAGTAGGGAATGAGACTCAGAAATATACTTTTCTTACAAATACAGCTGGATGAGCTAATTCTTCGGTCAGGTGCCATCAAACCTTTGCAGAGAACAGAGCACAATGAGATGATGTCATTAAATGAGTGCCTGCCAAACCTCATGGTAAACAATTATACAGAAAGCACAAATGGTTTGTTTATTTCATGGATTATTTTGAGGAGTCTTTTCATCGCCACACACAAATCTGATGTTTTGGTCTGCCGCCAATGTTGGCATCTCTTCAGTGTTCAAGTCAGATGTTTCATGTACGCCATGAATTGTCCAATAAGTCGGTTTCCAATGTACGTCGTTGAATTTTGTTTTTATGGATACACCAACTTTTCCGTCTCTGCCAAGGTTAAAAACTGTATTATTTATTATTATTCATCATTATTTTTCAGATTGAGTGGACATTTCTGCTTTTCCACTCAAGAGCTTTTATGCTCAAATTGAAAACATACTTAGCATAGCAATCAGGTCAACATAGTTTTAGCAGTTAACTGCTAACGATTCAATTTCCTCCACAAACTAAAAACTAGTGCCAGTTATCTCAGAAGCTAATGGAGAACAAAAACTGAGCTAAGATGAGACTGTTACATATTTGCTGGATGTGTTATAGGTAACTGGTTGCCACATGTTCACCAAATCGACATAAAAAGCAATTAAGGAAAACTGGAACTCTGTACAGACAATTGACAGGTCACCGTTGTTCCATTGCCAAGTGAAAATACAAAGTAACAAACATTTTTTAAATATATTTTCTATAAAAGACATGTGAATATATCACTTTTACTTTCAGACTTAAAACTACTCTGACATGTGGAGCACAGCTGTAGCCTATGTGTGTGTGTGTGTGTGTGTGTGTGTGTGTGTGTGGTGTGTGTGACAGAGATAGTTGTGCCGTCTCGTAGCATTGACTTTTGGCTGGAATAGAAGCCTGTTGCCGTGGATACCTCTGTCTTTCTGTCTTCATTATCTCTCTTTCCTCCTCGTCCTTACCTACCTCTCTCTGTCTCCCCCCCTCGTCCTGTTTGTTGTGTGTGTTTGAGGGAGGCAGGGTGTGGCGACTGGCTGCTGCTGAGGATTCTCTGCGAGCCTAAAGTGACGCTAGTTACTGAGGAGAAGTGAATCAAAACATACATTACACTCCCTAAAAAGGAAACACACGCTTTGAAACAACCCCTCAGCAACGAAACCACTTTTTTGCTCTTTGTTGTCAGGCTCGTTTTCTTCTGTCTGTTGCTCGGAATTTGTGCTTCCAAAAAAAAACCTCTCAGGGATTTAACATGAAATCGCTGAGCCAATCTGTGTACGCAGCCTTGGTTTAAGCAAGAGCGGGCTAGTGGGAGTACGATTGCCTGTTTATTTAGCTTCCCATCACTCACTTGTCCCTGAGTAACCCCGCTGGGTGCAGCTGCCAGCGCAACATCGATGTCAGTCTTACATGGTCTCGTTGCCTCCTCCTCACCTACCCGTTTCGCAAGCCTCTGACTCCCTATATAACCATCATCTGCTCCTCCGCTGATCATCCCCCTTATCACTTTCTCCTGTGTCATTCTTGCCTGTTATCTCTGCCTCCTTCCTCCTTCCGTTCTCCCTCCCTGTCTTCACTCTGCAGATTTAAGCTCCCTGCCTTCCTACCTCTTCTGCAGAAAGGGGGACTGCCCACGCAGAGTATTAGATAAAGAGCACATTGCTGGCTGAGCTCAACCCCAGAGCGGCTTGAACCGACAGCCAGTGCAGGTCCCATGGAACAAGCGGTGAAGCTTGCGAAAGTGACCCTGTTTATAGGATCACATGTCAGACCCTGCCGCTCATTCCTCCGCGATAAACCTTCCGTTGCCTCCGTGTGATTGTGTCGCTCTCTGCTGACCTCAGATAAGGTACAGCCTGGATCTGGTTACGTCTCCGGCCCTGGGGCCTCGAACATGCCTGGTTAATTCGGTTTCATGCAGAGGGGGTTTCAGTGTTAGCCTGTCTGTCTATGCTTACATGACACCGTAATTGCCGCCGCTGGGATTGATTAACTCAATTAAATCAATTAATTTTTTTCTGAATTGTTTCTAGTCGTTGTGTATAGACCTGTCAGTGCTCTGTACGAGAAAGGTTTTTTTGTGCCATGTCTTGCGCTACGCACATTTCCTGTACCGCTACTGTGCTCTGCTGAATAGACGACATCGCAGTCAACTGTGACCCAGAAACATGTCTTCATAGGTTTGACTTTCTGTGGACAATCCACATGTCACTTACATGCATTAATTAAAAGATGAACCAGCCACTACTTAGTGATTTTAGTGTTGTTATACAGGGTGCCTGCAGGTCTATTAAAAGTCACAAAAATTACATTGCAGCCACTGCAGATGTGATCTACTGAACCCATTACATACTAAAACATGTAAATAAAGGTTCCAGGGTTAAAAATACTAGAATTTCCCGTAAAAAATCACTAAATAGTTCTAGATTTGAATAAGCAATTGCCACAAAACTTTTCATCAACTTTAATTTTTCCATCTTTTGATTTCTTTTTGTCAAAATGAGTCAAACTCTTCTGCTTGCGTCCACATTTCTGATGTTCCAAATCTTTAAACCTACCTTTGTCTTTTTACTTCAAACTTGCACTCTCCTGTTGGCAAAATGTCAGTTAACTTAACTCACCCTAATGACCATATTTCTACCTGACACCCAGCTCTGGACGGCTCATATCTACTACACACAGTACACTTGCATGAATAAGGAGAAGGTGGTTTGTCCAAACATCCGAGGAGAAAATGATCTTGAATTTTTAATTAAAGTGTCTGACACCTGAAGACATCCTGTAATATGAAAAGACCAAAACCAACAATGACCTCCTTGTGTGTCCAGAGCCTGATGTAGCTTATTCCTCTGCGCCTTCATTATTATCAAAAACTACTTAAACACATCATGCACAGGGTGACATTTACCTCCATTACCATGAGCATGAGCACAGTAGTTTATTTTGAGCTGATCCCACTTACATCCTGCTGCTGTTAATACTCAGTGAAGCGCACCAAATTGGCAGCTTAAATTAGTGTCGATCCTTTTTGCATAATGTTTGTTAAGACCTGGATGTTGCCTGGATGTTTTGGAAAATAATAAAAGTACTTAGAACATGCTTTAGGGGCTTGGGCTGTGTGGTTTTGATATTTTCAAAGTAAGTCAAGTACAGAATATATCCAGTCTTTTCTTTTGAATTAAGATGCTTTACCGGTTAATCAACATTGTCAGTCGTAAGTTCCTTAACTTCAGCCCTCCACTCCGTTTGAGTACATGATCCTCACCACCATCATCGCCAACTGTATCGTCCTGGCTCTGGAGCAGCACCTTCCTGGAGAGGACAAAACTCCCATGTCTAAGAGACTGGTGAGATACTCACACGTCAGCACATGCAACAGTACTTTTTGCACTTTTCTGTCACCATGATGTGATTACACAAGAAGTCCCAGCTGCCTCTGATGGAGCCTACGGATCCTCAGAAAACCCAGACCTGACACATAAACTTATTATCACTCTTGCTTTGCATTCGCAGGAGAAAACAGAGCCGTACTTCATCGGGATGTTCTGTTTTGAAGCCGGGATAAAGATCATCGCCCTCGGCTTTGTTTTTCATAAAGGCTCTTACCTGAGGAACGGATGGAACGTCATGGACTTCATTGTGGTCCTCAGTGGGTGAGTCGAAAAGTGTGTGCATGTGTGTGTGGGGGTGGGGTGGGGGTGGGGATAGTGGTTCTGTGAGATTTAAAACAACCAGTGTTTTGTGGCTCCCAGTTGTTTCTAGCTGGTTTGGTGGCTCAAGTTTCCACACAAATGAAATGTTCTCGGTCCATTTTGTCACGATGAAGACATGCTGTCTGTCGGACTCCTTATACACAAAAACACATGTCATCAGCCCTCTGATCTTGTAGTTGATTGAGATTAGATTCATTTCAGAAAGCAGTTCACACATGTCTCCAGATGCTGGATGCTGCACCCTTTACTACTGTCCTCATTTAAAGTCTTCATGTGTTTACTATCAGCGCTTCGTTTCCTGTCGAGGGGAGGATCAGAGGGTTAGTGTGTAATATCAGTTTGCATTTTCATAAAGATATGTACATGTGTACATCTGTGTATAACTAGCCCACAGCACAGGAGCTATGTATGGCATCAGTGGTTCTGATAGGGGCATCAGAATCAGTTGCTCACTCCACCTGGAATGACGTTTGTTCTAGTAAATCATAAATAAACTCTCACATGATACTTTTCTTATCAGTCTGGTTTCATCAGATACTTCACCTATTGCTGAATATATCCGTCCATCCTTCTCAGTTTTTATTCTGCCATTTATTAATTCATTCAATACCTAAAAGTTGCTGGAAAAGGTCCACCTAGTGAGACTGTGGCCAAAATCGCACCATCTTCATTTTTCACTTTGTAAACGCTCAATAGTTGAGAGCTTAATTACTAGAAAGCTACAGTTTGAGACACAAATAACTTGCTATCATTGGCTAGAAACAACCTGTTTTTCCCTGAGCAACATGTTGGATGAAGCTGAAGTCGTATTACGAGCAGCTGTGGACTGCTGTGTCACAGCTTGTAAACCGTCACCACACTCATCAATAAACTGGCAGTTGAAGTCCACCTGACTCGTGTCACATTAAAGGGCGTTTTACAGCGGACAGCTTCTCAGCAGAGGCAGGGGCGTCGGAACAGAGCGAAGGAATGTTGTTGGTTTTAAAGGAGGAGCTTGATGAGAGAGCAGATTAACCTCAACACCTCACACCTTCACACACACACACACACACACACACACAAATGAAATATTAATCAATTCACTGAAGTACAAAGGGCGGCAGACAGGGTTCTTAGAGAATTCTACATGATTCGGGCTGTTCAATAATTGATGAGCCGAACTCAGGCTTCTTAACAATACTCCACGCGGTGTTGGAGAGGGGGGGATGGAGAGAGAAGAGAGAGAATGTTGTGGAAGCGGTTCGGAAAGCTTCCTGCCCCTCGAGCCTGTTGAAGAGTTGACGTACGGTCGAGGACGGTCGACCCCGCGACGTGCCGCTGTACGACCAAAATTAGAAGCTTAATTAAAACACAGTGAGACCGACACATGCTAATGGTTCTAATCTCACCTGCTTGAATGAGGACAGGAAATGAACAAGGCCTTCCAGCGCTGTTACAGGACTTTACCTTTTGTGTGAACTCTTTGATTACAGACATGCAGCAAGAAGCAGTGTTTTTGGCTTCTCCTGGTGCAGGTGTCAGCATCATCTCATTAAAACTCAAACGCAAAATTCGCCCATTCATTTGTTTAACTATTATTTGTTGTTCTAAGACAAAACAGTGGCCCTCTCTGGTCCTTTATGTGCCGCTCCCCGTTGTGATTTAGGGAGGAGACGCGCTCGATCTGGACGAAATAGCCTTCCAGGTCTAATTTTATTAATATTCGGCATGATGAAGTGCGCTGCAGATAGAGCCCTCTCTAAATTATCATTCTGGCCACAGCAAAGATAAATGAATGAAAATGTTCCTGCGCCCCCCTCTCTCTCTCTCTTTGAAACACACTCACCTACAGGCCATCACTGGAGGTTTGCAACCTTATTAGCGACTGAATGAAGATTATGATATCTGCTGATACTATTAGCTGAGTCACCAGTTGCTGTCTATCAGTGAGTAATTAGGAGGCTTCTGCAGACTGGAAGGAGAGAGCGTTACAAATATGCAACAGACACAGACCTCCCAACATGTTACCCACACACGGTATGCATGAGAACATTATCATCAGTGTAAGGTTTATTATTAGCATTATTAACAAAAAGCAATACTTGAAGGTAGGAGCACTTCCTATACTTACTTTGTAAGATGTGGTGCTCGGAGAAAAAAATCAAGGCACTCGCTTTTTGAAACAACAAGAAGGCCTTAAATGTCACAGTATGGTTATGTTAGACCTTAAATCCAACTGTGACAGCATCAAGCCTCCCTCTCTGGCACCAAATATATTTGCATGTAGAGTTATTTGTCCATCTGTTCTCATATTGGCTTGTCAAGCATTTTATAACGCTGTTGAACAAAATCCATTTCATCCATGAAAGTGCAACGAAACATTTTAGTTGCATTTAAAATTGCCAGGGGGGACATTTAGATGAAAGCGCGAGTGAGAAAAACGACTAAACCCAAGGGCTGAACAGCAGCAAAAAGATCTGAAAAGATCCTATTGGAGAGTCAAGTTAAGTCAATTCTACATATTTAGGGGCATTTTTTGATGCATTTATTTTAAGTGAGAGGAGCGAGATGATGGGGAATAAGGACAGACAGATGGGGAATGATGTGAAACAAAGGTGGTGGTAGAAGAGACTGTAGTACAAGTTGTGCTCGTAAAAATGAAACTCTTTGTGTTGAGATTTTGAACAACCATTGATGATAGAAACCCAAACCCCAAAGTACTGTTTTTAAGTATAATTTTGAGGGTTCCTATGTAATGTCCTCCTTAGATAGGGAGGACCTCCCCTGGAAAACAGCAAGAACTGTCTGAGGAAGGACCCCTCTGCTACAGAGGAGAGATACTGTGTTAAAATGATACTGTATAGACACAGCTGACAGAAGTATCAATAGAAAATAGAATCACAATGTGGGGAAACAGAATTACAAGTGTATACAGTGTTGACATGAAAAATAAGGGTCAGAGAAGATATGAAGCAACTTCAGCTCACAAGGCCAATTGTGCAGTGTGATTACGGGTCACCTAAAAAAGGCGACTACACTGAGTCACCAGTGTATTAGTTATACCTGTGTAATCCAATGCAATTCGGCACAATCGCCTCGCAGCAAATCCTGTCATCTGTGACGCTTATAATGTGCAGGTTTGTTAACATTGTGTCAGAGAAGTGTAGCCTGCCCTGAGCTGACTCAGACATTACAGAGTGAGTCAGGCAGGAACCCCACTTTAACCGCAATGACAGACTTGGTTATTGTGGCGGAGAGTTAAAGAGATATTTATAGTGTTTGTCTTTACATAATCAACCAAAGGGTTGTCAAGTTTCGTAAATGGAGCCTCATAAAGTGAATTTAATTTCCAGTTTAGGGTGACATCCTTTATTAATGTTGTGTTAGTGGGAGGTTGTGACTCTTCCAGTCATGTTAATCTGTGTGCCAGAGTGAGGAACATCTTCTTCAGTTGTCAAGGAAAGCCCTGCAATGCTGTATTCTTCATGGCTGCAGACGTTGGCTTCAGGTGGAAATGGCTAACTTGGTTAGAAATTGTTGTGAGGTGGACTTACGCACCTTCGGTTTCTTGTCCAGTGCAGGCTCTCTGACGAGTTAAATAAATCTGACGTTAGCCCCCAAGATGTCTGCTTTAAAAATACAGGTTGCATTTTTTTTCATCACTCGCCACTGATCTCTGCCTCTCTCAGACAAACATGTTGATTAAACATAAGCAATGTCAGCTTAACAACCAACCGAAGAAGAAGAAGAAGAAGCAGAAGAAGAAGCTCCTCCTCCTGACAAACTCCTGATTATGCTCTGTCCCTAATGTCCACATCGCACTGCATCTTAAAATCAAGAAATTCCCACACTTCTAGGAGATAATGTGTACATTTTGAACTTGAATTTTAATTTTGAAGTCTGTCCTGTCCCAGTGCCCCAAATACTGACACTACTAGATCAGGTTCCCCCATGTGTCCCAGACTATCAGTCAGACATTTAAATATAAAGTCCCACAAGCTGTATAATTTTGGGCACGGCCAGAACGTGTGCCCTGACGAGGCAGCAGGTATTGCAGAAACGTTTTGCCCGTGGACGCAAAAACACGCGACTGTTAGCTGAGTCCACAAAGCATGTGAACCCCTCCGCAGTGGATACTCCTGACTCACTCAATATTAAGTGTGAACACATATAATTATGGAACCATTTGCTAACAGCGTCGACGCTGGAGGCAATGATTAGCTCAGCGATCTGCCTTGGTGTTTCAAGATGGCCTGTGTTACACAGAGAGAGCGAGTGGGAGGCTGGTATGAAAAACCAGATGGTACTTGCTGTTTCCTTTAAGGCTGTTATCGTGTAGCCGAGGACTGATGTGACTGAAATTCAAACAGAGGGGCTTTCTCAGGTCGTCACACATGCCACACCAACCAGCCACCAAGGCTAAAGTTGTGAAGGAAAGTCCAGAGGGGGGCGAAAAAACATGACAGGAGGGAAGCAAAGCAGAGAATAGAGAAGAGATAAAGCTGGAGGAAGTAAGAAGGATGCCTCTAAGCGTAATCGTACGTACTAATTGGCACCTTGGCAGTCGCATTCGCTGGCAAGCCCTCCATTAGACTGGCAACAGTTGGCAGAGGGAGACGCCCACCAAGGGATTGTGTCACCACGATGTGCCAGACACTTCGCGGGGGACATGGAGCGAGAGGGGGAGAGATGGGGTTAGCTCAGAGGGAGTTAATGGGCGTAGTGAAGAGGAGGCTGGGAAAAAAAAAAAAAAGAGCATTTCAACCTTTTCTTTCAGAGAACTTCAAGAACACAGACGTGTCTGAAAAATCTGTTGTTCCTCTCAACGCTGGATACTAAGTTTATTCTGCCATTGTATCAAGTGAATACCAAAGAAGTTACATTTCAGATCACAAAAGAGAACGGAAGGAAAATCGATCAGGCAAACTCGTGAACAGAGGAGAGGGGAAAAAAAAAAAACAGACTTTAATGAGAAGCTTGTAATTGGAAAAGGCAAAGAAAACAGAGAGGAGAGAGATGGATGCTGAGAGGATTAGATGACACAACAAGGCTTCAATCTCGCCCGTCTCCAGAGAACGTTGAGAAATTTGAGAGGTTTGTTTGTCATGAAGTTGTTAACATAAAGCTAAAGACAAAGAGTCTTTTCGTCTGAATGTGCACGATTTTTAAAAAAAGGCCTCAAGCATTCACTCCTCATTTTGCTGCGATTAAACTGTTTAACAAGTTAAACTTGCCGAATGTGAGAATATATATTTTTATCTGTTTACAATTTTCTATTCTAAAGCATTTTTATACAAAGTAATTAGTAGAGTGAGGACAGGAAGAGGAGAGAAAGGGATGGGAGATGGCCTGCAACAAAGGCTCCCATGGACTTTGAGGACACCCCGAGAGCCTGGATTTTAAAAAGTAAATCAGATAATCCGCTCAGTGAAACAGCAAAAATCCATTCTCTCCCTATGTTACCGCTGATTTAATTTATTCTTTAGCTGCTTTGGAATCAATTAAAAGCGACAGTCTCATTTTTTTAAAGTTCTGTATTTTAATCTTTGGTGCATGCCTTGTCATCTGGCTAACATGAGATGGAGTTGGTGGAGTCGTCTAGGACCTTCTACGCCACCAGTATTAATCACCAGAGAGGCAGTGTCCTCTTGTGAACAGATACTGTAGATGCTGCAGCCATCCGTCTTTATTCCTCACTGGGTGTCAAAACTGGACCATTCCAACTCAACGCTAACATGAGAGCTTCTCATCGATCACACCCCTCCTGATATCAGCCTGAAAGACAAATACAAACAAAAATATGATTTTCATAGTACGGGACTTTTTTTTTTTTACTGACACTGTTCATTTATCATTCAACTAGCTTGATTCCATAAATCCTAAATAAAGGCATCAAAAATAAAGTGACAGAGGAACAACCTCAATGACAGAAAGGCGTCACCACTTGCTTTGTGTCCGTAAGCAAATTATCCGTCTGTAGGCTGTTTGTAGATCATACACCTCCTCTATAATAGAGGCTTTTTAATATTCATGTGTGTGTGTGTGTGTGTGTGTGTGTGTGTGTGTGTGTGTGTGTGTGTGTGTGTGTGTGTGTGTGTGTGTGTGTGCATTCGTGTGTGTGAACCAAATGTGCCACTACTGCATGTCTTTTAGCCAACAGCACCTTCTGTCTGTTTGGCAGTCATACACCTGGTAGAACTGTCACACACACGCACACGCACACACACACACACACACACACACACACACACACATGCACACATGCACACACACACACACACACACAGGCTGATACTTTAAAACACACACATGCAGATACACAGACAGACCTGTCCTCGCCAATCTTATTTCCCATCTGTCGTCTGATCGATTGATGAGTTCAGACACAGCCGGGGTGGATATGTCCCCCTGAGCTGTTACCGTGGTGACTGAGGACCCCGCCCCAGGTCAGGCTGTCACTGGCTCCAGTCCTGCTGCTTCCCCGGTCAATGTCACTACAATTACACAAAAACACGATAGATTTCCTCATTGTGCGGTGGGGGAATGTGCTTATACACCTCCTTTCTGCATGTGTGTGTTTGTGTGTGTGTGTGCGTTTGTCAGAACAAGCCATCACTTCACTTTCACTTTTCAACATCTTTTTTTTTTTTTTTTACAAATCAAACCAAATGAAACATGAATATGTGCGTAAGAAAGAGAGCGTGTAGCGAGTGACATCCTCTGAGTAAAAGTGGTGTTTTAGCTGTGACCCTCAATTAAGTCAGTGAATAATGATGATGGTGTCGAGGGGAAATGACAGCCTAACAAGCTCACTCTCTGTCACTGCATGCCCTCCCTCTCGTTCTCTCTCTCTGTCTTTCTAAAAAGGCTGAGTGGGCCGTGAAACATAGACGATGTCGAGGGCCTTTATGCAGTCTGGTCTGGTTTCTGAACAGAGAAGATGAGGTGCTGCACTGAGATGAAAGCGCTCCTGATGTCAGCTTCAGCCCAAGTCAAATTAAATGAAGAACAAAAGAGCGCTGAGCGGAATTTCTCTTGAACGTTCCTCAATTCTCTCTTCAAATTGGACTTCAGTTAGACTTCCCTTTTGTGAGAATTGTATTTACACATGGAGAAAATGGCATTGGCAAACACGTCATTTGTTCCTGAACAGACTCTGTTAAGAAAACACACGGGGGAACACGGTTCCCACAACTTTAATTACTGCTGAATCTAGTCAGATGGAGTTCTGAATGAAATTACATGTTTCAGAGGGCAGGTGTCAGCGCTGGGCAGGCTGCACTGTACTCCGCACAACCAGTCAGAGTTGTAAAGACGGTGTTCTCCTCACAGTGAGACAGGCTGATGTTCACATCCTGCGCCGGATTCATTACAAAGTATCACATGATGTGTGTCATCTGGATTTCAGGAGACGTTCTGACAGTCGTATGCAAATAGAGTCCTGTGGGGCCAAATCTGGCTGCTGAAACAACATTTTTGCCCGGATAAAAGTCTCACTACATCAAACCTTTAAAGCGGTCGTCCACCATTTTGGGGACATTTGGCAGCAGTGGCAGAGCAACAATGGACAAAACCATATAAGACACAGGATAAGTTGAAGCTGTGGTAAATTTCCACTATCAGGGTAATCCTGGATAACCTCACATCAGTGACAACATCCTTTCGCTAAAAAGGATGTTCAAGAGCCGTGTGTCCTGTCTGTGATGCAACAAAAACATTTGTTTGTGCACAAAATGTAAAGTAAAGTGATTCCAGTATGTTTAAGTGACATTTGAAATCAGTTGACAGTTATCGGGATAACATTGTTAATTGTGGTAATCGAGGAATACCTACCGTATCTTTTTCCATCCACTTTTCCTCTGCTTTTTTCTTTTTCCATTTGCTTCCTCGCTTATGTGACAGTTTGGTGCTTGTATTGGTAAAACAAATGGATACAATTCAAATCAAATCAGCTGTTGTCTTCCATACCACAGAGAACACAGCTGAGAACTGTGGCTCATTGCTCGATCTAATTGCTTCTGTCAACAAAAATGTGAAAACAAATGCACGACCAAAGGTTCAAACTTTTCATCTTGATTCTGAATTAAGATAATTGCTCCTTACTGGTGCTAAAGTCAAAACACAGTGGGATGCAATATTTACATGTCTGCCGGTTTATTGTTTTAGCCAGCGCTTCTGAGAAGCATCAGAATCAAGTATCAGCGTCGTTGGAGAAAAAGAAGCTTGTGCCCTGTTGAAGCCACAGTTTCTTTGCAAACAGTCCACAAGGCAGTCTCAAGCAAGGCTAATTTAGAGAGATTGTTTTTGGACTTTTTGCGACAGCAGCTAACACTCATGTGCGTCTCCTCTCTCTACCTGGTTACAGGCCAAGGATGTTGAGAATTACTGGAGCGGCTCTGACAAGCAGCGAGATTGAATGGATGAGTGTCCAGAGGGGAGGGATGTTAAGTGCACCAGAGAGAGAAATTCAAGACAGCAGATCCAGTGTGGAGTGCTTCTTGGTCCAGTCTGCTGTTATCAGTGGCAGGACATGAAGTCAGATTTAAGGCAAAAAGTGATCTATTGTGGGTTTTTTAATTTGCACCAGTGCTGTCAACGAGATCACTGCAGAATGCAGTCAAACAGCAAAGCTCACCAATAGCTTCAGGCCATGTCCACATATATACGTAGTGTTTCTTAAAATAAAGCTTTCCCTGTTGGTTACAACCATTTGTACACATGTAACCAGTGTGTTAGGTCAGTGTAAAGGTCGTTTTCAGTGTTATCCTCTTTAAAAAATAGATTTTTGGAACCAATGACGCAAACGCGCATTCACATTTTTATCAAGTCTTATCAGCGTCATTGGCAAATGTGAACTGGGGTCATATGTGCATTGATGGGATGGATGTTTTTTACCTAGAAGTAACTGTTGTTGTTTCCGTGATATCACGATGATCCAGTCCATAGGCCTCAATCTACTCAATCTAAAATGGCACTGATAATAAATTATGCAGAAACTATTAAGCTGAACTACACAAATGGAGCATGTTTAACTTCGAGTGGTGTCGAGTGGTCTCAGCAAACTTACATTTGTGCTCAGTGTGCTCAGATCCCTCGTCTGCATCGGGTGCTCTTACTCTGTTATGATTTGTAGATAATAAAGGCGATAATATAGTCCGAGGCAGACATTGAATAAAGCACAGGGGTCGCCAGAGGAGGTCGTCACGTTCTGTCAGTGTCACCACAGAGTCAGCGCTGAAGCGGCTTCTTGAGCAGTGCTGCTGTCAACGTCGTATCGTTGCCAACAAGCAGCGTGTTGCTTTGGCTTTCACTGGTCGCAAGAGACAGAGGAGAGACGAAATATGCATTCACATTAAATTATATTTATTTATAGATGATATTGTTGATACATGTGATCATGACACGTATTGTCTCTAGATGGTTCGATCAAAACTTTAGTAACTATAAATTTACCGTCTGGTGATCATGATTATTAGTAAAGTGTTACAGAGGATCAGGATACTTCCTCCATTTCTGCTGAGAATCAAAATCCTCTAAACACCAAAAACAGCTGAGTCCAAATTCTTTCTTTTCTGTTCAGCTTGCTTTGCTATTTATTTCATTATATGTTTTATATATGTTTTATATATGTTTATGTTTTTCTCAACCTTTGGCTTTATGATTCAGCAGTGTTCTCGCCTTTCCTGTGATAAGGCTTATTAAGATGAATAAAGCATGGAGGAAGTTTTGTTGTATTATTACTTAACGTTCTGATTTTCAATTTTATCTGCTCTCTTGTATGCTGTTTGTGAACTTTGTGGCCTGAGGAGTTTGTACGCCAACAGCTCATCTCTGCACAGCACTAAATTAACATTTCACACTCACTCACCCTCTATCTTTATCTTTCCCTCCCTCCCTCCCTCCCTCTGTCTCTCTTTCAACAGATGGCTAATATATCATTTACTCAAATTAATTACTCATTCTGCCAAAGAGCAAACATTTTAGCTAACTGACACAAACCAACGTGCACGCCGATACTCAACTGATTCACATTAAGCCAGGCCGGAGTCTCAGGCTGTTGATATTAGGAGAAGTAACATTTGATCTTGCATAACAACTTGAATGTCTTGAGTGTAAACGTAGGGGGGGTTCAGTGTGTGTGTGTGTGTGTGTGTGTGTCAGGGAGAGTAAAAAGGATGAGGGGGGAGTTAAAAATGAGAGAGAGCGCACTGTAGGAGGCAGAGAGGCTTATATTAACCAAACCATCCAGAGCCGCACTGTAGGAGTTGCTCCACACAATTCCTTATGCTGTCAAGACAATCTGCTGTACACACACACCACCCACTGTACTGTGGGCCACCACAGCAGTTATACTAATTCATCGTCCTGCAGAATCAGGTGGGAAGTGTGTGAATTCTCACTGCGTGTTGAGAGCAGCTGCCTGCTTCTTATAACTCAACAAACTTTATCAGGGCTCCAAAGTGAAATTCTGTCTTTAAATCAATGGATTTTTCTGGAAAACGACCACAATACCTAAAGGATCAGTCCACCCAAAGAAGAAAATTCATTAAAGCCACTGATGGAAAGTCGGATGAAGCTTAGTAGTCCACGAAACATCTCTGGAGCCTCACAGAAAAGCAGTGTCCTCCTTAACATCTGAAGTAGATAGGGACATTGAAATGTAGAAAAAAAAATGAAATGAAATTTTTTTTGAAGTGCTCCACATGGTTCATCTAACGTAACCCAAAACCACCCTTGATGTAAAGTCAAACTCGTGCACACACTTCAGGCAGGCTGCGTGCTAACTTTTAGCTTAGCAGCTACAGTGAACTGGCTTTAAAAAGCACACATCAGAGAGGGGATCAGTAGGTAATAACTTCATTTTCATGTTTGGGCAAACTTATTCTTTGATGTTCACTTAAGCAACTATTTCGAGCCAGAAAAAGTTACTGATGGACACAAACCGAGTTCTGGAACTACTGCCGATATCATCAGTCAGAAGTGACTGTGGCCCTGAGGTTAGAATGCTCTCTGTCATATGTAGGAGCCTTTGTGGCAGATTTTCCAGTCTCTTCTGTTTGAGGGAAGTGGAGCGATTTATGATAATAAAAATCATTGAATACAGCCTGAAGCATGAAAAGATATCAAGACGAACAGTGGAGGATGCTAATAAATCACCGTGTAACAGCAGGATATAATAAAACATATAGATAAAAACAATAACTTAAAAACCCTCAACAGGGTGGAAAGTTGACGCCTGAAGACAAAGAAGAAAAAAACGGCATCATTCATTGGCGTTAAATCCATCCATCCAGAGTGCTTTATTAATATATTCTTTCATGGTAACAAATGCTAAAAAAACCCAGACCAGAGAGATAAACGTCCTCTGCACTAATGTTTGCTTTCACCTTTAGTCTGTGATCATACTGACGCAGTTTATATCCACATGTTTCTTCATGTTCACTCTCTGCTTTAAAGACCTTTCTATTTAATATTATATCAATACAGTTGAGCTCTACCATCTCATGGTGTCTGTTGCTGGATCCTCTCTGCCTGATGCAATTTGGTGCAAGTCATGCCACTGGATTGCGCACACTGAAGCGTGTTGTTGCTTTTTATTCACTGGAAAACCTCCGAGAAGTTAAATTTACAAGAGCTAATAACAATATCAGGATCATCTCTATTTGCAAATCACCAGATAGCCTCTAAAGAAGTCCTCCAGCTGACCTTCACACATAAAATCACCAGAATAGTCTGTTTTCCCTGTAGATGGATCAAGGTTATGTGTGTGTTGGTTGGTTGGTTAGTTGGAGCAGGATTAAACAAAAACTGCTGTACAGATGTACATGAAACGTGGATGGAGGATGGCTCTTGGCCCAGAATGGACCGCATTAACTTTTGGTTTTGATCGAGTCAGTATTTCTTACTTTCTTTAATGTTGCAAAATAATATGTTTTTCAACACTTTTGATGATTTCTCAGAGAATAACGCATAGATGTCACGATTTTTAGCGGTGTTTAACAGTGTCTAATTGTGAATACAATAGGGGCTGTTGGACCTTGGCAGAGTTATCTAGTTTGACGTGCCATTTCAGGAAAACACAGGTTTAATCTGTTACTTCTGATAATTGCTAGATTTCATTTACATGAGCCAGCATCGGGGCCCTACATTGTGCACGCTGGTTCACTAGGACACTTAAAGACCTCGCACACCCACACAGATGTTTTTTTTTGGAGTGAAAACACCTGTGTGGATGCCATGTGAGGAGGAGTGAGGGGGCTTTAATGGAAGAAAACCATGATTAATGTTAGTAACGCCTTTGATTTTCAAGCTGTGATCAACTAAAGTGTATGAAGCTACAACAGTTTCTTGGGGCCTTTCAGCCAACAGTGAATGTGCTGTTGTTTTGTTCGTTTGATATATTATAGTCCGTATCATGTCAGTGCCACTTCTCTTTACAAATCACTGGTTCTCAGTGTATTTGCTTGTGAACACAACCACTGCTCTCACTCCACCACAGCATGCATTTTCACAGCGTCACAGTCATTCAGGGAAAGAGCAATTTTCTCTTTGTTTGATCTGATTCAGTCCATTTAATCGTAAGCTGTTTCACAAGATAAAAGTAACGGTGAGAGGACATTCAGAAATGTTTTTTATTATATTAACATCTTGTGATACACAAACCTGTTTTTGCTGAGAACCAGTGGAGTAATAATAACACCACTACAATAGCCAGGTGTGCTTATATCATATTGGTTAGCAGCTTGACAGTGACACGGAGCATAAGTCACAACGTTATCAGTATCACAGCATGACGGCTGTCATGACAGATTTGTCACGCAGTGGAAAGCTGTCAGTTCTGCACGGTATGTCAGTGTTACTCACTTACCATGGCTGACAACTCTGACCGAGGCATCGGCTCAGCTCACAACACAGTGTTTCTCACTGAACGCCTGCAGACATGAGAAGCTGGACAAAGATGTGACAGCCAGAGGTGACTAAAAGCGACTTTATTTACTTGTGGAAACACCAGGCACCTGTCAGACAGGTGTTCAGATGAGGAAGGTACCACAAGGATTCACTCAATCCGAGAGGCTCTCATCCCCAAAAAAGCCTAACACAGAGTTTTGTTGACTGTTTAGTATGGATGTGTGAAATGTATTACTGTAATTTTACAGTAAATTACTGACTAACAATTAGAGTAAATTCACAGTTGTATACTGTAATTATTACACATTTGTTTTTAAATCACAGTATATTTTTTTACAATGAAAATACAACATTTTATTGTGAAATTACGTAATTAAAGACAAGCATCTGATGATATTGATAAGCATCTGTAGTTTTTATAAATATACAAATAGAGTTACAGTAAATTTACGGTAATACTACCACAGTGTACTGGGCTTTTAAATTAACCCAACACCATTTTGCTTGTTAGCATTTTAGCCTGTCAGCTTGTTGTTGCATGTGTACCTTGTTGGACCACTTGTTAGCATGCTGTTAGCCTTTTAGCATGTTACCTCGTTTTAAAAAGACTAAATTACCATATAATGCTGTAAACTAATTACAGAATTTCCTTGTCATGTAGCATTTTTACTTTTCTTCAGGGTCGCTGCTTAGATTCATATTCACAGCAGCTTACTGTAATATTCTAAATAATTGCCCGTAAGTAAAATTACAGCAGTTGACTGTGAGAATTTACTGTGAAAACCTGGTGTTTGTTAGCTGTGTAAAACTGGATTCTGAAATGTTTATCAATGAAGCAACATTAAAAATAATTGAAGCTACAGATAATAATGTTTTAAAAACCCAAACGCCAGCAGAAGGAACAATCTGCATTTGACATTTAGTCTGCTATCATCATAACCTCAGTGAATAAATGGTGTTTATTACCACGAGTGACTCCATGAGATCATAAAATAGCCCTAACCTAACACAAACATTAAACAGATAAATGAATAGTTCTACATGAGGGAGGAGGGAAACTACAGGGAGGAAACAAACTGTCTGCCAAATGTTTCATTTGCCGCCAAATCAGCCATGTGTTGTTCTTCCTTTGGCTGATTTACATCTGCCAGTTTCCGTGGCCAACCTTCACCGTCCTCATCTCTGTCATATGTGCCGAGTCCAGACGGCAGCAGTGTGTAGAATAAATGTCATAATGATGACTGCAAAGCAATGTGAAGGAGGGAGTGAAGGTTATTTTATTTTTTAAGCAGTATCTGCATAGAAATTCATTCATTCAATTCTCATTTTTATCTGTTTATCTTTCTTTGATAGAGAAAAATGTTCCAGTTTCAGACAATGATAGCCTTCGAGAGGCTTGTTTAACCAAGAGGTCAATGAGAAATCAGACAGGAGGAAGCAAGTAAACACCGTCTTCATTGTTGCGTGTGAGGAGTACCAACTGAGAGAGGAGAAGGGAGAGGTTGGACTCTCAAATTGTTGACTGGCAATCAGACCAGAGCAGGTTTCACCAGAAGGGACGGGACAAAGAAGAATCCCAGACGCTTCTTGTGGCGCATAAGCGAAAATTGAGAGCGATCATTTTTGTACGCATCCGTGCATTGTTTTGTAGGAAAATGATACACCTTCTGCCTTACCTGCTGTATATTGTATTAGTGTAACTCTAAACTAATCCACAGTGTACTGACACTGAGCCAATACCAAGACTTAGAGGGTGTCTGACCAAAACCGAGACCAAGGCAGGACAAGACTGAGTCAAGACCAAGAACGGTAGGAGGCATTTTTCTTTGCTGTCTATCAGCAAACAAATACAGACTT
Organism: Acanthopagrus latus; assembly: GCF_904848185.1. Classification (NCBI taxonomy): domain Eukaryota; kingdom Metazoa; phylum Chordata; class Actinopteri; order Spariformes; family Sparidae; genus Acanthopagrus; species Acanthopagrus latus. The sequence continues at coordinate 14,229,000 of NC_051049.1, read as the reverse complement.
TCACAGAAGAGTTGAAAGCAACATAACCGCTTTTAATCCACACCACTCATCCATGTTTTACCATCTACCTAACCAACTATTTTTTCTTGCAATGATCAGGTGTTCTCTGAAACTCTTGCCCTCCAATAGAAACCAGCATTAAGTACAAAAGGTATCAGACAATTCACTGATATCCTTGCAGTTGGGGTTTTGAATGGTAGAGGAAATAATGCTCTAGTCCTCAATGTCTTGAGACCAAGATCAATCTCTGGTACTACAACACTACGTTTTATGCTTTAATGGCTCAGACAGTCACAATATATGTGAATTTGTTATCCTCTTCAGCACCATTGACAGCTCTTCGCATGTACTTACGCAGCATCAGCTTGAGAGAAGAATAGTCAATATGTGAAGCAAATACATTTTTATTTGGTATTTTTCCCATGAATTGCAAAGCTGTGATAGAAACCCCATCCACAGATGGAAACATTTTATGTCCAAATTGGCTGTGCAGGCTGCCTCTGCTTTATTAGTGTGACGGGGAGATTGACCTCCAGACAGCCACACAAGAGCGTCACAGACAGAGAACTGGCTGCAGACTTTATCTTCAGCTCTTATCTGCAAGTGTGCACACATTGGATCTTTGCACTCCGACTTAAACAGGCAATGCTCAGAAGTCAGCGAAAAGGAATTTTTTTGAGTTTTGCATATAATGGTTGACTTCATGAACATCCCTTTCTTCAAAACTGCTCCACAAGCGTTCGTCATGGTGAAAACAGGGCCCAGGACATCCACTGAATAACAGAGGGCTAAATGAGGAAGCCATTTTTAGCCCCTCTATCCCCCGGTCTCCATAACAACTAAAGAGCAGCCAGGACTGACTAATGGTCTGAAGAAATATTGAGAGATGGAGGAAGTGGGGGGTGAAATGACAGAGGTGGCTGAAAGGCAGCAGAGGGAGGGATCAGAGTAAAAAGGGGGGGGGGGGCTGGCGAAAAGGAAAAAGTGAGAAGAAATTAAGTGATTTTGGTGAAAAGGGGGGAAAATCCAAAGGGGAGTGGTGAGAGGTGTGAAACTCGTGAGGATAATTCTATTTCTATATTTGTGTGGATGAAGGGGAGCTATTTCAGTCTTTCTCTCCCTCTCTCTGTCTTTCTTTCTCCTCTTAATTAAATAAGATGACGCTGAGTCTCCGAACACTACAGACGGGACTAATTCTCACCGCTGTATCACAGGAATGTAATTGGGCCTGTTTCTCCAGCTGTGTGATGATCAAGTGTGCTATCATGTCAATGCAAATGACTGCGCACAAGGACGGTTCTTCATCCCTCTACCGTGCAGAGATCATGTGTTTACAGAGCTGCGATCCTTCACGTAATTTGCCTTTAATGCCTTTCGTAGTAACCAAAGCAAATAATCACAGCGTTACGTGATGCGTTTTTCAGGGTCAAGGGGAGGTTGAGCCGATCCCAGCTGAAGTCGCCAGTTCATCACATAAAGGGACAAACAGCCACTTACACTGACATTCAGACCTATGGACGATTAAGTTTGACCAAGTTTTTTTGCATGTCTTTGGACTGGACAGACACGGGGAGAACATGCAAACTTTTTTTGCACTGGGACCCCAAAATACTCTTTTCCCATAAGTTTACATTGTGAAAGAAGCGACTATTAAACTGAACATATTTTTCAGAGCGTCACAACCCTCCGCAAAATGACTCTTTTTCGCCATAATAATTTTAGCCATTCAGTTTGATAATATTCAGAGTCTAGAAGAGCTACCCAATTAGATTATTTTGTTTCCATTGTTAGAGGGGCAGCAAGATCTGGTTAATTTTATACCCAGGAAGTCGAGCTTTTTTGGCTTCATGCACCACTGAGGAGCTTTCATAGCAATGAACGGGGCTCCGCCTCCGAAAGCTGATTCCAGATTATAATTGTTAAATCCGTGGTTACAGCTGAGCTCAGGGAACGTCATCAAGGTTTACATCCCACCCTGTCACAAGCCTCTCGTTTATGACTAGATGCTCGCTCCCTTCTGCACAGTCATACAGCTGGTGGGTCTACTTTGGTTGAAAGAAGGTAAAATATAAATATGAAATATGTTTCTATGTGTATGAAATATGAATATGAAACTGCTCACAACAAGATCTGTAGATGAACTACTACTTTGTGTTTTAGAGGGGAGGAGGGGTGTATCCTCTGATTCCCTGACTTCAAAGTCTTGCGGCTCCATCCTGTAGCCAACAACATTTCTCCAGCTCTCCTGTCATTATTTTACTTTTGTTTTAACCCAACCTCCCCATCTGTCTGTGTCTTTCACTCAGCAGGCAGGTGAGAGGGGATTAAATGTGTGGTCAGGTCAGTGAAACATGGAAAGGCAGAGAAGGAGGTGCGGGTATAATTGGGAGGGAGGCTGAAGTAGGAAGAGGGAGGTGAGAGGACAGAGTTGTGTGGTTGAAGAGCAACAGTTGAGGGTGCAGAGAGGAGAAAGGAAAAAGGACGTAGGAGGGCAGACTAATGAGGAGGCTGAGGGGTGTAGATCACCAGACACTGCTTTTCTTTTTCTCATCAGTCTGAAGTCCGAAGGCCACACAGGACTGTTTGGCGGTCAGGGGAGAGTTGAGGAGACAAAACAAGAAAAAGTAAAAATTGAACATTTGAAGGACAAGCAGAGAAGAGGTTGATGTGATGTGTGCGTGCGTGCGTGCGTGCGTGCGTGCGTGCGTGCGTGTGTGTGTGCGTGTGTGCGTGCGTGTGTGTGTCCACACATGTGTTTGTCCGTGAGCTTCATGTCTCTCCAGCCTAAGGGTGTCCTGCTTTCTCCTGATGGAGCCGCTTTCTTTGTTCGCCTCCTAAATAGCAGTTGTCACAGCCGTCCTCCCACACACGAGGAAACAGCCAGAAGCCCCCAAAAGCCTCCCTGTTGTTGTTTTCTCTGTGTTCTCTGCCTGCTGGAGACCCCTCACGTCCTCGCGCTCCGTATCTAAGCGCTGCAGCTGTCCACCAATACTGTGTGCGGTGGCCTCGGTGTGTTTATGTGTGTGCGAGTCCCCCTTTTGACACACAGCTTATAAAGCGTGAAAATTGCAGTATTCACGTACAGCTGTAAGACAGTGACAGTCTCGCTCTGTGCCTTCCGTCTGTGTGGGTTTACATATGAACATATGGTTTTTGCATTTACCTTTGTAGGATCCTGGCTGCAGCGGGGGCACACATGAACATCTCAGTGGACCTGCGGACCCTGAGGGCGGTGCGAGTGCTCCGACCCCTCAAGCTGGTCTCAGGCATTCCCAGTGAGTACCTCATATGATTTCATCAGTATCTTTATTATCATTTTAGTGCACACAGGGTTATGCTAACACGACATAAAGGTTCAAGTCAGCCAAACCACAAATCGTCGTCTTTCACTTTCCTTGTGGCATCTAGCTGTGAAGATACTGGGCTTAGATATCACAAGTGAAAGTTTAAGTCCCATTGTAATGAGAATGTGGTTTCCTCACAAAACTTATTTATTAGGGCTGCAGCTAACGGTTATTTTATTGATCAATTAATCTGTTGATTATTTTCACAATTAATCAAATAATCATTTAGTCCGTAAAATGTCAACAAATAGTTTTGCTCATCTCAAGCTCCCAGAGACAAAAATGACATCTACAAGTTGTCTCTTTTGTCAAAACAGTAGATAGAATAGAATAGAATAGAATAGAATAGAATAGAATCCTCACATTTAAGAAGCTGGAACCAACAAACATTTGACATTTATGCTTGAAAAATGACTGAAACAATGGAACGATTTTCAAATTAGTTTGCAACTAATTTGCTTTCTTGGAGCTCTTCAGTCAGTATCTGTTCCTTTTAGACAGACTTCTGTCTTCAATATTCACATTCACAGAACCTCACTCAAAAAATAATTCTGCCTAAAACATTTAACTGTTTTAGATAAGTCGAATGTAAAGTGTCACATTTTCATTCACAAGTTCATGATGATCCAATCTCAGTAAATTGAATAACTTCATCTGATTTAAATGAATTAATGTATAAATTCAGTTATTAAAGTTAAGCGGAATTTCTATACAAACTTTTTTTTTTAAATGTTCATTATTCAAGTATTACAAATCATATCATCAATCAAATCATCATACAAATGAGACATTCTGTCTCCTGCAACAAATGACACATCTAGTTTTTTCATCAAATGTTACCCTTCCATTGAGCTTGTGTAAAATAATTAAATGGAAAAAAATGTAATGAAAACACTTAATGTCAATGTTTTAGTTGTATTTAGTTGTCTGATTTTCTTTATAAATCTGATTATTTAATAATTGATATTAAAACAGCTGCTTATCATTTTCTGTTGATGAACAAATCAATGGGTGGTTAATTGTTTCAGCTCCACCAAACAAGCTATTTAAAAAAAATGAAATTGGGTTTAAACGTTGAATATTTCTTGACATTCATACTGTATTTCACACATTTGTACAGAATGAAGTGTGTTTTCACTTGAACTCTGCTGGTCGTTGTCTGCCCTTCTTCCAGGTCTGCAGATAGTCCTGAAGTCGATCATGAAGGCCATGGTTCCTCTGCTGCAGATCGGCCTGCTGCTCTTTTTTGCGATACTCATGTTTGCCATAATCGGCCTGGAGTTCTACAGCGGCAAACTGCACCGCACCTGCAAACCACTGCCAGGAATACTTGGTACACACATACTCACTGCCTATGTCTCTGTAGCACACGGTTACATGCTGCGTATTACACTGTAATAGTAGTTCATTCAGGGAGTAAGATATTTCCATCCAGTGTGTCACATGGACAGAATCGTGACCTCCGTTGATTACTGTTATTCTGATTTTTTATTCATCTTAAGCCAAGATCTAATTTGAATTGCATCGCAAAACAGGAAATTGTCTCAGCACCTCCAACACACACTGATGGCATGGACAAAACAAAAGAGAGCAATTTGTAGAAACGGCCTGAAATGGTTTTGTGAATAATTCATAAATGTAAACAGATCAAAGAATTATTTTTGTGACTATTTTTGCAGTAAACTGTATCACAAAGCTCATTCTGCTGCTGCTGCTGTGTGTGTGTGTGTGCGTGCGTGTGCGTGTGCGTGTGCGTGTGCGTGTGCGTGTGCGTGTGCGTGTGTGTGTGTGTGTGTGTACTATATGTGTGCGGCTCTTTAGGTGGTAGCTCTGTTGTCTTAATCACATATGCATACACACAATAGCGTGCCAGGCTGCACCTGGAGTCTTGATCAAATCAAACTGGCCGTGTTGTCCGGTATAATTAAAACCAACAATTTAGCGAGCAATAATGGTTCATTGTACATTCACAGCTGTCATTAACCTCTGAGCTGCTCCCGTCACACTGAAGCTGAATGGACTCTTGGATAACACGGACAGACTACAGTGAAAATTATCTGTCACTGAGTTACAGAGTTACTGTTCAGACAGGCACTCTGCAGCAGGGCATTCCAAAAATAATAAACTCTAGATGAACTGTTAATAAGTGACACATAAATGATTCATTATCCCTAACAAGGCATTGTTCTCACTTTAGGTCCCATAGCTGAGAATAGTACAATAATACATTTCTAATTGGATTCCAAATTAATTGTTTTTTGATTTTTTTTTTTTTTTTTTGAGAATCATGTTGGCAAAATTTCTACAGAGAAATGAGTATACTCCCCTGGTGAACATCAGCCGGCACTGAGGGTGATGTATTCAGTATGCCACTGACTAAAATCAGCACTCACCATAGACTCTGGTTCCTTCTGTTTTCCCTCCTGCGTCTTTGCTTTTTCACATCTGTTCTCTGTACATTCATGACACGAGCAAGATTAATGATTAATCTAAGCATCCTATTCTGACTAATACGGACCTTATGACCTGTCAATTTTCCCCTTTTATACGGACCTCTATGTAAACGTTACGGTTTGCACTTGGTGTTCTGGAGCTTAAAGCCATCAAAATGAAAGATTACGAGTCTCTACTAAGTTGTTGGATGCATGATAGCTTTCAAATTTTAGTGGTAACATACCGTACCGTAACTTTTTGATGCAAGGCAGAGTCATGTAACATCTCCTGATCTGTGCATCTTTCTGTTCAGCAAATCAGACAGTTGACCCCTCTGAGGTGGAGTTCCCGTGTGGCGTGCGTCAGTGTCCCGCTGGCTACAACTGCAGCGATAGGTGGATCGGCCCTAATTACGGCATCACTCAGTTTGACAACATCCTGTTCGCCGTTCTCACTGTCTTCCAGTGCATCACCATGGAGGGATGGACCACTGTACTCTACAATGTAAGATGGTGCTCACACACACACACACACACACACAGGTGCCACTCATAATATTTTTGTGGGTAGCTGCAAATTATTGAGGTGCAGCAGTTTTTTGTCAGACTCCATTAAGCCTAATGAACAGAAGCGGCTCCGGCTTCAGTACGCTGATGGCTGTTGAGTGGAGGTCTGCAACCCCCGTCTGTGTGTGTGGATCAAGAACTTGAGGTTACCGGGCTGTGATTTTACTGTTGATACTGCAGATTGTTGGTTCCTGTTTTGCTCTCATCTTGCCTTTTTTTCCTATTCCATCTATACAGAGAATTGTATAACCTTCCACACCTTGCTACGAGACCTGAATAGAGATTAGACTGCCCACTCGAACTCTCTAGTTAACAAACACAGCACGCTTCAGAATCCCTAGGAAATGTAGTCTAAACCCTATTCTCAGCACTGTATGAATACAAAGAACAACAGAACAGTGTCTGCTTGAACCATCTCTCTAACAGTCTTTTCATTCTTCCTCTTTCATGTGATTTATTGGCTCATTTGTATTTATTGTGACCGAGGGTGCGTAGTGTTGTTGTCCTGCTTGACAGACATCAAGATTTCTTGGTTCACATCACAGACTGTTAGAAGAATGAAGGCTGGGATGAGTCAGAAATGCAGTTGCTCTGTGGGATTGATTGACACCAAAAGTTTTTTATGCTCTTTGGCCAAATCCCATTGTCCCCCCCTTGGGCCTTTAACCCCGAACCCTCATGGACTTCAGCTGACGTCACCTGGCAATTTTTTTGGAGTGAGAAACGCTGCAAGAAACTGAAATAGGAATGAACAGCACTGCGACATTTCACTTTACCTTTTGGGTTTGGGACTTTCTATTTTGTGTTGGCCACAAAGGGCACAGAACTTTTGCGAGAGAGCCCACACACACTTCACAATCTGACTGCATAGCACAGCCCTAAACCCATGGAAACTTAGCAGGAATGAGCCTCAAAATCTGTAAGTCTGTGAGCATGGATATTAAGATTGGGCCTTGAAATAAGACTCATGTAACACCATATCAAACTGCATCTCAGCGAGCTGAGTGTTGGAGCCAGAAAATGTTGTCACCAGTGATGTTCAGACGGGGATGAGATGCTCGACTGTGCTGCATGAGCATCTTTGTCAGAGTGAACCGAGCAGGGAGGCAAGCGCACAAGGACAGCATGTAGAGAGAGAGGGAAGCAGTGGCACCATTTGCTAATTTGATAAACCTGTTGCCTGCATGACCATCCAACAGATCTAGTCCAATCATATTCTCACTCTGGCTGCAGCTGAATAACAAGATCCTGCTCAGATAGGAACACCGTAAAAGACCCTGTCTGTCTGCTCATGTGGGGCCTGGGCACATTTCAAATTTGCAAAGTATCAGTATGCATAGATACATAATTTAATTTCACAAATACAGCTGCCTGGTACGTGCTTCCATCAGAACAACTCTACTCTCACTGTGGTTGGGATTATTTTCGATGAGCGCACCATGTTGCAAATACAACCTTGTTTTAAAGATAGATAGATAGATAGATAGATAGATAGATAGATAGATAGATAGATAGATAGATAGATAGATAGATAGATAGATAGATAGATAGCACTCTCTCACCCACACAAACTGCTGTGACAGGGTGTAATCTGTGGTCAGCTGCCTGCTCTTTCGGTTTTTATTGAGACGGATGGAGGCAGACGATTTGCCAGCGTGATTGTATTATGTCATCTGCGTCGATGCCGAATGAGCTTTGCTGATGAACAACGAGCGAGGCAGGAAAGAGACGACATGCTGCTGACCACACAGACCCGCCGTAATGACGTTTACTGGAGTCAGCCTGATCAGCGCCGAACACGCGGAAAAATGCACAGTCACTGTACCGGAGAGTCGCACTCTGCAGGAGTATGCTCACACGGCAACACATGTTAAACAACTTTCCCAGGTCCGGGTGATGTAAAGTGTAGATGTAATACTCTGTTTCTATATTGGCTTCATACAGTATACAGAATACCTCCACTCTCCTCCACACTCTTTGTATGAGGCCAGAGCAGATCAATACACATGATGTCTCTGTTCGATGCCCCGCCTGGACTGGAATCTCCCGCAGCCACCCCAAACTCCTACACTTGTGTATTTCTGTCTTCCATCCCAGTGGCAGCATGAGTCTGCTCCAGCCTGATTTGATACTACTGAATTTAGAGTTTGTTTTGATGTTTCAGACCGACGATGCCTTGGGCCCCAACTGGAACTGGCTCTACTTCATCCCCCTCATCATCATCGGATCTTTCTTTGTCCTCAACCTGGTGCTGGGAGTCCTCTCTGGGTGGGTTCACACTTAAGTCTGAGTTGTTCTTTTTTAAAACTTGTTGGGATGGAGATGTACGGGCCTTTTCTTTTGTCTGACGTTGCTCCATCACTGCATCGAACGCAGCATGTTTATGTAATGTCATAGCTCTCTCAGGGAAACAGACTGGAAAAAGACACACATGGGAAAACTTATCCTCCTCTCAAACATGTGTTCAACGTTGCGATGAAAAGGTGTAGCTCAACCCAAACCATGTTTTTATTAACATAATCAAATATTTACTTCCCTAAAATAAACAGTGCCACAAAAAGAAATGGAAAATAAGAAGTAAACCTGGCTTGAAATTAGACATCATAACAACGTCTCCTAAGTGAGAGTCCTATCTGTCAACCAATGGGAACTTTGTCGCTGTTACCCTGATTTCACACCCAAGGTGAAAAGCTGTGACATCACAAAAACATTAATCGTCCGGCACAGTGATTGCCCTGGCACAACACTAATGACGACGTTATGGTCAATATCAGATACACTACAGGCACATTTGAAGCCTTCGTCCTGCTGAATTCGCAGGATGCAACTAATGTTGGACAGCTTTAGTGGTCCTAATGTTCCACTGGCAAAACCTCACACAGTGGTCAGTTGTTTAATGTTGCACTTGTGTGGTCCCTGTCAGCCTGTAAATATGCCATAAATGAAGGGAACCAGGGCATAAACTCCTGTTTGTTCTTATCAGCAGCCTTTCAAACATTGTGCAAAACATAACACACAACCCTTCTCCAATACACCATTTACTAACTTGACTGTATTCAAGGACTCCAGAAACCACTCCGATGAGATCCGACCTTATTTATACAGTGCACGGCATTTCATGCAAAACTGCCATACAAGGAACAATACAATGAAATAGACAATATGCAGTGAAATAAAACTGCGTGAATAAGAGAGACCAGAAAAAAGGAATGTCTTGAGACTTATGTTAAAGGTGTTTATAGGTTATGATGCCCCTCAGCTCCTGTTGCAGAGGTGAGGACTTTATTATTATATAATTATTATTATACAATTATTCGCAATAGGTTTTTCTCCTCACCCAGTGCACGACTGAAAAAACAAGCTTCAGAGGACCTCAGTGATCTCAGTGGTCTGACCAGTCCACTGAGTGATTTAAACACCATTTAAAGGATCTTAAAATCAGTTCTAAAACTGACTGGCAACCGATGAAAGGACAGGTTGGATGGAAAGATAGCTGAAAAGGTTTGGTGAATAAATGGTGGTATAGGGAAAAAGAGGTGTGCAACATTTTTGTGAAGTTGGCAACCTGTACATGATGTATATGTAACTACCTACAGTATTACAGATACCAGTGTATTGATGTATTACTTTGCTGTGTGTTTGACTGTGTGACTTCAATGAAAGGATGGCTCATATTTGTGCTGTTACCTTGTCATGGCGGAGGAGTCTTGAGAGCTTTACTGGTGGTAGTTTTATCTTCCAGCAGGTGCAAGTGAGACATACAGGTCTCAGATGAGGTGGCTTACAAAACACTGCACATGGACATGCAAGGTTAAGGCCCCCACACTACGCCCAGACTCAAACCAACAGCCAGCTGCCTTTATCCGACCACTCTGTTGCCTCTCATCTGACCCGTTTGGCAGAAAACTTGCATTGAAACATACCGCCTCGAAGGCTGCCAATTACACCGGGGTGCGTACTCTCTGCGCTTGCGCGAGATTGGGCGGTGCTAGTCTCGTGGCAGTAATCCAAAACATGAAAGCAGGAAATGATGGAACGAAGTGCATAGAAAAACAAAGCGCACGCCATAGAGTTCAGCGGCGTACACAGTATTCTGCCCCTCCCACACACTGTGCTGATTCGCTAGCACACCGCCAGTCAGAATGGTCATACAGCTAGTGCACAACCAATCAGAGTATCCAATCGCTCGAACGGCCAGCAGCCAACATCGTCAGACTTTGCATGTTGAATCGGAGCAGACGCTGTCCACGCGGTCCCAAAACCTTCCAACGCAGCTGAGCACACCGAACAGATTTGTTCCCGAACTCGTCCGATTCGCCCCGAACGCTTCTGATGGCCAACAGTTGGCCCGGTGTGTTTCAGGCTTTAGGTAGATCGATGCAACAAAAAAAAAGTTGACAGACACTTAGAAGTGCAGCGTGTAGGAAGGCTCCCATTTGACCTTTCCCTGTTGTGGCAGCTAAAACTGCTTAAATCTCGAAAAGCCCTCTTTGGAGTGAGTGTTTGGTTTGTCTGTTCTGGGCTACTGTAGAAACATGGCAGAGCAACATTGCAGACTAAGAGGACCTGCTCTCCTCTGTAGATTCATTAGGCGCATTCTAAGGTAATGAAAAAAAACAAACATTCTACACTAATCTTCTGCCAATAGATCCTTCTAAATCCTGCACAATGGACCTTATAGTCAGCTGGTTGTGTTGCCTTGTTGATTTAGGATCAGGTAGGATCAGCTGAAGGACACACAACACAGTGTAACTTGCCTTTCCGCTGTCTGGCAGAGCGGCTGGCAAACTACTGTCAAACCAAGCCGTTCTGTTTCAGTGCGTGGTGTCAAAGTCTGTACAAGTTAATTAGTTTTACAGAAAAAGGTTAATGGGGGATCCATTGTCATTATCTCCACAACGAGAGAGAGAGGAGACCCCCTTTTGCCTCGCTGTCTCTCCCCTTGTGGTTGAATGAACAATGAGATGAGCTTATTTCAACACAGCTACAGCCTTTTCCCCGGTGGATTTCTCCAAGAGGGAAGATATATATCCGCAGAACTATAAATCTCTGTATCCTCACAGAGTAAATAAATAATCCTGTGGTTTGGTTTGGTTCTGCAGGGAATTTGCCAAGGAGAGGGAGAGGGTGGAAAACCGCAGGGCCTTCATGAAGCTAAGACGCCAGCAGCAGATTGAGAGAGAGCTCAACGGCTACCGGGCCTGGATCGACCGAGCAGGTGGCTTTAGTCACAGCTCAGGATTTGGACCAAGGCTTTGGTTCTTGATGAGAAAAGGAAAATCGATATTTCTTTTTAAGCCTTGAGACTAATCCTGTTGATTGTGGAACATGTTTTCTGTCAGCTGTTTGTTCCACCACAACTATAAATGTAGTCACAAAAGATGCCAGCGTATCTTTTTTTTTTCCATCTGTAGCCGTCGTTCATTTCTGACTGTGGTTTTTGGTTTTCCAGAGGAAGTGATGCTTGCCGAGGAGAATAAGAATGCAGGACCTTCTGCCCTTGATGGTAAGTCAGCAGAGATTTCTGTTTTTCCTCGATTCATTGTTGCACATTTTCCTTCGGCTCTCCTCACATTGCTTTACATTGCTGCAGCTGAAACAGTTTGATGCTGGCATGGAGACTAAAACAAACGTCCTTTAGAAAGAATATTTAGGCATATGCTATTAAAGTCTGTTTTTCTTTGTTATTTTAGGTTTATATGTTCCTTTTTTAAGATACAGATATAGGTATAAAAATTTTACCAAGGGGAGTTGAATGACATTTCAGTCTGGAACATCACTTTGTGCCACGATAATTTGATGTCAGTCAGTCCACGTTTGGTCCCATCTGAAATAGCTCAACAACTATTTGATGTAATGCCATGAAATTTTATTTAAACTTTGCTGGTTCCCAAAGCATGAGTACTACAGACCACTGACTTTAGGGCCACAGCAGATCAAAGTTTTTACAATTATGCAGTTCAATCTTTCAACTTCTCCAAGACGGATTGGCACAAGATTTTTCAAAGACATTGTTCATACCCAGACAGTAATTGTCTTGCTGAAACGTGCCAAAAGTAAAATTACGTTGTGACCTATCATTCGGCCCAGCAGTTGTTACGAGGCTGTCCTGTCATAAACTTTTGCAATGTCATTGTGAGAACGTTAGAATGCTGATGTTAGCATGCTGACGTTAGCACGTAGTTCAAAGGACCATTGTGCCCACAACTTCACAGCGAACGTGGCCGTAGACTTGATATATATAGATATATTTTAATGCACAAATTTTGTCGCTGCTGTGCTATATTTGCACAGATCACTTACACCATTGCATCTCTCTCTGCAACTGTCAGTGTCACGCAGAGAGAATTAGCATCGATAGAGTTAAATCTGCAGCTTGACACGGTGCCCCACACACAGTTGAGTGCCTGCTCTGACCTGCTCAAGCTCTGCTTTGACCTCCCCCCAACTGAACCAGCAGGGCTTTTATTAAATGTTGATTGATTGGCAGCTCTCAGGAGGCTCCCAGAGTGGAGTACAGGTGGTGCCTATGGTGAGAACCGTCCTCTGTTCTGCTCTCTTCCTCACCAGCTTCACCGCTCCATTCACCCCATTCAAATTCACACATACGAACACTCAGACAACAGACAGCAAATTCTTGTTTAGTGTGTTTCTGTTAGTTGAAGCGCATCTGTACATCTGTAGTAAAGACCAATTGTGGCTCCAGCTGTTGTGATGGAAAAACATGCAGAAGCTCTGATTGCTTTGATTAAAAAGAAAGGCGGCGCACTGCGGTTGCCTCAGCAACCATTGGTCTGACGAGGCAGCAGCATGCACGTGTGTGTGTGTGTGTGTGTGTGTGTGTGTGTGTGTGTGTGTGTGTGTGTGTGTGTGTGTGTGTGTGTGTGTGTGTGTGTGTGTTGACAAGACTCAGTGTGCCTGCCTTAAACAAAAACTCATGTGAGTGTGTGTGTGTGTGTGTGTGTGTGCGTGTGTGTGAAATGGCAGCGGTATTTTTGTGTTTTTGTGTGTTTCTGTGTGTGTTTGATCAGCGGCTTATTAAAAAAAAAAAAAAGTCCCCAAGCAAATATTGACCGCAAGTTGATTCAGAAATCACAAAGCTAGCAGGAAGGTGTGAGCGGGGGGGTTAGGATAGGATGAAAGGTAATCATAGACATGTCAGTCAGGGAAAAGGTCAAAACACACTCATCACACTCACTTCAGCATGTGCACACTGCACGGCCCGGCGCGTCTCCTGACACAATACAGCAGCACTTGAACACAGCTTAGATAAGAGAAGATGCATGGACCGCCAACCCGCCTCGGAGCATGGTTTGCCATGATAGAGATCATCAAATATCAGCCGAAGGTTTGCATTCCAGTTGTTCGGATCATTACACTAACATAAAATGATCATTTTTCTCTCATTCGGCTGCAGCGTTAATGAGCTCCACTCTCCCTTTCAGCTAAAAACTTCACAGACATTAGTGTGTTGTGAAGATGATCCTTACCGTGGTTTCTTCCTATTATTTGCCTCATCATTATCCTTTCATTGCATTATCAGCTTTTACACTTGCATACTGCCTGGGTCTGCCTAAATGTGTCTTAAAGATGTACAGGTTTTCATGCACATGGTGGTTTTTTGGGCTGTTTTTGAGGACAAGAAACAAGTCAAAAATCTATTCATAGACGTGATCAATTCCAAAGGTAAACAGCGTTTTGTGGTCACATTGCCCAAAAGACATCTTTGTGTCGCTACATTGGTTATATCGTCTGAAGCAGCTTTTTCTTATGTTCAACGTGCCGTGTCCGCAGTGTTGAAGAGAGCCACCACCATCAAGAGGAGAGGGGTGGACGTGGGGCATCGAGGGCAACCAGGGGAGGAACAATATGGTGACATCTCCTCCGTGGGTGAGTGGGAGTCTGGACAGGCTCATAAATATGTGCACATAAAATGTAAGGCATACTCCAGCGGGGCACACTGTGCTCTGCAGGAGTGTGCCTTTAGAAATGCATATTTGATACTGCTGTAAACATCACATGGTTGGGAGTCAGAGCAGCAACAATCTCTACAAGCTACCTTTCTCTGTCTCTCATTAATCCCCCAAGGCATCCCCATGGCCAGAGCAAGTATCAGGAGTGCCAGGCGCGGTCCGACAGCATATTTTCGCCGCAAGGAGCGTCTCCTGCGCATATCCATCCGCCGCGTGGTGAAGACACACACTTTCTACTGGACAGTGCTGGGCCTGGTGGCTCTCAACACGCTGTGTGTCGCGATTGTTCATCACAACCAGCCCCCCTGGCTGTCTGACTTTCTTTGTGAGTCATTTCAGCAACACCTTGATATATGAGCTCAGGGGCTGCATAAGTTACTGAAGTGTCAGTTGTTCATATCCTCAAAAATGTATGTTGCGCATAAGCAGGATGCAGTATGCATATGAACAGTAGGACCAGTGTAGCGCTAGTATGAAGATGTGACAGGGCAGGAGTCAGTAAACACATCAACAGCAGTGAAGACAACAAAACAACAAGCTAACATGTGCCATCTGGTGGTATCCTCCGGTAACACGTGTCGTATGCAGGCAAGTATGTCAACAACTACTGTACATTCGTGATGCAAACATGGAATTTAAATGCAAAAATATATCTTCAGCTGTAATGATCAGAAGCTGTGGTCCAATCAGAATTTTAAAAAATCAAAGGCAGGCAACAAAACTGACAAAAACAGGCTTGGGCAATAAACAAGAGAGACACGCAAAACTAAACCAAATTTAGGATGAAACTCAGGCAACACAGGCAGGAACATACATGGACTACTTAACTAATGAAACGCAGGTGAGCAGGAAAAAAATGACGGGAAAAAAACAAAGACAGGAAGTGTAAAGTGAAACATAGTACACAAGAATCTAGCCTACAAAAATAAAACAGGAAATGACTAAATTTAAAAATCAAATCATGACAACAATGTTCAAACCCAGTGAAACCCATAACATTGTCCAAGATAACGGTGTGTTTCATTTGGTCGCCTGTTGCTTTAACTCCCAGGAGTTAGTCAGAGAGCGAGGGAGGAAGTGACTAGATGTGGCGTGAATGAATCGTTGCCTCATCCGTGAACATTTCTGCCTCAGTCCCATAGATAGAATTTCCTTCCCATGGTAATTGTTTAACAATAAAGACAACAACTCCCATGATCCCACACTAATTACGCCTTCTGCTTTGTTTTGGTTGAGTGACCCCGAGTGGCAGAGATGACGTACTCTGCATCTTAAATTTGTTTTTGTCGTCTCAGATTATGCAGAGTTCCTGTTCCTCGCTCTGTTCCTGACTGAGATGTTTCTGAAGATGTACAGCCTGGGACCGCGTCTCTACTTCCACTCTTCCTTCAACTGCTTTGACTGCAGTGTCAGTAGTCCGTCTCCCTCCTGACATTTTTGTTTCTCCCAAAATCCAAGTGCTTGTGGTCTCAAAACATGCAGCATCAGCGCTCTCTCTATATCTGTCCGCGCTGAATCGCCTTTGCCTCTGTCTTTTCCTCTCTGTGTCACTTTGTCGTAAATGTTACCGTTCACCATGTGTGCCTGTGTGTCTTTATCAAAGATTCCTTTTGAATATTATGTCCCTGCAGGTGATCGTTGGCAGCATCTTTGAAGTTCTGTGGGGTTTCTTCAGGCCTGGCACTTCCTTTGGCATCAGTGTCCTGCGTGCTCTCCGTCTGCTGAGGATCTTCAAGATCACCAAGTTAGTGCCGCAACCTTCCGCACTCTCTGCCATCTGTTGAGATGTTTCATGATATTTGAAAGGGACATTTGACTGCTGACTGAAAGATTGCAGTGGTGTTAAGTCTTAAAATACTGTGTTGTGAGGAGGATGCTTTTTGGTATCTGGTATATTTCTATTTCTATTTCTATGTATATTTATGAAGCATTTTTCACACTTTAAATGATATATTCACACTAATATGATTATCTTGTGACTGTCAAGGTACTGGGCGTCTCTGAGAAACCTGGTCGTCTCTCTGATGAACTCCATGAAGTCCATCATCTCCCTCATCTTCCTCCTCTTCCTCTTCATCGTTGTCTTTGCACTCCTTGGCATGCAGCTCTTTGGCGGCAGGTAACATTAGATAGTCTCCTTTGACCCTCTGAGTAAAAAAAACAGTAGTGCCAATAGTGCTGCGCATCAGTGTGTATGAGTTCGTGAAGACATTTAGAATTACTCTCTCGCAGGTTCATCTTCGATGACCCAGATGACATGTTTGTCGACTACATCTCTGATGACTACACTCCCACGAACTTCGACACCTTCCCTGCAGCGATCATGACCGTCTTTCAGGTCTGGAAATAGACCTGGCAATTTATTGCTTTCTTCTTCACACGTTTGTCACAGCGAATAATGACACACAGGAAACGCTCAGGATAGTTTTGCGATGACGTGTGTTTGTTATTGTGACTTTGTTTTACCAGATCCTCACTGGAGAGGACTGGAACGAGGTAATGTACAATGGTATTCGCTCTCAGGGAGGAGTGAAGTCTGGCATGTGGTCTTCAATCTACTTTATAGTGCTTACACTATTTGGAAACTGTATCCTTCATTACTGTTTTTTAAATTAGAAATATCAAAATATCTGTGTCGTAACAAGGAGTCAGTTATCATGTGTGCATGTTGTATGCATATTTTGAAGCTTAGAAAACATCTTCAGTTTAAAAAACACATTTTACAAGCTCCTTGAGGGGTTTTCTGCTTTTTTAAAAAAGAGTTAATAAGTTTAATTAGAGATGGAAATTGTATGACAGAATTGTATCAGAATAAGAATCTGATCGTTCCCCTCTAACACAAGATACAAGATACAAATAACAATCTCATAGCTTCACCACACAGATTTGATGTCACCTTCCTGACATTAATACATAAAACAAACGTTCATATTTCCATCGTGTCCTGTTCATTTCCTGCTCCTCTGATCACCACATCATATTCCAGCCCCTTCTTCTGCAACAGTTAGCAGTTTTCAGACTTGAGAATTGGTACCACCTACTACTTATGTCTATGAACCACCACCTAATAATTGCATATGTGGATCAAAACAATTCATGTCCATTCGCATTTTTCTTTTGCGGATTTCTGGTTTTTTGCAGATTTTTTGCACTACTACTGTCTTGGTCGGTATTGTAGTTTTAGGGGTTGCCTTGTTGTCCATCACATCCTTTACTCAACTGTGAACAGACACTTTGCTGAACGTCTTCTTGGCCATTGCCGTGGATAACCTTGCCAATGCACAAGAGCTCACCAAGGTAATAAAAAGATGTATAAAGATTAAGATATCTGCCATGTCCAGTTCTGCTCTTTTCTCCTCATCACTTTGATTCTGTTTAAATATTCAAACTCACAGATGTGACAGCTGTTCAGCCGTCTTTTCCTCTTTTGATCAGGATGAAGAGGAGGCAGAGGCAGCGTTCAACCAGAAGCACGCTCTGCAGAAGGCCAAGGAGGTCGGCCCGCTGTCCTCCTTCATGTCTTCAGAGTAAGTGCTGAATGCAACCGCTCTCCTTTCCTCCCTCTGTCCCTCTCTTCCTCTCCCTCCTTCCTTCCTCCAGGGACTGCCTATAGGACTAAACCCTCAGCGTTGTTACTTAACACCAGTTGCTGTAGCCTCCAGCAAATGGAGAGTCCATCATGAGGTGCATCGCATGAAACCACGCCATGCAGTACAGTTACAGATGGAGGCCAAGGGTCATCAGTATAGAGCCTGTTGAGAGAATCACGTGCCGTCCCACTAGAGACTCATACTGCTTTACTGACAGATCTACAATCCAGCCTCCGCCCGCTCCCTACGCTGTAATTTGCTGCCAAATAGAAGTCAAACGTATGTCTCCATGGTAACTGGTTCCACTCACGGGTGGGGAGGCGCTTATATTGTTGTCATGCAGACAGCGTTACCCAGTGTCCAAATTAACATGCTGTGTCCATTACAGTAATATGCTTATGTATATCGTTGCAAGGAAAGTGTAATTAGCAGACGAAATGAAGTGTGCGCAGGTTGTGATCTGTTTACGTGCTCTGACTTGTGGAAAATTTGATTTATGAAGTAACCTTGTTTTCTCAATGCTCAGGTCTCCAGCAGAATAGATTGTCTTTTTTCTCTCAGGGATTTGATTGCACAGTGGTGATAAGTGCATGTGCATGCACAAGAGTGGGTACCTCTGGCTCTGTGTGCACGCTGGTGTATTGAGAAACGAGTAGCTTGTTGCATGGGCATGTGGAAGATTTTACCAGATGACATTTTATTAACATCACATTAAGCACCTTCTTTCTTTCTTTCTTTCTTTCTTTTCGAGGCCTTGCCATTTTACTAAAACAACAGCAGTGAAATCACAACAGAGCAGAAACAAAACTGGAGATGTGCATTAGTTTCAGTTTAGCCAGCTGAGGGTCAGGCTCTTGTCAGTGCCCATAGAGGAGACTGGAATACCATGGGGTCGTCTGGGCCGGCATCTGTATTCAAAGAGGACAATCTGAACTTTAAGGGTTTCTGGTTTTATCTCCGATGTCAGCTATGAAACCCCGGTGGTGCCTGCCCCCGCTGACCTTGAAGAAACTTGCATGACAGCATTTGCTCAATGAAGAAAAAAACAAAACAAAACAAAACAGAGAGATGCAGCATGTTGGGGGCTGACAGTGATTTCACCCTTTTAACGCATGCATCTGGTCAGCATGATCAAAGGAAGAAAAATTACACCCACACCCTCGCTGCGAATGCTTTTTTTGAAGCTCGGCACATGAATTTCCCCATTTAGCTCCACTAGCATGTCCTAAAAGAATGCTAATTAATGTGTGAGTTCTCTGGCGTGGTGTATCGGAGCTGCATCCCAGTGTGGTGGTTTTGTTCAAAGGGCATCTAGATATGTACTCTTTTTCCTGTGTTTGCCGATGAAGCCCATCTCTGTGTTTTCTATCTGTGCCCATGCTGTAGCTCAGGCTGTCTAACATCTCAATCTGACTAAAATGTCTTCTTATCAATGTTGCGCTTACTGTTGATGTTTATGAATGTTGTTTGACTGTTTCTAATACTGCTACCATCTTGTTTGTCGATGTGCCGCTTGGCTCCAATGGAGACACACACCAAAGCATCAAGAGTCATTTTCTGACCTCCGTTTTGGATGATTACAAACATTTTCAAGATGTGACGTGCTGCAAAAATAATACATGATGTAGCAATTAGATATGAAATTAATAATTAATCTGTGCAAATGTACTCTTAAGCAGTGTATAACACCTTCTGAGCAGCTGTTAAATGGCATCAACAGACTCTGGTGTTTGTGTGAAAGGCCAGTTTATCTTTGAGCTTGCTGTGTGTCTCCTGGCCTGTTCTGTCTCTGCTCACAAAAGCACTAATGTCTTGTTTTCAACCAATCGCTCATTGATAACACGGACCACACAAGAGTCCACGCTCCAGTAAGTAACACTGTCTGTTCAGCTCTCTGAATCTCTCACTAACACCTGTCTGATTTTCTTAAATGGGCGAACGTCCCAGACTCCATCTTGTATAGTGCTCTGTTCATGTTCTGTCCTGTTCCTCCAAACTCTCTGCAACCTAATTTGATTCCACGTTTCTTTCCATTTATTCCACTGATTTCATTCTGCATCCTACTCTTTGTGTTATCTAGTCACACAAAAACTCCTGGCTTGGTTAATTTATCACCTAACATTTTCATTGATCCACTAAAGTGCTTTATGTTGGAATGAAACTGCTCCATGTGTTTAGAAACTGCTTGAACATCAGACCAAAGCACAGGCTATATACTTTGATGTTCATTTGTTGGTATAAAGCAAATTCAGAACCTATACAGTAAAATCCATTTAAGCAGATTCTGAAACTCTAGCTTGAATCAAATTAGACTTTCTGTGAAAACAGCATGCAAACTAAAGTGGTTCCAGACCTGGATCAATAAATAATAAAACAAGCTGAAATTAAATGCTAACAAATCAAATGCTTACACTAAGACATTAACATTAAAGGTCCAGTGTGTACGTTTTAGTGGCATCTTTCGGTCACTTTGTACATTGCAACCAATTGAATACACCTCCCTCTCACTGTCCAATTTGTCCATTCTGGGTTACTGTAGAAGCGCGGTGGTGCAATATGGCAAACTCGATGATGAAAGAGTAGAGGACCAGGAGCACTATTTCATTCTGTAGATATGAAATGCTCATTCAGCAGGCTGATTTATCATTGCATGTAGGCCGTACACAGAGCTCCACCACCTGGCCTGTCTCTACCCCACGAACCTGGAAACACTGCAGCTGCACCAGCCAGTCGTGATGGTGTGTTTACCCAGGCAGCTACTGCTCAAAGCCCGCTACATCAGCTCTACCACTGGCTGTTTGTTAGCCCAGACAGCTGCTGAGCCGTGATTGAGCAATGGGCTGCTCATCAACAGGCCCTCTGGACATCTGACCTGGTCTGCTCTCTCTAGCTTACGGACACTCTAGACACGAAAAGCTCTGGTGGAGGAGCACAACGCAAGAACAGCGACAACTGGCCAGTCAGGAAGGACTGCAACAGCGGAAGAGGTCATAGTGTTTACTAGGGAAATTACAGGTCACAATCCTCGGTATTAGCAATGCAATGATACCAAGCGGACCAATCACAGTCATGGTGGTCCACGTCACCGCAACGTGTAGTTATGTTTCTGGGGTGGTGCAGAGCAGGGTATGGCATAGGGCATACATCTATATATAGGCTACTCCGGAGGTACTACATGGATTCTATGATGAAATATAAACCATTCTTAAAGTCATAAAACACAGGGATTCTTAGATTCAGGTGAATATGCAAATAATTATGAGTATTAGATACCATCTCTGCCAATATATCCCCCGAATTCCTACACACTGGACCTTTAACTGAAACCATCTGTATGTTAAATGTGGCTCAGCTTTAATAAATTGTCTGCCTCTATATACTGACACGCTGTCTTTTCTTTCTCTTCTCAGGGGAAGCCGGAGGAGGCGGCCCTACCTGTACAGGAAAAGAGCCATCCACCGCAGTCGGCCCACCTACTCCTGCTCTCTGGAGGAGACCCAGGGCAGCATCAGGGAGGGCCGCCCACCCCCACCACTCAACCCCTCTAACTCTTTCATGTCCAGGAGGGAGAGGAGAAAAAGGATGACCATGTCAGTCTGGGAGCAGAGGACCAGCCAGCTGCGGAGACATCGCCAGATGTCCAGCCGGGAGATCCTGTTCAGCAACCCGAGTGAGGAGAAGGACGGGCCGCCTGTTTCAGCCCAGCATGGACATCCCCTGTCGCTGCACCGCAAGGTCATGGAGCACACGCCATCTGGGAGTATGAAGCGGGCAATGGACCCCTTAGCCTCTCCAGTGAAACACCAGGCTTCAGGCTCCTCAGTGTCTGTGGATATTCCTCTGGATGCCGTCCTCTCTGGTGACATACCCGAACCACCAGTGTCAGTGATGGTCCCAGATCTCTTGGATCCTACGAGCGTACAACTTCCTTCTGTGTCCATGGCGGAGCCCATTGCTGAGAGCGGCAAATTGGATGTTAATCAGAGCCACAGCAGCGAGCGCCGGAGCCCCCGATTGAATGGAGAGCGTCAACACAGGGCAGTCAAAAAGTTCCGACCACCAGATAACCTCGACACACTGACTCCTGAGATGGGAGGTCACAGTGGGATTAAGGGCAGGAGGGCGCTGCGTCACTGTGACCATCAGAGCGGAGCCAGAAGCCAGGGGTCATCACCTGGGAACGGAAGCCACTTATTGAGTCGCTCGGTCAGCAGAGAGAGGACAAGAAATCCGGGGCAAGAGGAAGAGAAAAAAGCAGAGGCCAAACAGGAGGACGAGGTGTCCAAACCTGATGGAAGCAGGTGAGACAGACCAACATGTTAGTTTTGTGGACAAGTTTATAATTCAGATTCGGCTAGCAGATGAAATCAAAGTCATAAGAGGCAGGAATAATTTTAAAAGGAGTTTGTAATCATTATTATTGACATGCATAGTCAACAATAGAGAAATGACAGAGGGCCCTTAGCTGCGTTTCTTTCCCTCTTATCTTGTTTCTCTGTCTCTGTTTTCTGTCTTTCTCTACAAGATGTTCAATCTAACAAAAGCCCCTTAAAAAAAGTGGAAAGATGGTTTAAACAACGTGCAGCAGGGAAATGTGACATCATGAAGTCTTTCATTTCGAACCACACTATGCTTCGCTTTGGGTGTTTTGTAATGAATGGTGGAAAGATTTTCTTTCATTTTGACTTTGTGAGGATGACACTTGGATGACGTGTTAATCGATCACAACTGATGTCAACACAACATTAATGTCAGTCAGTCAAAGGGACTTTTAAAAAAGACGTTGCAGAGACTTTCATTCTGGCTCTTCACTGGGCGTCTATGACCAGTCGGCAAAGATATCAGATAGACCATTTCCACTGCAGACATTTTTGACTTGTCGGAGCAGGAAAAAGCACAGGTGTGACCAATAATGTTAACGATGGCTCTGTTCTATTAAGGGACCCAGTGAACCAGTGAGTGAGCCATCAATGTGAGAAATTCCACCCATGCTTTTCCTGCTTCGACCAGTCAAAATGTCTGCCATGAAAAGGGTCTTAAGGACATGTCTTTGCTCAGTGGGGAGAGATGGAACCCAAACTGTGGATGTTGCAACCCGGGCATCGTCAGCATCTTGATCCCCATGCCACCAGGGTTCCCATTTTGGCTCCATGTTTAAGTTTCTTACCTTTGAGGTGTCTGCACAGTTACACATTCCAGGCTAAGATTTAAATGCGACACTTTGTTTTTCCTCATGGTGAGGTAAGAAGAGTAGGTGTTTACACGCCAGGGGCCTCAGGAGCCATTAATCAGCTCTGTGTGTGCGTTAAAGGTAAGCTGGAGAACGAGACCCCCCAGGGAGCCCTAAAACTCAATTTATCTCTCATGCCAGAGGATTGGAGCTGACTTAATGTATACATTTCCATATAAGCATGAAGAGACAATCTGGTCAACTTTAGATTGAAAGTGCTAAATCGTTAATCAGAGTTAGTTCATGTCCATTCCAGATGAACTGGATATAGGTCACTCCTCTTTCTCCAGTTGGATATATGGACCCTCACCACAGTGACCAATTAGAAGAAGTAGGTAGGTGCGGGCGAATAGACTTTAGAAAGGCCCGCACAGGCAAAGAGAGGGGGGGTGGTAACTAGTAGATTTCCTAAATTTAAAGGCTCGAGAGGATTTTTGATAGAGCAGAAGGCAGAGCGTTGGGCATCACTTTGCCATAGAGTGGCCACACTGGTTCGGACGCAGGCTTCAGATCTGTTTCAGTAAAGATTGCTCTATCATTCCACCCAGCCTCGCCGCCGCAGATTCTTTTATTAACAAACTACACGCTGACACCTTTGATGAGGAAAGCCCAGAAACAACACCTTCTCTTCCTCTGTGGGAATCTACCTTCATGAACATAGCTTCTCCATTAATTAAAGGTTCAATATTAAACGATTTGTCATTCTACAACACAGGGTTGTACAGCAAGATGCAAGTTGTTAGTCCTACATGCTATGCAAGAAAAACATTTTTTTTGTGGTGGACTGTGGAGGTTGAGATAAGGAGCGTGAGCAAGGAAGCTTCTGCGTAGTCAAAGTAGTCTAGCTCTAAGTCTACTACTGTCCTCCTGTTTGTCCAGTCAAGTCTTTGCGTCTGCACTTTCAGACAGGGTGACAGGAGTGAAGGAGGAGACACTGACCCACCAGATGACCAGAGCCACGTTGGTGACGAGAAGCAGGTAGACACTCCTCAGCAGTCAGACCAGTCTCCAGCTGCAGTCCTGGACAGCAGCAAAGAGGACAATGAGACAGAACAGGACCAGGATAAATCTCAGCTCAGCTCCAGTGTGATCATCGAGGTGCCCAACGTTCAGTCATCTCTGGAGCTCTCCACGATCACAGGTACAGCTGTTGGTTTGTGGTCACTGGGCGCTGATACGTAGACTTTTTCACACTGTGCTTTATTAATTCATTTGATTTCTCTAGACCAGGCCAGAGCTTCATTTTCGCTGCACTCATTGTGGCTTGGCGGTGGGGGGGAGTAGGCATTTACTTCACACAGGATTCATTTCAAGAAGTTGGTATAGATGAGCCACACGTACTCATCAGTACGAATGTCTTTGGATACATTTGAGGTGAGAAATAGGCCATGCAGTTGCAGAGTCGTGACTTCGGGGTAAATTGTTGCTCCCGCAGTTCATTTTGTGAAGGATTCATCCATGTCATCTGCTAAAATAGTCCCCATAGTTCACTGATTCAGTTCACCACTGCAGGGCTGGCACTGGATATCCTCCTCGTCTCCTTCTCTCACCTGTCCTAACCTAGTCCATTTTTTCTTCTCCCCCTGACCTTCTCCAGTCAACAGTAAGGACCCCGAAACCTGTAAGTCAGAGAAAGAGGAGGCCGAGGAGACAAAGCCTGTCAACGCTGTGACTCCAGACAGCATGTTCATCTTCAAGCCTGACAACCCGTACGTAGCTACCGTGGACTCTCTGACGGGGTGTATTTCAACATCACAACATTGTCGTGATGAGGAAATAATGGCGCTCCAAACATCACATGTGCTTGGAATAAACTGCCCTGATTTGTTGCGTGACCTCCCTGCCTCTAGATTTGGGCCTGCACAGTATTACTCTTAGCAGATGTGGTACCTGACCTCTGCATCGCGTCTTCACTCTGCCATCTGCTCTCCCTCAGGGTGCGTCGAGCGTGTCACTACGTGGTGAACCTCCGGTACTTTGAAATGTCCATCCTGCTGGTCATAGCTGCTAGTAGCATAGCACTGGCTGCTGAGGACCCTGTCGCCACCTCCTCTGACTGGAATAAGGTTAGTGTATTCAGTATATATCACCTGTCTGATGGGGAAAGCTGTAACATTAATGACCTAATAGAAGCCAGAATATTTCTGCCGTTTCTACCAGCTCTTTATCTGTGCTCTGGGTCTAATAACTCCCTTGATCTACACTGAGCAGCACCATGAACAGAAAGAAAATATTTCTAAAGACCATTTCCTAAAACTGTTTCACAAAAGGCGCTAATGTGACTTGATGTGACTAATGTGCTGATGACTGAGATTGAAGTCTGAGACACACTGAGAGTCACAGGAGGAATCCAGCTATTTCACTTGTATCATATTATCATCATTTGAATGGACTGTTTTGTGCTAAACCTCAAGATTAGTGTGTAAAGTGTCATAAATTCAATGCAGCAAGTTGAAGAATTTTACCTTTTCCATGACCACATTGTTAAGCTTCCATGCCGGCGATGGCCGTGGCTGGCAGTATTATGTTTTTGCCTGGTCCATCTGTCTTTCTATCATGTTCTTTAGAACTCAATATCTCAAGAGCACTTTGAGGGAACTTCTTCAAATTCAGATCAAATGTCCACTTGGACTCAAGGGTGAACTGATTAGATTTGGGTGGTCAAAGGTCAAAGGTCAACTTCTTTGTGGCATCACAATTTTCCGCAAAAAAAATTCTGACCATTATTCAACGGCATAGCTCAGGAACAGTGACGTGACTGGTGCAACCATGAGGCGGCAAATCTATTTACAGTATTGATCTGTGATATACACTTGAACTGCCCTTTCACTGCTCTGTCTCATTGCAGGTTCTGCGGTATTTTGATTATGTGTTTACTGGAGTCTTCACATTTGAAATGATTATAAAGGTGAGTCACTGTCTGAAGATAATAGGATAATAATCATGCGTCATTGTGGGGATCGACGGATTGCAAGAAATGGTGCTAAAACATCAGAATACACCTTTTTTAACCATATAATTCCAGGATGGTTCTGCTCAACATCTAAACTAGCAATTAATTGTCCATTATGGAAAACTGAGGATAAGACAACTTTGTCTGATAACAAATGAAAGTCAAATTTGTTATGTGACACAATAAAATAAGTTATTTCCAACCACTTTAGCCAGTTAACCCTTTAAAAAAAGTAATGATGGCTTGCTGACCCTTATCTCCTGTTACATGTGGTTATTGGTTGACCAAAATAACAAAGACATTTTGTTTTATTTGAACATAGTCCCAAAGAAGTAAAATGAATCATCAATAAAGCAATTTACAGACAAGAAGTAAAGATTCAAGATTCGAGTATCTGAAGAACAAATTACCGCAGTGTTGCGCAGGAGGAATGTGTTTGTCTGCTTTCCTTTGCTGTTAATTATCTTGTGACTATCTTGCCTATCTTGTCTCATGTTCTCTGTTTAAAGTAACAAACAGTTTCAGGCTCAGTCCTCATTTAATTCAACCTGTTCAGTAGCTTGATTCTCTTTTGAATTCCAACACTGATACTTGAAATACCAACAAAAGAAATCGAGTTAAAGTTGACTCCCTCCCAGGAAGGACATCTCTTTCACCACAGACCTTTTGTTTTGTCTCTCAGATGATCGACCAGGGTCTGATCCTCCATGATGGCTCCTACTTCAGAGACCTGTGGAACATCCTGGACTTCATCGTCGTGGTGGGAGCACTGGTGGCCTTCGCCCTCTCGTCAGTCACATGGCTTATATTAGTCAACAATATGCGGTGTCTTTAAATCGGCTGCAACATGGCTTTTTGTGGCTGTAAATGTTGTTTGACTTCATGCAGCCACCTCTTCCATTTTGTTATAGTATTATAACTGTTAATATACATGTCCCTCTTTCCTGTTTGTGTCCGTCTGTGGATGGTGCCCCTGTGGGACTGACCTCCAGCAATGTGATGGGGTAAAAATTCAAAAAAGTCTTCCTCTATTCAAACAAATACCATCTTTAAATGTGCCGAATTGTGCAACATAAGTTGAACATGTCAGTTTACAAGTCCTGTACGATGGATGACTAAGGTGGGGGAAGGTGTTCTGAAGATCATGGTGCGTCTAAAAATGTGATATTTACTATAAAGCAACGGTGAGACGCTAACGCTGTCTGTCTCTGTGCACAGAAATAACAAAGGACGGGACATTAAGACCATCAAATCTCTGAGAGTGCTGCGAGTCCTCAGACCCCTGAAGACCATCAAGAGGCTTCCTAAACTCAAGGTCAGAGATGCTCTCTCTTTATATGTTCCTGTCATAAACCAGAGAGATGACACCAGTTGTGCAACATGCTGTATGTCTAGCTTTGGTTAAAAGTTTAAAAGATGCATTTGGGTGCGATTTTTGACCAAACGGAACATTCCTCACAACTACCATACATACGGACCAGAGCGACTGACGAAAAATTGGCCTCCAAGGATAGCACACGTGTCACTCTTTTACAAGCATATCTCAGTGTCCACTTGCACACACAGCAACAGAAACCTACCCTGTAGCTTAGAGATATCTCCTTATTCATCTCTTGTAGCTGCATGTCGCAGACCTGAGCAGAGGGGTAGAAAAAGAGCGAGCAGACAGACGAGGCGATAAACCATGAGGTGACAAACTGAGAGCATTGGGGCATGAAGACGTGTTGTCAGGGCTGGGATCCCCAAGCTTCACACGTAGTCTGTCTACAGGGAGAGAACGAGCAGAGGAGGGGAGATGAGGACACGTCAAAGCACAAATATACACAGGTTGATATCCCACCTCAGTGGAAACAAGAAGAAACTCAATGGAAACTGAGGGGGATAAAGAGGAAAGGAAGGTGACCTTCAGGGAATAAAGAAAAAAAGTAGGAGAGGGTTTAAATGAAATGCAGGGCCTGAGAAGCAGCTGGAGGATTGTCTGCTGTCAGGCAGCTGTCCTATATATATATATATATATATATATACTCTTCAGAAATCAATAGTATATGTTAAATATTTATGTGCATCAGTCTTGACCCGCATGTCTCTTCCAGGCGGTGTTCGACTGCGTGGTGACGTCTCTGAAGAACGTCTTCAACATCTTGATCGTCTACAAGCTCTTCATGTTCATCTTTGCCGTCATCGCCGTGCAGCTCTTCAAGGGGAAGTTTTTCTACTGCACTGACAGCTCCAAGGACACAGAGAAGGACTGCCAGTAATACTCATCACATTACTATATTCTCTTTCTTTCTTTCTTTCTTTCTTTCTTTCTTTCTTTCTTTCTTTCTTTCTTTCTTTCTTTCTTTCTTTTGCCACATCTCTCTCGTTTGTTTCTTTCTTTAGTTACTTTCTTCTCTTCCCTCCACCTTTCTGCCCTTCCTTCTTTCCACCTTTCATTCAGTCTAGCGCAGCATGCCCTCCTTAAACTAGACACTAAAGATAGCAAAATTGTTGCAAATGTTACAAAATCCCCTCAACAGCAACACAATCCTATAAGTCTTTTGTTTGATATGTCTTTATTAAGACGTTCTCTTGTTGTGCCTGGTCTCCTCTGTCTCCTCCAGGGGCTACTACATCATTTTCGGGAGGGACAAGAAGGAGATGAAGAGGAGAGAGTGGAAGAGACACGAGTTTCACTACGACAACGTCATCTGGGCTCTGCTCACTCTCTTCACTGTCTCCACAGGAGAGGGGTGGCCTCAGTGAGTGTCCGGTTGTCGTGCAGGGCGAGGAAGCTCAACATGCAGAAGCTCTCCCGCATATCGTTTTACATTCTTCTCCATTCAGAGGGCTCGTTAGCTTTTATGAGCATTATAACCTTTTAACATCTGTCTTGTTCTTTGGTAATGCTCAAATCTGACCTTTGATTAAGGAAATATATTAGATGTGATTAATTTAACAAAGATTTTCTCATTCATTCTCATTCTCATTCCGTGGGTTTGTACTGTTCCAGCCCTTGTTAACTACAAATAAATTAAAAAACAATTTCCTCCTCCAAATGGCAAGTTGGCATACGATCCGCAGCACAGTAAACAAATACCAAACTAAAAACTGCTGTAACACATGATGTAATTTCTGAAGGGGACTTTTCCTGCACGTGATGTTAGTTCATGTTCATTGAAACTTCTCGTATTCAGTGGGTCTTGATGTTATCGTGCTTTTTCTTTCGTGCCAAACAGTTGAAGTTTTTTCTTTTGGTCGCTGGAGTTTCATTCACGTTAGCATTGGTTAGCAGTTAGCTCTTTTCTTTCAGGGTTCTGCAGCACTCGGTGGATGTGACGGAGGAGGACAGAGGCCCGAGCCACGGCAACAGGATGGAGATGTCCATCTTCTACGTCATCTACTTTGTCGTCTTTCCCTTCTTCTTCGTCAACATCTTCGTGGCTCTCATCATCATCACCTTCCAGGAACAGGGGGATAAGATGATGGAGGAGTGCAGCCTGGAAAAGAATGAGGTAGAAGGGAGCAAAGAACAACGCTTCTTCCTCTGTCTGTTGTGTTTCTTTTGTGTCCCTGTGTTTTTTTCACACTTTGAGTTTGATCACACCTTTTTGTTCTCGTTGTGTCTCCTTCTCTCCGTCTTTTATGCAAAGATTTACAGTCTAGTCTGTACGGAAGCCCAGAAGGGCAAGTGAGATTTTCCTTTTTGTTTTTTCTGGTGATTAACATTTTTTTCTCTC
Organism: Acanthopagrus latus; assembly: GCF_904848185.1. Classification (NCBI taxonomy): domain Eukaryota; kingdom Metazoa; phylum Chordata; class Actinopteri; order Spariformes; family Sparidae; genus Acanthopagrus; species Acanthopagrus latus. Next base: position 14,199,192 of record NC_051049.1, on the reverse strand, counting down.
CCGTGTTTATGACTTGAGAACCAGTGAAAAAGAGTTGTTGCCAGTAATCTTTCAGTTCCTTTTTTTTTTTTTTTTAACTGTGAAAACACCCCATGTCTGAAACCAACTTTGTTTGTTTTTCAGAAAAAGAAACTCAGGGGTTTAAAAATAAAAGAGTTTATTTACTTTCTTTCAGGAGAATTCCTAAGTGATATTTTTTTCTCGTGTTTTATGCAGATGGAAGTAAATAGGTAAATTAAAAAGATTATCCCGGTAAAACCTTCTTTTTATCAGTTCTAAAGTCTTAAACACAGAAGACAATTTCGACCAGATTTAAAATTCAGCAAATCGATCACCAGAAAAAAAGGTTGAAATATGCTCTGACTGTCTTGGTAAATCTGTTCATCTACTTCTTCTTAAAAGTTAAAAGCAAGTAAAAAAGAGCATTTAATTAAGGTGGATCGACTGTGTGCTGTGGGTTTTTGACTGTTTCATGCTTCCCTCTTTCCTCTATCTGTTATTCTTTGTTTTTTAGCGGGCGTGCATTGACTTCGCCATCAGCGCCAAGCCTCTGACCCGTTACATGCCCCAGAACCGGCACACGTTCCAGTACCGCCTGTGGCATTTTGTGGTGTCGCCCTCTTTTGAGTACACCGTCCTCGCCATGATCGCTCTCAACACCATTGTACTGATGATGAAGGTGAGCGTAATCAAAGACAGTGAAAGTGGGGAGCAGAATCAGAGGACGTACTCTGAGACTGCTGGTTTTGCCATCGTCTACTTCTGTCTCCTCAATCTCAGCGGCATATTCTGTCATGAACTTGCGACTGTTAACACTTTGGTTTTAAAATAAACCAAGACGTGTCACTCCCAACTGGAAACATGGCTCTGTAGAAGCTGATGAGTCCCACCTTGTCACACTGTGATGTTTTAGTGTTTTTCCGCCCTTCTCTCGCCACTATTTATTTCCGCAACTGGCCTTTTCTTGGGCCGTGCTGGTTATTCAGAGAGACAGGCAGTCAGACAGACAGACGCGGGGTGACTCATCCTGTATTAAATATTGATCTATAATGTCCAGGGGCTGCTATTTAGCATGACCTCATTAACTGTGGCTGCAGCCCCCAGAGGAATGACTCCTTTTATAGTGCGACAGATGAGAGGTGCAGAGACTGAGGGACTATTTATGGGTCTGGAGGAATCTTCCATCAACCTGTAGATCTGCAGGGTGCAGCGCTGAAGTTCATACTGTTATCAGACCTGTATCATCAGGTTACACTGCAGTCAACCAGTCAGGGAATATTCCACTTTTTTTAAATCCCACTCACACGGCACATTTCTTGCTGTTTAAACCCTGCCGTCTTTCTTTTTTTCAGTATTACTCTGCCCCGCCGGCATACGACTCCGTACTGAAGCACCTGAACACGGCGTTCACTGTTCTCTTCTCTGTTGAGTGTGTCCTCAAGATCTTGGCCTTCGGCTTTCTGGTAAGAGAAAAGAGCAACACGCAGCCTGAATGTGGATCCTTTTTTGAAGTTACTAAGAGCGTCTTTCCTGTTTTCCACAGAACTACTTTCGAGACACGTGGAACATTTTTGACTTCATCACTGTTTTGGGCAGCATCACAGAGATCGTGGTAGACCTGCAGGTGATAAGAATAATCAGTAATCAGTCGAGAGAGAGAGCGAGTATGCCTGCACCGCTTCAGTATTAATGTGAACATCAGTACTGTATTCCTGTATTAAACACCATCAGTAAACACCGGTGTCCCTCCCCTCTCCTAGTTTGTTGATACGTTCAACATGAGCTTTTTGAAGCTCTTCCGAGCAGCTCGTCTCATCAAACTTCTGAGGCAAGGTTACACCATCCGAATTCTCCTGTGGACCTTCGTCCAGTCCTTCAAGGCTTTGCCGTACGTCTGCCTGCTCATCGCCATGCTCTTCTTCATCTATGCCATCATTGGGATGCAGGTTAGAGAGACACACGCCCGATCGATCTCTGTCTCTCTCTGGAGATGGTGTTTAAGCATATGATCCGCCAAAGTGACCATTCACCTGATGTCCTGCCTGTTTCCTGTCTGTTCCTTTGTGAATCAGGTGTTTGGAAACATTAAGCTGAATGACAAGACTCACATTACCCAGCACAACAACTTCAAGACCTTCTCTGGCGCTCTCATGCTGCTCTTCAGGTAGGACACCTTGACATCTTCAGTCCTGTTCTCCGGGTAGCTTTGGACTTTATGTTGTTTGTTTCAGATCCATGTAGTCGTAACTGGAGCTACTCCATGACCTAATCTGAAACTTAAACCTGCGGCGCAGTATTGTGAACTGGTGGAGTGAGGCTTGAACGTAACAGACATTCATTTACGTGTAAATGTCCCACACTGCAAGTTTAACACTTTGTCACTCAGCACACTCAATCCAATTACTTACCTTCAGCACTGCAGAGCAGAGTTACCATCTCGTGTCCCTTTTAAATCGAGTTGCAAAGCCATCAATATGTTCCTTCACTTTGTTCGTTGAGCAACACATTTCCTTAATGTAGTCTGAATAATGATGCAGGGCTGCAGTAGTAAGGTTTTGCTTTCTAATTACCCAAGAGGCTCCTCGGTGTCAGGGGATGATAGATGCTGCAGTGTACCACTTACCTCCTTAACAAATAGCTCGCCAGACACTTCGAGAGGGTTACATCTGGTGAGGAAGAACACAGTGTCAAATAATGAATTGGCTCTCAAGACCAAAGTGTTGAGCAATGATACTGTACTTGTTTTTACATGTAAACATGATTTAAAAAAGAAATATCCCTTTGGATTTGGTTTGATTTGAAAAATGACATATTGCAGAACAAAAAAATACATAAACTGCTGTATAAAATGACGGCATCATCATTTAAAGGCATCAAAAGATCAGCTCTGTTGTTTATTACACTTACTGGAAATGTATGCATTGGACTGCACAGCCCTGTGTCACATTTAGAGTGTGTCAGCTGTCTCTGAAGCGAGGGGTGCTTTGATTGCACCTTCCAGATGGCAGACACAACTGTGAATAAACTGTGAGGTGGACCACTCAGTCTTAACCAACCTGCCCCTTCTGTGTGCGTCCAGGAGTGCCACAGGGGAGTCGTGGCAGGAGATCATGTTGTCCTGTCTCGGGGGACAGAAGTGTGAGAAGGACCCAGCGGTAACAGAGTCGTTGCCAGACGGGGGCTGTGGCTCCGACTTCGCCTATTTCTACTTTGTTTCATTCATCTTCTTCAGCTCCTTCCTGGTAAGACAAGGAAACCAGAGTGTGAGGGATCCCTCTAAAACACAATAACGAAACCTCTCGTGTTTCAACCTAGTGTGTCCATTGTGTCTTGTTGCGTTATTGTCTTTGCATTTTGAGGGCTATTCTAATATTTCCCCTGTCAAGCACCTTCGGCTCATCCAAACAAAGTCATGGCTTCTCCTTCCTCCTCTGTTTGTCTCCTGTCCAGATGCTGAACCTTTTTGTGGCCGTGATCATGGACAACTTTGAATATCTGACCAGAGACTCGTCCATCTTGGGTCCACACCACCTGGATGAGTTCGTCCGGATCTGGGGGGAGTATGACCGTGCCGCCTGGTCAGTGTCTCTCTGTCTTTATGCTACACCTACATCTCACAAATAGCGTAGTTGTTTTCAGTGTTGTTAAATGATGTGTTATACAGTTATGCTGTCAAGTATAAAAAGGCTAAATCAACTCTATGACACACACTGGATGTAAAAAGCTATTTGATGTTTGAATCTGGCGTTTGAATTAGCTGCAACAGGGGTAGATGCTAACAGTCACTGATAACCATCCCCAAACCACTTCACCAGCCTTCAGAAAAGTGTTTTTTTTTAAGTTCCCATGAAGTCAAAATTGCTGTTCTCACCTATACATCGATATCACACCCAACAGTAGCAAGAGCGTGCACTCGGAGGCATTTGTTTTTTTGTTGTTTTTTTTCGTCCAATGAACGTTTTATGTATTCATGATGCTGAAACTGATGTTGAAGATGAAGAAGAAGAAGAAGAAGAGCGTCACCAGAGGTTGTTAGGGGACATCAACAATTACTGGACAAAAATATAACTAAAAATTGTACAAAACCCCACCTTCAAAACTTTATTCAGTGATTTCAGTGAAATTGGCTCATCTGTTACAAAGAAAATATTGTTTTGGCTGCTCTCAGCCTACACTGCCTGGAGCAGCTCCTAAATGAACACCTCAGGACTGTACAAGGCCTCTGAGAACCATGACAGAGTCCATTAGGGGAACCAGGTTGATTTATGGAGTTTCCTGGTTGACTGATACCATTAACTTTCTTTCTTAAGTAAGTTCTAATGAAGCTGATAGCTCAGTAAGCAAACCAGCGAAGACATCCACCTCGGTTCTGTATTCCCTCCGTCAGACTAGCCTCGTCTTCTCAGGGTGTCGGGGGCGTTTTTTGTCATCCTGGTTCAGCTGTCATCTCTGGAAGCTGCCAGTCCATGGAGAGCGATGGCGGCTGGGGTGGGGCGGTGGGGCGCAACGTACATTCTGCATTACTGGCTGCTTAATGTTTTTTACAGGAAAACACGTAACTATGCTGAAGCAGCTAGCGTTTGATTGGCCGTTTTATGGGGACTTTAAGGCACACTGCGGAGGATTTGTCCGTTGCTGTTGGTAAACAGACCCTTCAAAGTTACCAAAACAAAGTTATTTGTGATAGTTTGCCAACGGTTGCATTTCAGAGCACAAGTAAATACGCCTACACCTCCACACAGCCCTCCAGATTTTATGTAAATACAGCCAAAAGCACTCAAACAGACACCAAGACCTGCAGCTCCCATTCTCCGCCTGTGGAAGGAAGCCTGAAATGTCCCGAGCGCAACAAGTAAAAGTCGATACACCACCACACACCTTTAGTTGGTCATTAATAGATAGATAGATAGATAGATAGATAGATAGATAGATAGATAGATAGATAGATAGATAGATAGATAGATAGATAGATAGATAGATAGATAGATAGATAGATCGTCATGGAATACAAGGCTGCAATGACGCTCAACTAAAGACATGTATGTTCTTTCCAGTGGTAGGATCCACTATAAGGAGATGTACAAAGTTGTGCGCACTATCTCACCTCCCCTGGGCTTTGGAAAGAACTGCCCACACAGGGTGGCATGCAAGGTTTGGTTCCCCCGCGTCAACAAACCCCTCCCCTCACTCTGCCTCTTTGGTGTGGGATGCTTCCTGACCTCCTCCTATCCCTCTTTTCCCTCCCTTCACTAGCTGTCACCGCCCTGCTTGACCTTTAGGGGTGTGTTACTCAGGTCAAAGAATGGCGACACTCCAAACGCAGGGTACTAAGGCACAGGACATCCCCGACAAACGTGATTTTATCGTGTTTTTTATAAAAAAGAATTTAAATCCCGCTTTTGACGCAGTGAGGAGAAACGTGGGGGGAGTCTGTGTCTTTCTACCCTTTGGATCTGGTGTTAGATGATTGTAGTTCTCTCTGGCACACACAGACGCCAACAGCATGTAAGTATCTTATTTTCTGTACCAGATCCAGAGAGGCTGTCATTCCTTTGCTCATCCTGTCCAGGGTTTTTCCTCCTTTTTCCAGTTTTCTATGCCCTGACGGCAGCATAGAAAGAATACAGCCTATTTTATTTCTCCTACTTTCTCCTCCTCTGTGATTTCTTGGAATAACCCTTTCTCTTGTATCTCCTTCATCCTGTTTTCTTTTACCCTACACATCCCCTCCTGTGACCTTTTCGCACTCCCTGACTCCTCCAACCGTTACTCAACTTCTCCTCCACCTCCGGCATCATCCCTCTTCCTCTCCCTCCCTCTCTCCTCCCCTTCTTTCTTTCCCATCGCCACCTTCATGGCTACTTGGCGCCCCCAGTGGTCGTATCCATTACACTGACATGTATGAGATGTTGACCAACATGTCGCCACCTCTAGGCCTGGGCAAGAAATGCCCCTCCAAGTTGGCATATAAGGTAGACTGAACGCAAGCGACGCAACAGCCGCTGCCTCTGTATTCTAATCAAAGAGGACAAGCATTGTCAAAGCTTGTTTCTGTGTGTCGTACGTCGGGAAAGCAAGGCATTTTGTCTGTCAAGTACATGAGTATTGCTTGTTGAAACAGTTTAAGTTTGTCTCTGGCAGATGATTAACCGCTGCAGTAATGATTGCCTGTTTTGCTTTGCATCTTGACAGTAAAAAAAAAAAAAAAGACGTCATCATTTTTTTGTTTGTTTTTTTGCTGTTATCTGATGAAAGCGTCTCAGTGGCGTTTATTTCTCTAAAATCAGTTAGAGAGCATCAATGGGAAAGTCGTCAAACATCTACATGCTTAATCTGCTGTCAAATGTTCTCATGTCTTTCACACTTACTTCTCTCTGTCTGCACGTGCCTCCCACCACAGCCCGGCATTGAGTCTGTGTGTGTGATGATGTGATGTGCTGGATGTGTTGTTGTGATGTCTGTTTAGCCTGAAAGCATGCTTCATCTGAGATCAAGTTCTGTGTGAGTTTTGTCCACTTTTTTTTTTTTTTTTTTTTTTTAATGAACCTAGATAAACAGACGGACGGGAGCGAAAATACAGTTTTCATTTCCAGATCTCAAAACACGATCTTTCTTCGTGTTTCTCGAGCTTGACAGTCATCAACAGGCAGTCTAGCCAGTTTTATCGTGTTCATCGTGTAATTACTGCGTCTTTCGTCTCAAAACAAGATGCGGTGGATAATTACACGGTTTTCGGCTCCGTCCTTCTGTGTACGTCAGCAAGGTTTTGTTCGTTTTTGTTTAAACAAAGGAAACTGTGCTATATGAAATGTTGATTAAAGTGAAAGCTTACTGTTTCTTTGTTGTGACTCCCAGAAAAGCTGTGGTCGCTCATCATTTAAGGCAGAGTGTCAACGGTTAGTCAGTTAATCACTTCACTGAACAAAAATGAAACGCCAACTTTGATTCATCGTTTCAGTGATGTTTCAAGCAGGAATGTTAAACATTTGCTTGCTCCAGCTCCTTAAATGTCAGGATTTGATGCATTCCTTTGCCATTTATGACTTTAAATGAAGAGTCTTTGGGTTTTGGACAGTTGATTGGACAAAAGAAGCAATTCGAGGGACATCACTTTTGGCTCTTGGCGGACATTAATCATGAAAAATAATCACCAGATTAATCAAAAATGAAGTCTAAACAATCATATTTTTAATAAGATAGAAGCCCTGAAATCATAATTTGACTGTCTAATTATCTCCATAACAGGTTCATGGGTGAGGAGGCAAACTCACTGATAATGTTCCACTTTGTCTTTTGATCTGGAACTTGTTTAAATGTTTTGGAATGAAAGGAGCAAGCGATATTTTAGTGATCAGTAACTTTTTGGCCTTTCTGCCTGTGGCCCAACTTGATAATGTCAAATCCGAACTGTTCATTGTCAAGTCTGCAGGCTAAATGATTTGTCATGGTTTGCGACAGCAACCTCTTAAGAATAAGTACCAGAACACTGTAATTTGTTATTTTGAGATATTAAGGATATTAAGTCAACATGATGAAGACAAAATGGCTTCATTTCACTATGATCCACCACAGCCGCTCTGGGCTTCCACTTCTGCTTTCTGATCTGTTGTATGAATTTTGGCGCGTTTTACTGATGAAGACACTTCTCTCTGCCGCCATCAGAGACTCGTCCTGATGAACATGCCCGTGGACGAGGACATGGCTGTTCACTTCACCTCCACCCTCATGGCCCTCATCCGCACTGCCCTGGAGATCAAGATTGCCAGAGGTTGGACTGCATATCAAATCAAGAGCTTTCACGCATTGACTGTGATGAAAAACACTTCATCTGCTTGTGTGCGTGTGTGTGTGTGTTATCTCCAGGAGGGGAGGACAGAAATCAGATGGACCTGGACCTGCAGAAGGAGATCAGTGTCATCTGGCCTCATCTCTCTCAGAAGTCGTTAGAGCTGCTGGTTCCCATTAACAAAGGTATATTTCCATTATCACAGTAGTCGGAGTACTTAATGTCATTTAATTTGATCATGTTCTCTTGAAGTTCTCATATCTATGGCCTGATGGTTTCTGCTTTCTCCCTTTTCAGCCAGTGACATGACCATTGGGAAGATCTACGCCGCCATGATGATCATGGACTACTACAAGCAGAGCAAAGCCAAGAAGCTCCGACAGCAACTGGAGGAGCAGGTGCTTTTCTTTTTTTCCCTTCTAGTTATTCCTGTGAGGCACCCAGAAGTCACTGAAGTGCAGTGGTTTTATAGCATGAATGAGCTACGTTCGTCATCTAACAATTCACATTTTTCACTGCTCAATGCTTTAATTTATATTTGTCGTTATTTATTCCCTCCTCCGGGCCAGGATAACCTTTATTATGAGGAAGTAACTTAACTGTTTTAAAGTCAGTCAGCCCTTCATTTCATTACCTTTAAAAGAGCAAAAATTAGATCAATGGCACAAAACAACCTGAATAGAGCCTCTTCCACAGGATTTTTGTTGTTGTTGTTTCAAAATACTTTACATTTTGTTTCTATGGCACCTTGATTTCATCTGAAGACCCACTGAGATGGAGATCTATTTTACAGCAGAGACCCGGCCAAGGTTTCAACCATACAAAAAAATCCCAAAATATGAAATTTATGAAACACAGTGTCTCCTTCACCATACTCCCAATGATAAATGTGTCTAACTGTAGCCTTCTATGAATCTACCTACTCAATGATAAGGTCTTTTCAGTACTTTCATGGCTTAACAAAGTGATAGCAGGATAAGCCTTGTGAATGTGCCAGTGCAAAATTAATTTACGACGTAAGACAAACATGGGGCACGACCATCAGAGGTGATCTGATTCGCAGATAGCGGTCGAAAAGGTGAATATCACCTGATACTAATGTTCAATGATATATCGGTTCTTGCGAATGTGACTGTTGTAATTGGAGCAGTGCTTTATAGCCTGTTTTTTTAAAATCTCTCTTTGTGTTTCAGAAACACGCTCCTATGTTCCAGCGTATGGATGCCTCCTCTCTGCCTCAAGAAATCCTATGCAACGCCAAATCCCTTTCATTCCTCAGGCACAGTGCCGGATCTGCTCTGTAAATACTCAACTTTCATTTTCTCCTCACAGTCGTTTACACTGGTTCATGGTTATTTATGCAGGTAGAAACAGAGCCATCTGGATTTCTGTAGTTAGAATCTGACCTCTGTCTTCACTGACCTTCTGTTCCTGCATTGTCGTCAAAAATAATTGACACAATTCTTGCGTGTATGTAATGCAGCCGTCCTGTCTGTCTGTGTGTGTGCGTGCTCCTTCAGCACCAGAGGAGGTTTTGTGGCACTCAGCCCGATTTCTCCCCAAGAGATGTTCCTGCAGCCGCTGTCTCGCTCCAGGGAGGAGAAGGAGGAGGAGGAGGAGGAGGACGGCGACGAGTACCATTCACCCTACCACCCATACCACCGCCCACATCACCACCACCATCATTTACACACACTGGTAACCGCCTACATGTAGCGTCGAGAAAGGAATAAGCTTGCTGAGGGTGAACTTTAGGTCAACGAAACCCATCAGCAGTCAATGATGCAGTTGCCTTGCGAAAAGTTGCAGTCGCACTTTTTTGCAAGAGAATGATGAGATAATGATATTACGGTGAACACAGAGACTCAGACTCAGTAAAATGTCTGAGGTTTAAATCTTGAGACTTTGGGGGAGAACAAAAAAAAAAACAGGAGAAACAGCTGACCCTCTCTTCTTCTGTGGTATTTGCATAGGTGCCAGATGTAGTGGAGTATAACCAAGTGATGCAGCAGGCGAGACAGGACCAAACAGCTATTAAATCACCTCAGCGGACAGCGTCTATCAGAGCGTCCTCCATGCCCAGGCTGGCTGTTGATCCACAGGTAAAGAAGATTAAATACCTTGACTCAACCCTATATGTAATCCTGAACAACTCTTGTATTCAGGAAGTGCTTTAAAAGTCAACAAATAATCAAAATGTACATATTTTATTTGTCCACACATGTCAACACAGTCATTATAGCATGGTTACTTACAGTGAGTGTTTCCCTCTGTGTTTGTGGGATGTGTGTGTAGCCTGGGCTGTCAGCAGACAGTAAGCTGATGAAGCGCTCCTTCTCCACCATCGGAGACCAGTGTGTGAACGGCCTTTGGCAGGAGCAGCACTCTCTGGAGAGAGTCAGTCCTGACGACACATACAGGCCACGGCAGAGGAGCTACAGAGGTCATATTATGTTACTGAAACACCTCCTCATGCATATTCTGAGTTGTTTGGTTTGATTTTTGAAGCGAATCAATTCACAGTATCTGTTGCTTAATACTTAAAGGTGCACTATGTAGCTTTTTTTAGCCACTGTTCTATTAACTTATGGCCTTTTTGTTCTCACCCATCCCTCAATCAATATACAAGCCTTACTTTCTTCTATTTTTTTGCAAACGCAAATGTAAACATGTGGCTTTAAAGTAGTTCTTGTTACAAATTGAAAATTAAGTTTATATTGAATAAACAACCACATTGAAACAGTATTATTAACTGGAAATGAGAATTTTCATTGCTCCTGAGGTGCCCATGTTGACCATTTTGCTTATGGAAATGGAAGTCGGTCATTAAAACAGAAATGGCTTTGACTAATTGATAACAAACAGTTCGTGCAATGTTCTTCAATTTACTTACTGAAATCTGCACGTCTGCTTCTCAGGTCCGAGAATCAACCACAGAGAAACAAGCAGCCATGAGAGAGGGCGGTCTAAGGAGCGGCGCCACCTCCTGTCTCCTGATGTGTCCCGCTGCAACTCTGAGGAGCGCAGCCGGGATCCATCGTGTGAAAGGAGAGAGTCCCGTTCACCGAGCGAGGGACGAGCGAGCACCTTACAGAAACAGGTAGAAGTGCACATACACGCTGATGGACCTGATATTGTGCTGGTTTGTTTTGTACAGTGAAGTAGACCTGTGGATTGAACCATTAAAGTCTGGATACAGCACAGGAGATGGCACCCCGTTCAAAATGCCTGGATCTTCCATGTTGTGCGGCCCACAACTTCCGGTTCTGCTCTTGGCTAACTTGAATAGAGATTAAATGATTTAATCGTGTGGCTCTTGTAGACTTTCCAGATTTTATTGGAACAAATGGCTCAACTTGGGAGAGTGAAACAAATCATTTCAAGGGGATTTTGAAGTCTCCAACCTTTACAGCCACTTCATCCACAACATAAGGTTATGGCAAAAGTCTTTTTGGACCCCAGTGCATCATGCAACGTTGTAATTACATGATTGGTCACTACCACTGTTGGCTTCAAAGTTCTTCTTTGGGGCTTGACTCAAAGTCTCTAGTGGGCACACTCACTATGGACCCCACAACAAGGAAGATCTGGGTAACTTCATACCCGGTAAGTCAAGCTTTTTTGGCTTCATGCGCCATGGAACAACTTTCATAGGAATGAACCAGGTGTTATCTCCAGTGCTGTGTCCAGATATTAATTAAATCAGTTGCTTGAGTAGACCATATTCACACAGCAGCCATTTTCCTCTGACGTCATGCTCAAGGTGGGAAGCTCAGATGCTTGGGTAATGTCATGCCACTGTGTTCAAGGGTTGCAAGTCATTAAAACAAAGGGAATCTGACAAAGTGTTGTCATTTCACCACTTCCTGATCAATCAGCAATAGTGAAAATGTAGGGGTACATCAGGCCATGGTTCAAAGCAAACAACATATTTTATTACCCGTTTGCTAACATTAGCATTCAACCACATCATTAATATGGCTGTTTGCTTAGTGTGTTTTACTCCCAGGCTTATGCATCAATATTTTTGGATAAATTGACCCCTCTCCTATGATATCATGTAACACTACTGAACGCCAATGTTAGCTAGGAAGTGGTTGAACGGTGACGCTGCGTGAGCTTTTGTCTAATGGACACTAACAGGTTATAAAATATGTTGTTTCACCTCGAAACATGGCCCATTGATTCTCCAGATTATCACTATCCATCATCTTTTCAGCTGCTAGTCAGTCGGGAGGCGTTGTCAGCAACTGAAAAGGTGAGTGTCAGTGAAAATCTGGAAGGACATCGGGCGGTATTTCAAAGTAAAGCAATATATGTAATATAATAAGATAATATTAGCATAAACTAACATTACAGTTGGATTACATCCCGTGCATTTCACTTATCATTCATAGTACCTGCTACCAATATTGGAGCTTCCTACACTGAGAGTGATTTCAAAGGACAGATAGGGCAGATTTCCTCACTATAGTGTGTGTTATTTACAGGTGAACACATCAGACAGCCCTGCCCATTCAGCCTCAGAGTCCAGTACTCCTCGTAATCGACGCCAGCTGCCACAGACACCATCTCGCCCGCGGCCGTACATCTCCTACTCCCCGCTGGTCTGCCGAGCCCACACCTCTCCCACACCGATGAGCTCCTCTGATGGACAGACTCAGCCTCAGGACGGCCCTAGTGTCTCCACGGAGACCTCGTGGAGGGCTGACAAGGAAGGCCTGGGCTCATCCGGAGGTCAGGGCAACCCATCTCCTCACCGCTACATCTCAGAGCCCTACCTCCCATTCCACGAGGACGTCGGCACCGGAGAGGCAGGCGACGGGCAAGACACCCTCACTTTTGAGACTGCCATGGCGACCAGCCTGGGCAGGGCCAACGCCATAAGCTCGGCCCCTCAGCTCAGACACTCCTGGCAGGTTCCTAACGGGCATTTTCGGAAGCATTTGGGCCAGGCGACTGGGACCGGAGCCAGCGAGCTGCTAAGTGACACGGACGAGGATGACCGCTGCTAAAACCAGAGATGAAGAGGATGCACGGGGAGACGTCAGAGAAGCTCCACGTGGCGTCAAAAGGCTTCCGCTCCTGAGAACTTGTATTCTCAGTACCAGTAGCATAACAGGCAGGACTGAACACTATTTACCTGGATACCTGGGTGTCTGTCTGCAACGTGTTCTTGTGTGTGGTGTGTTCGTTGGAGCTGGAGGGAGGCTACGTGCGTGCACGTGGGTGTGTGTTTAGGTGTGCGTGTGCTCTCAATAGAGAAAATTTGCCAAATCAAGACAGCAGCAGAGACTGACTGTTCTATAAGTAGATCACCGCAGGCAAGTGTGGCCAAGCCTTCCCACACGCGTTAGTGTTTTGATTGTTTTTTTTGTTTGTTTTTTTTTTGAACAAAATGTTGGTGAAGACATCGAACCGAGGTGAATCCAAGAAACTGATATAAGTGCATTTTGTGTAGGTGAACATAGAGGTAGCATGTAACAATGTAATACAATGAATGTATTATAGCTTTTGGTTCTTACGTTCTGGTCATTTGAGAGGGTTGCTGTTAGTCTTTGCTGTGGATAGTCGTAAGAGTAGCAGTGAAACACGGGTTGATTCAGATTTACAGCCAGTCCACACACAGACCCTGTTTACAACAAGAGAATCCACAAGGTTCATGGGCATTAAAAGTCACCAGTCAATAAACAGTCAATACAGGAAATCAAGTTCCATACCTTAAAATGAGCAGAACCTCTTGTGACATTTTTTTTTCTGTCCCCATGTGAAAACAACAACAGTGCAACTTCACCTTGGTGGTCGGTGGTGATGAGATGTTTTGTCTCAGGATACTGAAACAGCAAGTGTGTAATATATTATCCTCTAAAATGTTGTTCATCTGCAACCCAAAATGAAGAAAATCAGAGGGACCGAGTCAGTCAGCATGATATCAACTTGATGAGACCATCACAAGGACTGAACAAGAGGGGATATCACACGAACAGGCCTGGTGGTCTGCATCTGCTTTGTTGAAGGCAAGCGGATGTTCACGCTTCACATTTCTATCTATATTGTGTCATAGAGGTGACTAAAGCCATTTTCTTCCCGGTACACAAAGCCGGGGATTTGTCGTCTTCAGGATGTTTTGCCTTCTTTCACGTGATGACGGAATGACGAGTCCTTTATACGTGTGATGCAACATGGACGCTTTTACAAAATAGGAATCACAGGCGCAGTATGTTTTGTCGATACCTTAACTGCCACATAAGTTCTGTCACATTGAAGCCGATGTTTTGGTCAGTGGGAACAAGCATTTCGGTATTTTCTGTGCTCCAGAGTTACAGTATTTTTTCCACATGCATGATCACGGTGACGACAGATACAGTATGTGAGAGAAAAGTGTCTTAGAGCCACCTGATTGTTCTAATTTTAATGAACCATTACATTGAACAGGATTTAAAACCACTTCACCGACAGAGATGATGCTTTTCCAGTCCCAGCATTCACTGTCTGTATTTTTGAACATTCCAACTTTCCACCATTTGTTGTTCCCCCTCTTAAATAAGATGTATATTTATATCATGTGCTGTTGTGTTAATGTAATATGTTGAGTTTGACATGTTTCTGAAATGTGAACACAGGACATATCTGGGCTGAGGATCCGCAGGCCAGAAGATGGTCACGCTCACCTGCTGGAGCCCCGAACAGAAAGTCCTGGACTGAAAAAAAAATGGGTTTTTTTGTTTTGTTTTGTTTTTTTAGCAGAGAAACCCTCTTTGAAGTGTGTTGACTGCAAGGTTGGATCCATACAGTACAAAGATTAGGTTAAGGCTTCAGCCTGTAGTTTATAGGACTGTGCTTAAGGTGAACACTGCAGCCTAGGACTTAACCTCAGTGTCCGTCTCTGTACAGAACAGCCTAATCTGTGCCTGGGGAAGCTCACCTCAACGGGTTCCCCATCAAGGCTGGATTTCATAGATAGAGAAGCTTTCTGGTAAATATGTAGTATAAAATGTACAAAATAAATCCATGTTTAATTTATTGCATCGTTTATATTTGATTTGAATCATGATGCCTGTCTATGACTAACAAAAGAAGTGTTTACATATCTGTTCAAAGGACCATTAAAGAGAGATCACTTGTCTTTTCTGTCACTGGCTGATATTACTGCTTTTAGATACTTATGAACATATTTTTTATGTCTTTTTTAAATCATTTGGAGATGTGTTATTACAGACATGTGCATGCAATTGGACCTTCAGTTTATAAAGATATACAACCAGATATTTTGAAACTTCCTCAGAAACACTCCATAAATGCTATGGCTGGGAGACAAAATCAAATATCATGATATTTTCAACCAAATACTGTGATATCAATACTGCAACAATGTTTTGGGAATGACTGTTGGTACTTTCACGAAACACTGACAGAGCGAGATTTCTGATCAATAATCATTACTCATGTGGATATTATGACTAAGTGGGTAAAGACAAGTAGTAGAACAAGCAGAACAGTATGGGCCATTGTGAATTTGCTGCTTCAGCTGGGTCCAGGCTGTTTAGTTTATAGTGAAACCAGGCAGTCTGACTCAGGGAGGTGAGCACATCACAGCAGTGTTATTTCCATCCATTAGCAAAGGGTCAACGGAGGGCCAGAGGAAATGTGATACTCACAGGTGTGAAAGGTAAGCAACCTTGTGAAATTGTGCGGGAAGAAACGTTGCAGAGATAATGTTGCTTGATGTCTAAAAGCAGTGGTACACAAAGGAGCGTTCAAAGAAACCTGATTATTATTATTTTCACCACATGGGAGCAAGTTGCTGCCTGTTACTAGAGCATTACTCATCCTCTCTACTCAAAAACATCAATTACCAGTATTCTACAGGGTGACCCAGGAGACAAAAAAAATCCATGTGGGCAGACTGCTTGAGTCAATATTATGTTTACTCATTAACTGCATAAGTGCGGAACCACCTCCAACCTTCTCCACTGTGACTGTGAGGAAAAGACACAGCAATCCAGCTGTCTTTGCAAAAGCGGGACCAACTTTGAAGCACCATGGGGGGAAATGTGTCTGTTTCCACTCTAAAAACTACTGAACACAAATTAGCACACATAACAAACTAAGTAGTGTTTGAAGGGCAATGACAGCCATAAAAAGTCATTTCACGGCTGTTGCTATCCTCCTCTTCAGCTCTTCTGAGTGCAGGTGATAAGTGACAGGGTCAATGTGATGATCACGCTACACTGATGAGTCAGAGAGAGAAAGTTCTGACCTTTTCTACGGTGACTGTTGTCATACTGTTGACAAGTTAAACAGATTACTGCATCTTTTACAGAAAAAGACAATTTTTCATTTCTTAGAGACTTGACAAGGTCACCCGTGACTGCAGGGAACTTGTTTACCCAGGATGGTTTCTCTTTCCACGGCGTGAAGCTCAAGGCTTTGGTGTTGAACTTGACCTTGGATGTTTCCACACAGAGTACTAATGCCGTCTGAATGTGTCGACTTTGTGATACAGTTTACATTCACCCGTGAAGCTGCTCTCCAAGGGGAAGGTCTTCAGTCTGACTGTGACACATCTGTGTGTTTAAAATCTATACTGTCATGTCTACTCATCCCATACTGTCCATGTCCAGTGACTGATTAGGTAAAAATGAGCGTGTGGGGACTTATGAATGTATGTGTGTATTTGACGGTGTGCGTGGGAGAGTCTTCCGTATGTGTACATTTATTTGTGAATGTGGTAACGTTTACATGACAGTTTTCCAGATGAGCTGAGTGTGCTGATGCGTCTGGGGCAAACGGTGGTCAGAGGAGATGACGCTATCGGCTACTTTATGGCAGGAAGGGGAGGAGCTTCCTCTGCTGGAGGTGAAGACTGTTCATTTAGTCAGTGCCGGGAAACAACGTTGTGAGTGAGGAAACGCACACCTACTGTATGCTGTATGCTCTCTAGCCAGACTGGAGTTGTATCTGGACTGATGCCCCCCTGGTGTCGGGGGTGCTGAGGCCGCAGATCAACACTTTTCGGCCCGGTGCTCTTGGGTGGAGCCTCACGTCCTCACGGCTCACTCTTTACGGTAAACCCAACCTCACCCGACACAACCCTCCTCGGGCAGCAGCCCCTCGCTCTTCCGACCTCCATGTCACATTCCTCACATGGGCCACAGTCCTCACCTTCTGACCCTGGACCAAAAAGATGGAGAGAGGGAGGGCCCACTGTGAAGTTCAATGGCAAGTGAAGCAAAACAAATCAAACAATCAGGATCTCTATGAACAATATAATGATGTCCCCTCAAGCAGTGCAACTGTGTATAATTTCATGTCTTTTGTGAGGACTGGTGTAGTTGGTGTGGGACTAGACTAGAATGGAAATAGAAAGGGTGATGATGAGATGAGCTCATCCCTCACGCACAGACCGCATCAATGACAGTTTCCTGTTTTCTATAACGTCTCTCTTTTGTCATCAATCTGTCCTGATCTAACAGTCCCAACCACCTTGGAAACAAAGGCCTTACAGGTCATATCTTACCTTCCCTTAACTTGCTGAGTATTGGGTGGTGGACACAAACCTGTCTGGCACTGTGTTGCCACAGGAAGCAGGGAGGATATGTATGGGGTTTTTTTGTTGTTGTGTGTGTCTGGGTGTCTGCTTGCTCTGGTCTGCTGATTTCATCATCTCTCTGGGCTGAAAACGGGTGCTCAGTCAGTCAGGCCAGTGCTGGGCATCTTTCCTCCAGGAAGGGGTGTGTGTTTTTTAAAGAGCAGCCCCTGGAAGAGTGTGTAAGGCAGCTACGCTCAGAGGAGTCCAGAGGTTATCTTCATCAGAAGCCATGCAGGGTGCTGTGGTGCTGCTACTGCTACTGAGCTGCGTAAGTCTGATTATCTACCGACTTTATCTCTGTTAAAGCGTTGACAATGGATTCAAGCTCAATTTGAACTTCCCTTAAATGTTCGGTGAACCGAGAAGCAGAGAGATTAGCTGTGTCTGCTTAGATTTTGAATGTCTGTATAAATTATGAATGCAAAGAGCTTTGGAAAAACAAGACTTTAACTATCTAACAGTGCTTCCTGCATATTTATACAAATAAGTACCCTGAGTTTTGCTCCATTTCTACAAATGTTATTTAAATCAGGGCATTTGATTCTCTCGAGATGATGTGGATTATCTTCTGAGTCTTATTTTTCTTATGCCACGTAGAAATATCCTGTCAAGATATATTTTTATATTTAGATATAGCACACTATCTTCTGATCTTCAAAATCTTCAATTTACTCTCTCACCTTCAACTTGCTTGTCTTTCTAATGCAGCTAAGTTTTCGGTAGGTGTAGAGTGGGCATTATACTATTACCTGTGAACAAGTTCTTTTCTGCTTTCTAACGTGTGGTATCACCATACCTCAAACATTTCTGCATCAGGTTTGTGTGTTACTAACACGTGCATGTGAGAGGATACGAGGTGTTTAAAGTTTTCCACATCGAAGAGTAAATCTCATAAAATACTCTGGCAAACTCTTTGCATCAAAATGCTGGACCTGCAGAAACGAGGCCTGAAAGGGAAACAAACACTGTTTAAACTGTGGGTAGACTTACTTAGCATATACAGCACATACATACATACAGACTGCTGGTGGTTTTTGTTATGACTTAATACCTGAACCTGCCCTTATTTCAGTTCAGGCCTGGTCAATAAATGTTTTTTTTTTGTGTTTGTTTTACAAATTAGTCAGATATTCAAATGAACAATCGATTGAGTGATTGAGAGTGTCTCTCTCATATCACAATAGTGAGTCAATTTAAGGGTCCTGCAAATTTGAGCCAGAATTCCGTCTATTCACCATATTTCATTTGTTCTTCACTGTCTCTGGATGATTTGAGCTAAAACTCTAAGTAGTGTGATCCAGTGAGGTACAGTCAGACCAACAGGAGTGGAGACCAAAAAAGATGTGTGGCGGCTTCTGACTCCAACTGTATTAATCATTTAATTCTAATAATTGAAAGAAAAAAAAAAACGACTTCCCCATTTTATATATATATATATATATATATTTTATTTATTTATTTATTTTTTTAAGTTGTGTACTTACATCATCCTAAATGCTTCCAGCAATGTTCAAACTCAGAGAAACACAGACTCTCATTAATGGTTACAGTGTCTTTCATTTGACATCAGATGATACATGAGTGACTGAGGAATCAAGTCAGTGAACATAACTAAACATAATGTGTTTAACAGATTACCACGCCCGTCAATATTTCTGCCCAAGTCATGTCTGATAAACTTCCCTCAGCAATGATGGCTGTTAAACAATAAAGACAACAACTCCCATGATCCCACACGTTTTTACTACATCATCAAACTACATCTATTGATTTCACTGTTTTGATTTCGAGACCCTCAACAGCAACAATGATCTACTGTGTGTTTGCATTTGCATCATGTATTAAGAGTCCAGTAAAACAATGTAGAAATGATATGCAAACTACAAACTATGTAGTTTTGGGAAGGACATTTGTCCTGGAGACCTTATTTTCCTCTGAGAACAGCTTGTTTATTCAGTTATGGAAAATATGTATAATTCTGAGTTTGTATTATTATTCCATTAATATTGTAAATACTAAAATTCTGAGTTTAATTTTTTTCCCCAAAACTACATAGTGCCCATTTAAAGCTATAAGATTTGAATGTTTCTAACAATGGCACCCCCTTGTGATGAAAAACAAAACACTGTCGCAAACACCAATACACACTGTCATATCAATAAAATTAATTTCACCAATGCTATAAACCATACTTTGGATAAACGCTCTTTAAACTAGTGACCTTCTGTCTTAGGTGTGTCTGTGGTGTGTTCAGGGCACGACCCAGCTGGTGATCTCTGTCTTAGGAAATCCTATAGTAGCAGAGCAGTACTGTCGAGATCACAGCAGCACCTGCAGCTAACCTGTTGGTTCTTATGCAAAAGGTTTATGTGCTGATACCACATGTTTTGTTTTTGGTTTTTTTCTCTTTTTTTCCATCCAGTGTAACAGAAACTAAATAAAGGCTATTTGATTAACAATCTATTGGTTGTTATTGTTGTTAAGCCCCATCCAAATATGTGTAGAGTGTAGACCTCTGAATGACGAGAGCTCTTACTGTTCACAAATCACACAGATATTTGAAGACTGGTCAACAGGCCAGTCTCATTTTCGTTCTTAGATTAGACAGTTTCAATTCATCTAAAGCCAAAAAATCGTAGTCATCCAGTTTGCTGAGTCAGTTTGCAACATGTTGATATTTTACTGTATTGTTACAGTCTTTTCTCAGTAAAATGTAAATGTTGAATTCTTCCACAAGGCAAACATTTCCTGCTGGAAGGAAACAGACTAAAACTGGTCTGATAGTAAGAAAAAATAAGCGAAAACCTCTGCATGGGTGAACTGAGGGTGTGTAGGGCTTTTGATTTATCAGTGACATGTTAGTGGTTCTTTGGAATATTCATCCACAGTACTATGCTGGTTAAAGCATCTGTGGAAATACCATTGCTGTCTGTCAGTGGAAGACACACAGGGAGTGTCTGTCTCAGAGAGGTTCAACATCATAAAAGTTTGATTGGTTTTGGACACTAACTGCATTTTATATTTGTGTGCGATCCCAGCAGACGCGTGTTTACATTTCTGAACAGACTCGACAGAGAGAACACAGCACTGAACTGTAACGTCTGCTTTACGACTTGGTGTTGTGGTCTGTATTCGTGTATGCAGCTCCTCGGGGCACCATTTCTTACTTATCGTAACTTAATTGATGTTGTTAATTAACTTTGTGCCCTAGAATTCACTAATCCAGTCTTGCTTTAGAGTGAATCCATACTGGGTCTGAGGAGAGTGGCAATCACATAACAGTACAGAATTTACTAAGAAACCTCGGTCTATGTTATTCTCATTTAAGACTGTAAAATGGAAACTTTAAGAAGAGTTAAGCAGTCCTGCATGTTGTGGACATGTTATAACATTCGCCTTATGTAAACCCTTCCCAGGAGGTTGGTGCCGCAGATGAGGTGACCATGCAACCTGGGATCAGAGTATCACCCACACAAGAAAATACCCCTCAAGACACAAGTACACAGGCCGCTTCCACTGAGCTGACTCCAGGACTGGGTCAGATGAACCACACCAACGCCGTCGAAACAACCAAGGCTCGCACAGACACTCCAACCAGAAGAGAAAAGGACAAACTGACAGCTATGAGTGAGGAAGTAACTCAAGGCAGAAATACCGTACCAGTGCCTCTGACTGGAAATGAACAGCTTTCTGATTTACAACTTGACAAATCAGAGGCCATGATGGAACCAGGGAGCACAGGGGGAAGTATCATAACCAGGAGTCCTTCGGTCCACACTCTTCAAACTTCTCAGTACTTGAGACAACACCATCAACCATCAGTCTTGGGTGCTGAGACGACTATTTCAACCCCTTCAGTTCAGGCTGAGAAGCCCACAGCTCCAGGTGTCTTATCAGGAGAGGCTGTCGGAGATGCAGAAACTGCAAGTACAGAGAGGTCTCTTATCTTAGGCCCTATTACTGAATCAGGGTTTGTTGCTACCAGCGTGCACCCGTCACCTGATGGAGGAGTAAGAGAGGCGAGACAGGAGGCAGTACCACTAATCATTATACCTCCAGTTTCAAGCAACCCGCCAGTCAAACTCTTAACACAGACAGGAGAAAATGTATCCCTTGACAGAGCTTCAGCTGAGGACTTTGATGCACCTCAGACAGATCCAGCCCCAAACCAGACTGTTTTAATTCCTGCACCACAAAGCGGAGAAGCATTCAGTGCCGGGAACACGGAGGGCGACATGAATAATGTTTCAGCCAGTGAGGTAGAAGAAAAAGAGGAAATGGAGGACAGGTCGGAAACTGTTTCACCCAAAACGGCAACATCGCCAAAAAAACAGCTCCCTGGTGCAGAGCACGGGAGTCCGACTGAGACAGATGGGGATAAGACAGGTTTAGTTGTTGAAGAGGAGGACGAGCAGAGACAAACAGAGATGGATAAAGACAGTTATGATAATGACACCAACGTCTCTGAGGACTTTAGACAGTCCTCACCTGACTGGAGCACTGAAGACTCGTTCATTCAATCAGAGACTGAATCCACACAGCAGACTAATAAAACAGCAAACCACCACAGGGCAGGATTAAGACCCGGGATCAGAGGTCCGAGGGTAAGACACTGTTTACATGCAGCTGCAGTACCTGTGCAAACACTCATTCACAATAACCAGCGCTGAATGTGACTGTTGAAGCTATTTCTGTCCTTTTAATACTTCAGACATCAGATTTATTCACAGCGAAATTGAGTGCAGAGTGTTAATGTCATTACAAATGCATAAACAAACCACACAGGAAGATTTTAATCACATTCGTGTGATATTCTCATCTCATTTTCCGACATGACCTGGGGTGAAATTGGGTTTTGCGTGCAGCTGATTTGATGACTGAGATGGCAACATATATCCGTGTCAAGTCTAGCACCTAGAAAGCCGTGTGTGTGTTTTAGAAGGCAGGGGTTAGTTTCCAAAGTGAAGGACTTCGTCGCCCTCCTCTGGCTAAACTGGTGTACTGTAGCTCTGAACTGTGAAATCCAAAATCGTTGCGTCTCAGGCTGAAGACTGACTGTAAACAAACTGTCCTTACTTGTGATATCTGCATTTCTGATAGCTTCAGTGCTTTCTGTCAAGAGGATAATGTTTGCCCAGCTCTTAAAAGGTTACATTACAGATGATTTTCAAGATTTCACTGTTCCACCTCACTCCTTCATCAGGGATTACAGGGTCCACCTGGGCTGACAGGACCACCAGGGCCAAAAGGAGACAAAGTATGTATTAAATTAAACATGAATCAAGAAATCTTTTTTTGTCAAATGGTGTAATGAAAGTGATGTAAATTGCAAAGACATAGATATAATGTACAATATACTACGAAGTTGATGTGTGGTTTAGGGATACTTTTACCCCAGAAGGTATTTCTGTAGTTGTTTGGGGATACCTGGAATATAGTCAGCTAAAACCCCCAAACAGAAATAGTGAGCTAACAGAGATGGATAACAGATAACATGAGCTAAAAGTCATTTTACTTTTAGCTAAATGTCTTTATTATCCATCTCTTTTAGCTTACCTTAAGCTAACTATTTGGACTGTCACTCATTTGACTATTCAAATAGTTCTAATCTTAAGGTAGTTGAGGGTATACTGTACCTGTAAATGTCAAACAGCTAAAATTGATGGATAAAGCTCAAAGGCTGGCAATTTAAATAGCTTGAAGAAGCTAAAGATGAAATAGCTGAAAGTGACACGTTTGGCATGGTTGGGTTAGCTACAGTAGCTAAAATGAATGGATAAACAATTGACATAGTTTGCTAAATTTAAAAGATAAATTGAAATAAGTCATAGTGTCAATTGGCTGTGTGAACCACTGGTGTAAAGAGTTTGTTGAGTGTCAGTGCCCTCACCCACCGCTGTGGCCAGTCACACTCAACACTCAAGGTAGAATGTAATGCAGGTGAGGTTAGCTAGCACCTAGCATGCTAAACACTGAGATACTTTCCCAGGAGTTTAGAAGAAGGTTGATATTAGCATTAGTATTTGTCAGGTGTCTAGAAAGAAATATGACTCAAGTAGGATGCTCATGTTATGTTGTTTTAAGCTAACATGAAATTAGCTAGGTGTGATTTAGCAAGTTGCAAGACAGCTAGTAAAGCATTTGACTTGCTTAGCTTAAGTAGGTTAAGCGTAACTGGCAGATGTTTGTTTGATTCGGTTTGTCAGAACAAGTTAAACTGAGATAAACTGCAGCTTAACATGTTGTCTACAGAAGATTCCTAGTAAGAATATGTATAATATGAGTTAATACAAGCTAAAGATTGTTACAATATAGATGAGTTAACAAGTCAAACTAAGAAATGTTTTTGCTTTTTTTCCCCATAACTCAATAAGGAAGTAAAATACTGTCCCCAGAACGATGTTCACCACATATATAAAAAGTAAAACAGTAGAAAATTGTGTTGTCCTTTAAGGTCGTTTTTTTTTTTTTTTCAGCCATGAAAATGAAGAGCTTGTTTTTTTAGTTAGTTTAGGCATACAAAATCAGCCATCAAGAGCTTTCTTTTTCTCTGTTCAATAAAATATTTATTCCCCAAAACTACATTGTCCACCATTGAATTATGTTATTGACAATTAATTGATTGAATTCTGAAATTGCTTATTATAAAATATGACCCATGTTTTCTGGCTTGATGTCTGCAAGGTCTTACTTTGCTAGAATTACATTATTTCCCTCATTATTTGATTTTTTATTCATAGGCAGCTCTCACATTTTTTACAGTTCTCACAAAATCAATTGCAGTTGATAGCTTGTACATGTGATACACATCAAGATGGTTTCTATAATCCCCCCAACTATGAAATACTAAACATCACTTTAGATTATGACTTTGCGTAACCTATATCCAGTATCACTAATTAATGAAGTATAACGAGAACATTATTATCAGATTTAAGATAGATTTTCTGATGACTCAGGTAAATCAGCTTTAACTAATAACTTAGCTGCACTGAAGCTAAATGACACAACACTAACCAAAAGAGTTCAACAGGCTGTTTATGTCACTGTTATATCAGCTTGTTGTGGAGTTCTTCTGCACCCCAGTGGTCAAACACTGTTTACTGCAGCCATGATTTCTCAGTTCTGAATGATAAAGACAGAGTCTTATTTCTTGCAGTGCTGATCAATATGTAGACGATGTAATTCAATCTCATCATGTTTTCCACATCAATGAGATCTGTTGTTTTCTTTCTTCACAGGGCTATCAAGGCGTTATGGGCCGGACCGGGCAGACGGGATATAGAGGCCCCATCGGTCCTCCGGGGATGCCTGCCATTGTTGTGTTTAAAACCTCTGAAGAAGAGTGGGAGGCTTTCAAGGTAAACTGTTATTGTAGCTCGACACCAGTAACCACTTGGTACTACACTCATATTTGAATTTATGTTCAAAGTGCGAATATGGATCTGGTAAAGTAAGTAATACAATGCCAATATACAAGCTTTACAAAATGCCCGAAAGCCTAAATGTACAGAGTGTGTATATATATATATATATATATATATATATATATATATATATATATATATATATATATATATATATATATATCAGGTACACTGTTGCACATGTATTCATATGTATTTCAGTGTTGATATTTTGCATGCTGGACAGTTGTTGCTTCCATATATTATTCACTGTAAAGGATTAACTTACCACAATCAAGATAAAGGTGATACAACAAGTACAATTCTTGAAATGTTTTTTTTTTCTTTACAGCTCTTCATTTCTAATGCTTGGATTGTTGTTTTTGAAGTGTGTTACATTCCCTGGTAGTCTGTTTGAAAGATCATTTGAGAGAATCGGGTTTAGAATGCAAACGTAATGTTTTCTATGTTATTTCCTTGCAGAAAAAGAAGTTCTTTAAAAAGCTAATTTCTACCTGGCCGGTAGGTGTTTCCTTTTTTCCCACACTGATTTACACACTTACCTGAATCTCAGCCTCTGTAACTTCATCTACATGCTGTACTTTGTTCACAGCGTGTCTAGTGTAGTAAGCACGCGTAGGGCATGTTGTGAGTCAGTTCTATTTTCCCTCGTCAGAAACTTAAGGGGCCTCCGGGGCCTTTGGGACCTCCTGGAGACGACGGACCTATTGTAAGTTTTCAACAGTGTTTTAATTTACATGAAACGGCAACATTTAAACAGCTATCTAAGTTTAAAGAGTATCATTCCATGACAATACCAAACATAGGCAGATTCTGAGAGGACTCCTGTTCTGTTCTACTTTTGTTTTCCAGGGTCCACCTGGAATTACTGGGAAACAAGGACGAAAAGGAGTTCAAGGGAAAATTGTAGGTATCTTTCCTTTGTTTGCATCATTCACCAGGCTGATAAGGATTGTTTCATTTACCCCACATATCAGACAGTGCTCAGCTTCATGAACAGTCCTTTATTACAGTCTCCTCTCTCCTAACTACAGAATGACTTTGATAATGTACTGAGTTGACTGGTTTATGTTACATGTTGTGTTGCACTTCAGGGTAGTCCTGGACCACAAGGTATGCCGGGTCCACAGGGCCGACCCGGAAGTGACGGCAGCCCAGGAGAGCACTCAGATCCAGGCCCTCCTGGCTTACCTGGAGAACAGGTACATCTGCTGAAATACTGTACATGTGTTTTTGTAATGTTGCCATGCTATCAAACAGGCCTTTTCATGAAAACAGGGCTGCAAATAATGATTATTTTCACAATTCATTGAATCATAAATTGTGCCAAATACAAATCCAAATTTCCCAGAGCCCAGAGAGAGTAATGTCTCCAAAGAGCTGAAGAAGCTAGAACATGCAAATGTCCAAATGACTTACTGTGTCATTGCAACTCTACATGTAAGTGCATTACTGTCACAACTTGATAAATTAACTCTGTGCTCATCTCCATAGGGTCCCCAAGGCTACAGAGGAGAAAAGGGCAGCAAAGGGGAGCTGGGTGAGTGGGTAAGAGTGGCCTCGACTTCTAATGTTACGGGGATGGAAATGATGGAGGCCTCAGTATACCTTAGACTACTGTAGTTGCTCATAGCTGTATGTGAAAGTGTTAGGTACTGCAGACGTGCCAGTTCCTCAATTCAATCCATGCGCTATTTGTCAAACCCCTTTAGGGTTATCAAGGGGAGCCTGGACCACAGGGACACAGAGGACCAAATGGTGACAAGGTCAGATCCACCATCCACCACACACACACATTCAACCACACACACACACACACACACACACACACACGTACATCTCGCAGGAGTGGAGGCCTGGTACATTCTAATTTTCCTATTTTACTGTGATCAGGGAAATAAAGGAGTGAGAGGTGTTGTTGGTGTCCCCGGCTACATAGTAAGTACAGATGACTGAACTAATTAACGGCGACTCATTTTGTAGCCTCATCATTGTAAAGGTCTCATAAAGTGAAGTGAGCATTTTTTAGTCTGATGAAAATGAACACTCTTTATTTATTGGTGGTTGTTTGAGTGATTACTGAAATCTTCATGACTCATCAATCACCGCTTTTATGTGAAGAGATTTTTCACCTCAACATCTGAACCATCCCATGTCAACAGGGACTTCCTGGAGCCAGAGGTCCTACTGGTTTTCCAGGACCATCAGGAACTCAGGTCAGTGTCAACAATTATCCACGGATAACATAATTCATATAAATATTCCTCTATCTTGACCATCAGGCCACATCCCTCATTGTTTTTAATGACACTGTGATTGAAACTGCTGATTATTTTCAGGGGGAGGTTGGCGCTCAAGGCTTTAGTGGACCACCAGGCCCACCTGTAAGTTTTCTGACACGACATGTTTCTCCAAAAAATGTTTGAAGAATGGAGTATATTAATTCATTTAACTTTTGCTTAGGGCAAAATGGGCCCCAGAGGAGTTAAAGGTTTCTTAGGAGTTAAAGGACCGCCAGTAAGTAAACAACTTATTGATCAAGTCATGAACCAAATTGATCATATAAAGATACTTGTGAAACATATTTTATGCTATCAGGGTCATCATGGTGGACTGGGCATCAGAGGAGCAGCTGGACCACAGGTGACAAGGACTCTACTCACAAAGACTGAATAATGACAATTACTTACCATATTGAATGTCTAAACTTTGTCAACACTTCCGGCTTCAGGGAGAGCTTGGTCCTGATGGAGTGATCGGGTTCCCTGGTGTCCGTGGCCCTCAGGTATAACTTTTTTTGAAGCAGTCATACTTCTGTGTTTTATCTTATGAAGACAAATAAAATAAATAAAGAAAACAACCTTTTTTCTTACAGGGAAACCCAGGACCAGCTGGACCTCCTGGCCCTAAAGGGGACCCTGTGAGTACTCTTTAAGGAAAAACAAACAGAAACCAAAGTTATACATGCAGCAGAAGATTGCTGTCATTATTTTAGGGTCACTGTGTCATCTGACCTCAGTGTGTTTCATCAGGGAGATCCAGGAGATGAAGGAGATATCGGAGAACCTGGACCATCTGGACTTAATGTAAGACAACAAGGATGAACATATTAACTTAGACGTGCTGAAGTGAGCTTGTCATGTTAGAGCTTGAAAATCTGTATTTTCTGTCTCATTTTAGGGATCCAATGGGAATCCAGGAAAGCCTGGACCCTCAGGTGATCCCGTAAGATTACTTAAAGCAATTTCAGTCTTGCAGTCTGATGCTAAACTGTTTATATCATTTATAAAACGTGGAGTACAATGATCTCATCAATTTGTTATATTATAATTGTTGTTTTGGTACTGAGCTAAATGTGCAGGTGTTCTCTGTTTGCTTTGTGTGTGTGTGTGTGTGTGTGTGTGTGTGTGTGTGTGTGTGTGTGTGTGTGTGTGTGTGTGTGTGTGTGTGTACCCGCAATTAACCTCCACTAGGGAGCTAAAGCCAAGTGGGGTGAAAAGGGTGACCCAGGGTTTAAGGGTGACCTGGTGAGTTGGATCCTTCCTCTTAATTGTTCATGAGTTTATTGATCAGATAAGTGATCAGTTCAGTGACTTGTATTTGTGAACAGGGACCTCCAGGGCCTCCAGGTAAACAAGGATTGAAGGGGCGACGAGGCCCTTTGGGACTTGAGGGGCTTAGAGGCCCAACAGGGCCACCAGGACTTCCTGGATCCAGCGTGAGTGAAAAAAACAGATGATGAAGGATTGGTCAGCAAGTATGCTGTAACAACTTTAATTCTAACTGTCTTGATTTATATCTGCCTTCATTGTTTTAGGGCTTTGATGGCATAATGGGGGAGGAAGGGAAGCAAGGCAAAGATGGACTGAAGGTGGGTTTTGATTAGGTTAGGTGGGTATGAATCGTTGCTTGAATGTTTTTGTTGTTGTTGTTGTTTTAATAAAGGAACTTGTACATGTATGTACATGTGTGGTTTTCTGTAGGGAGATCGAGGGCCAGATGGTAGCCAAGGAATTCCTGGGCCTCGAGGAGACAAGGTAGGATAAAGATGGTTGCTGTTGAATAGAGAAATTCATTTGCATAAGCAGTTAATTGATAAAAGGCCAACATTTTTTCTTGTCTCTATATTTATGTTGTGTTGTTGTGTGGCTTACTTGGTCATTGCTGATTTTCAGAGGGAGAACATTACTCTTAAAAATGTCAGCTAGTTACAACTAAGGACCAGAAATTGAATATACTGAAACAACAATTTTACACCAGTATTCAAAGTTGTGGTGCTATACTCAATTTGGGAATGTTTCCAATGACAGTAGCATTTGGAGGTACCAGACAAAACACAATATCCTAATCAGTGTTTTAATGTTTCCTGCTAAAGGGTCGGGAAGGTCGAGCAGGATTTTCTGGAATGCCTGGTCCAATTGTGAGTATGAGTGAGTGGAAATGTTTATTCTATCTGTTGATCATTGGGCTAAATCCATACCACACATGTTGTTGTGTTTCTTGCTTGCAGGGAGAGATGGGAAAATCTGGAGAGAGAGGACTTGAAGGAGAACCTGGTATTAAGGTTCCTACATGACTACTCTTCTTATTCTGTTGTGACTTCAGTGTTCAATCCAAATATATATTCACGCTACTCACTATCTTTACTTAGAATTATTTTACTTAATCAGAATAAGTAATGCAATAATTTAAAAGTCCAGTGTGTAGGACTTAAAGGGGCACTATGCGGTTTTAGAGAAGAAATTAAACTCAGAATTTTATTATTTACAATATGAGCAAGGTAATAACTAATAAATACTTATCTCTGAAAATAAGGTCCCCAGAACACTGTTTAAAGCTAGAAAGGTGGCGGGGTCTGCCAAATGTTGCTTGTTTAGGAATAAGGGGACAGAGGGCCTTTTGTGTTTTCTGTGTTTTTTGCAGGCAAGGTGAGATGAGGGGTATTCAGTTGGTTGCAATCTGCAACCCTGCCGCTGAATGTCACTAAATTCTACACGCTGGACATTTAACATACGTACATTTGTACAAGTTGTTGATGTATCTTTATGATTATATATGTCGATGGCAGAAAAAGTCTTCATGCCAAATCACAATGATTTGAAACTAATTCCATTTGTTAATTTCCCACATATAAATCTGAGTAAGGCTATATGTCTATCTACTAAAATGTGAATGCAATTTAGGGTTATATGTCTTAAATTGCTTCTAATATAGATGTTAATGAAGACTTGTATTTTCATATGCATCCACCTTTTGTGTAGGGGAAGCCTGGAGTCCCAGGAGTGACTGGACCTAAAGGTCTAAAGGTAGTCAGAATGATATGAATAATTTAAAATATTATCAAGTAAAACTTTTAAGATTAGAAATCTCATTGAAAAATGTAATGATCTTAAGAATACAGAATATTAAATATTAAGTATAATAATTGTCATGTAACCTTTCACTCATATAGACAAAGATATTTTTTTAATCGGTTCATACACTCAAAAAGAAAAGAAAAAAAACAGCCTGCCAAAGATCTCACATAATCTGTATCCCATTTTAGGGGTTTCAAGGACATGTAGGAAACAGGGGACAGGACGGACCTCCTGGAGCTCTGGTAAGACAAACCAACAATATGCATATAACATACAATATAACATACATATTACTATCTCCATTCTCTTATTACCTAATAGAGTTTATCAACTCCATATTTAAGTAAAAGTAGCAGTGGGGTGGGGGTTATGAGAACAGGGAGAGTGATAGATGAATATAATCTCTCTCTTAGGGACCTCTTGGTGCAAATGGAATGAATGGGGACACTGGACCTCCAGGACTGAAGGTGAGTTCAACCCTCTATATTTAAACACTGAACAAGTACATTTACCTCACAGTGTCACAGATGGATGGCTGATAGCTCAATTTAATATTTTATACAGGGATTGCCGGGGAAGACAGGAGCTCCTGGCCTTCAAGGACCTGTAGGCAAGAGTGTAAGTCTTAACCACCTTTTTTCAGATTTTACAAAAACTCTTATGAAACAAAATACCACATTTCTAATTTAATCTATATGTGGTGCTGATACATATTTAATAACCGTGGACTTGTGTCCATCGACAGGGAGAAGCTGGCAGCAGAGGAGTGAAGGGGGCACCAGGAAAGCCTGGGGAGAGAGTATGTTACAAAAATATTGCATAATTTTTTGAGATTGCAAAAAAAAATGTTTAATTAAAAGGTTTTCTTTAGGGGGTTAAAGGTAAAGAAAGCCCAGGAGGACTTCCAGGAAGTGAAGGCTTAAAGGTACCTATTAATGCAAAAAATCATATTTGTCAGTGCTAATATTTTAATCAGAATAAGCATCAGTCACCATTGTAAGTTGCATCATTCTGTCCTGTTGGACAAACACTGATCACATGGTCTATACTTTGCAATTTAATGTGCTGTTCACCTTATCATAATTGTTTTAAAGGGTAAGAGAGGCGAGGAGGGACCAAGGGGAAAACAAGGCCACCCAGTATGTCAATTATATGCCATTTAGATTTGACTATTTAATCAAGTTTTTAAGTTTCAAATTTTTTTCAGGTCTCTTCACTAACCTCATGTCTTTCTGTGCTCAGGGGGAGATGGGTATGCCTGGTCCACGGGGATACAGAGGATCTCCTGTAAGATGATTTTATTAAAACCATCTATCCATCCATTACTTCAAATTAACTTGACTTGACCTGAAGTCTGTCCTTCCTTTTTTTTTTTTTTTAAATATGTATTTTCTTTGTTTGCAGGGTATCCAGGGTAACATAGGACCATGGGGTGAGGTTGGGCCCCGTGGCCTTCCAGGTGACCAGGGGCCACGAGGTCCAGTTGGCCCTATTGGACTTATCGGTTACCCTGTAAGTTTATTTTTATGTTTTTGTTGTCGAGCATTAACTTCAGGGCCTGAACACTGACGGTAAATCTTGTTTTTGACCAATTGTATGTAGTTGTCAGTGTCTGCCAGTAAATTTGAACTATATACCAGGGAGGATGCTAAAACTATGTAAGCTAGCAGTCCACAAACTTTATCTCGAGGGGGGTCGTACTCGGTGTCAAGGCGTGTTAGATTATGGATTAAATTTACACTGGAATATCCCTTTAATTCAATCAAGCCTAATCCATTATCAAATAAAACATGTTAAAATCTACTTAATCCAGATTTGTAATTGGATCCACATTAAATTCCACTCACTCATAGATACCAGTGACCTAAATAGGCTAGATTTTTGTTCATTAAGATTTATGTATTATTCCTTGAGAAATTTATGAAGACGACAAAAAACGCCCCTTTATCTGGATCCACACCAAAGATGAAAGGTGTCTTATCTTGATCGAGACCCACCCTCAATCCAAGATTTTCTGATGAACCAACCAACAGAAAAGGGCAAAAAGACAACCTCCTTAAATATTGATACATGTACAAAATGAGGCCATCAATTACATCTGCTTACGTCAGTAAACCATGGCAGTGAGTGAGCATGCATTAGCGCTGGTCTGGTTTGATATTCTTAGTAACACTTCCAAAGCTTCACATGTCAAAATGTTGGTCATTTGCCAGTACCAGGCCTCTTATGACAACTGCTTATGCGATCAATGAACAGAAAGTTTCTTTCTTTCTTGTTCGGCATGGTTTTTTAAGAGTTTAATGTTCTCTTTTTTTCCGGGTCGGTCATCAAATCAGGCCAGGTCTGGTGATGATCCAGGGTGTCATTGATTGACTCTGGTACTTTGATCAAAGTCAATTATGCATTACAAGATTTAGGACTGCTTTTCATGATCTGAGCTGTGTATTGCTGAGCTCACCAGGGGCCTTGTCAGAACCACAGAAGCATCATTTGGGTTTTGGGGGGATTTTTAACATCTGATGCTGTATAGATAAAGTATGAATGAACTTGAATTATTGCTAAAGTGAACATGATGATAAATTCTGCTGCTAATAAACCTAAATTCTGTTTCTGTTTGATTCACTTTACGAATTTACACACAAAAGCCTGTGTATCAAATCATATAACATTTAATTATGCATCTGTTATGTACAGTACACAAAATGTAAAAAGATTCTGTTTTAAACACCAAGCTTGATGACTTTATTGTGCATGAGCATCCTGTCCCTTCCAGGCTCTTTGAGAGCAGGCTATAGGGAAGGAATATGAAGTGCATCAATACTTTTTGTGCAATTATTGCTTTATTATCTCTACATTTAGGGTAAAGATGGACCTCAGGGATCAATTGGATCACCTGGTGTCAAAGGAGATCAGGTAAAGCTTTTATTTTACTCAGATTCTCTGATCATGTTTGAGATATCTGCGCTTTCTTTTTTGTTTAATTGTACCAGGTAATGCTGTGTATAAGACTTGATGCTGGTGCAGTCATTGGTTCAAGGATTTATCACTCGGTTGTTTAATGTTTGTCTTAAAATGTTGTTTTTCAGGGATCTAGAGGAGCTTTGGGGCAGGAGGGAGTTGCTGGTCTCGATGGTGAGGAGGTAGATTGATTAGACTGTGTTTGTCACAGATTTGATTTCTATCTTTTTGCATTTAACTGGAATGGTGTTGGGTTTTCTGAAGCCCCAGATTTAGATGCCAGTGCAGTTTGATTGTACGAAAAGTGGTACTTTAAGCTTGATTATGTGTATCAAGTAATATAATGCTTTTGTGTTTAGGGTCCAGTTGGACCGAGGGGACCTGAGGGTCTAGCTGGACAAAAAGGCACAGCGGTGAGTAAATGTCAGTTTGTGAATTTGTCAAGTTGTTTTCATTTCCAAACAGTTGATACAAGTGTAATTGTTCTATTACACATTCTTCATTGCACTTCATGTATATGGAACATACATTTATCAGTCAAACTTGGAAAACCATTTTGTATTACCGACATTTCAGGGTGACCAGGGGGACACTGGGCACCCTGGACAGAGAGGGTCAAAGGGAGCTGAAGGTAACAGAGGCAACCAAGGACCACAGGGAGCAAAGGGAGCACCGGGGAGACAGGTGGGTAGTAGTTAAAATCATAATCCCTCTCATATCCATACAGTGTGAGATTAAAGACGTAGTGTATTGTCATATGGATTCTTAAAAATCATCTGAGAGTAACTGGCATGTGCTTTTCAATTTTGATGGTTGGATTGAAGGACAATGTGTCCCATCTGCACTGTCCTCACCATCAACCCTCTTTTGCAGGGATACAGGGGTGCACCAGGGGACAGAGGAAGAGTCGGTGTTCCAGGCCTCAAAGTCAGTCACTTTCAGTCAGAAGCAACACTGGACTTGAACTGAGGATTTATGTCAAAAGCTCTAGTCAAATGGGACTAATATTACTTCTGGACCTCTAGTAATTCATAGTGATTGCTGAGGTTGGCAGTGATCTTACTCATGTGTAAATCTGCCATGTGGATAATTTGTGAACAAAAAAAAAAAATCACAGAAAATTACCTACCAAACACAGATCTTCTGTGATGATATAAGTCCCACAGGAATCCACATCTCTGTGAAATGCAGCTGAATTTGATTTATTATCTATTTTCTGCTGTCAGACGAGTATGAAAATGACTGCGGCAGGGAAGGTTAGGGGCAACAAACGGATGTCAAGCACATTGTATTCAAGTACAGCTCATTGATCTAAATGAGCTGCAAATGTGTAATCATGCTTGTAACACAGGCAGAAAGTGAGCAAAACAACTGTAGACTACATTATTAATGTGGCTGCTGAAGGACAGATGCCCATCTTCTGAAACGCTGATGTTTTGTGATGCTTTGACAACATATCTGAGGGTAATGTGAGTAAACTTGATTAATGTGCATTGATGTAATTCATAAATCCTACTACTAGTCCAGTGCCAATAGTGATAAAGTCAGCTAACTGAATGTCAAAAGTTTGGTTCAGAGTCGGAAACTCAACAATGATGATGCTTTCAAAGGGTGAACCAGGTACCCGAGGCTCATCAGGCAAGCCTGGACGGTTCGGACCAGGGGGCAACACTGGGACGGCAGGAGCCAAAGGCCAGAAGGGGTTCCTTGGACACACTGTTAGTAACATACATCAATAACTGATAATCAACAACTTAATGTAATACAGGCTGCAAATCTTATGCTTTCTTATTTCAGGGCCCTCCTGGCAGGTTAGGGCCCCTTGGACAGATTGGACCATCAATACCAGTATGTGACGTTAGAATTAAATGTGGGATTATCATATTTCACACATATTATTTACCAAAATGTTTATGGCATGTGATGACTTTTATGAATTGAGACATTCATCTGTAATGTATCTTACAATTGCAGCATGCACAATGTTAAACCACGAGACAACTATGCTAAGCAAAGGCAGTTTCTCTTATGTTTAGTTGTTTCAAACATAACACATAAGACATAACATACAACTTCATGTTTTTTTTGTTTTTGTTTTTTTTCAGGGTTTGCCAGGCACGAGAGGTGTTCAGGGCAAAACAGGAATCCCTGGACAAAAGGTGTGATGTGCTACCATTTACATATTATAATACGTCAGTGCTCTGAGAGTGATCCATCCATCTGTAGAGATTTACTTAACAAATGTCATACTGTCTCTGCTTGTTCAACTCAGGGCAGTCATGGTGAGGACGGAAAGCCCGGACTTCCTGGCCTCAATGGAGACAGGGTGGGTGCTTATGTGTCACACCCTGTGGGCACCATTAATCTGGTTAAGCAAATCTAATGGTGTGTATAAAGACGGAACCGCAGTGACACAGTGTCTATGTGCATCCTTGTGTAATCCACAGGGTATTATAGGTCAAAGGGGTGCAAAGGGAGAGTCTGGAACAAGAGGCACAGTGGTAAGAGGGCATGTTTAAACTCTCAAAGATTTAGGCCAGATCAGTTTTAATGAATATTCTGGGATTATGTCAGTTCCAAAAGTCTTTATGTTATGTCATATTATATCATCATTTATGTGCATGAGTGCATTTTTTAGGGAACTTTGGGGAAGCCAGGATTCATTGGCATTCCAGGTGCTAAAGGGAAACCTGGACCTGCTGGTCCTCCAGGTCTTCCAGGAACTAAAGGAATTCAAGGGTCAAAGGTAAGAGGAAGTCTTTGCTCATCTTAGATGAAAATTTAAAATGGAACAAAACTTATTTGTAATGGATAAAATGGTTTTGTAAAGGGAAAAAGAGCCCAGCCTGGAAGGAAAGGAAACAAAGGAGCTCCTGGAAAAACTGTAAGTTCAATTTTAATATGAACTCTAAAAAACGGATTGTTCTGACTCAGATACACAGAGACAAATGATTGGTCTGATGTAATCTCTACTTCTCTATCTGACAAATGGAAAAACACAGGCACTGCAAAACTGCAAAATGACAAAAGATGGTATGTCACAACAATTCAGTCAAAGCTCTCAGCCACACTTGTAGTACAGACAAGAAAACACTAGCAGAGCTGAAGCAGAAACATAGTGGGCATCACCTGCTCAGGTCGTTGAAAGCTGACCAATCAAAGCACACTGGGCTTGTCAGAAGGGGGGCCTTAAGAGACAGGCACTCAAATTGAGTGTTGAGACAGGTGGTGAATAGAGGTGCTGCAGCAATAGACAGTTTTAGAAAAATCAAAGTTTTTTTTAAGCATGTCAATATTTTTTAGTGGACACTAAAGAAAGAGGGGCGGCTGTAGCTCAGCCGCTAGAGCAGGTCAACTAGTGATCGGAAGGTCACTGGTTCAAATCCCAGCTCCGGGCAGGGCTGAGCTGCATGTCGAAGTGTCCTTGAGCGAGATACTGAACCCCACATTGCTCACTAGTGAGGGCCCTGCGATGAGCTGGCGACTTATCCAGGGAGTACCCTGCCCTCGCCCTGAGACAAGGCTGGGATTGGCTCCAGCAGCAACACCCCGCAACCCCATGGAAAGGGATAAGTGGTTCGGACAATGACATGACTAAAGAAAGAAAGTGTGATCCTGAAAGTGCACATAATATGGGGCTCTTATTACAAACCATTCCAAGCACTCTTTTAATCTCAGATGATATTTTGTTTCATTTAAAGGGAGAATTAAATCATCAAATCCAAATTTTGCTCTCACAGTCTTACCCCGTGGTGTATAGCTCATTTTATGAAGTGTGTTTTGTAGGGAGATGAAGGCTCGCAGGGCAGACCAGGACCTGCTGGACAACCTGGAAAACCTGCAAGTATCCCTTTTGACAGATTGAATATATACAAATATCATCAAATACATTAGATATTACAATACATTACTATTGCTGTTCATTCCAAGTACTAAAATAAGAATTAGCTGCAAACCAAAAAAGTTTTACTGTGTAGTTGCATTTTAGCTGAAAGTGAGGACTGTGTTGACAATTGGTTTCCTGTGTTGTGATCTTGTTCTCAGGGCCTGAGCGGGTTGGATGGTTTACTAGGGGTTGAAGGAAATGAAGGAGATCCCGTAAGAAAAATGTGCCATTATGCAAATGACTCTGTTGTTCAACATTTTCACTA
Source organism: Acanthopagrus latus (assembly GCF_904848185.1). Classification (NCBI taxonomy): domain Eukaryota; kingdom Metazoa; phylum Chordata; class Actinopteri; order Spariformes; family Sparidae; genus Acanthopagrus; species Acanthopagrus latus. Next base: position 14,161,921 of record NC_051049.1, on the reverse strand, counting down.
AATTCAGCGCATCCTCTTCTCATCTCAAAGGGGGATATTGGTTTCAGAGGAGCTCCTGGAATGCCTGGCAGGCCTGGCAAAATGGTACGCTCCAAAACAGACAGCAACATAAAACCACGGGAATTTGACCTTATTCTTGAATATCTGATCTAGTAGTGCCAAAACATAATTTTGTGCTATCTAAACACATTTTGAATGGATAATGTTCCAGGGGATACCTGGACCTCCTGGAATCAGTGGAAACACTGGAGCACCAGGCTTCAAGGTACAAAAGCAAGCAATTGATATAAATCTAAAATAAATCTTGTTATTATGTGTCCAGTATGTTTACCTTGAACACAAATACACAATTGAATTTTACATCTATATATTCAATGTGCTAGTAAAACAGTATTTAGCACATGTCTTACTGTTGTCCTACTGTTGTCCTACTGTGTGTGTCTCAGGGTAAAGCTGGACCAAAAGGGAAAAACGAGCCACCAGGACCAATGGGGCCAAAGGTATACATCATCGTTCAGTAGCATAATTGTAATATTACTCATATAGAACAAAATGCCTTTTCCAGTTAACATCATCATTACTGGTCTGGATGCAGGGTATTCCAGGACTGAGAGGAGAGAAGGGCGAATCTGGAGGTACTGGTCAAAAGGTAAAAGTCCACAGACACAGCCTCATCTCACCTTTGTCAGTTGAAATACATTTTTTTAAAGATTATTGATATTTTTTTTATATTTACTGGTGCTCCTTTCTCCTATATTGAAAGTATGTACTTATTCTGCATAGTACTCTTTTTAAGGAGCGCTTCTGCTGCGTTGCAGCTTTTCATGTTGCTTTGATCAATGCTTTGTCCTGTCACGTCTCTGTACTGTCTACATTCTATCCAACATACTGCTGATGTTAAAACGGTCAGTTGGATGGACTATAAGGGATCATTTTGACTAATATTTACTCTTTAGATAGTAGTCTGCTTCAGGGTTTCTCAATAGGCCCTGCCAAATGTGCAGAAATCAGAAAATCATGTGCAATCAGATTGTCTGAGAATCATGCGAATGTTGTTCCATCCATTGACGCCCATGTTTTCTTCATCCACAGGGTCTCCCTGGTGACACCGGAATACTGGGACCAATTGGGCCACCGGGGCTTAAGGTTGATTGAAAGTGTTTGAAATATGAGATCACTTAAAAATGCCAAAAAAATGCATAATTTTGATTCACCAAACATCTGCCTTTTTATCTTAGGGCAACCCTGGTTTGCAGGGCCTGAAAGGTCAAAGAGGTCATAAAGGAAAGCAAGTAAGTTGTATTTTACTTTCTTTTCATATTGTTTTTAACAGGTAGCAAGTTATTAATCAAATGACTCATCTTCACAGGGAGATACTGGTCGTCATGGTCCGCGTGGGCAGAAAGGCTTACTTGGACTTCCTGTATGTTGCTCTGATATTCTGCAATATTTTAGTATTTTACTGGAACACTTTACTAAAGTTATTTCTGTTCTGTCTTTATTATAGGGCGGGCTTGGAAAGAAGGTGAGAGACTGTTTATTACTTTGATTTTGTTGATTTTTGCTTATTGCTTTGGAGGTTTGTGGATCTCTCTAGACGTGATCCGGTCACAGATTGAGTCCTTTTTTAATCCGTTTTAACTGTTTGTTTTTTTAAGTCAGCATCCTGAAATCACAGTTATATTTTTCAGGTTTATTTATTAAGAGACAACTGATGTAGCCACTTTTCATGACTTGGCTGTATGATTAGCTTGTCTGCCTTTACTGCCTCTGCTACTGCATATTTGAATATTGTAGACTGTGCATCTCCTGTATATCTTCTTATCTTAATATGTTTATTGTTTGTTTTATTCTTCTATTTTTGGAAAATAAGGAAAAGGAAGAACTTCATTGTACAGAGAAACTAATGAACAGTTTGACTTTACAGGGGATGAAAGGTGTTGAAGGCAGGAGAGGGCAAAAGGGAGTCAAGGGCAAGCGTGGACCTCCAGTAAGATATATTGCTCACACAATACTAGTAAACAAGGTTTGACCTGATTAACAAACTTAATGTAACATACTGTAAAGTTCTAGGATGCATTTGAGGCTTCATGTCAGCGTAAAGTGCTTGATACCCAGGAGGTTTGTTCCATGCTCTTAAAGCAAAACCATTTGCTTCAAAGGGAAAACCTGGTGCACCAGGCAAGAGCAGGCCTACACAAAGACGGGGATCAAAACCAGATCAAAGAAATGAGCAGAGGCCTAAAGCAAGACCCAATACAAGACCAAGAGTGAAGAATGTGCCAAGATCCATACAAACACCCAGGCTCCTGAAGCAAAGATTAGGACAACAAAAAGTTGGTACAAGCTTTCTTCTCATGTGCACTTTATCAACACAACATTCTCATTGTGTTTTGAGTTTTCAGTTAATCTTTGGTTGCCTGATTGAATGACTGAATTATGGTTTCCTCTGCAGCAGCCCAGGCTGGTGTCCAGGAGGTTGTCGCAAGCAGATGAGGCTAAGGAATTCAGCTGGCCTCAGGGAACTAAAGATGACCCTGCCACCACCTGCTACGAGCTGGCACTCATACACCCACATCTGAATGATGGTGGGAGTGTGACTAGGCTCATAATCATGACATGATAATAATCTGTGGCAATACGCTGAATAACAAACCAGTGTTAATGATTGTGCATTTTTTTATTTTTCAGGTTACTTTTACATGGACCCCAACCAAGGCTGTCCCTATGATGCTGTGAAGGTGTTCTGTAACTTCACAGCAGGAGGAACTACTTGCATCGAACCTTTACAATCACAGGTACACTCATTTTTACCTACAGTGTAAGGGTTAATATTAGCGGGCATAGTGCTGTGTGAGGAATGGTTTCACTTTCTTGTGATGGGATAAAGCACTGTTGCAAGGACAAAGAAAACATTTAATCTCTTGTTTTACAACTGTAACAACAATATTCTATGTTAATCCCATGGTTTTGGGGGGAATTGTCCCTTTAAAAATATCAATGATATTGTATTTTATAGATTAAGTTATCTTGGGAACCAGACAAGATGAAATCGAAAATGTCCATCCAGTGGTTCAGTCAGCAACATGGTGGAAGCAAGGTAAGACTTTAACACATTTGTGGATTGATTGAGGAAAACATTAAGCACATCTAACATCAATGAGCCATTTCCTCAGACTTAAAATGATTTCTGTCTCTGATAGTTTGAGTACGCTGATGTGGATGTTGTCCAGCTGAGGTTTCTGCGGTTACACAGCCACGCATCTTTCCAAAACATGACTCTCAGCTGTTCAGAAAACCACGCCGGTACTGCTGACGCAAATGATTCAGCCAAGAGGATTATTCACTTCCTGGGAGACTCTGGCAAAGAAATTATGTCACACCTTACCACAGTGTCCAGGAAGGGCTGTGAGGTAAGACTAAGAGATTTGTGACATTTTCAGCAGCTTTCATTAAGTGTTAAAAGTGTAATAAAAATAATCAAGGAGTATCACATATGGGGACAAATGAGATTTAAACCTTCAGTAGGAGATATTACATAGAAAAAAGTTATTTCAGTCACAGGATCAAATGATAACTCCATGAAAAACAGAGTAGACATGCTGTCTTCACACCTCTTCTGTCTGATCATTTTGCAGGTGGAGGTGGTTGTGATGGTTCAGGGGAGCAAAGAGCTCGATCGAGGTGATATGGAGTTACTTCCTCTCAGAGATTTTGGTGTAGAAAAGACATCATTAGCTCCCCTTGTCCCTGAGATCACTGCTGTTTTGGGCCCCCTCTGCTTCTTGTGACCTATGAAGAGTGTGTTTTTGTATGTGTGTGTGTGTGTGTGTGTGTGTGTGTGTGTGTGTGTGTGTGTGTGACGAAATTCTGTAAATATCTTTGATTAAAAAAAGACATAAATATACTGTTTGATGGTTACATATTTTACATGAAGAATTTTGTTAGATCAAAGTTGCTCAGTACTGTATTTTGGTGTGTATTTATTGAACTGCCTCAAGTATTTTCTAAATTGTTATTAAATGTTGTGTAGCATTCAGTGTTTAAATGAAACTGACTTTGAGCTTAAAGTGTTTATATGACAACTCGATGTATCCTCACAGGAGAATGACGTGCAGCACTATCAAAATAAAATGATGAGATTGAACATGTGGAATTAAAAGCAGTTACAATTTGGAATTTAAGATATTGTGTAGATTTGTGTTCTTTCCTCTGTGGACATTAAGCTGTAGATGTTTGTTAATGTAACTGCTGAACTTGCAAGTTGAGATCAGGCATTATTCAGAATTTACAGTGATATATATATATATATATTTTTTTTTTATTATTATTATTTTTTTTTAATGATTAATTCATTTGTTTTGCTTGTGTTTAGAGGATGAGTTTGGTCAAACACAGAAAATGAATAGCAGCTTTTCTACTCTGCTGCAGATATGGGCCTGATGTCAGAACTGCAGATTGCCAGTTTTGGACCAAGTAACCACTTCCCAAGTCAAGAAGTCAGACTAGTTAATAAGCTGTTGAAGGAGAGTTCCCATACAACTTGCTGACAATTTCTGAACATTTCTTATCACAGAGTGGCTTTGTTGTGACAGAAAAGGTCTGCAGCCAGGCATTGGAATCAGTCTGAAACTGTTACCGAATCTCAGCCCTGCCTTATAAAATTCTCTCATGATCCTTCAGTAACGCACAGCAGCCAGGAGGCAAATCAGTGGTTAGTATGTCTTCAGTTGGGAAGTTTTTTTGAATAGACGAGGCAGTTGTTTATGAGTTGCATAAATATATCCCTCTGTCTTTGCTGTTAATTGTATTTGTCACACTCAACTCATGAGACCAGTCGTTCTTTTTATGACCCGTTATGGTTTGAGGGTACACCAGTTTAAGTATATTTCAAATGAGTTCATACGACAACTGCGGGGACCAGCAATCCCCAAGTGGTGGTCATTTTAGTCAATTACAACTTTTGGGGCAATATGGGAATATGGTCTTGTAAGGTACTGTACTATCAGCTGACATGATAAGATGGGTCCTCTCTTGAACAGGGTCCCTGGTTCCAAATCTGGTTTAAAGTAGCAAATCAAAGTGGGCCTGCACAGTGCTAATCCATAAACTCAGGTCCTTAAATGCATTTATTTGTTTGCGTTGATCAATAAGCATCTGTCACTGTAATGTAGACCAATAGAATGATAAAAGAAAATAAATCCGCTATCCTCTTCTTCCCAGCTGGGATATCAAGCCACACACATTAGACAGTGAGCGTTAGTAAGTGCATCTTGTCTTCTATTTCATATTGTGTATTTGGCAACACCTCTGTTTTCACACATTTGTTAGCTATTAACACAAGACACCAGTCCACAGAAATCATACAATCAACATCCATCTGTCAATCCAAGTTTTAGCAGGTAAATTCTCCTTAATATAAAAAAGACACTTTTTTTGACATAGGTACCTGTTTATCACAAATGTCCCGTGCTTTCTCTCACTGTATGGCACTGAATAAGAGAGACCAGACACATCTAGTGATAGTCTGATGACAGCTATGGTCAACACTGTGAGCGCTGGTGACGTCAAAAGGAGGAGAGACTTTCGACCAATCAGCGCCGGCTGCCGTGCTCCTCATCTCCTCAGTTAATAGAATGGGGAAGGTGAGCAGGAGCTCAGACTGCCGCGGTCACAGCGATCATATCTGAGATTTCACACGGAAACGTCTCTGGATAAGACAGCTCCCGGCTGTTAGAGCGAGTGAGTATCCAGGAAGTCGGCAGGCAGTATTTGATTTATGTATTTCCTTCTGTGTCTGTAAACATGTAGCTAACGATAGACGTCAACAAGTTGGCTAATTTGACTAGATGTTACCCGGGTGCTAGCAGCCGTGAGTGTCCCCCGGGCAAGAGCTTTACTGTAGGAGTAGGTGAACCTATTTAGCTTAAAGTTGTGCAGTTAGCTCGTGGATTCATCGATAACTCTTAATACCAGCCAACTGAAGCGTTAGCTGTCTGTGCGCTGCGTGTCATGTGAGACTAATTTGAATCTCAACTGCTTTATTAGTCAATAAAAATCCTTAGCATTCTTATCCGTGATGCTAACTGACCGTGAGCTCGCTTTCTCCACCGTCCTCATGATACCTGCACTTGTGTGAAGCTGCCACCGAATTGTTTATTTATTTATTTAAAAACGTAAGTTGCCTGTTTGTTCAGGATGGAGAGTGGGGGTGACAGTCTCCTCCGGGCTCGCTGTCGAGCCTTTTCGCAGAGCCCCACCTTCTCTGATTTGGACAGCTCTCTGGACGGGGACTGTAACCTGCGAGGCAATGGAAACAACAACATTACCAGCAACGGTGAGAGGAACAATCTCTACCTCCTCGTGACCAGATCCAAGGGAGATGACCCCGTATAACAGTCAGTGTGTAATGTTGAATTTCCCTGGATGTGGTGGTGACTGAAGCCATGTCATGGGATGATGTGTCCGTCTTAAGCAATGTGGTGTGACCTGTGGTATAGTTGTGTGGTCAAACATACAACCATGCTGTCGTTTTGGGCTGCTTTTCTTAAAACATTACTCAAGCCGATTAATCGATTGTCATAGTACTTGGTGATCAATTACATGGCGTTATCCTCCCCATATAGTGACAGAGTTAAGACGGGTCATCATTGAAGTGATTATGAGAAATGATGGCTGTGAATGTGACAGTCTGACCTGTCTTTCGACAAGATGCACATACTTTTGACATCCTCTTTCCAGATGGGTGGAGTGCTGCTGTGGCAATAATTGAACTCAGTAACTAAACAAACATGTTCATCTCATGACAAATGACCTGTTGTAACCTTTACTACAAGCTGTCACAGATACTTGACTGTACTACATGCTGTCATAGGTGTGTTTCTCCTTTTGGATCCGCTTCATCAGATCTAAAGACTGATGTAAGCGAAGTAGTATAATAATAATTAAAATCGTGTGAAAAAAAGTATTTTATTGGACTACTTGTGTTGTTTCAAACAAGTTTTAATTCTTGAGCAACATTAAAAGCAGAGAGAGCCATTAGCAGATTATCCGTTGCTCATTTATTGATATATTTGACACGGCATGAATTGATGTTAATGTTGCCCAGGTCGAACATCTATTGCGAGAGGTAACCCAGCAACTTGCTTTGCTCTGTTGTTAATTATTAATCTTTAGTTAATGCTATTGAATGATTTTATGTCATGTTGACATTTTGTATTTTATTATTTGCTCTGTGCTCTCTCTTTTTTCACATTCAGGTAAAATAGAAGTGGAACATGTGATCAGCAAAAAGCTACAGCTGAAAAGGAAAGCAGAGGTCAGTCAGTCAGTTTGAGTGCAGCAAAGGCTCAAGCTGCAAGTTAGAACTTCAAACACACTCCAAAATGTGGGTTTCACCACATTAATATGTTTTCTAATGTTAGAATAGTGACTTTAAAGGGGTTTACAAAAGATACCTACAGACTAATGGATGACAGATGGTCAAATGTGTAATCTGTATTTGAACAGATGCATAATGTTAGCAAAGCTGTCTACTGTCTGTCACACCTAGAGCATATTTTTAAATTAGAGAAAAGGATCATGGTTATTGACACATATGGAAAAAAATATTTGTTCAAGTATTTGCACACTATTAATGATAAACTCTTCCTGATGATTTTTGTCTTGCTCAGTTCCTGAAGGGTGACCTGATGCGTCAGTTTGACAGTCAGGTTAATGACTTCATGGACAGTCTTATTGAGGAGTCTGCCAGCCTGGAGCCAGCACCTGTATCTGCCGTCTTCTCCCCTCCATTGTCAGACAAGGAGAGGAGCAAACTCAGGTGCTGCCTGTCACCTTCTCCAGCCTATCAAAGCGATAACAGATCTGTTGCTGGTCACTGATGTCACTCTGTTTTCCTGCAGGCATTTTCGGCCTCCCCATGGCCAGGGCAAGCACTTTGTCAGTCGCAGGTCCCTCCTAGAGTAAGTCCACACAGTGACCTCATGAAATGTAAATACTTCTACCTGTTCACTGAAGCGCATTGAAACATTTGTTTATGACAGTGTACATTCCTTTCTGCTGCTTGAAGGCTGTTTGCTGGCTTCAGTGCTGCGGCACAGAGTCTAATCCCCTGCTATCTGTTTCTTTGCAGTGAGCTGTTTGAGGTGAACCACATCAGGACGATCTACCACATGTTTATTGCCCTGCTCATTCTCTTTATTCTCAGTACACTGGTGGTAGACTTCATTGATGAAGGCAGGTAATGTAAATGAGATTAAGTCATTTAACTTAAAAAAAATTACCATATTGCTTGTTTTGTCCAGCCTTTTCAGAGTATTTTTAAGATCTTTCAAGTTTCTCATCTTTCTCTCCTTGGCCTCAGACTGGTGCTGGACTTCGACCTGCTGGTCTATGCATTTGGACAGCTCCCTCTGGTGGTGTGCACATGGATCTGCATGTTCCTCTCTGTGTTGCTGGTTCCCTACACCTTGTTCCACCAGTGGTCACAAACCCAGTCCGGGTCTTTTCGTCACCCAAGGTTGTGCAGTTTGCTGTTTGGCTCTGTGTTCCTGCTCTACCAAGCTCTGGGTCTAGGATTCCTGCCCACATATGTGGTGGTGACCAACGGTTTGCCACCTGCATCCCGCTTCATCATCATCCTGGAGCAGGTAGGTGACCAGCGTGGCTGTTTTTAGTTTGATCAGTGGACGACTGCTACAGTTAAACCCCTCTAACTGTGAAATGAAATGACGCTGCAGTAATCTTTGGTGTTTTATCAACTCTTGCTCGGAATGGTAGTGATAGAGGCATGATCCCAGAGTGGACACGCTAATTGTCGCCCCTTTTCCAGTGTGATGCTATGGCATGCGTCGAAGTTCAGGATGCTGATGTGTAAATGCTTCTCCATCCGTATCTGTTCAAGCAGCGCTTGAACATCGTTCAGTCAACTCTGAGTTTAAAAGACTGACTGAAGTAAAAGATATAAAAAAGGTAACAACTGTAACGTTCTCACGTTCAATCTGCTCTTTTTTTTGTTTTCTGCTCGTGTGTGTTGTCAAACATGACACATCAGAAAAGGTCTACTGCTGTTCTGGCAATGGGAAAGGAGTCAGTCGGAAATTTTAGCTGGTTTACCTGCATTCAAAATATGTGTTAAATCATGCCATACTTCCTGCCTTATGTAAAGCACTTTCAAATGCGCTGATTCATAAACTAGTCTTCCCTTCCTGAACTTACTGTGTGTCAAAAGTTGTAATAGCTGCTGTGAACATTTTTACTATTTCTCTGATTCCAGGTGCGTCTCATGATGAAAGTCCACTCCTTTGTCAGGGAGAACGTACCAAAAGTCCTGGCCTGGGCAAAAGAAAAAAACAGTATGAAACCTTTTTTTTTCTTTTATCTCACTTACCAATTCATATGATTCTTTCTTTCTCATCACTACTGTATTCCTCATGTTCTTTATGTTGATAAGCAGTCTCTCCTGTCATACACAGGCCCCAGCCCTGTGCTCCCTCAGGTCTCTCAGTATCTCTACTTTCTGTTTGCACCCACACTCATCTACAGAGACAAGTACCCCAGGTAAGCAGACCCTCTGATTGTTATGTTTTTTTTTTTCCGTATTCATTCTATGTGTTTGATAAAACATTGTTTCTTACTCAATGCAGGAACCCAGCGATCAGATGGGGCTACGTGGCCTCAAAGTTTCTTCAGGTGCAAACATATTTTATATTTTCACGAGGAGTTTACTTAAGATTTCAAACAAAAGCCCATATCCTAACAATTTAACCATTCCCATCCCACAGGTACTAGGCAGTCTGTTTTATGCCTATTATGTGTTCGTGCGGCTGTGCATCCCTCAGTTCCACAGCACCAGTCTGCAGCTGTTTGACCCGAGGGCCATGGTCCTCTGTGTCTTTAACTCCATCTTGCCAGGTGAGATCAGCCACTTATATTACCCTTGTATTACCCTTCATACATCCCTTGGTCATAATGTCTTAAGGTATATACTAGTAGTACATCAGTCACATTTTATTACAACATTTTCTCATTTGCAGGAGTTTTGGTTCTCTTCTTGGCATTCTTTGCCTTCCTCCACTGTTGGCTTAATGCTTTTGCCGAGATGCTCCGCTTTGCTGACAGGATGTTTTACAAGGTACTTGTGCCTTAGACATTTAGATTAAGGTTCTGTGTTTTGCTTCACACTTGACTTAATTAACTTCGATTACACATCACAGGATTGGTGGAATTCAACCTCTTTTGCCAATTACTATCGCACTTGGAACGTAGTGGTCCATGACTGGCTGTACTACTACGTGTACCGGGACTTCCTGTGGGTGAGTGGTTCTGCTATTTAGAATTTTCTTTAATCTACTTTGTAATGATGTAAGAAATTATAGCATCAGTGTGACAAGCCATTAAACTCATCTATCTCAAGTGAAAATACATAGAGGAGATTAAACCTTTTCACCACTGTTGTTTTGACTTGTCTGTTCTCTCTGCTGGTGTCACTCCAGATATCTGAGAAGCGTTTCCGAGCAGCTGCCATGCTGTTTGTGTTCACAGTGTCTGCAGTGGTCCACGAGTACATCCTTGCAGTCTGTTTCGGCTTCTTCTATCCTGTACTCTTCTGCCTCTTTATGTGCTTTGGAAGTAAGAAATAGAGCTCAGTGCTCCTCACACTAAAGTCACCCAGACTTGCTTGAAAATTCAGCTAAGCCTGTATATTGTAATTCTGTTATTTTCACACAGACCAATTTGATTTTTGTCTCCCTGTATTAATGCCTCTACCCTCGTCTTCATTTCCCTCCCTCTGCCAGTGATGTTCAACTTCATTCTGCATGACCAAAGGAAAGGTCCCATCTGGAACATTATCATGTGGACGTCCCTTTTCCTGGGTCAGGGGGTCATTATCTGTCTGTACTCCCAGGAGTGGTATGCCCAGCGCTACTGTCCTTTGGAGGAGGTAACACCTGCAGCATTTTTCTTTATGCATTTTGGTGAAGTTGCCCCCTTTTCATGTGATGTTTTGATTTCTTTTCATTTCAGCCTTCATTCTTTGAGTTACTGAAGCCTCGCTCCTGGAGCTGTCACAGAGGCCTGATGTCAGACCCGGGCAGACTGTGATCCATGTGTGAACTACTGCTGAGGACCATCACTGATCAGTTAAAATTTGACCAGTCCTCTGTTACTGTCATAACTTCAGGTCTTTTGTGTTTATTTTATTTTATTTTAGTAAAGTTGCGACTGCGTCGGCCAAATTGTTCATTATTCTAACAGTAAAGTGATGCCTTACTTTTCCTTTTTATGTTTTCAAGAAACAAAAATTTACAGAAGTTCACATAAAATCACATGTGAACTCTTTTATTTGTATTTATTATTTATTTTTCAGATGTATTCCCATTTAATTTGCCTTGATCAACTGTGAAACCACTCCATGTGCCAATAGGATTGTGGCCGTCATGACATGGCAGCTGAATACAGCCATTCACATATGCAGTAAAAGTTAATATTTAACAAAGTTTGCAGTTACTTCTCTATGATAAATAGGATTCATGGTGTTGTAAATGACATTAACTGCCAATAAGATTTATTTGTAAAGATTGCCACCTTTTGGTGTTTTGTATAAATCTCTGAGGAATGTGGCCTCTGTATTATAACTTCAAAACTGTAGTTAACTTCTCTAAGAGGAAAATGAAGGTGGCATTTGACATACTCATATAGCCGGGAAATTACTTTATAGCACGTCTGATTGTGGTACACTTTATATCTAATTTTTCTCAAAGTCTCTCCAGCTGTCAAGCCACAAGCATGATGGGCACTTGTCACAAACCATGGCCATGAACTCCATCAAACATGAATGTTGTCTGTATGGAGTGAATGCATTCTCTGTCTGCTGAATGTATTCCTGGTGATTCAAATAGAACCTTTTTGAGCATACAACATTTTAGAGAATATTACCTGTGAACCTAAATGATGTTTTATTCCGTTCATGACCAATGTGGAGAGTTATGTGATGGTGAAATCACTTCAGAATAACTTCTTCTGTAACTGCTGCAGCTGGCTGCAAGAACGTTATAATACTGAAATAATGTTGATACTTGATTAGCACTAAGGGCTACAGTTTGCTTTGTCTGATACCGAGTACATTAAACGAGACAGTGTTTTGTTGTTAAAATTGTACAAGTGTAAATATTGAGAAAAGTAATTTTGATGTCAATCTAATGGATGAAGGAATGTAAATGCTCATTGTGCTTTTAGTTCCAGTGGTCCTACAATAATGTGTTTACACATTTGTATTGTTTTGAGGAAATCAAAAGGTTATTGCACAATTACTGTTGACAATTACGACAAATTCCAATGCAGGGAGACTGTAAATAATGAAATGCACCGTATGGATCGAAAACCAGCAATGGATAACGCTGCACTTCCAACAACTGTATGACCACAAGGTGGCACTGTATTAAAAGCTTTTACTTGTGGTCCTCTGCTCAGTTTGGCTGTGAATTGTGGTCAGGAGTGAGACGGGCTTCACCAGAATCACAAACAAAATTTTATATTACTGATAAACAGCAAGTACCAGCATCTTATTTTTGTAATATGTACATATAATAGCAGAAATATTGGAATGCCTGTGGTACTTACCACTAACTCTTGCAAACTCAACATTTGGCTGAAGCTTTAACTGTGCTTTATGCCATTGAGGTTTTGTTAATAAGGATAATATTTGTGATTGTGAAAAAGAGCCAAGCTGCAGAGATGCTCTATGTAGATATTTATTTTTGGGGAGCAGAGTGTTTCCTATGTAATTACTGTCGTATTTGTGATGATAGTGATTTTTCTTTTCCCCCTTGCCTTTAATTGTTTATTATCAGAAGTGGCAGTTTTATGAATCAATATGTGGTTCTATTTTTGGATGTGGACAAATGTCTGATGCATTAACTATCAACACATTAAAGTAACAGAGCTATATAAAAAGAAAATGAAGTATATCCCTTTTATTTCTTTCATTTGTGTTGCAATCTTCAAATGTGTACTGAAATCTACTACTCAGAATTAGGTGGGGATACTGGGATATTTTAGAGTTTCATTTGATTGTTTTTTGTTGTGTTTTTTTTTTTTTTAATCTGAATGTTTATTTGGGGTTTTGTGAATACAGAAATATAGCAACACATTTCATTTGACTTTGATTGCATATCCAGGCCCATGCATTTTTGTACCCATATCTCAAGATCCCTAACTAATTTTGAGAAATGTAGTCTGTCAGAGTTGATTTGCAGATAATCAGATAGAATACATGCATTAAGTACAAAGGAAGGACTTAAGAAGGGTTAAACACGTTTACATTAAAACCAGTGGAGTCTTTATCCAACTTGCAAATCACTAGAAATGTAGTTTTTCTTAGTTACATTTTCTACTAAAGACTTAAGTTATATTGCCATACATATGGATTACACCTATGTACATATATACATACATATATACATATATAATATGTACGTTGAAGTAATTACACATCATCTAAATTAAAGTTTTAGACAGGATTTCAAACCCATTGATCCACTCATTGTTTGATATCACCACTGTGCATTTGCCGGACAAAACAATAGCTCATGGTGGTCTTTAAAGCTTTTCTGCATTTTTCTCTAGGACTCTGGGATCAGACAGCCCACAACAGCCCCCCGCCCGTTGGAACCGGTGCTCGGGGCTTGTTGGGACCCGGTTGTGCAGGAGAGGTGGAGGATCACGGTGACAGGGGATCGCGGCGAACCCCCCGCCTTGTGCAACACATCTTCTATTCTGCGGTAAAGATGGCGGCGTCAGAGGGGGCGCGTAGCGGCCGGACAACGGCAAAACGATTCTGAAAAGCTCCGGATTTGACCGAATCTCGCTCGTCGGCTACCGTCAGTATCTGCTCGGATACCGTCTGGGTCACCGCGGTAGGGATAATCGCTGTCACACGCCGGGGTTGCGATTTTATTGTTAAAGGCAGGGTGGGTGGGTTTCACTGATAGCTGCTAACGTTAGCTAACAGGCTAGCCAAGCGAGCTAGTTAACGTTAGCTCTGTGAAGAAGAGCGGGGAGGGGATTGAGGAAGACTATTCGGGCCAGGCCGCTCCAGCTTGGGGGAATGTGAACCAGAGGTGCGCTGGGGGGTTTGCTCGCTTCGTCCCAAACGTCCTTACGCCAAACTAGCGGGATGGGGCAGCAGGTAGGCCGCGTCGGTGAGGGCACATCGACCGGACTCCAGCCACCACAGCCCCACGCGTCCCAACCGCACCAAGGGAAGGGGAACCGGGGGAGCGGCGCCGGGAGGAGACCCCGAGAACCCGGCAGTAGCACCGGGACACCGCCAGGCAGGACTGCTGCAGTCAACGTGCCCGACCCAGGGATCAATATATTCACGCAGCATTCAGGTAACGAGAGAACCACGTTAATTAAAAAGATGTGTGTGACGATTAAGAAGTCCCTTTACTACTTTGATATGTGTTTGCTGCTGATTAGCGTTTGCTAGCCGAGTCCATGCTAGTTTGACAACGACGCGTTAGCGGAAATAGCCATACCAACCAACATTAGCTTTCCATGTCCCATCCATTTTATTGTGTGTGTGAGTGTTTGTTAATTTGTCCATTGTCTGAGTATGCAGGGGCCGTTTATTCAGAAGATCGATTACCGATTTGCTCAGATTTGGCACCGATAAACCAGTATGCTGGAGCAAATGTATGTGCTGCATGTGACCTAATGGTCCCCACAGGAAGGGTCAGTGCTTTTGAAAAGAGGAAGAGTCTACTTCTCTCCCTTTCTTATTCCCCGAATAAGGGTCATGCCTCTAGGTTCGCTGGTTATGTTTCCCACTATAGCTCCTCTGTGTGATCCCCGGTTTGGTAAACACTGATTCTTGCCTGCGGAGGTTGAGCAGCAATTCCACCCCATTAACTCACTATAGCAGCCACCACAGGCTCACATTACAATACCTAGTGGTTTTCACATGCTCACTTACATCCTCTGTCTGATAATGTCTACTGTTACAACACTGTCAGCACGATGACTGCACAGTTTGATCCTGTGGGAAAACATCTCTGTGAATTATTGAAGTCACCTTCAGTCATTATGAGACTACAGCCATGCAAACATCAAAGTTTAAAGCTACTCTCATGTGATTATATTTTAATACTCTTACGTCTATCCACTCGGGAAATTCAGGGAGTCTGTTGGGCAACTCGCGCATTACAGGAGTAAACCTGGTAAACTGTCATATAAAGACAGATGTCCACAAAACAGAGGTGTGGCAGTGCCTCCCATCACCCATGTTCCTGCCCCAGAGCTTTGATATTGTTATCTGCTGTGTGAGTCATGGAGCAATAGCCCAGCAGTAACCCCTCCATGCCCTAGATGGCCTTCCTCCTTCCTCCCAGCCCTCTCGCCTCGGGCAGAGTCTCTCAGTGGCTGATCGGAGCCTCCAAGCAATGGGGATGACGGGATGTCTATTAGATGGTGTGCTTGTTATTGTCACTATCCATATCACCTGAATGCATTTTATTCATAAAAGGCTTTCACAGTTTTCCAGCGTGTTTAACGTGGCTATCAAGAAGGCGCCCACACGTGATTTACCCTGTCTTTGTTTCTCTGTGCGTTTGTGACATCCTGTGCTCTGGTTGGTTGTGCACTGTGGTAGGATGCTTGATGTCTGTGTACCTGCGGTCGGTTTTGTTTCTCACTCGGGGATAATCGCTTCGCATATGCTGCATGGATGTAAAACTGCTGGCACGACTTTTCTAGTTTCCACTAATGTCCCAGACCCAACCTCCTCACGCCATTGCAGTGAGCAAGGACACATAGAAGGTGCAAAGCTTTTGGGAATGGAAGACATTTTCAGTTCCTGGCCAGCACTTCTTAAAAGTAACCCTCCCGAGCTTGAAGCGCATACACTGATCTACTAAGTGCAGCACCACCGAGCGTCTGCGCTGCTCTGTTCTCTCCGATGTCGGGGCAGGAGTGGCCTTTTTATAGCAGCCAGGATGCAGTCACATAGCCACTCTGCAGAGAGACTGCTACCCTTCAAAGCACACAATAATAGAACAAAGACTCTTAAGTGAGGAAGCTTGGGACTGTGCACTCAGTCTTCCATTGACTATCAAAGTGCCTTTTTCTTCTGTTCTTCTATTTGTGTGATAATGATGCAGCATTGATTATACACGTCTTTTGTGGATGATGTTCCGACTTGTTCTTTTAAGGGCGCAATGTTGATTATGAGGCAGTGTTCATTAGGGCCAAAAAATATATTTTTAAATAATTTGTTATTTAGTTATGTTTCCATAAACTACTTCGTCATTTAGTTCGTATGTCAATAAAACTTCAATGAATCACAAGTTTTCACACACACGATGTACATATTAAACAAATGGTTTTTAATTACCTGATGGAAAAAACTAATGTTTCTAAGAAAAAGTGTTTATTTGTTAACTACTCTGTTATCTTCTACTAGCCAAGAAAATGGGTCATACCTAGTTCTCATACTATGACTTTTATATATTAATCTAATCTTAATTAAAATGAAAATTGTTGATGACCCCAATGTTGTGGCATCAAAGAATATCAATATTTTTCCAGGAATTGTATCGAGGAAAGAAACTCCAGTGTCGTGCGTTGAAAATGTGCCTGTCGATCTGTTCTCTTGGTACTACTGAATTTGTATATGAAATCATTTTAAATATGAGGTATGAAAGAGGAACTGACGTACCAACACTTTTTTATGATGATTGTGTGGCTTTTTTGCCTTTATTTCAATGGCAACAAGAGAGACAGGAAAGCAAGAAGAGAGAGGGGGGATGACATTCAGCAAAGCGCCGGGCTGGAATCAAGCTCAGGCTGCTGCAGTAAGGACTCAGCTTTGGGTACATGGTGTGCACGCTCAAGCATGTGAGCTACCAGAGTACCTAAGTATCTTATACATTTGACAATCATAATGTAGAGTGAGGTGTATAATTCCAAAATATGTAAGCAAGCAGCTCCTTGAGTGTATAACCATGTATCTGCAGTCATTTATGTCCTGAAACAGTGTTAGGGAGGTGTCTAGATCTGATTTGTTGCTTTGACAATGACTTCATGTGGCCAGGACTTGTCAGGAGGAAGTTGAGATAAGATAAGCTTTATTGATCCCATGCATGCAGGGAAACTAAAGTGCCACAGCAGCAAGAGGAAGTACACCAACAGATGGATAGTAGAGTCAACCAGTGTGACAAGGTGTTGGCAAATCTAATGTAACGTGTGTTTAAATATCTAATCATGTTTCCATAGGAAGAATACCTTCAGAGACTTTCCTGCTGAGAGCTATCAGAGATCAACATGTTGAAGTGGTTTTATTAATCCAGCTTCTTAAGCACTTTATAGCTGACTCGCATACTTGTGCAACTAAGTGATGCCTTCTTGGTATGTAATTGAAAGGTGCCAGTCTATGAAGAATGCGATTTTGTCGGTTGAAGTCATGGCTGTGTGTTGCTGCATGTCTTTCAATGGGTATCATATGTGCACAGGCTTCCACTAGGGTTTCCGTCAGTATGCATGAAATCACTGAGTCATTTCAGAAGGGACAAACAAGAGTCTGGAGGCCTTTGGTGTAAATTGGCTGTTAATTTGCCTGGCCCAGTGGCCTGCGCCTCCCCTTTCCCGTCACATCTCATCCGTCTGTAGTAGTGAATTTTTCAACACGTGGCTCTAGCTCAGGGCTGTCTTTGTCTTTCCCCACTTTAGACAAGGTGACTCAGCTCCTGTCCCCCCCGCTCAGGTGTGCAGCAGTTCCCCTAAGCTCATCACTAATTCAGCATCCCTGTCTCTCCGCAAGCCAGTGTTTACGCCACGAGACACACGGGCCAGCTAGGAAACACTGAGCTAACAAGGACAGACAGGGAGCAGATTGCCTATGTGCTGATTCAAAGGGGAGACAGGCAGCCATCTCTATGCGTATTGGTTGAAATGCAGTACCGGTGGCTGCAACGTATTGATGGTTCCACCCTTTAGCTTTGTCAGGAGTTCAGAGATCTCCGTCTCTGCAGTGAGTTTGTCTGATACACGCTGAAGTGGGGAGACGCCTTTTGAACTGCCACAGTGGGGTGAATTTGCTGAAAATGTGCCTTGTTGATAAAGCAATTGCAAGTTTGCACTTCATATGATTGCTTTTCATAGTTTGTCACTTTCACATGTTTTATATTTTGCCTTCCTGAAGTGAAACCTTTATCTGGCCTGTGAAAAATTAGGGTGGGTCGGCCTGATTGGCGGGTTGACTGTGCAAAGAACCGGCAGCTGCCTTTGACGGCTCTTTCTGCAAAATCAACAAAGCAATCGGCTCATCTATTTTTACTCTAAACAGATCATAGAAATTGGGGCAGATGAGTGGATTTGAATATTTCTTGGCTGCTCACTGATAGTGAATGTAGAGCCAGCCGTACCTAAAGTGCAGAGCTGTTAAAGCTGCCCAGAGGAGAAGGGAGAAGCCTGGATCCAGGATCCAAGGACCTAAGCTGATTTGCATCACGGGTGAAATTAGATTAGAGACAAATCCACTTTTCTCTGGACTCTATGTGCTAAAACCCCCAACAACCAGGATAAGTCACACAACAGCCGCTGCAATATTAGAGAAAATCAAGCTTCAGATTCTTCAGCAGCTATGGGTGAGATTTTAATAGGCTTTAAAAGATAATGTAATATCCTTGAGTAGAGATGATTTGTTGATTTTAAAAAACAAAACTAGCTAGTTAGTCCTAGTGACTGCCATTAACCACTAGGAGGAGCCATGGCCACACCTCCTCTGAGTAGAACTGGATAGAAATTAGGGCAGAACTGATGAGTCCGATTGTCTCAGTGTTGGGAGTGAGTGCAAATGTGTTTGTAGAGGCATGGAGTTTTTCTGTGCAATTCATTTTAACACAATTAAACATGTCTTATGTCTGAAGACTGCATGTACCTTGGTTCTCTCTAATGGATGTGTGTTCAATAATTTATGTCTCTCTGTGCCTTCATCCTCATCCCAAGCCTTCCCTGTATTACAGCTGACTGCTAGGCCTCTCTGTCCTCCAGCCTGATCCTCTATGTTAGACCCAGCTCTGCCTGTCCTGTCTCTGTTGAACCGTGGCTGCTGTACTGGTCACAAATCTGTCAAAGAAGGGTTAAGCCATTACAAATCAGTACAATGCTGATAATGTAATGCCACCGCACTGACAACAATCTTAGGAGATTTATCTTATTTGCATGTAATGATGATTTAAGAAACCGATCAGATGATTACTGAAGATTTTAACATCTTAGAGCTGAGTTTTTAAAGTTTTATTTCCTCCCAAAGTTTTTTGTGTCATGGTGACTGTGTGCCTCTGCATCCAAGCAGCCTTGAGCCTTTGCATCTGCTACCAGTCAACCTTCCGTAGTTCCCAAAACCACAGTCCCAGTTTTTATTCCTTGGCCTCGGCTCTGTGCAGCTTATATCATTAAAGAGTGTGGATTAATCAGAACAGTAAGCGATTGGCTGTGCAGATGGTAAAACCATCCCTGGCAGCTGTCGGCTTAGAAACACCAAATGTTTTCAACTTTGTGGGGAGACTCTCGCAAAATTGTTTTTCGGTAGCTCCTGGTTAAATCACGCTTTCGCTCTTAAGCTGCAATGGTGAAGAAGCAGGGGAGGAAAACTAGATATGGTTTAGGAAAGGGGGACGGTCCCCGTGCCAAGCCTGTTAAGCATTGATTCGCTTCCAGGATCGGTCCTCTGTTGTTGGCATTATCTCTGCTGCTTATCTTCTGGGTTGCAGGCTGGAGACTTGGATGGAAACACACACTTGCGCACGCTTACAGTAAACACCCACACACGCAAGCTCATGCATACACATTCTTCCTCACACTGTCTCCCTTTCTGTCTATCCTCGTCAGTGAAGTTGTAATGTGCTGCAGTTCTTTATGAGGATTATCCAGCACGTCCTACTCCTGCAGTGTAATCGCCCACCAGCTGACCAGTCAGTCAGAAAACATTAATCAGGACACCCTGAGGCACTGCTGTCCTCAAGTTTCCCCTCGGATGATGAAGTGATTATTCTGAGAGGAGATGACTAAGAGTAGTTGATTTTTACAGGACTTTTTGTGATTTGCTCGATGACAGATTACAGGTTACTTTTCAGGTTCCTGTTGGTGCTGGAAGTCCTTGAAAATGCATCAGTTTTATGGTTGTGTTAAGGTTTGATAGTGCTCAGGTTTTGGATAAAATGCTTGAAATTGTAACTACATTATTTGCATAATAAATTGCTGTGTATTGCGCTCAGCCAAGTTATGTAGGATGCCAAGTCTACTTACAGACGGGGACACGATTTGAAACTTGGGTTACCAACAGTATTTTAACAGAGATCTTAACAGTAGAATAACCATATCAGAGTATGTCACGGTTTCATAGCACGGTATACTCTGCTACACAATAGTCATCATTCACAATGACTTTGGGTTCAACAAAGGCTTTATTATATTAACACAACATTTTTTGTCCCGGCAGACATGAAACTTGATATAAATTCAAAATATGTGTTTTTAATAACACTTACATGCAATTGCAATAGCAATAGCAATTACATTTTGTAGATAAGCAAATGTTGAGGTGAGTTTTTCCTTTAATGTGTCACTCTTCAGATCACTATCACAAAACATAATTTGGACTGTTTATAGCACAACACTATCTTTCATCCTGCTGCTCCACCACATTATTGTGACATTATTTGACTGATACAGTTAAGATGTTGAATTTGTGATCGTATTTGTAAGATAAGTAGAGAAACCATTTAAGTTAGGTGTGGCATCATGGCACATACATTGAATGCAGATGCTCTTCAGAGGCATCTCAGCTATCAGACAGAGAGCTCAGTGGAAGTAAAACCTGTCTGGCTGCAGTCAGCTCCCTAAACTGAGTCATTTAATGTAAAGCAGCTTAAACCTACATCCTAACACAGCTTAACCACACCACGCACAGATTAGTTGTTCAGACGTCAAGATTAGCCCTTCGGTTTCTCCTGTAAACCCTCGCTGCGACGAGAGAAGAAAAGCAAGCAGGAAGCAACAAGGAGAGTGTTTTGGAAAAATCGGCTGCGCTAAACACACCTTGGTTGGCAACACAGCCACACACCTCAGTCAGAAATTTTACATCACCCACTGTTACATTGCACGATGAAGTAGACAAGAGCGGGCAGATCTCCTGTGAAGACAGTGCTCCGACATCTACTAGTCATGACGGCTTAAAATTTCCACTGTGATTTTTTAGACTTCTGCTGACCAAAAAAAAAGCTTTCTTTTTGACTTGGGGAATTTTAAGTAGAAAAGCTTGTTAACAATCCAAAGACAAGTTTTTGCTTTTTTTTTTTCCACTTCATCACATCACTTGAACTGAATGATATATTTAAGCACAGGCGCCCTTCACCAAATAGATAAGAGAGCCAGTGTGACTTCAGGTTAACTCCGTATTGTGTGCGTATCGGAATTAGCCTATGAAAATATAGAATTGGCCATTTGCCATATTTGCACAATGAGTGAAGCAGACTAGTGTGGATGAGGCTTTTGTTTCAAGTCGTCATATGCCACTCTCGTCCTCTCTCTGCTGTCACATAAAAGAGCACTTAGCTTTGTTTCCTGCACACCTAAAGGGAAGCACTTAGATCCCATTATTAACCCATAATAAGCCCTGAGAGGGGCAGGGCCGAGTGAGCTGCAGGTTAGGACACCATTCTTCTCCAGTCCAGGATGATCCACTGGCCCTTAGGCTCAGACTGGTGTTTGTCCACTCCCTAATTGGCATTTTTCCATGTACTCAGCAGACATGATGGCCGTGTAGACGGAGCTGAATAGAGAACATTCAAAGGCGTTCCCGGCCACGGCCTTCATGTGAATGTTTAACTACTTAGTCAGGAAGGTTTGCAACACCAGGATGTGTTAAAGGCGAGGGTCTGATTGAGGGAGACAAATGAATGTTCCGGTGTGGCCAAAGGACAAGTGTAAACATGTTGTCTGTTGTTATTAAGTGTATATACTGTGTAACCTCACTCCACTGCTCATGAACTCTTCAGATGTTTCAAACTGAGATATCTGCAAGCACCCGAGTTTTGTTTTCACAATTTACATTTCTAGTCCTCATAAACAAGGGATTATTTTTCTGAGCCAGTCCACACGCACACGCGCATGCACATTTGCGATATGGCATTAATGAGCCTATTGTCCTTTGTCCAGTCCTCATGAACAACAACTGACTCTCCTCTCCACTCAGACATTCTCTATGGACTACCTCTCAAGCTGTAGATGGATTTCTCGTAAATCCTTATCATGACATGTCCCACAAACATGTTAACTTCAGTACAGTTTCAACTAATAATTTTTCTTCAGTTGTTAGGTTTTATCTTGCGTGAGGTAGGATGCCTGGTTTGTACACAAATTAGGACAACGAAGAGATCATTCTGCAAAAAACTCACACATTATACAACATTGTATTTTCCATTAATTAATGGTGGTTTTGAACATTTTTAATACAGAAATATTAAATACTTTATATAAGCTTTTGTTTGATAGGTATCACAGTCCACACTCGGCCTTTGTTGCAGCGCTACATCCTCTATTGTCTCTATGTTTCAAGCTCAATTACTTGACCAGAACTTGGTAGTGTTGATACTTTATTTTCCCTCTTTGAAAACTAGATAGGGCTGCGACTGATGATCATCTTAAAAACTGATTCATCTGTCTCATTATTTCCTGGGTTAATCAAGTGGTGTTTGGCTCGTCTGTGTACTAAATATTCAAAACCAAGGAAAAATTGCCTTCACAATAGCCTCAAACACTAGGAGACCTCTTTAAACATCTTTATTTCTCAAAGATAAGCAACTAATATTGTTTTCAGTATTAATCTGCCAGTTATTTTCATGATGAATCTCTTAGTCGATACTCTGCAATTAATTTTCAACTAATGGACAAAAAGGGGTTGGGTTAAAGGACATCTAATGATGAACAGATTATAAATCCATCAGATAAAGTGTGATAGATTGATTTGGAGCTGTACCAATAAACATGATTTTACTTGAGTCCAAAATTTTCCTTAACTTTGAAGTTACTGGCAGCAGCTGATCATCTCTTACATGTTCCTTCAAATCTCCAGTGGTGATATAATGATATAACATCCGGGTTTGTGTTTATGTAACAACATGATTCATCGATGAAGCACAATGTGGTCTGTGTTAATATCAGAAATGCTGATACTATTTATGCCATACAGTACACCGGATCGCTGTAAACCAGTCTCTCAGGCTGCAGTCCTCCTGTTATTTGTAGAGGTGACTCTCCTGTATTCTTCATCTTTCTGTCTCAAAGTCTGCAGTGGGATCTTATCTGACCCGCGGCGTAGGATTATGTAATGTCTTGTGTACGTGGGTGTCATCTGCGGCATTGTCTCAGGTTTTTGTTCGGGCTTCCTGCAGGGCAGCCAGCCATCCATCTCTGCACCACCACAATCACCATGCGCTTTGCAGAGTTATTTCTGGAAGTCATGCTGCTATGTTTTGTTCTCCAGCAGCTAAAAATACACCCTTACCTCGCTGGTCATGGGCTTCAGACGCGATCTGTATTGTTTTTGATAAGAGTTTGGAAGTGATGTTATTGCGTTGTTTAATATTTTGGCACATGGTAGTGGGCTGGCAAAGTGAAAGCTTTATAGGCACATGGAGGCACACATACAAACAGCTGCGGGGGAAGCAGCAAGGAGATTGATGTGTGGCTCATGGTGTGTGTGTGTGTGTGTGTGTGTGTGTGTGTGTGTGCCGTAGGGCCAGGGTCACCTCTGTCCCAGCTGTCTTAGGGGCTGCAGGCTTGGCGTGCCCCACAGACTTGCAAATACCCTCTCCGCTCTGCTCGACACAAAGAGCCGTAGTTTTCTTCAAAATGCACATGTGCTACACTTCACAGCACACACACTGAGGCACCCGGACGGGCACACGACATACCCCACGCAGAGCAACTGCTCCCTCAGTCAAACCGTTTCAGTTTGAGCTTGGCCAAGTGGAACAGCATCTTGCGTTTTGTCCACTGTTAGAAGGATTTAGAAGCAATTTAAGAAATATGATCAACTTAATGAAACTGGATCTAGTGTTATGAAAACAATTTGATCTAATTAGGTCATTTGATTTGGGGCTTGGAATATTTGACGAAGTGACTGCGCGTCTTACTCTTTGTCTGGGATGTCTGGAATTGAGAGTCCTCAAATCGAGACCTCTGACAAATGGCTTAATATCTCTATTTCATTAAAAACATTCCTGAGAAGAGTGATGTGATACGTAGCTGTGTAAGAGGAGCAGCTCTGACAGTTGGCTCAGCCTGGCTGTAGCAGTTGCAGTCATGCGCGCATGTGCACACACACACGTGCACACACACACACACACAGGAGAAAAGTGTGGGTCAATAGGACTTCCCCCCCCCCCTCCTATCCAAGGAGAACAAGACCAGCCATCTGCTGTTGGCCACAGCGCTGGTCCAGGCCTCACACACTCCCACACCGCACATATACACACACATGCACACATGTCGCATTCAGCTCCACTTTCTTCCATACCATACACCCTGCCCTACCACCACCCCCCCAACCTCTGTATATACATGCCCCCTCCCCTTTACCACACACCTTCCTCGCTCCCTCTCTCTGCCACGTTTTGCCATCCCTTACAGTGCATTAAACCACAGAGAACATCAGTCATGGATGTCTGTGCTCTCCAGATGGACCCCAGGCCACATCAAAGCTAGTTGGGAGTTCCCAGCAGGAGGCTGGTAGTCACTACTGTAACTTCAGAAGTTCAGGTGGTCGGATTCAAGGACGGCGTGGGTAAATACTTTGTCTGGGGGGTCTCCGACTCTCTCGGATTGCTTTGCATACGGCGTTTGTACTCCCACGGTGAAGGAGATGGTTTAGAGAAGTGGCTCGTTCTCTATAGTTTTTTTTTTCTTTGCCAGGAGAATGAACACTTGTGCTTTTCAGTCTCCACCGTCTGAGTGTACATAGACACAGCCGAGCTTTAAACCAACTGTTCGGAGTCGGGATCAAGAAAACCACAGTGTTTCTTTGGATAGCTGACCGGACCTGGGCTGAGGATGTACTGGGAGCTGTGGCTGAGCCAGGTCACGGCCAGCGCTGCGCTACAGTGCATGCTGGTCCAGAACAAAGGTGGGCAGCCCTCGTATGTAGATGTGGACAGACTAGACTATAAAGAGCTAAATTGTTTGGCAAAGGAGACAAATACCGAGTGCTGACTCGAGTGAATCTCTGTGTTCAATCTCTCTGCTTTCGTACGCGTGCATGGCATGTGTCTGCCGCATGGTGCAGACCAACAATGTGAAGTGCTTTATTATTTGATGAAGTTCTGCCAACTTTGTAAGATCAGAACAAAGACAAACTGTTTTCACTCGGTACTTTGGGTTGCATGGATCAGTTGAAGCATTTAACGTGGTTTAATCACCAGTGTCTCAGAATGTTGGGGTGAAAAGCCTGCACCGTTCTCACTGACTGCCTCATTATGGTCCGATGATAAAAAGTTGTCTGGCATCTCACGTTTATCAAGTTTCTGATCTCGGCAGCGAAATTGAAAACCAAATGGGGAAAAAATGTTACCTTCTAAGCTGCTCTGCAGTTGTCACAGTCGGCTGTAGAGTCTTTGTCAATCACAGTCATGCTTTTAGTAATCTTTCCCTTCATCTAACCCATTCTTAACCACCAATTAGTTTGTAAAATGAGCACAATAAAGAAACAGCAGGTAGAAATCTCACTAGAGTTTTGAAATTCTACGAGTGGCACGCAGCATTGACATTATTCTTTTTATTATTTTTTTCCATTCAGTTGGCTGCTTGTCTTCATCTGATCTTGTTATGAATAATGAAACCTGTTCTAATAGTATTAAACTATGTTCACTGTTTCACTGCCAACTGTAATTACAAACACAAAAGCAGTCCACGGTGGTTCAAGGTGAAAGTGCTTGTCATTAAAAGCCCATTATATATTAATTAGAAGAAGGAATCGGTATAACTACTACAGGAGGAGGAACTGTTAACAATTATCTAGTGTCCTTGTTATACTTTAGCCTGAATGTGGAGGTGGTAGCTTTTAGTGATGATAGATGGTGAAACCCACAAGTAAACCTTTATCCTCCTTGCAAGTGCTGTGAGTTGTCCTTTTCTGTTAAAACACTAAATGCTACCCACAATTTTTTTTTATTTTCTTAATCTAAGGCATCAGCATGAACTAGAATTTTTACCAAAAATATTATAATATTTATACAAGTTGCATATTTAAAAGTAATACAGCCAGATCAGCTCTGTTTATGGTGTTGTCCTCATCTGGGGGTTTGTGTGGTGCTTACCCGTTTGCTTCTCTGTATTTTTCTGGGGGGACATACCACTCCTGAAACAGCCGTGGAGTTTAATGCACCTTTGAAGGCTGTTCAATAACTTAATTTCAGTTGTGTGTTTAATTTTAAGGGTCTGGTTTGTTTGGATACAGGGGGAACTATTTCCAGAGATTGAATTTGCCACGTTTCACTGTCTTTCTGGTAGACTGATGCAGACAACAGAAGGGGACAATATAGGTTCTCCTACACCCTCTGAGGTTGAGGAGAGGGGGATTCAGTTGGTTGTAATCTGTAAGCTAGATGCCACTTAATCCTACATATTAGACCTTTAAAGCAAGTAAAAGTAAATTTAAACTTTTCAAGTCTGTTATTTCTCTCAGTGATAGTCTTAAGATTACAGCTGATGCTTCCTATATGCAGAGTTTATAGATTAGGACATCTGACTTTGTTTATGTTTTAAAGTTATCCTGTAAACAAATGAATAATGGATCACTAGGTTAATGCTGAGCAACCACCTTTACCTTATCTTAAAGCAAGAAAAAAACCCTACGTGTTGTTTTCAAACTTGCTTGTATTTGCTGCTTGTTCTGTGTCCCTCGATTTCACCACCCTCCTCTCCCACTCGCTCAGCAGCTGTCCAGACATGCAGTGAGTTTGGCAGCAGCTGTCGAGTGTACTGCGTGTTAGCTACGCATGTACTCGTTCATCATTGTATGTCTGTGGGTGTGCGCAGTGTAGCTATGGTCATCACAGCTTCCCATCCCAGTGCTTTGGCTCCTCCCTCTTGCTCTCTGTATATACACAGGTACAAAAACACTCCCTCATCAGATCTTACCTGGTTTGGGCTAGACACAACAGGCCTCTGTGTGTCTCGTGATAACAGTGCTCTTCAGAGAGTGGATTGGTTAAAGTAATGCTTTTGAGGTGCCTGCAGGCAAGCAGCAGTTTTGAGGAAGAGTGGGCTGCTCTGAGCGGCCGTCCCCTCCACACAGGACACAGGCAGGGGAACCCGCCTGGACAGACAGGTAGACCATGTGTGAAATGGGCTTTTGGGATTATGCTGGATTCAATCTGTAGCATTTGGTTAGAGGACATCAGTCTTACCACTCAGCTCCCCCTGCTACTGGAGCACTGTTTGCCTCAAGACAGGAGAGGAATAGAACATTTTTTGTGATTTGTATCTGCTGAGAGACTTTTAGGCATAAAGCAACTTATTGTAATATGTTATTTTTTTTTAATGTGTCGGAGTGTTTCTGTCTCTTTTCTTGCCACTGTTCACATGTGTGAGTGATGTTGCATCTCAGTCACAATTTTGTTTTCTAGTCTAACAGTGTTTCTTCTCTCTTCCTGCCCTTTGCCCTATCGTCTTCCTCCAGAAGCTCTCCACAGGCCATTCGGCCTGGACTCGGCGGCGCTGACGGAGGCGGTGCGCTGGAGCTCCAAGGAAAACCTGCTGGGGGCGGCCGAGAGCGACCCCAACCTCTTCGTTGCACTTTATGACTTTGTCGCCAGCGGAGACAACACGCTCAGCATCACCAAAGGTAAACAGTGGAGTTGATCACTGTGAATTAATTGCCCAGCTGATCGTGTTTATGTTTGCTTACTGACTCTCAAAAAAACGTTTTAGTCATGTTGTGTGCTGAAACTTGAAAGGCTTGTCCAACGGTACAGTCTTTCCATGTTTCATCACCGAAGCCTGTTTCTTAGCTACGTGATGTTACTCATTTCTCAACCACACCTTCCTAAGCAGCATTGTTGCTGTTTGTTGCAACAGAACTGAGTGATTTTCTTACAGTCATGCCCTGAGGCAGGGACAGTGATTGGCAGCTCAGCTCCTAGAAAAGAATGTTTTATGAGTAAAAGTATAGTTATGTCAGAGGAATGTAGTGTGTCACTGGAGCAGAAACCACCATTATTATGATTTCACCCTGTTGTGACATCAGCAGGTATCTGACCCAGCCTACAGTTTTCTTTGTCACACCCACACGCTCTTTTAAACGTAACTTTGATTCCTTAACAACATTTGTGAGCTAAATGCTTTTATTCTTCATTATCAACAAATCCAGATGTTGAAAAATGCTATTATAGCTGGTCACAATGAAATGTTACTTTAAAGCTTTGCAAACAGCAAGACTAAAATACAACTGATGTCTTTTCAATATTTTCTCACTCTTCTCTCCATTGCAAACAGTCAAGACCTCCTTTCTCTCAACCAGCAGCAGTTAACCGGTCACCCAGCTCTCCCCTGAGTAATGAGCTAAAAATATCTTTATAATATTATCCAGAGACAGCCAGGCTCTTATCCCCAACCCGATCTAAAGCATTAAACGTGGCAGAGTGTGTTAATTATCCATCGTTTTAGGACTTCCACGGCAGCTGCCGGGGATGGAAATGATGTTTAGACCCTGACTCATGGAGTGAATCTGAGATCCCTGCCCACATGCATGCAAGCACATGTGCACTCCCAGGCTCCGCTGCACTTTTCCTCTCCGTCCTGCTCTTTGCTCTGTCACATGGAACCAGCCCAGCATGCCTCTAATGCTGCATTAATATGGAATATGTTCAACTGTAATAATAACAGGTGGATGAGCGCAGCGGGCAGAGGCTGATCACAGAGAGAGGCTTAGCAGGCCCCTGTCTGGGGCTAAGCGTCGTCTCTTCTCCATGCCAGGCCAAACCAGGCTAGACCAGACCGGAGGCCCGCTTCAGGCACACGTTGCTCCCAGTGTGAGGCAGAGAGGCAGTCAGTGTTTCCACTCCCACAAAACTTACAGACACAGAGGAAGACAGACACAGCGGAGACTGATGGATTGGTGGGCTGGATGTGGATAACCATCTCTGTTTAATGTAGTTCTCTGGATAGCTAGCAAAGAGTTTTTCGCTTTAAGAGAAGGTCTGATTTGCGGGCCATGGTTGCTTTTACTGACTAGACTTACTGTTAAATTTCTGCTATTTCTTACAGTTTAAGGCATTATGTGACCCAGTCATGATTCCCTAAATCTGCATCCAAATCAATTCTCGCCCAGTGTGGAAAAAAAGGCGCAGTCACCTCGTTCGTTTGAACAAGGCTGTTCCTGCGGCTCAGTTTGCCAGAAAAGACAGGGTAGTCTGGCAAAAATTAAAACGGAACCTGGCTCAACTTTTGCTGCAGCATGATCAGTCATTCAGTATGGTGCCGCTGTGACCAGTAAAGTACTTGCAACCACACATGCCATATCGGTGGCTTTGTGAGAAACATAGAGAAGAAGAAGAAGGAAAGGAAGATTAGAAAGAAGACCGCCACCACACAGTGTGGACTAGAGAGCCAAACATGTTGTTGCCGATGTGGATGTTTTTTTTACAGTTTAAGAGGAAGACAACACAATTGTTAGGGTTCCGAGAGGAGGGATATAGTCTGCTTAGCTCTACAAATCGGGGTCAATTTGGGATTGACCCCGATTGCCTGCAGAACACTCTTTGCTCCTTTAGGATTTTTTTTCACCCTTGAATCCATTGTCATAACAGCCAGCGAGCAGTGTGTGGAAGAGGCTGGTTTATTATGTAGCCGATCAAAAGCAGTATGTCCCAAACAACACTGCAGCAACCAGCTGCACTCAAAAGTTGGTACAAGTGAACGGTATATGTAGGTCTACGTTAAATAGGAGAAGTTACATCACAGCCAGTATTTC
The DNA here is from genome assembly GCF_904848185.1 of Acanthopagrus latus. Lineage (NCBI taxonomy): Eukaryota > Metazoa > Chordata > Actinopteri > Spariformes > Sparidae > Acanthopagrus > Acanthopagrus latus. Next base: position 14,131,887 of record NC_051049.1, on the reverse strand, counting down.
TTGTCAAAGCCAGTTTACAGGAGGGATGTAACCAGAGAGCATTTGGTTGACAGTAGTTGGGAGACTGAGGGCAGATTGTCCGCTAGTTAATCGACCGCAGATGGTGTCATTCTCTCAGACGGATAGAAAAATTAAAAATTGCTAAAATGGATCACTAAATATACATGGTTGCTGTTAATGTACTTAGGTGGATCCTATATGTGTGGGAAACCCTGAACTTTTAGAGATTATTGGTCACAAGAAGCCGATAATAATCAGTTATTGCATTGTTGCTACTGTGATAATGTTTCAAGTTGTGAATTCTTGTCTGGGTATTCTAAACCACTACACAGTGTTTTGGCATCTGATAAGCCTTTAAAAGCATTAATCAGTTTCTTCACTGTGATTAATGTAAGTGTTTCACCAGAATCTGAAGCAACACCACACCAACGCAGCACCTTGCGTTTTTTTGTTGTTTTTTTTTCTTCTCCAGTCTGAACACCCACTAAAGAGTAACATGCCGTGTAGTCATCAGAGTTACTGAAAGAATTCAAGGGGTGAAGGGATTTGTGTGCGAGTCTGAGTGGAGGGAGAGATAAAGACGAGTGTAGACAGGAAGAAAACTTGGTGTCGAAAGGTGTGGTGGAAGTGCAGAGGTAGTTGGACTCGAACTTCTGCTTCCCTCTCTTCCTCTTCCTCCCCTTCATCTTCCCCTTTTTTCTTTTTCCAATCCCCGATCAGTCTGACCACGGCTTCATTTAGTGTTTGTTGCTCTGATTGCTCCCTCTCCCCTCCAGTCTCCAGCACATCAACCCCGCTGCTCCCTCATGTCTTCTGCACTTGCGTCACAGACAGACGGAGACAACAGACCAAGTCGCTACATGCCTGGTTTTGCCTAGCCCTCTATGACAGATATGCCGCTCACCCAACCCTATCATTGTTCCATAGTGTTTGATGTACTTTCAACGAGAGGCACGTCGTATCCATGACTCCTCTCTGCTGTTTATGACCTGTTATTAACAACAAACCCCGTTACCTGATAAGACATTTCGCTTTGTGTTGTGTCTCCCTAAGGAATTTCTAAGAAAACCAAATTAATTTACTCCTGTGATCCGTGTCAGATGCTTTCTCTTTAAGCTCTTGTTTCACTTTTTAATTTAAGACATTTGTTAGTACTGATTAGCTATTATGTCTTTTTTTTTTTAAAGGGCACTTTAGCAAGACACATAGTTGTATTTCCAACCACCAGTCTAAGCTGCCACAGTTGGTCTTACAAGTTTGCCCTCTCATGTCCAGGTGAGAAGCTGCGTGTGCTGGGCTACAACCAGAATGGGGAGTGGAGCGAAGTGCGCTCAAAGAACGGCCAGGGTTGGGTACCATCCAACTACATCACGCCAGTCAACAGTCTGGAGAAGCACAGCTGGTACCACGGGCCCGTGTCACGCAGCGCCGCAGAGTACCTGCTCTCATCCCTCATCAACGGCAGTTTCTTGGTCCGGGAAAGTGAGAGCAGCCCGGGACAGCTGTCAATTTCTCTCCGCTATGAGGGGAGAGTGTACCACTACCGAATCAATACAGGCTCTGATGGAAAGGTAGAGTTTAACAGAGTGGTCAGAGTTCGCCGTAGTTGGTGTTAAGATGTTGATAACATTTCAAAACTGTGTCCCTCTGCTCCCCTCCTCAGGTGTATGTGACATCCGAGAGCCGTTTTGCCACCCTGGCCGAGCTGGTCCACCACCACTCCACTGTAGCAGATGGCCTGGTCACCACCCTGCACTACCCAGCACCCAAATGCAACAAACCCACAGTGTACGGTGTGTCGCCCATCCATGACAAGTGGGAGATGGAGCGCACAGACATCACCATGAAGCACAAGCTGGGTGGAGGCCAGTATGGTGAGGTGTATGTGGGAGTGTGGAAAAAGTACAACCTCACCGTGGCTGTCAAAACACTTAAGGTAAGAAAAAGGCCTCCTATCAAGTTAATTATAGAAGGCTAAATTGTAAGAATAGCATGTTCTTGATAATTATTATTTCTGTACTTTGATCTGTAGTCGTGAGGCATGGGTAAAACAGTGGTGGTAGAGCATCACCTGCAGGTGGACTTTGGTATTACATGTGCTGAACACTTGCGGCCAGTCCTTGTGTCTGTACAACTCACTGATGAAACTTCTCCATCTTCTCTTTTTGAATTTTTTCAATTTTCTATATGACAGGAGGACACCATGGAAGTTGAAGAGTTTCTGAAAGAAGCCGCTGTCATGAAGGAGGTTAAACACCCAAACCTCGTTCAGCTACTAGGTCAGTATTTATAACCAACATTGACTATTTGGCTAATGACCCTTTTTATATGCACATGAACAATATTTATTGCAGTACATTCTGACCTTAGTGTTTGTTGGTAACTGTATTCTGACTGCTGCTTCTCCCACAGGTGTATGCACGCTGGAGCCTCCGTTCTACATCGTGACAGAGTACATGCCACACGGCAACCTGTTGGACTACTTGAGGGATTGTGACAAAGAGGAGGTAAATGCTGTGGTGCTGCTGTACATGGCCACACAGATCTCCTCTGCCATGGAGTACCTGGAGAAGAAGAACTTCATACACAGGTAAGGGAGGATAGTCTAGTTTTCTTCTCCACGAGTTTGTCCACTTCATGTGTCACAGTAGTCTAATTTCTCTTTCCTCCCCACCTCTCTCTCTCTCTCAGGGATCTAGCAGCGAGGAACTGCCTGGTCGGGGAGAATCATGTCGTGAAGGTTGCAGACTTTGGCCTGAGCCGGTTGATGACTGGCGACACCTACACTGCCCACGCTGGGGCCAAGTTCCCCATCAAGTGGACTGCACCAGAGAGCCTTGCATATAACACCTTCTCTATCAAGTCTGATGTGTGGGGTGAGCAATCCATGTGCATACATTCATACTCGGTGTTTTCCCCTCTTGTATTTCTAATATGCTAATGTTTGATACTCAAAAACTATCTTCTTAACAGCATTTGGGGTGCTGCTATGGGAAATTGCCACCTATGGCATGTCTCCATACCCTGGCATTGATCTGTCTCAGGTCTATGACCTCCTGGAGAAAGGTTACCGGATGGAGCAGCCTGAGGGATGTCCACCCAAAGTCTATGAACTCATGAGAGCATGTGAGTAGCAGCTATCTTACCTACCTCTTTACATGAACATAAAGAGAGTTTGACAGCATGTGTTGGAACAAGTTTAGTCTGTCCATATGTCTGTCAGTTCTGTGTCATGTCACAATTTACTGCGTCCTTCGCTTAAAAGTTGCTTTCCACTCACATACAGTACCTTCTTTTAGTGACACGCCTTTTTGTCTGTCTCACTACCAGGCTGGCAGTGGAGCCCTCTGGACCGGCCGTCATTTGCAGAGATCCACCAAGCATTTGAAACGATGTTCCATGACTCCAGCATCTCTGAAGGTACAGTTTGAGAAGCTCAAAACCTGCTTTTATAAAGCTCTTAAAATTGCTGTGCTGATTATGCTGAACAGGCAAACTGAGTCTCATACAGAAGGCTCTTCAGTGAAGCTTCTTTAAGAGGAAGTATATAAATATGGGAAGTAAGATAAGTAAATAAGAGAAGTATAGATGAAAGTGTAAAATTTGAATATTTTTTTCTGCTTTTGGACATTGCAGAGGTGGCTGAGGAGCTCTGTAAGACGGCCTCCTCTGGTCACTGCGGACCACTGCACTCTTTCAGTCACGACATGCCCCTGTTGCCTTCCAAATCTCGCACACTCCACAAGCACACAGAAAACAAGGAGAACATTGAGGGCGGACTCGACGGGCGATCCGACCACGGCTCGCATGGTCACTCAGGTACAGCCTACCTTACTACCAACCAGTCCGCTGCACCACATTATGATTCTGCAGGTATGCCAGAGGATCCACAGAGTACACTGCAGCGCCGCCAAGCCCGGCGTCTGAAGAGAAGAGCCGTCATCTTCCTTTCCAACTGAACACTGCTGCTGGCGTCCGACTGGCACCCGGTCGATCATCTGGTGTTGTTTCGAGGCAGTTCTGCAAGCACAGCCTGACGTAGTCCTCATAAACTGGCCTAGAATTACAACTGTGTCAGCAATTGATACATTTAGGAGCAAGTATTTGATTTCTAAGGTTCAAGGTTCTATTTACGAACAAACATGCAGCAATGAAACTTCAGTCAACCAACACCAATTAAAAGTCATAAAGATAAAAGTAAAACTATAATAGAACACTCTTAACCTAAAGATGTACTCCACAAACGCTAAAATAATCCCTCCACAGCAACAAGAATAGAACTGTAGAAATCCTACAGTGTCACCTGTCATCTTTACCAGATTTTGAAGTACTGAGAGTGACTGTTTCTACATTTAACAGTCCCCTACTGTCCCAACGAACATATGATATTAGTAAACTGAGTTTATATTTATTATATTGATTGAATATTTGAGTACACTGAATATTTATCCTGTCTTTGCTAGTTTCCTAATGCAGGTTACATAAAGCAACAACACTGTAGCACTGACATGAAAGATTTTAGTTTCCTCCAGTTCATGTATCATCTGATTAATGGGGTCGCTTGATGACAAGACTCCCAAATATAAATATATGTATATAAATATAAATATAATAATGATGATAATGATAATAACAATAACAAGTAATAAACTTTATCTCTATAACACCTTTCCAAACCGAAGTTACCAGCTGCTTCAAAGAATACCATATAGTACAAGAAAGACAAATTAAGCAAATCAAATGCAATAATTTTATCGTGGTGAACTAGATGCTTCATGGTGTCATTTTCTGACATATATGTGGAATGTATTTGTTATCTGTGATGGAAGATGCTCATATTCTGTCTTGTCCTATTTGTTACATTGCCATTATTCCCACATCCCACTCATAACACGCCATGTATTCATATTTGCTAACCCAAATATAAAATTTTCCATACTATTGTCTGTTGTTTGTCTTGTCTCGTTTAACTTATTGCTTATTTATTTGTTTTATATTAAAAATAAAATTGTTATATTTATGTGATTTACCTGATGTGTAAATAAGACTGTCTGTCTTTGTCTTGGTCTAACTTCTTTTCACCTCTTCTGCCACTGTGGCCATTTTGTTTACTTCCACGAACACAACTTACTTCCAATAAAGTGAAGAATAGCTTTCAATAAGTTATGCATCCAATAAATCGAATAAAGAGTCATGTGAACTTATCATAAAGCACAAAACCAAATTCTCAAAAACATCAAGTGTACATGTGATATGCCCGTGATTGTGGTTGTTCGTATACATTCATTTTTACATCCAGATACTACTGATTTAGAGAGACCAATGACCAAGTAAGACATACTGCGTGAGTGAATTGTCCTTATTCATTGACTCAAGGTTAGAGAAAATGATGCATCACTCATTATTGATTTAACAGCAAGCCCAATGTGAAAAATTATAATTGCACAACAGTCCTCCTAGTAACAGGGGTTGGGCAGTTTCTGTTTGGCATGTTTTACCATTAAGTGCATTCATCATCAGGTTTTTTACAAGGGTAGCTTATAAATCATTGAATTGGTATGTGCACACTCATAACTGGCGGAGCCTCAAAGCGCTCCATCCCTTTTTCTGAAAAGCCTTTTCCTTACTCATGAGTCCCCAAGGAGGAAAAACCAGCTTTAAGATGGAGTCGATCTTATCACGACAGCAAACCTGTCTGTTACAATGAGTGATGTTAATGTATAGGCATACTGAGAAACTAAAAGGCTTGAGGGCAGTATTTTTTATTAGATATTAAGCAGCCTTAAACAAAGATAGATGTTTCCCTTCTGGCTTCAGCCCAGTTCTGTTGTTTGGTTTTAATCTGGCCCTCTCTTCTCTTTCTAGGCTGGGCTTCTACGCTGTTTGGGGGGGACGGTCGCTCAGGTTCCCCGGCTCTACCCAGAAAACAGCAGCCACGAGATAAATCTCCTGCTGGCCTTCTGGAGGATGCACAGGACATGGGCACATTTACACGAGATCGCAAGACTGGCTTCTTTAGCTCCTTCATAAAGAAAAAGTCGTCCTCGTCGTCCTCCTCGCCATCCTCCCAGCTCCAGCAGAACCTCCCGACGCCACCCAAGAGGAGCAGTTCCTTCCGGGAGATGGAAACACAGCCTCACAAGAAATACGAGCCGACGGCAGATTTCAGCGCTCCTCCTCCCCTACCCCAGTCGGACAGTCTCGGTGGCTTCTCTGCCTCTCCCTCTCACACCCACGGGGAACCCACCCAGGGTCAGTCACGCTGCTGTGGGGCTGCTTTTGGACAAAAGCCCTCTGGCGGGGGCCTTGGCTCTCAATTGACGAGTGGCAGCAGTTGGAGTGGGTTGGCTGGTTTTTTCACGCCCAGACTCATCAAAAAGACTCTGGGGCTACGGACAGGAAAGACAGCCTCTTCAGACGATGGTGGAAGTATAGCTGGAGGGCCTAAGCCCTTTCCTCGGTCCAATTCTACCTCCTCCATGTCTGCTGGGCTGCCTGACCTGGAGCGCATGGCGCTGACTTTACCCAGGAACCGTAGTGCAAAGCCCCCTCTCGAGAGGACTGCTTCCACAACCTCCCAGCCAGAGAACGGGGCTGCACGGCCCTCAGAAACTCTGTTGCGGAGGATGGATGAGGGGACTGCACAGATCAGGGAAAGGCCCAAAGCCAAGCTACTACCCCGGGGCACTGCTGTCGGGGTGAGGGCACCAGGGGTTGGGGGGGAGGTCGGGGAATCAGACAGTCTGTCTCGGGTCAGGGAGGGTAGAGAAGAGAATGCGGGAGGACTGGACAGGCAGCAGAGTTGGCCATCTCCCTCTAAGACCTCGAGTTCTAGTGCGTCATCAGCTGCAGCAGGTGCGCCGACTCACAACCACAAAGTTCCGGTCCTGATCTCCCCCACGCTGAAGCACAGCCCAGCTGACGTGCATCTGGTGGGCTTAGACTCTCAGGGGAACCGCTTCAAACTGCTGTCTGAGCACCAAGCAGACCGGGACCGGCCACGACTTGTCAAACCCAAGTGTGCTCCTCCTCCTCCTCCTACTCTGCGGAGCCTGCAACACTCCTACAGCGGCGACGGTGAGGAGCAGGTAGGAGGAGCACCTGTGGAGGTAAATGGAGACACGTTGAAAGGTCACAGGTCAGGGCGAACGTCAGGAGGAGCGACGACGGGCAGACCGTCAGTGCCACCACCACAAGTGCCTCCTGCATCTTCCTCCTCCTTTTCCTCGTCATGCTCCACCACCACCAACACGACTCCCACCAAAATGGCCAACGGAGCCACCACCACTGCCTCCTCCTCACACACAGCCGGCTCCAAAGTGGCACTTCGGCGGACCAGGCAGCAAGCGGAGAGGGTGCCCCTGGAGCGCGTTAGCCGCGAGGCCCTGCTGGAGTGCGCCGAGTGCCTGAGAAGCGCCCTCCATGCCAGCTCCGAAAGCCCTGCCAGCAGCCAGGTGCTGGATGCTGGCCACCAGCTGCTAGACTACTGCTCAGGTTATGTGGACTGCATCCCTCAGATGAGGAACAAATTTGCCTTCCGAGAGGCGGTGGGGAAGCTGGAGCTCAGCCTGCAGGAACTGAGGGCATCGTCATCAGGAGGAGGAGGGCTGAGCAGCATGGGGCCCAACACTGTACTGGACAACCTGCACGGCTGTATTAAAGAGATTAGTGATGTAGTGCAGAGGTAGCCACTGTGACAGCAACTGTCACCTCTTACTACCCGACAGATCGCTTACATTTCCTTTATGTTTCCGGATCTATTGACAGCTTTTTGGGGGGCGAAATGAGAAGAATCTCTTTAAGTACCTCAGAGAAATCACTACAAAAATGTAATCCTTTTATTGTTTACAAACAACCGTTTCATAAAATGCCAGTGTGGACACTAATTTTGCTCTGACCTGTACATATTGAGAAATGTTTATACCAAGCTAAATGTGGTTTAAGTCACACCATGAAATGTTTTGCCCACATCTCCACCGGGCCCCGATAAAGGCCTCGTTGTTAAATGAATGTCGAGTGCATCAGCTGTGTGTAGCCAGGCCAGAGAGTAGGTCTACTCTCACTCTGCTTATCTGTCAGTCTGCCACATACTGAGCGAGCGTGGTGGTGGTGGTGGTTGTGCCCAGCCTTACTGAGAAGACTAGACAACTGTTTTCACTGACTAAGCTCATACAGTGTTTCATGAATGTGTGAATCATCATCAGTTTGGTGTTTCACAGGAGAGTATTTTGCTCAGTTTCTGGAGAACTGAGTGACCATAAGCCATTTTTAAAAAAGCCATTGTATTCTGAAGCATTGAAAAACAACGTGGATTTAAACATGATTCAAGGTTTTGGGGTCTCAATTTCAAACTTTTATTTTGTGTGCAGGTGTTTTTTTTGTTTACTTTCATTTCATTTCATAGATTGCAACTGACATTATTTGTAAAGGTCCCATATTATGCTCATTTTTCAGGGTCAAACTTTTATTTTCATTATCTACTCAATGTTTACATGCTGCTACTGCTGCAGCGCCTCAATTCACCCTCTGTTTGAACATTTCAGTCTCTTTAAGGTCTGCCAAGAAGCCCAGTCTGCTCTGATTGGTCAGCTCTCACAAGCCTGAGCAGTCACCACACACTGTGTGTTCCCATCAGCTCTGCCAGTGTTTTTACAACCACAGCTGAACTTGGGGCATGGCTGAGGGCACAGTTTCTAATATAATGCATTTCTCTCTTGATTGAGTATTTTGATACTATTATCAAAATAAAAACCATTGAACTCTCACTGTCTATAATATGGGACCTTTAAGTAAATGGACAAATGTGATTTTTAAAAAACCTCCCTAAAACTGCAGGTATCAGGTTAAAGCCTTGTGTTTGAGAGTTACCTTTACAGAATAATCACCAGTTCTGACGCTGACATTCCCACTTGTCTGCACAAGGTGCGACAGTTGAGAACGACTAAAGGGATCACTTACGTCATAGAAGGTTTTGTGCTTTTGACGAGCGTGTAAATAAGCTCAAGAGAAATGTTCATTTTTAGGTTTCATCAATACCAAATACAGGCTTATCAAATCTTTAAAAAAAGAAAGAAATTAAGATTGATTTGAATCTGTTTTGTTCAGTCCCTGCGGGGTGTCTCATCATATTCACAGCATTTGTCTTCGCTTCAGTGACGATACTGACACAGACAACACAGTGCCACACAACTGGGGGGGAAAAAAAACCCCAGTCCCCTAAAGCATTTCAATATTTGTGTCCAGTTATCCACGCACACATTTCTTCCTTGTATGATGCAGCATAGAGAGCAGAGTGAGGAGAGGGAGAGCACAGGGTAGCGCATGAGGAGGTGAATTGGGACAGTATTTCTATAAGTGTCCTTCTGAGTATGGACAGTGCTGGATTCCCTGTAGCCTTGTCGCGGCCTCAGTGCCTCAGAATTTCTTCAATGTATGAACACTGCGAAAACGCAGAGACCTACTTTACACTAATCACACAGTACTGATCTCTCAGCAAACAAACTGCAGTATGTCTTCAGCACATGAGCGATTTGTACATTATTTGGTTCAAAGAAAAAAAAAATGCTTTTTAGAATGTCTATGTATGAACTTGAATTTTAAATTATTCCTGTTTTGTTTTATTTTTTTTTATTAAAAGCACAGACCTATTTTGAGAGAAAAAGTTATGTAAATATTTGATTTATTTCATATCCAGGAGACAAAAGATTTATGTGTGGTTACAGCATAAAGAGTAATGTTTTTGACTGAAGAGATGTATTGCAAGACTGAGGCTCATCCACCCAGATCTGAATATCTGCTTTATGAATGTATTATTCTTCCGTTCTGAATCCGGTCGAATGTTCATCTGCATGACTCTTTAATTTCTTAAGGTGCCGTTCTTTTTTTCTTTTTATTTATTATTACAATTCTTTTATTGGCCCATACACACTAAAAAAAAAGTCCAAGAAAGAGCTGCTCGATATTTTTTTTTTTTTTTTGAGCACGAACAAAACTGTGTACAGCGCACACTCAACTCACAGATCTTTTTATTTTCTTTGCTTTGGCTTCACATTTTAATGTACACTGGATAAGGCCTCGGAGACATTGGTTCATTGACAAATGTTGCATAAAAATCAAATCTGTAAACACTGCGGTTCCATAACACTTTCACAATGCCTGTTAATGACACTTGATGGATTTGCCAAGTAAAATTTTTTGTCAACTTGTTTTGTGGTGCGTTTCATATCATCATTTCATGTTTATTGTCTGTCAGTATATGTGTCCAACTTCTTGCCAAACAGGATCCTTTGAGACAAAATGATGATTAATTTAATCACTGTGAGTTTCGAACAACATTAACGGAAAATGCCATATTTTTTTCATGACTCTTGGTGCCTTTGTGTGAGCAAATAATTTACACTATCGTTGCAAGAATTCACTCATATGGCTAGAGCATATCATTAAAAAAAAATCATGTCTTTCTTTTCTTTACCATAATATTGCAGTATCACTACAGCATGCATTTCTATCATCTGGAGAGTAATGGTCTCATGCAGACTTGAAACCAAAAGGTGCACTTTTTATTAAGTTACCAAGGCCATGTATCAGTGGCCTGTTACACACTGCTCATATGTTACTTCTTTAACAAATGACACATATGAGTCTGCTGCTGCTCTGTTGTCTCATAATCTGAGCACATCAAAACTTTTGTCTAAAAAAAAAAAAAAACCTTTATAATTGCCAAGCTCCTGTCTGGCCTCTTTACCCATCAAGTTTTTGTTGATTTGTAGTTGCATCTATCTGGCGCAGGTTTCACTAAAAGCCTTATCAGAGAGGGGGAAAAAAGAGCTCCCTATAACTTCCAAACTGGACTGTTTGAAATAAATAATATATGTAGAAATTAAGTCCAAGATTACAGTGTCAATAAACTGATTTGGTTCCACTGTTGATCTTCAAATCTCATATCTGAACTGATGCTGACCACAAATTTTGTGTTCATTCTCATTATCAGTCGTCTGCATTTTCTTTCTTTATGTTGCCTGCATGTATCCTGTATATCTGTTGTTTTTTCTGTTTTGTTTTTTGTTTTGTTTTTTTACCTTCCTGTCTCCCTGTTTTGGAGAACAGCTCTGGAGAACGTGTGTTACACATCATTATACCAAAGGCCACTTCTTCAGTTGTACGAGTGCAATGTAAAAACAACACACACAATAATGGAATATGTGAATCTAAACAGGGATGAAAAAAAATGGCAGAGATGTTAACATTAACTTTTTTATTGTACAAAATATATATTTTGTGTTTTTTGTTTTGTTTTTTATTTAAAGCTCACGTTATATTACTGTGAAGTTTTGCTTATCAGTGTTAAGCCTATTGTAAATAATAAAGATATTGATGAATACTGTTACACTCTTGGTTTTTTTTATCATCCTCTTAACACTTAAATCAGTTTTAAATGGGGCGCCGCTTAGCTCGGTTGGTAGTGCGTGCAACCCATGTGCCAAGGCTCCGCAGCGGAGCTGGGCTCGACTCCCAGCCCGGGTCCCTTTGCTGCGTGTCACTTCCCCTCTTTTACCCTGTTTCCTGTTACACTAAAGCCAGAAAAGGCCAAAAAAAAAAAAAAAAACCTTTAAATTAAAAAATCATTTTTATACAATAGCAAACAAACAAGCATAGTGTGTTAATATTCAATATTGGAAAATAGATGAAAAATAATGTCAGAGCACAGCATGAATCATATGGATACTAGATGTAATACGAGAAGCAGATGCATAATTAATGGATAAACAAAAAGTAGAAGCCTTTTCAAAGCGACCCATGAGTTCAAACCCAGTGAATTTCTTGTAAATTATAGTCAACATCTCAAGCACATCAAATACCACACAATGAATTACAGGCTATTTATTCATGATGTAAAACACATTCAGATTGATTTCATCAGATACATCGTGATCCTTAATATTTATCTACGTGTTCAGGGGCGTCAGTGGAATTGATCTACAGATTATTTTCCTGAGAAGAAAAATAGAAAATTGTGACAAATTCCCATCACTGTTTCCCAAAGCTCAAGTTGACATGAAGTAGTTTGTATTGTCTGGCCAAGAATGTAGATGTGCCTTAGAGGAATTTTTTAAAAAAAGAGCAAATATTCCAAAATATCATGAAACAAATAGTCAGTAGTTCATGACCACAGAGTGAGTACAGTCATGGGGAATGCTGACTGTAGCATGTGGTAGAATATAACAAAGTGCATTTACTTAATTACTTTACTTAAGAAGAATTGTAAGCAACTTTATCATGAGTATTTACATTTGATACTTCTACTCCATTACATGTTAGTGGGAACTATTGTACTATTACCCCATACTATTCACCGTACCATCAAAATAATTTTGAAGCTGTTAATGTAAAAAAGTTACATAATGCTGCCTTTATCAAATTCAATGCATCATAAATAAAAGGGACAAACAGCAGAAGCACCTACCTGCACATGTTCACGGAATAAAAATGTCAGTGTCATGTCATTGTCCGAACCGCTTATCCCTTTCCACGGTGTTGCGGGGTGTTGCTGCTGGAGCCAATCCCAGCCTTGTCTCAGGGCAAGGGCAGGGTACTCCCTGGATAAGTCGCCAGCTCATCGCAGGGCCCTCACTAGTGAGCAATGTGGGGTTCAGTATCTTGCTCAAGGACACTTCGACATGCAGCTCAGCACTGCCCAGAGCTGGGATTTGAACCAATGACCTTCTGATCACTAGTCGACCTGCTCTACCCGCTGAGCTACAGCTGGCCTGGAATAAAAATTCTGATCCAATAATGTGACAATATAACAGACAGCTGAAATTCTTCACAGAGTTTGTTTTGATGCTTCATGCGCATTCTTGTATAGTAATAATAATGACAATAATAATAATAATAATAAAAATTATTTATCATAGCACCTTTAAAAAACAGAGCTTACATTGTGCTTTGATAATAAAGTAGAAGCAGGGAACTCAGGAAGACCATTGTACAGAATTAAATCTCAACAGTCAAGCCAAACGCAGGGAGCCTCCTCTAAGGTGGGTTTAAACAAGAACCCTGAACAGAAAATGTACTAACACGATAGGTCAGTATGAGTCATTACAAGTAAAAGGAGGCAGAGTGATAAAGCAGGCAAAAGTCACAGAAAAAGAAGAGACAGGAGAAAAAATAAATAAAATAATTTAAAAAAACAATAAAGGGCAAAAGGGAGATGACATCGCATCACAGGAATTAAAAACAGACAAAAAGGAATAAAGGTCAATACATAAAGAAAAACAGGATAGTAAGAGGAAAAGAAAAAATCAATTTAAAACATAAATAGACTAAGAGCTGTAATAAGAATGACAAAAAAGTCTATAAAGTGGGTTTTAAGAAGTAATTAAAATATCTTTTTGCTAAACATCTGGACTGAGTAAGATTTTGCATGCAGGAATTGTACTTGTAATGGAGTAATATAGTGGGATATGGTTACTTTTACTCGAATAAAGAATTTGAACACTTCTTCTATTGGCAGTATTGGGGCCTATCATCACCATCACCACCATCTTCATCACCATCATCATCTTCACCCTCATCAGCAGCAGCAGCAGCAGCAGCAGCATCATCCTCCCCGCGACGCCGGCCCACACCTTATCCGACTCCTCCCCAAGCTTACACTATTGTAAAGATGGCGTCCATCATGGAGGGGCCGCTTAGCAAGTGGACTAACGTTATGAAGGGCTGGCAGTATCGCTGGTTCGTGTTGGACTACAACGCCGGCCTGCTGTCATACTACACGGTACGTTCATTTACACGGTTTGGTAGACGCTGAACTGATTTCGCACAACAGGGTAGATCGCAGAAGTTGTCGCTGGTTGTCAAACCCAAGTGGGATAAAGGCCTTGTGTTTGTCAGGAGTTGGGAGTCTCAGCTGGCACAAAGAGGCGAGTCTCTTCGTGACAGATCCCCACGTTGGCCAATAGCAACGGTCCTCCAAGACCAACTGACCAATCGAGTGGCTGTATTTGTTCCACACTTCCGCTAATGTAGCCAGCTTACTAGCTAGCAAGGTTAAAAGCTAAAATACACAGGCTCGTCCGGACATTCTTGTGAATATTTTACAGAGTTTGATGAGAGAGACACACCACTGTGCCTATAGGAGAGACGGCATTTGTCCCTGGTTGTTGAATAACTCTCGGTGGTTTGCTAGCCGAAAGGCTAACGTTGAAAAGACACCGCGGGAGGAGACAGTGGTTGCTAGGTTAACGTTAGTTAGATTTTTCACAAATTCGACGACAGTGAATTCACCTAAAGCTGTTTAGCAATGTCGAGAGTAAACCAGACATGAAGCTGTCAGTCTTACTGTAAGTGAAGCAAGTTGTCAGGGAGGTAGCGACTAAGAGCTGCTCACTCCTCTTAGAAAGTTAAGTCGTCAAAGCAATAATCTTGTATAGCTCGTTGTACAGTGACGTCAGTCAGTACAGTAGTTGTTTTTTAATGACTTCCTTGTCTTAAAGTTGTGTAACGCTAGGTTAAACCATTATGTAAGTTATGTACAGACTGAAAGATGGTTTTGTTCAGATCGCTGCATTAAGCAATCGCTGTGATGGTCGATATGGTGCACGCCGAGTTGTGACAATAAACCTGTCAAGCTTTTACACATTTTAGGTGTTCAAGCTCTGGGAAATCCACATGTAAAATATCAAAACAGCTTTCAACATGAGAGGATTTGCTACCTGTCTTCTGTCTATTAAGATAATAAACTCCATATCTTTGACCTTTGGACTGTCAGGCAGATAAAACAACCAATGTCTGAGATATTGTGACAGAATCAGAATCAGAAAAGCTTTATTGCCAAGTACGATTTTACACATACGAGGAATTTGTTGTGGTGATGTTGGTGCATGCATCAAATAACTATTAAGTGAAAATATAACAAATTAACAATATAAACTATTTAAAGACAGGCAACAGCAACACACAGTAATGTCAGCAACACACAGTAAGGTCAGTAAAGTCAAAGTTTGCATCATAAGGAAAGTATCAACCATAAATTAAGTTGTGATATGATCAGACATTAGTTAAAGTGACATGACCTAAGTCACATCCTCAGCTTACGTGCATTAACCCCAATTTTCTCTGTTTGCTCTTAAACCTAAATTAGTGCAGAGACTACGAGACTACGCTTACATCAAAATAGTCTTATTACAAATAGAAGGACAACCACATTGTATTGTATAAATGCAGTAGCTTTATACACGAGACTGGCTTATCAGAATTGCTCCACAGTGATTTGTGTTAAGTGTTACTAACATAACCAAAACAATTTGATGCTACAGATGGGCATGGCATCATCGCTTGTCACATCGGGAAAAACAGAGGTCTAACTTATAACAGTAACTATAGCTCTATCCTATTTAAGTGTCCCAGAAAGGCAGGCATAATATCAAGATCCTGAAACTGAGGCAGCCAAGACAGACCACTTCACTGGATAGGGTCTTTGGAGAGCACAAGATTGCGTTTTATTCTAATTGACTGCGTTGACTCTTTACAAAAGCTTTAATTATAACCCTTCACCCTGGCCTGCATATTGACTGACTGTATTAACCCCTGTTTTGCTCTGTTGTTGATTTACAGTCAAAGGACAAGATGATGCGAGGATCCAGAAGAGGCTGTGTGCGACTCAGGGTAAGCTCTCAGGAATGGAGGCCGTCCTGCTCCCGACTGCTGGCTTTGATAAATTCCATGCATATTCTATGTATTGCAGGCCTGCTTTTAACGAGTATTTGGAAGAGCTTCCACATGTTCAGGGCATTGTTGTCTAGTCATTCCAGGTTTACAAGGTTTGCTTTGTCCATTCAGCTACAAACAGTGTTGTGCAGTTTTCATCTTATATATACATCAATCTTCAAGTTTGATTTGTTGGCCTAGTTTAAAATGTGTCAGGCGTTTACTACAGTCATATCCACAGCTCTGTCTCTCTACTTTTTTTTTTTTTTTAGCTTGTCAGTGTTGAGTAACATCCACTAGATGGCAGCGGTCACCCTACTACAGTGCCTATACCACATGTTGTTAGCTGGAGAGGCAGGAAGGATTCCTATTGCAGAGGGGTTTTGGGAAAAAAAAAGAATACAGGGTATTGTATTTTTCTTGAGAGGAGCTTACTGAGCGCCGGATTTAAAAGGTATGATTACATATATTGGCTTAAATTGGAAAAACTATAAAACCACATGGGATAACATTTCTTCCAATTTCTTTACAGAGGAGATTCAGCTGAGTGAAATCTCATCATGGTGCCTCTTTTGGACCTTTACTTGACATTTTTGCCTGTCCTCAAGTTTTTGTAAAAGGCAAAGTATACCCAGGCTTTTAATCCTCATCCATATTCCCAACTTTATACACCTTTAACTCGAGGACCCATGACAGCCCTCACACACCAGAACCTGTGCCTGCTCAGTCAGCCACATAGCATCTCTCATGGGTGAATATAAATGCATGGGGGTAAAGTTTCTCTTGAGATTATACAGAAGTAGTGCTGAAAAGTCATGTTGTCCCACCACACCTATTTCAGGGAGTCAAGGGCATTGATGAGCACCCTGAAAAACCCTAGATGTGAAGAGAGGAAGTGTCTCCTGAAACTACATGAAAAGAGGATCCAGTGTTGTTTACAGACACACAGTGAAAGGTCAGAGGTTTCAGTTGAAGCCAGGTGAAGAGGTGTGTTACTGAAATAACTGTGACACAATAGATCAGACATCTTTTAAGTTACAATGGCTTTGTAAAATATTCACTACCCTTGGAAAAAGGGAAAAAATACTATTTAAAGTGAAAACTTTACAAACTAAAAAAAATGTTTTTAGTAATTCTACAGCTTAGATTCATAAATAACTGATTTACACATTTTTAAAATGTGCGTTTATTGCACCAGAACTGGAGCTGATTGGCTCAGTTTCAGTTTTCACAAAGTTCACAAACAGGCTCCCAAGCATGCCTAGTCCTGTGTGAAATAACAGTGTAGCCATAACCTGTAGAGTAGCTTTGTACTGGTTAAGTTTAGATTATTTGCAAGTGCTGTAAGGCAAAAGCTTTTTAGAGTGTCAAATTATTCAGCATCCTTGGAGAAAGAGTTTCCCCATGTCCATGATCTGTAGAAAAAAGTGCAGTCCACTATGATAATCTTTAATGAATCATTATCTTTCTTTGTCAGTTATTGGTGAAGGTGACACACTTATCTGTCTTTGATCAGCAAAAAGAAATGTTGATCCAGGGCTCTAAGGCAGAGAGGAAAAACAGTTGGCAGCATTAGCAGTTGAAAATACTGACTGGTTTTTGCCAGACATCATTGCGTCACACAGTACATGACAACAGATACACATTATCACAGTGATTATGAGGAATAATGACTTTACAAATCAGTTAATCTAGTGTAATGCATCCTGATCATGAGGTATGGCCTTGACCAGTGTTCATACAGCAGGGTTTGTCATCTATTTTTACATGCAGACACATATTTATCATTGAATTTTGAAAATCTTATAGTTTCCTTTTCTCTCTGCAGCGGTCACTGACCACCTTTGGAGGACTATTCGGTGTATTCTACTCCTTCATCATTATTCTTAATTTACCCTGTCCTTGAGACTGAGTCTCGTTGTAGGCCCAATGTACAAACATTTACTCGAGAGTGCATCAGTGGTACATTAGTCCTAACCCTAGATATTCAGTTGGCTAACCATGACCGACCTGTATAGTCGAGGCTTTCCTATAAGATATCTTAGGAGGCTCAGAGAAGAAACCAAAGCACAGGACCACTTCTTAGAATATTCCAATTGATCTTGTGTTATTATGTTGTTGAGCCTTATAAGGCATATCGAGATACTGTACATACCAGAGAGCTTGTTGGTAAACAAAGAAAAAACTCCTCTGAGTTTTTTGGCTCTTAAAAAATCTACCTTAAAAAACAAAGAAATTGTCTTAAACAATCAAATTGACTTTGTATGTGTTAATTATGCAAAATTTAAAGGATGAAATGATAATAAGAATCAGAATCTAAATCCAAATATGTGCACACAAAGAATTTGTCGCTAGAATTGCGCTGTATATTTTACTGAAATACACATAAAGTGAGGAACGAGGACTACAAAAACTACACAAATAAAGTAAATAAATGATGGATTAAAAGATAAAAGAATATTGAATTGCCACATATTATTAAATGTTGGACATGTGGTCCAGTCAGTCAACTTTAATTTGTGGTGCAAGTTGTTTGAACACAGTTCATCTCACCTCACCGAGAGTCTTACATAAGATATTAATAAACGATGACTAGTTTCTTAAATATGAGATTTATGGATAGCTGTTGTACCAGTCTCCTAAATATGTTCAGATGTTAATATGAGTTAATCCATCTGCTTTAGTTGTTAGGTGTATTATTTGCAGTGTTTCGGGTTTACTGTATGAGTCACACACCCTGTTTCTGTTGCTAGGAGCTAATGTCCCAGCTAGCCAGCAGGCCGTTTTCTCTGCAGTTCTTTCTCCTCTCGGCTGCTGGCTGCTGGTCCCCAGTGTCTGCTTCTCTCCACCCTTCACTGCCTTTCTCCTCCTTCCTTCGCTCTCCCAAATCCCACCTCCTCATCCCCTCCCTTCTTCTCTGCCATGTTCCAAAAGCCTGCACCCGGATATGTGTGTGTGTGTGTTTGTGTGTGTGTGTGTTAGAGGGAAGGAGATGATGAGGCAAGAGGTGCTTTTGAAAGGGAGAGACTGAAGTGCTGATGAGACGAACCAAGGGTAATTTAGAAAAGCGAGCCGGTCTGGGCTGCTGGAACATGTGGAGGGCATGAGGGTGGAAACGGAGAGTGGAGTATGACGTGTCTCGCTGTCTGACTGCCTGTTTGTTTCTCTCTCTCTCTCGCTCTCTCTCGCTCTCTCTCTCTCTCTCTCTCTCTCTCTCTCCCTCTCTCTCTCTCTTTCCCTCTCTCTCTCGCTCTCTCTCTCTTTCCCTCTCTCTCTCGCTCTCTCTCTATTTGCCCAGGGAGCTGTGATCGGCATCGATGACGAGGACGACAGCACGTTCACCATCACTGTGGACCAGAAGACTTTCCATTTCCAAGGTGAAGTGTCCTTATTTTAATTTTGTTCTCTCTTCACTCCCTCTTCACTGCGCTGCCATCGCTGGCATCCTTCTCCCTTGCGCTCTCTCTTTTGCATCCATCCCTGCTGTTCATTTGCTCTTTCTTTCTCTCCCCGACTCTCTCTCTCACCCCCCCCTGCCTTTTAAAGACTTGGATTGGTCTGCACTAATGCCAGGAAACACATGCACACAGGCATCTACACAATGTCAAAGCGTGCTGTGTGCATCAGAGCCTTTTCTCCCTTCCAGTGGAAGCTCTCCAAGCTCTGTGAAGTTGGACTGACACGTTTTTCTGTAGATAAACACGATTTGTTCCTCCGCAAGCTAGACAGATTCCTCTGGAAACAGAACGAGCAAGTAAGGCCTTTTTTTTTTTTTCCCCTTGGTCCTCCTGACTGTGGCTGAGGAGGAAGATTGCTGCTTGTGTGTCTCTGCAGCTGATCCTCTGGGAATAATAAAGGAATACTGCTGAGCTGGAAGCTGAGCTCAGGTCTCTTCTGGTTGCTACTGCTGTACACCTTTCGCTCTACTGCTGCTGCTGCTGCCGCCGCTCACTATCTACCAGCCAGTCACTTCATAGGGACAGGACTCCCAGCTACAGCGTGGCCCCCCTCCCGTCCTGCCAGCTCTTCTCTCTTTTTTGACTGGGAGCCGTCCACTCCAGTACACCGCAGACACCTTCTTTTTTTTATTCTATCTCTCCACCAGGTCTTTAACTAACCTCCTCACCTTCCCTTCATCTCTGTTCTTCCATCTATCCATTTGTATCCATTTTTTCCTGCCCCCTGCCAACACCAAACCCCCTCCCCCTGCACACACACACACACACCAGCACCCCCTCCTTCACCCCCTTCTTGAGGGTCACCAGCCACAGTCCATGGGCCCCCCGCCCCTCTCACCTCCTCCATGCCCTCTCCCATGTCTGTGTTCCGAAGCTGTATGCTGTGGTTCTACAAACGCAAGGGTAAGGAGAAAACCGTGCACGTCTCATGGTCCGCATGCATGCCAGTCCCGGGCAAAAAGGATCGAGAGGAGGCGATGTTTGTTTGTCTTCTGGAATGTGCAGTTAGGGTGGAGCAGCGGTATGTTTCATGGCGTTAGGGTGTATTGGTTTGTTATTGTGGTTCATGGACAGTTCGGAGTAGTGTGATCGTTTAGTCGCTGTCAGCTGAGGGGGATTATCAAGGAGAGAAGCGTGTGTGCATTGTCCTGAGTCAGTCAAATGTTTGCACAGACTAGGCGTGTTATTTAGAGAAGGATGTTTGTTGTTATGGCTGTTTGTCCTGTTCATCACTGGATTGGCTACAATACGTTTTTGTTTTTTCCTACACATGGTAATATTGTGTACATATTTTCATAGAGAGCGAGCTCAAATGTCATGGTCTTAATTTATTCAGAAACTTTCTTTTTGACCTCAGCTGTAATGACACAGCTAGTGAGAAAGTGCAGTCATTCAGGGTTTTCATTAGGTTGTTTTCAATTTTGGATGTTCGCTTTTTCATAGATTAAAAAAAAACAATAACAACAACTTTATTGCCATTGCCAAATCACCTTGGGCTTCATTTGTCCTTCAAATTGAATTACACCGTAAAGGGGCAGAACACACATACACTTACCTAAATATGTACCTGCAAAAACTAGACAGGAATGATTTTAAATAAATTAAAATTGAAATGAATAAAAAGGTACTAGAATCCTAACCAAGATAATCAACAGCTAGTCTAAAATATTTATTTGTTGGTAGATGTAAAGATGTAAAATTATCTGAGTATGAGAGACTTCTGATTTATCTGCATTGGAGAACAGAGCAGCAGGAGTGCATGCAAATTTTATTCTGATTCTGATTTAATTATTCCAAATTTAGGTGCATTATTCAAAAACCTTTGTTAATGCAGTCAAAGAGTCAAAGAGGGAAATTAATTTCTGGCAGGGTGCATAGCTTGCATGCAAAAGCAGGAAAGACAATACAGTGCGTGTAGTTGATATGAAAGTGCAGTACTACAAGATGCAAGCATTTGTAAAGATGTTAAATTAAAACATTTCCTTACCAATGATAATTACAACTCTTTATTGCAGTTAGTCTACATCAGCGCTGATATAAATAAAGAAATAAATAAGTAATCTTTTGAAAGCAGCATGTCCTGTCAAGACACATGTGCTCTCCAGATAGCATCTCATGTGTCGCCCCTTCAGGAACAGGGAGTAATTACTGAACACAAGAGTCTGGATATATCAGCTGTTAGCTTGGATATCAGGAGATGCACAGGATGTTGGGCAGGATGTTGAAGAGATTTCTCTGATGCTGTAAAACGATCCTGGGCTGAGCATGTTATGCAGTCAGTCTCCCAGGATTCACAGCGGATGTGTCTGAATGCTTACTCTGTCTATATTTACAGTATATGTCAGTGTGCCGTTTTGTACAGGCTGGTGCTTGTGTAAGGTAAAAACTGTCTAATGTACAATGACTGGTACACCTGCTGATACACAGCTCATTATCTAAGGGTGTCTTACGTTAAAGAGCAAAGGAAAAATATATAATTTTGAGCCACGATATGTTCTCTTCTGGGACAGTCCAGCTCACAGGTTAAAGTGTAGTTCTGTTTTATCCTCCGGTGCAGCTCTGTACTGTCTTTCTATTTAGAGAAGCATCCATTATTCATCAGTCCTTCTCCCCCGGCGGTGCATCAGAGTTGCCTGAGAGCCCTTTAGCTTCCCGTTTTCCTCTTTCTCCCCTCTCGCTGCTCTCAGTTGCCTCCTCCTATCTACAGTAGCAATCAATCTCTCGCCCTCTTTCTCATCCTCCCTCCCTCTTTGTCAGGCCACCCCGACTGCACAGAGCATCATCACTCCAGTATGAGAGGCCCCCCTTGTGTTCTCTCTGTTGCTTCCATCCAGGGTCCTCCCTCACTTTGATATCACCTCCACTGTTTAGTAGTTTTTTGTCCCACCCTGGCCATCTTTCTTTTTTTTTCTTACCATTATGTTGTCTCAGTACATTTGCCGTTGTGTATTTAATCAGAAAGAGTATGAACTTGGGTACATCTTTCTAAATCAGCCACACATGTCTCAGTCACTCCAAAGCAACACGATTAGTTGTTCATTAAGCAGAGCACCGGACACATATTCAGTAGACAACTTCGGTTATACGCACCAGAAAATTGTGCTTTTTCTTCGCAACACATTTGTGTAGCTACTGCTTTATTTAAGGGTTGCAGTCCATCCTCCCCACTGGAGCATGTAAGGAGACATTTCATCAGCCTGAAAGTGGCAAGAGGAGAAATAAGACGGGGGGGGGGATGAATAATTCACAGGGACCCTTTGGAGAATGGAGGAGCAGTATTATTGGGAGAGGCTGAGAATCCTTGTGTTATGGATATACCACTGGTGCTGTCAGCTTAGCGTATCAATTGTCTCCTTGTCTGGACATGGTATCTATCTATGTGTTTGTGGTAACTGTTCATGCTGGATATACTGTAGATATCGGCACCACATGTCTATGATTGCACTTACAACAGTCTAGGCGACTGTAATTACCAGTAGCTGAAATCTTTCTACATTTATTTCCTAAACTTGCTTATTTTTAAAGTAAGTATTCATTATCTAAGTTAGAGACTGGTGTCTTGAGGCAAATAAAATCAGGGACGGTGGAGCAGAAGATGCTTGTCTGGTTAATAATTTGCTAAAGAAACAATTAAAAGCAGGCATTACTTTTTCAAGCATGCCCATTTTTATAGTTTAGAAAATAGTACGAAGTTACATTTCCGTGGAAGAAATGATTACAGAGTTGCTTGCCTTACAGTTTTGGCCAGGTATCAACAAAAAAACGATACTGGAGCGATAATGACATTCCTTTTCATGTGGATAATGCTGATACAAGCAGTTTGCCAGTTTATCGGTGTATATTCTGTATAATATCACTGTTTCACTGTATTTCCAGAATGTAGTTACAGACTGGATGAAAACAAAATATAAGAGGTGTTCCACTAGCTAGGGCGTCTAGTTACATTGAACTAAGTCACTTCCCCCTGAAGCAAGCACAAATACATTGAGCCATTGCCTTAATGAATAGTTTGAGAAAGAGTTCAGGTGTTAAGTTTCGACCAACTTCCGACAAGAATATGAGCAAAGTGGATCCCTACAAGTCAGTGTGGCAATCCTGGTTGGTGTAGGATATTGCATTTTTGAGTTAAGTAATACTTTAGATTCCTTTGTGACCCTAGATTACCTTTCTATTTTTTACTCTATTAGGGTTTAGTTTACTTTGACACTCAGTCTGGTTCGTCGAACAGATAATGTTAGCTTGTAGTTGTTTTCCTCTTTGCGTTTCAGCTACAGCCTTCAAATAATCCACAGCAGGTTTGTTTTGACATGCGGTGGTGGTATCAGTAACTATTATATCACAAACGTCTGGTATCAGTTCCCCTTGCTGGATATGAGGTGACCTGTCAATGATCATACTGAACTGCAGTATTTAGACATTTCAGGTTCCATCTCTGGGCTTATTTGTGCTCTGTGTTCGTATCTATGATGGGTCTTGATCCAGTATCTGCCAGGGTCTTTCTGTAATTATTAGAACTGTGTGTGTGTGTGTGGGTGGATAGGTTGGAGTGTATTGGTGTGAGGTACAACATGTCCTGTGTGTGCTTGTTCTTTCAACAGCCTTGCTATGCCTCGCCGACTTCCTTTAGCTGAGAAGCATCAGAGCCTGCAGTAATGGGGTTTAGTCAGCACACCTTCAGTAGCAGCAAATCTAAGAGGTTTGAAACGGCAGCATGATATTCAAGTTGTTGTTAATGTCAGGCATGTGCAGTTATAGGAGAACAAAAGAAGTTGGTGACATTTAGACTTTTACTCCTATTGTTTCCCCTTATGTACTTTGAACGTCTCCTCACTTCTTATCCCAAGATGGAGAGAAAGGAATGAAAGATGCATATTGATGCAAGATGCATAGCTTGTTGCAAGTAACACTCACCAGGTAGCAGTAGCAGCGTGCTGTACTACACTGAGGCCAGATAGTTGTAGAGCTGCAGCTTCAATTAGTTGTCAGCTATTAAAATTCACATCTAATTACTAATTATTATCTGTTTTCTTTACTCTTCTGTGATGACAATAATACTTTTGGGTAGGTCTTCTGGGCTTTTTTTTTTCTTTTTTTTATTTCATTGCACCCCAAGATAATTGTGACTCATACCCTGACTTGTCCTGTCTTGTCCATTCCTCCCCTTTTTCTGTATCAAGACAAGTCAATATTTAAACAACTTCATGTCACTTGCTGGTTGTTTAAATATTTAACTTCCTGGTTAATGATGACAACCGCTGACATGACTGTCATGGCTGCGAGTCGCTTCATGTGACTGGCTGAAGATTGGTTGTGCTGACAAACAGCTCATACCAACATGGGGAATGTGAACGATGGTGCGAGCGCACGAGCCTCAGACTAGGGACAGAACAGTATAAAAATCAGGAGACCTTTCATACAGTATTTGTTTTGGTTCGGCGGCCCCTCTAAAACCTCTCCTGTGTCGCGAATAGAGCTAAACAACATTAGCCGCAGTAATCTTTTCCTCTAGAGAGTCTATTTGGATGAGGGAAAGTGAGAGGGCAGTGAGGCGCTGTCTGAGTGGATTGGCCCGAGCCTCGGCTACCTTTTAATGTCTTTAAAAGCTTTTGTGCCGTAGTGCTGCTCAGCCTCTGTGCTAGCACAGCCATTTATCTGCTCTGCCGTCTTGTTTCCAGCTCAATGAAAAATGGCTCTTACACAGGAATATGGTTTGCCAGGGAATTCAGTGGCATTATATGAATGCACGCAACACTGGGAGACATGCGACAGCCTGACCTGGATGGATTCAGTCCCGGTGGTGTGTTGGCAGCGGAGAGAATGTGACATCTCTGTATGCTGTTGCCATTTTGCAGTTCTCGGCGTGTTGCACATGTGGGAGCCTGTGTTGGGTCACTGTTTAATGTCACTGGTGGTCTGTTTGTTCTCCGTCTTGAGCGGTGAGGGTGCAGCCACGCCCAGCTACAGTTCACACATCGACCCCAACGCTTCGATGTGAAAAGACAGGGTGAGAGCAGTGCCTCACTACTCTGAAGGAGCTCAAATTCCTCAGCTGCTAAATTTGAGGCTGCTATTTAGCTAGCTAGCCTTGCTAAATATTGTAATTTAACGACATCTTGGCAACACACTGCTTTCTTCCTGAGAGTTATAGGAGAAGATTAAAAATGCCTCTTTCGTGAAGTTACAGTCAAGAGATGTTAGCTTAGTTAAATATGATACTGATAGAGGGGCAATATCTAGCCAGGCTCTGGTCAGAATTATGTGCTGGGCTATTTTCTAGCCCAGGCGCAGTATCTTTCTGCACAGAGGTTGCAGGCTACCAGTTTACACACTTGGCCTGATATATATAACCTGTGTACAAAGACAATGTTCTGACAATGGTTTGTTTTTTTTTCTATGAATTACAGGTAAGCTTTCTCCATCTCCTTCTGCTTCCAGTTTTATGTTAAGCTAAACTAACTTGGTAGTGACTGCAGCTTCAAATTTAACTGGCAGATATGCGCGTGGTATCAGTCAACAAAGAAATACATTCTGAACCGTCCCTTTTAGGAGATCTGCCATAAGAAATCTCCAGACATCTTTCTGTTTTTGATTTTCCACCAGGAAGTTTTTTTATGTACTCATCTGAATCTGTTTCTTGGTATCCTTTTGATTTGATTGTTTTATCTTTTTTGGTGTATGTTGTTTATTTCAGCTTCAAAGAACATTATGTGCCTCTCTGTTATATGAAATGGGCTGTTCAAAGAAAGCTTATAGTTACCATCTTAATTGTGAAACTGCGGACAGTTATAGATTCTTCAGCTCTGAACATGAGGATGAACTGAATTTGTGTATTTAATATTAAAAGCCAACTATATTTTCTACGTGAATATACAGCTTCATCACTCGGTCACCAGTACTCATGTCATCCCAGTGTTGTGTCCTGGTGCCTTGAGTGCGTGGCTCAAGTGTATTGGCTACTATCTGTATGGAAAACATGGCTCACCGGGTGTGTCTGTGTCCTTCTGCCCTCAGCCCGAGATGCAGACGAGCGGGAGAAGTGGATTCACGCCCTAGAGGGAACTATCCTCCGTCACACCCTCCAACTCCGGGTATGTTAATATGCACATGTTTGTTCATGTGTGTGTGTGTGTGCGTGTGTGTTTCTATATGGCTGTGTGTCTAATCCATCCTCTATAGTTCCAAGAAAAAGTTGCTTTGCTTTGGGGCTCTTTGATGTTTGTTTGACTGTTTTGTACTTATTCCCATGACAGTATCTCTGTAGTTTACTGACATGGTAGTAAGCCTGCTATTCTCTGTAATACCTAAAGAGTATACTGGTATAGATATGGTCTGGCGAACCTGTCTAAAAGCTTAAAGTGTAGGAAAGTATGTTACCTAGGTATCAAAGCTTTCATTGTGGGATTTTTATTGAACCACAGATTGGATGTGTTTGCATACTCTGTAAATCATGCACCGTGCTGCATGGCAACACCCTTATGACTTTGCAAAAGGGACTTTGCATTGCTTTTTCTGTCCAGTTCTTTTTCTTGGTGTCATGCCCTCCAGTTGTTTCTCTGGCGAACAGTTTTTTCCTCCTCTCCTACCCTAAACCAACTCTTCCTCCTCCCCCCCTCATCATTATCATCTACGTACAGCTCTTCCTACCCATCTTCTCCTCCTTTTTCACCTCATGACCAACCTTTTCATTTGCTCTCCCTCCCTCCTCCTTTTTTTTTCCTGTGACAAATCCCTCTGATGTGCTACGTGTGCCTGCTTGCTCGGTGCGCACACACACATACACACACTTATGCAGTGTTAGTGCGCTGCTGTCGTAGCATCATGTGACCAAGCAGTAACCAACCCGAGAGCCGGTTGCTTGATCAACCAAACATCTGCCTCTGCGGCCTCAGCCAATCGGAGTGGCTGTTAATGCTTGTCCCTGTCAGCACTTGCTGCTGCTGCTTTGTGTGTTTTCTCTTCTGCCTGCGTGAGAGGAAGTCTGCCTTTCCTGCCAGGGGAGGGTCCTGGATTAACTCGGCTCCGTCTGCCCTCATAGCAGAGGCTCAGCTGATAATTGCTGCCCAAGGATATGCCGTAACCGGACTGGTTGCACAGCTAACTCACAGTCTGTCGGCTGCTTTGGATTATATTGTTAAACTGCAGTGGAGAGCAAGCCGAGAAGATTGTTTTCTGTTTCTGTGTGGAGGAGGAGAAGGAGTGAGAAAGAGCGCTAACTTCAGAAAGAGAGAGAGAGAGAAACAGAATAACGGATGTAGAGAAAGAGAAAAGGATCTTGTGTCAGGCTAGATGGCCTGATGGGAGGGATGTAGAGGGTTTAACGCAGCATGTCCATTGGAGCAAGGCACCCAGTAAGTAAACACACACACACACACACACACACACACACACACACACACACACACACACACACATACACAAGCGCCACTGCACCACAGCAAGGAGAACTTTAACGGCTGCAGTGCGCTGTTGGGGCAGCAGCATATTAAAGTGGGTCACTCTGAGTGAAAAGACAAATAGAAATGCGAGGGCGGGGGGGAGGGTGCTAGGGCAGTGTTATTTGTAGAGTCTGGGGTGGTTGGGTGTGTTTCTGACTGTTTATGTGTGAGAATTCGCAGGCTGCACTGAAAAATTCCCACGTCACAGTCGCAAACGCGCAGTCACAGGATAGGATGCGCAGCCTGTGTGGTGGGAATGAGTGGGAGCTGAGGTGCAGACGTCTGGGAATATTTCAGGACTGGTGACCAAACGAGCACCATGACGTGGTGCTACAGTGGCTGTTTATAACAGCAACCACCTGCCTCTGACTTTCCGCTCCCAAACTTATCTGTATGTTTAAAAAAAAAAACACTTCCCCTCATTTATGTGTGTTGACGAAACACGTGTTATTGTTCACCGTGTCATAATACGGGCTCGATCTTAGTCTTTCAATCCTGGTTTTTTTCACCTTATCAGCTTTGTTTTCCTGCTCTAATTTTTGTTTTAGTTTCTTTTACTTGTCTTTATAGCTTTAATACTAATGTTGTGATGTGTGGTATTACAGTGCAGTTAACGGGTTGAATATGCAAGCCCCGTGGCCCTTAAGATGCATTGTTTTCTTTAAACATCTTTTTGGTCTTTAATTCAGTTGCATCATTTTGACAAGTGTTGGTGTGTCCTCATTTAAGTGGGAATAGTCATTTTCAATTTCACTGAAAAAAAAAAGTAGAAAAATTGTGTTTTGGGTCTGAGGTCTGTGCCACACTGGCGTTCCTGTAACATCTACAGAATACGATTTGCAGGCCATGGCATCTCTGTACCACCGCAGTGCTTCATTTATAATGCCACGTTGTGACACATTTGACGTTTTTGTCAAAAAAATGTGCAGCTTCTGAGGTTTGTATATTTGACTTATTGCACATATAGGGATTTTGATTGTTCTCGAATAATTGTTCATCCCTACTGTATTACAGAAGTGGTGCATGATGGAGTTAATCCCTTTCATAGTGAACACTTCACTATGAAATTTGAGGAGTAGCACATTCACAAAGGTAGTCCTGACAAGTTTACACAAGCACCTGTACATGTGTTTGTGCTGGTGCGTTGTTGGCAGCTTCAAGTAAGATGGCGCTTATCTTGATAAACTGAACTGATCTCTCCAGTGCGGTGTGAGTAAACGGACAAGGCAAGTCGCTCACGCTGGAATGGCAGTTGATTTTTGTTCAGGCCCTCGTGTGGCCAGCTATATTCTGCAGTCACATCAACAGTGAAGCACCTTTGATCCTCTTGAGGAAGTCAGACAGCTAACTGCAGTCAGGCTTCATTGCTGCTGAGTCGACACAGACTTTGTTCTCTATAAACTGAGTATGTTTTTACGGTTAAACTTTAGCAGGTCTCATGTCAGGGTGACTGCCAACGGTGTTCAGTGTTTGGCTGTTAATGGCTTTCCTTCATGTTCCTGTGAGGTCGTCTTTAGCAGGAAGGAAAAACTCCACAGACTCGGGACACACCAGGACTATGCGACGCAGCAAATCCAAGGCAGCGGCAGCACCACCAAACATGGTTTGATAAGAGCTTGATTGATTAACAGGACCTCAGTGTGTTGTTATCAGTTTTGTTGTTCTGTGTGCAGAGTAGCAGTGACATGCTGTGTTAGTCATCCTACGCTTGACGTAGAGGGGTTATTGTGCTATTGACCAGTGTTTTTTTATTTATGTATTTTTTGTTGTTGTTGAGGAAGTCTTGTCCTCACGTACTTTTATCTGCTCATTTTCCTGTTTTGGGGTTTTGTGGCACAGTCAGCTGGATTGTTCTTGCTCTGTTGAGCTCAGACAGATAGAGACAGATGTCTGTTCACTTTGGTGCTGCCAATATTCTAGTAATTACCTTTTAATGCATATCATGAAATGACATTGACTGTGCCCGAGTTTCTGTGTGTGTATGTCAGTGTGTGTGTGTGTGTGTGTCTTGTTACGGTACTAGAATTTCTAGTACCATACCATGAAAAGATTGATCAAGTACCATGTTCACATAACATTGAGTGTATAAGATTTGAGGCCTTTATTAAAAGATAAATATAACAAGCCTTGTGTATTGTGTGTTAAGCGCAACAGTCTCTAAGGTAAATTACCTCTGACCATGTAGGCACTGCAGCAGTCTGTGTGTGTGTGTGTGTGTGTGTGTGTGTGTGTGTGTGTGTGTGTGTGTGTGTGTGTGTGTGTGTGTGTGTCAACTCACTGCTGGAGAGAAGAAATAGCAACGAAGTGCAGCTTGTACGAATGTCTCGATACCACAGAAAGTTGGTATAAACAATGTACACAATAATGACAGTATCATGAAACAGCAATTCTGTTATAAACAATACATTGCAAAACAATCGTCTAATGATACTTCATAATACCTGTCTAACTGAAAAAGAGAAAGACCCCAAGAAATGCAAAGTGCAGGAATTGTGTATTTATCGACTGCATTGTGTTGTCACTTCGCAAAATCTGTCAGGAACTGAGATGAAACAATGTTTAGTGCTTCTTTTATCACACAGACTGACTGCAACGTATCCTTGTACATGTGTGCCATCATTACAATGCAAAATACTCATAAACTAGCCAGGACAAACTGCCGGAAAGTAGAACTCTTCTTTTGGAGTTTAAATTTTTAAAAGAAGGAAGCAAGTATGGTTCACTAAAATCTGTTCAATTCAATCTGTGTAAATTAAGTTTACACAGATTGAATTACTCTGGTACGTCAGGTTGTCAGAGGAATCTGTTCAGAGTGCCTACATGTTTTAATAAAAAATAGCAATATTTGGCACCAGCCTGTCGATCGTCATATTGCCAGAGGAAGAAATGCTGTATTGTGTTATAGACATTTTGTCCCACACCTAATTCAAACCATTGCAGTGGTATTGATATAATACAATACTAGTGTGAAGTCTGTGTTTCTGATTCTGATGTAGGCTATTAAGTCAAGCTATTTAACAAACATCAGCCCATTTGCACACACGCTTCTTTGTCAGTAGATTAATTGTCTCCAGCCCTCGAGTTCCTTGATTCAGTTTTGTTGAAGCCTGAAATCGGCTGGCCTCCAGTCAGGCAGGCCGGCAGACAGACCTGCTGGCCTTTTATGTAGGCTAGCCTTTAAACAATAGTGTTCATATCTCCCCCAGTACAGTACGCTGCTGGAAGATTCCCCTGAACTGTTGATGTTTCTGTCCACCATTTTGTGTAACAGTTTACAAAGCTCACCTGGCCAGGAGGTGACAGAGACGAGCTCTTCTTTTTTTATGAATGGATAATATGTGAATACATGTCTGTTATTATTGGTAGCAGCTGCGTATTTTACTTTGAGTGTGCGAATACCTGCATGGTGTTAGATTTCATTAAGGTTGCACTAATGCTCAGCTTTTGTTTGTTTCTCCACCATCAGGAGGCCGAGACAGGATTCGTTCCGAGTGTTCAAGACTTTGATAAGAAACTTGCTGAAGCTGACGCCTACCTACAGATTCTGATTGACCAGTTAAAGGTAGGAGCAACACCAAACCAACAGCATGATTCCATCTGGAATACTTTGCACCTGAGCAATGTGGCCCTTTAACAGCCTCACTCCAGCCTTTTGATCATTTAATTACTACGCTAATTAGCCCATTAGTTATGTCTCTTGTAAAGCAGAGACATACTCTTACCTCCATTAAAAAGTATTAACCCATGTTGTTTAAGCAGAGGGAAATTAGGGGAGTCAAACTGAGTGAAAATATGTATAAATGTAATATTATATTTATGGTTATGTTTATGTATATTAACTTCCTTCTAAGATCAAAAGATCAAAAGTTCCATTTACCTTTACTTTCGTATACTGTATAATTTCTGGCCCCTTGGGACATCACTCTTTTTAAAATCTGGGCATTCGATTGAATAATGAATTGAATTAACCTGCTTTACACTAATGTAGATTTGAGAAATGTAGAATATCTGCCAACATCTGCATATTTTGGTTTGACATCCAGAGCTACAATAATCAATTTGAAAGAAATTCCACAAAGATTGAATAATTTATTCAAAATCACAACCTGAAATTAAATCTGTAAGTGTGTCCTATACATGGCATGACTTGCATTTGTATCTGTGTCATTTTTTAAGTGCACTCCATTTCTGTTGTCAAAGGAGAAGTTATTAAAAATAAGATTTGTGGTAGCATGATGACAAGGCAAAAAAAAAATGTATTTAAAGAAGCAGCAGCACAATAAAGACACTGCAGGTGTCCTTCCTTCGTGAGAAGACCTTGCTTCTTACCACCACATTATCTCCGACCACATCATCGCATCATATCTGATCATTTCAATACTAATTTGACTGTGTACCCTTCCAAGCTCATGTTTCCTTTCTCTCTTTTTTGTCTTTTCATCTCTTGTTCTCGGTCACTCTCACACAGCTGTTTGATGAGAAGATCAAGGACTGCAAAGAGGATGAATCACGCAGAGTGAGTACCAGCAGTGCCGTTCTGTCCTTGTGTGTCAGCTCTCTGGTCGGCTGTTCTCGCTGTCATTAGAGGCCTGGCTAACAGCAGGGGTAGCAGGCTGACACACAGCGCTCGGGAATGAAAAATGATAGCTGTCTGTGTGGTGCAGGCGTTTGATAGCTGTCAATGATCATTTTGAAATTGTCAGAGTATTTTTAAAGGTGGTTCAATTGGACTGTACAACCTGTTTCTTAGCATTTGTATTGAGAAAGTAAATGAAGAATTTGTCTTTTATGTTTGAAAAGCTAACAAAACAGTTATCATAGTACATATCAAAGGTGCACAATGTAGTTTTGGAGAAGCAATTTTGAAGAGAGATTTTTACATTTTTCTTGGGTGAATAAACAAACTATTTTTATAGGACAACACAATTTCATACAGTGTCACTTTGTTTACTGTCTAAGTAACCACCTTTTGGGCTTCAAACTGTCTCCTGGGGATTTTATTCCCCTGTTAGGACTGCTTATATATTCAGTCATGGAAGAAATTCATATTTCTGCGTTTGATTTTTATTTTGTTAATATTGAAAATCTTTCTGAGTTTGAATCTGCCAGCCATATGCATCACACCAAAACTGTCCTCAGCTGACTGACTGGCCAGATTTCAGATCAGTGACTGTGCAGACCTCATGGCCACAACAAATGATTCAGTGAATAAATTGCTTTGTATGCAACGTTTTGCCACATGGTGAAAAAACACCCATCGTAATTACCCAGATCACAAAAATGTATGTCTTCAGGTGATTTGTTTTGTCCATTCAGCTGTTTAAAACTCACTAGCGCAGTTAGCTCTTTGGCACATTGAGCGTTTTGTGGGTAGCTAGCTGATGAACAACAGGCCGTGCTTTTATTCTACTGAAGTAAAGATGTGTACTCAAGGGACTATTGTCAGAAACCATACACAATTAATAAAGATAATAAAGTATTCAGTTACCTACACAATTGCATTAGTTTTTTCTCGTTTTGTTAAGACCATTCAGTAAACACATGCGCATTTTGTCTTGTTATGTAAGATTGTAATTCTAGGTATATCATGTTATTGTTTGGGGAAGCAGTTCAGTTTCAGTGTGTCACTGTAGTTTACCAGCAGCTGTTTGATTCACTTCCTCCGTGGGAATAATGCTGGCTGTTGGTCACTGACTTCACCAGAATAAGAATTAATCTTGTAGATTCCTGCAGTAAGTTGGAAACCATTGCATTGATGTTCTCGACCAGTTGCACAGCTCTTCTGCTTTCGACGTCTGTATTTGTTCCTTGTTTTTAAATGCTCTTCAATCTAACTGCCTGTTTTTATTTTCCTTATTACAGAAAGTTGAAAATTTGAAAGAGACTACTTGTGTAAGTAACACCTTCACACATTTTCCCTCCTGTCTTTGGTTTTCAAGTCACCTCTGAGTTGCTAAATTCCTTTCCTGTCTTCTTCTTACAGAGCATGGTAGAGTCCATCAAGCACTGTATTGTACTGCTGCAAATCGCCAAGGTAAATTCAATATCAGCACAGTTTGGCTCCTATCTCTGTAGTTTGCTCTGCCACTTCACCATAATCATTGTTCTCGTGGGACCACATCACTGAGTGTGTGCACTGTGTCACCGGCTGTGTGTCTCTGGGGTAGTTCCCTGCTTACAGTTGCTATCTGGGTCGGTGGTTGATGAGGGTGTAGCCCAGTAGTCGTTTCATCACATGTTCCATTCAGCCCTTTTGAAAAGGAAATGAAGCAATCATTTCTGCTTCATATGGTCTTTAGGTGACTGTTGTAGCTTTTAAAACTCTTTTAAAAAAAAAAAGATTTTCTGCTATCTTATTTATGAATTAAGTAATCATGGAGATTGTTTCACCAAATGCGTAATCCTGGCATTAACCGATACTAAAATAGATCTGTGTTTTACCATGTGATGAAAGGATTACTACATGTGGCAAGTTGGTGAATTTTCAGCTCCATGTGATGAGAGGGATGGATCTCATTGCTGTCTACGCCGCAGTTGCTCAGGATGCTTTATGAAATGACTCTTCCTACACTAAGTAGTCTAACATTGTCTTCTCAAAATTTTAAGGACCAAAGTAACGAACAGCAACACGCAAACGGACTTATAGTAAGTTTGACATTCTCCGTCCATGACAGAAAATTGAAATCAAACAAACTGCTAACTTTCTCCTCTTGCTTATTTTACTCTCCACTGTAGAAAATCAGATAAATCAGATCTTTGTAGTGCATGCCGTGTAATTTGGAGATAAGCTCTTTCTGAAGCTCCTTCCCTCATTTCTGCCACCACTTTCCTGTTAGAGTTAAACATTTCCTGATTTCATCGTAGATTTGAATTCCTTCAGCAGTGGTTGGGAACTATTCTTTTCTACATCATGATACAAAATGTGTATGTGTGTGCAAAGTTTTAACATAGTAAATGCATATTTTTGCTGGATATGTATGTGTGTTTGCATGCCTGTATATGAGAGTATTGCACTTCCCTTCACTCATCAATTAGTCAACTAATTCACCGTTGATTTATGTGTACACACTGCCTGCTTATTGAACCATCGAGCACTAAAGCCATCCACACGGCACTTTTGCTGGCTCTGCAGGTGTCCTGTCTTCATGTCAAGGGTCTTGCCAGCCGTTTTTACTTGCTTGATCTACAAATCACATGTACTTTAAATCACTGATTGTTATTTTCCAAAGAACTGACTATCAGTTCTTAAATTGATTTTTTATACTACAGGGATCCATTGGTTTAGATCCCTTTTGAGAATGTGTCGAATCTTAATAAGAAGAACAAATTTATTTTGAATAGCGCTTTTTGTGATACTCAAAGACGTTTTACAGGAATGATAAAAACAACACACTAAAAACAAACAAAACAAAAAAAAACAGACAGACATAAGTTAGGCATAAAAAAGCAGTTTTAAAAAGGTGAGTGTTTTGAAGGTTGTGAGGTCCGTACAGTCTCTGATGTGTTTGGGTAAAAGTGAGGCTTCCATTTGAATGGGTTACATATTGCGATATAGATTTTCCATAAGTAGATTTTTATCTAGAGGGAGGGAGGTGGAAAACGAATGTCCCAGAGATGTGAGGACTGAAGGGCAAATGAAAAGTGTACTTAGAGCTTTGACCACCCTACTCTGACCAAAATCCAGTAAGTACCTTGCAGGTGAAAAATCCATCTGAAAACCTCCAGTGTGCTTCGGGAAAATGTGGGTCATGTAATATGAACAGTTTGTAGGTAATGGACTAACGCATTAAAACAAATTTTTAAAAAAAACCTCCAGTGCAGTCTGCGAATCAAGAATCCCACAGGGGCCGTACAGCTCCTAGGCCGGCATTTACTCTTACAGCTGACTTAATCTCACAGTCATTAAGTACAGTATTACGTAGTATAAATAGCACAGCATAAGCTCTGTCTACACATTTATCAGTGCACATTTTACATGCCTTGTGCTAAAGATATCTCATTTCGAGCTGTAAGAGGTCTAAATGTCATGTTGCATGTGTGTCTATAATGTGGAGCAAATGATAAATGCGCCACAGAGCTAAGAAGAAATTAAAACAAACACAGGCAGCATGTTTGATTGACCTTGCCAAGCACACTGACTGCACCGATGGGGGAATTGCCATAAAGTGTAGGAATCGCCTTCAGCCTGTTCAGTGTTTATCTGTCAAAATAGTGATTGGTTTAGGCTTCCTCTGCTGCATTAAAAGAAATATATTGATCATGACACGGCGTTTACACCCATTTTTATCTGCA
The DNA here is from genome assembly GCF_904848185.1 of Acanthopagrus latus. Classification (NCBI taxonomy): domain Eukaryota; kingdom Metazoa; phylum Chordata; class Actinopteri; order Spariformes; family Sparidae; genus Acanthopagrus; species Acanthopagrus latus. The sequence goes on along the minus strand of NC_051049.1, from coordinate 14,095,994 downwards.
ACTGTCTTCCCTTCATCTGCTTCTGCTTTCGCTTCCGCTTGCAGGGTCCCACCATGACAGACCAATATATCTGTCTATAATTAGTAGCCCTCGCCTTACTTTCATGGAGGCACGTGGACAGGGCGAGAATGGGGCAGAGGAGAGCTAGAAAGGAAGTAATGAAGGAAAGAAACTTGAGGAAAGTGTGAGCAGGAGGACAAATGAAGTTGAAACGTCACAGCAAGCTTCTCTGCATGATATTTTCTACCTCTGCTCATAACTTTCATTTTGTTGGCACATCTCTCAACACAAAACAGACAGAAAAAATAAGATCGGAGGGTATTATTCCAATCTGAAAAGGAATGTTTCAGCCATAACGTTACTTAACAGCTCATCTTCCTCTAATCATTATGTGTTGCATCCTGGGATTGTGCTGGCATGTTGTTAACTTTCTGGTATTCTTGTCTAGCTACTGTATTTTCCCCTTAACAGCCTTTAGTCGGGGTCATGCTCTGACTCACTGTGCCTGTACATTTCGATCTCAAATGACTCCATCAGAACTTGCTGAGAAAAACCCTGTAAAAAATCATCTGGACTGCCGGTCAAGTTTGAGTAATAGGATATTACACATCACATTGACTAGATCTAATTTCAGAGCCACCAAGAGCCCTGAGGGGAAGTTGCTGGGGAATAAAGGGTCGATACGGTTTTGTTTTAGCTCGCGTTGTTGGCGGTGTTCCTGTCAGCCGGGTCATCGGGTGCCAGTGACCCCATTAGGCTGTACCAACAGGCTGATTTCTATGTGCATGCACACTCGTGCGTGTTTATGCCTGTATTCAAATCATGGACATGTGATGTTGATTGAGGTGGCACCGGTGAGGGCAGGCTGCAGCAAAGAACGTCCCTGCAGGTTTTCACCATAGGGAAATAACAAGCCAGGGAGTCAAAACATGTTACAGATTTAGTCTGCTGCCCTGTGGAGTTAATTAACTCCTTTTTAGACAGGGTTAAAAAGGCACTGTTAGTTATTGCTGCTGGTGTTTGGGTTTTCAAGCCTTGCCATTGGTTGATCAAAATAATGAAACCTACACTCTTTCCAGGAAATGAAGTAAAAGGAAATTGATCTTCCCAGGCTGGATGGTGCATATTTTATTTCAGTGTATACTATGAAAAGGTTCTATACACAGGCTGTGATTGGTGCCCAGTCTAGGACGAGAGGTTACATTGACATCTGTGTTTCAAGTCAGCACATTTGGTTATAGATTTTATTTGATTTCACCATTTTTTTTCTTGCTTTCCAAGACATAACTGGGTATAGGAAAAATAACACAACTCGACACTAAAATAGGCTCTTTGATATTTTCCAAAATGACTATAGACAGTTTACAGTCCAAAACTGGGGCTAAATTCTTCTTTGGTCTGTTAAACAGCATCATAGATTAGTAAGCAGGCAGTGGCGTGGGTGTGCTATTGTTGGAGCAAGTGTCCATTAGTTTTCGTTGTTGATGGCAATGTTGTTTTTGTTTGTTTGCTCCAGAGCACCATCAACCCAGTGGATGGGATCTACCAGCCCCCTCTGGCTACCCCTGTAGACAACACCACGATGCCAACACAGACCACACTACCCACAGGTTCTTGTCACATCCTCACTGTTTCTTAGACACAGTCAAGCTGGTGTCTCACAGAGGGTGGCAGCAGCTCCCCCTGTTGTTCACACTGCTGTCATCTCCTTCAGCGGATGGATCTGCTCTGTGCCGCACAGTTAATTCTGTCTCCAGTGTTTGCTGACAAAAGCTTTTTGTTTTCTAATTTTTGACAAATTTAACAAGAGTTCATGTTCTCCCTCAGTAACATTTGAGGTGTAATGTTTCACTGTGGTATTGAGCACAATGGGATGAAACCTGAAGCAAGTTCTACTATGACAATATTGATGTCAATCAGGGTCTGATATATGAACATAGTGTTTTATTCTATGTTTGAAGGAAAGTGATGCAAGTCAGCTTCCTGACTGGTCTGTAATACACAGCAGGCTTCAGTGGTATTAGATCTGTTATGCTATTACAAATATTAATGGGACTACATTTCATTTTTCAGACTTAATTCAGTTTGAAAATGTATATATTAATGATGTTCTCTGTTGAAGCAGATCCCTCCAGCCCTCCCTCAGTGGAATAGTAATTGACTAAATTTAATCGCATGACTAAGATTTGACCAAAGAAAAAACATCAAAGTCAGTTTTTCTCAGCTGACTATGACTCGACTGTTTAAAAAGGCTGCTGAAATGAGCCATGCAAAGTAGGCCGTTCTCATTTCGCTTTGTTAATAGACTGTGTAATCCGCCTCACAGCTGAAGTCTCTGTAGCATCTTAGATCTTTTTTTCTGTGAGACGCTGTTTTTAATGCAATATGGTTTCGTTTTGATGCTTCAGTGCTAATTCATATACTTTCTCTTTTCCCCTAAAGACGCTTCTCAGGTGTGTAAATCAGACCAACGACCCTCCACGTTACCCGTTGGTCCCGTCGTCACAGTGATGGGCAGTCTGCAGACCCCAACTCCCAACAGCACAGGTGAACATTCACTTCACTCCTGCAGCCAGTGATCAGCTTTGATTACACACCCACAAATTACATACTAGGAACATTACATAGATATGATTTTATTTTGTCTTGACTTTTTGTACATTTTTGACAGTTTGCCGACTTCTATTACAGGTTGCATAATGCCTGTTGGAGCCTTTTAATTTATAATCAACATGAGGCTAATGTAATAAGAAAACATAGCAAAATCAATAATGATATTAATTATTACTGTTGTTTTTCCAACCTGGAGTGCCTTGTCCATGAACGTAAAGTGCAAAAGCAAAGGAAAGCAGAGGTGCATGCCTGTTTGTCTTCTGTGCTGAGGCAGCAGTATTAAAATGCTGCGCTATGCATTAAGAAGGAAAGCTGCAAGCTCCAGAGTATTGTCAATACGCTCTGCGGAGGAAGCCATCACTATGTTAAAGACAGCTTAATGTTACTTTACACAACCTGCTGGGCCAGGCTCAGAAATGAGTGCTCCAGCTGAACAACATCATGTAGATTTGACTGTGAAGTGTATCCTGTGTGAATAAAAAAGTGTCAGAAATTAGATCCATAAAATGAAAAGAAAAACACAAGGGGGCACTGACATGACACACAATGTTTGATTAATATATTTTTTTTCCTCTGTCAGGGAGTGGCCCCTCAGGCCCCAGCAGCGGCGTCGCCTCCCCAGCTCACATCCCCATCCCCTCGCACTCTGTGCCAGACTTCTCCTATTCCTCCAGCGAGGATGAGTTCTACGACGCTGATGAGTTTTACCAGAGCAGCACTTCCCCCAAACACTGCATAGAGTGAGTATAGTATCACCCAGCCTCGCTGCAGCCGACACTGCATACAGAGAAGCTACAGCTTCACAGCTTGAAAGTAACACTGTAATTGTAGCGTTTGCCAGGACAGGTGGGAAAATGCTGCTTAGAGGGAATAAAGTCGGAGAAGTTCGTTACAGAATTGCCTGCGAAATCCTACTCATTCTTTATCTCTTCATCTCTCCTGCTTCCTGCCTCCTTTCCACTCACTCTGTCTCCTCCTCTTGCCCTCAGTCCCTCAGGGCCTCCAGCTGCCTCGTCCCTTACTAATGAAGGAACGGCTATGAAACGACCAGACACCACAGAGTCCCTCAACTCATCCATGTCCAACGGCACCACAGATGCAGGTAAACTAGAACAGCACATGCAAACATATTATAACTACCTCCTGCTGTTTTTGTGCTTTATTAAACTCTACGCTGGTGCTCCTCTTGCTGAAATTGAAGGTCACAGTTAAGATTTGGCTTCGTCTAGGGCTGCAAGTTACAACTATTTTCATTTTTGGTGTATTCTTCTATTATTTTCTTTATCAATCGATAGTTGTTTGTCCAGTAGAATGTCAGAAAATGGTGAGAACTGATGACATCCTCAATTGCCTTGTTTTGTCTACAACACAAAGATTTTCAGTTAACTGTCACAGAGGAGTAAAGGCACCGGAAAATATTCATATTTAAGAATCTGGAATCAGAGTATTTTTACTTTTTTCTGATTCTATCAATTCAACAAAGTCTTGTTCTAGTTTCGTTAGATGGTAAAAGATGTTTAATCATGAAGTGGCAGGCAAGTCAGTAATTTTTCAACCATGCAAGACTTGTCCTCTGCTGTTGTCTTCAGATCCGTTTGACAGCCACGATGACCGTGATGATGACCCCGAGGGCGAGTCTGTGGAGGAGCACAAGAGCGTCATCATGCACCTTCTCTCTCAAGTTCGTTTGGGCATGGACCTCACAAAGGTAAAGACTCCCTCCATACTGGACTTCATTCTCTCGTATTTCTGTCTAAATTCCCCTCACTCCTTAATCTTTTTACTCACTGTAATGTTGTCCGCGCATGCTGTTTTCTTTTGAACAGCCCACGCAGCTCCAGTTTTACAGTTTTTCTCCGTCATTGTATTTCACAGGTGGTCCTGCCTACCTTCATCTTAGAAAGGAGATCTTTGTTAGAAATGTACGCGGACTTCTTTGCACATCCAGACCTGTTTGTAAGGTAATGCTCCTCTCTCATTGGTGCAAGCAACTACGTCACACAGATATTTAAATACATCCAAAAGTCAGAACACATAAGTTTAACTCGGTCATGTGACTTCCACCAGTATCGCTGAGCAGCCGGAGCCCCGGGAGCGCATGGTGAATGTGGTAAAGTGGTACCTGTCAGCTTTCCATGCAGGGAGGAAAGGTTCAGTGGCCAAGAAACCTTACAACCCCATCCTGGGAGAAGTCTTCTACTGCCACTGGGATCTGCCTTGTGAAACAGAAGAGCCTCCCCCGCACACGGTGAGACCACATGCCTCTGCAACTGTTACTGTTTCCTCACCACTTATTATTATGTAATTAAGCTTCTGTGGATGGAATAGAACCAGCTATGGCAGAGCATCTTATTTTCTTTCACCTCACATTAATTTTACACATAAAACAAGTTGTAAACATGCCCACTAAATGGAATCAAACTGCTAAATTTTAAATGTTATCAAGATAAGTAGTATGCATCATCATGTATGTATGTTGTCCCCTGGCATTTTCACTTGTCTTATGTTGGTCCCTTACTCTGGAGTTTAGCAATAGTAAGCATTAAATATCATGGTCAAAACATACAATCAAAGTTTTTAAGAGCAGCTGGTAAAATAAACAAAGTGATAGTATCCATCAGTTACTGTGGGGATGTAAAGAATTCTGTAAACTTTATTTTTTGCTGTTGCTTTTACAGTAACAATTTAAAGGTGATGATGAAAGCTTTGATATAATGTTGTTGGCCTGTTAAGCCCATTGAGACAATTTATGTGACATTTAGTTATTCAAATACATTTGACTGGAATTGCTACTACAGTTGTTTTTACAAACAAGCACTAAATTGAAAAACTTTGTATTGCCTTTCATGTACATTTCTGTTTTGCGTTAACACACACCACAACACAAAATAGCTTTAATGTTCTAGAATCATCAACACTCAACACTCAATCATCAAAATGTAGTAGTCTTTCATGTGTGACTGTGTATAAAATGGAGAAGCTCCAACACCCGTTTGTTCTAACCGCCCTCATCTCCTCAACCCTCCAGGAGACGGTATCAGACGGCCCAGTTCCCTGGTCCTCAGCCAACAGTGTGCGTTTTGTGGCAGAGCAGGTCTCTCACCACCCACCCAGTGAGTGTTGAACTTTCTTCTTTTGATTGATTACAGAGCACTGTTACCAACTTTTGACATGTGGGGTCGAAACACTGATTGCTTTCGGAAAGTAACCATCAGTTGCTCAGATCATGTGTCCTTATAAAGCCAAATACAAGCTGTTGATTGCATGTTGAGGATTATTTGACTGATTTTCACAACTGTATCTTGTTTGCCGCTTTCTATCAACTCTCCATTGTTCCCTCTCTTCTTTCTTTAGTTTCTGCATTCTACGCAGAGTGTTTAAGTAAGAAAATCCAGTTCAACGCTCATATCTGGACTAAGTCCAAGTTCTTAGGCATGTCCATTGGTGTCCACAATATTGGCCAAGGTACTCAGATCACTGCTTCATACACTCCCAAATCAGAATTTTTACACATTGTGCAGTCACAACTTCAAGTTGATGTTATAATTTTTTGCTCGTCTGGTTTCAGGTTGTGTGTCGTGTTTGGAGCACGATGAACATTACATCCTCACCTTCCCCAACGGATATGGCAGGTGTGTGTGTGTGTTTTTAGAGTATTCATTTGTGTGATCCTGCCATTACTGAATTATCATCAATGTGACATGCTGACCCTGAGTCCGTCTGTCCAGGTCGATTCTGACTGTGCCGTGGGTGGAGCTGGGCGGGGAGTGCAACATCTCCTGCTCCAAGTCGGGCTACAGCGCTAACATTGTGTTCCACACCAAACCCTTCTACGGAGGGAAAAAGCACAGGATCACAGCCGAGATTTTGTAAGAGAAAAACATCTGCACAGTACATTTTAATCACAGTTTAACAACAGATTTTTTTTTTTTTTTAATGAAATATCTAACGACTCTCTTCTTTTTCTCTTTCAGTCCACCTAATGACAAGAAGTCTTTCTGCTCCATTGAAGGAGAGTGGAACGGAGTGATGTATGCCAAGTGGGCAACTGGAGTGAGTCTTTTCTTAAATAATATTAGATGTTATTTATTAAAAAATATATAATTAAATGATAATTCCCTAAGACAAATAAGCAGCAATTTATAAGTTGAACCACAACAAAACGTATGCATTGGAGAACAATGACAAAGGAGAGCGATTTGAAACAATGGAATACACTCATGCGTGAATTAATGTGTTCTGTGTGTTTTTCCAGGAGAACACAGTGTTCATTGACACTAAGCGGTTGGGCATCATTAAGAAGAAAGTAAGAAAGCTGGAAGACCAGCTGGACTATGAGTCCCGGAGGTGAGAAATTAGACTGACCTCTACGCCGTCCTTCTACGTGCTTCCTTGGGACATTACCTAAGAAACAAACTCATTTGTCTTTGGATATTTAATCCTCACCCCTTCAATTCTCCAGATTGTGGAGAGACGTGACGTTGAACCTGAAGCTGAAAGACATCGATTCAGCAACAGAAGCCAAACACCGGCTGGAGGAGAAACAGAGGGCCGAAGCCAGGGAGAGGAAGGAGAACGAGCAGCAGTGGGAGACCAGGGTGAGTCTGTCAGCCCATATTCTTAATCTGAACACTATGTGATAATAGATTACATACAAAGCAATATATATTCAGGTCTTGTAATGTAAGAATCTAAATGCAACAGTCTGGGGTTGTATGAGCAAAAGCAAATGAAGTTTTAATTATCTGCAAGCTCTAATAAAGTCTTCTCAGATACTTGAGTGTGATAATCACTCACTTTTTTGTTTGTGTGTTTCTGCAGCTATTCCACGAGGACGGGGAGTGCTGGGTCTACGACGAGCCTCTATTAAAGAGATTAGCCTCTCAGAGGCACTGAGAAGACTGCGTGCACTCTGATACACACACACATATGCATAAATAAATGCACACACAACAGAGTCTTCATAAGAACTCTTTTGCAAAACCACTTCTTTTCCAGGCCTTGGAATGACTGATGATTGAATATGTACACAGCTTTGCATTTGACTGTAAAATAACAATATGGAAGTTAATGAAATCGAATGGAAAAGCAAGATGTAACATGAAAATTAGTAAAGGTCCTCTCCCTGTTTGGGCAATCTCACTTCCACGTCCACTGACACCCGCCAACATGAGACTCGGCAGCGCAGAGTGGAGACGGGGAGGGTTCGACGTCCTCCAACTCTGTCCGTCTGCTTCACGACCACACCCTACATCAGCTCCACAGGACGAGCCAGAGCAGTTTCCCTACACTAATGGTTTTTTGGAGGAGGAGGGCGAGGGATGTGTGGTTGATGGTGTTCAAATCGGATAAATCTTAACAAATAAAAACGGCGCTCTACATCTCAGGGAATCTGGTGACTGAGGAAAGAAAGCTGCTGCCCCCTCTACGAGTCTTGACAGCCTTATAATAGTGGAATGGACGAATCTTAAAGGGCCAGGGGAGAAATTCTCCACTTGCCTGCAACCAGTTGTAACTGTTGTTTATATATAGATATACATATGATGGATATATAAATATATATTCTTTTTTTATTTTCAATGCTCTTTTTGTTTATTTTCCTTTCCTGCAATAGTGTAAAAAATATTTGAGGATATGAACTTGATGGCTTTACATCTTTAGGAATCATTCCATTTTCCCTTTTGATGTTTTGTTTCCCATTTCAAGTTGACTTTGCCACCTATTTGGGTCCTTCACACTGTTCTGTGTCTCAAGTGTTATCCAGAAGAAAAGCCCTGCATAAGCCATAGCATCTAAACACTGATTTGATAGATTTGTGAAATATATGCAATGTAGAGATCATTGACATTACCTGTCAAAGGACAATTTTTGGTGTCCATTATGCCAAAAAGGTTTAGATAAAAGGCTTAAGGGACTTTGATCTGGGCAGAGAACAAACGACCCTCTGAAGAGGTTTCCATGTTACCTGAAGGCATTTATGAACAAATGATTGTTTACATATTTTTGTCTTTCTGAATCGCTGGTCCGCGATGAGGACCGAAGCCTCCCCTTTTTGTTCTGCACAATACCTTTGCTTTCCAAACCCATAGATGACAAGAGTGGCTCGCCTTCATGGTTCACTCTTGTGCTGTCAGCGGGAGAGGAAAGTGAAACCTGTGTTCCACTGGTTCAGTTTTATTGTAAAATTAATTTTGTTTTTTTGTCCAATGTTTTTCAAGATAACAACCACATAGAGGGCAATATTTATCCTACTGTACACCTCTGCTTTTTTTTTTTTTTTTTTGATCATCAATCATCATTCTTATTTACAGCTATAGGTTGGATCTCAATGCAATGATATTTGGATGAAATGTAGAAATAAACAATTTTCACCCGAAAATGCCCAAGAATATCCCTCAATCTGGGTCCCTTGTTATCTTTGTGTTTGACATTGAAGATATGATTATCATCTATTCTAGATATTTGGACTGAATGACAAGTAAACTGGTTTGATTTTAAATGATTATTCAATGAATGTGGTGAAGAGAAACATATAAGTGGTGCTGTATGCATATCAAGTGAAACACCTGGTAAAGATCTCAATGCCTGTAGTTGCAGATGTTAAGTTTGATCCTTCTCTAAAGCCTCCATAACAAAAAAGGCCTTTAGGAACAAGCCAAATAAAAATCAGATTTAAAGCTAAATTTGAAGCTGTTAGACTGTTTTTTTTCTCCTCCATGTCTTTGTAAATTGAATCGAGGCCTTGCCATACATATCAGTATCACTCAGTATTGCCTGATAGAGAGCAATCAAAATGTATTTTTTATTTCATTTGGATCATAACCGTTGATTGTATCAGATTTTCCTGTTTATCAATGCATAATATTAAATCTCCATGAGTTTATTCCTGCGAGATATTGTCATGGTTATTTAAGTTGAGCATGGGTGATATTAGGCCCATATTGCCCATATGTATATTTACCAGGCTTCCTTCAATTTCATTGGCAACAGCTCACAGAACAAAACTACATGACAGCTTTATTTAGAATTTTTTTGAAAAGGGCTCAAGTTTTCTGTGTCGATTAGTTACACTAACTTTGCTTTTGTAGACGGGCAGCAAGTAAACAATTGAAACTCAAAGGATGACTCCTGCAATTTCACTCATTAAAGTGTGTTTACAGGTGTTGGGGAGTACTACCTCATCCAGGTTACGTACTTTTGTTATGAAGGAACGAACATAAGTGTGAGTTGTCTGAATATTTCTCACTTGTTCGGGGCTGGAGCGCTGAAATTAAAGTACTCAATCGGCCATAGCTTACTCTAGTGACTCGCCAAAATCTGAAAACACACTTTAATGTGTAAAATTGGTGTGTTTTACCCTTTAGATAATTGCCACCTTACTTGACATTTTGCATTAATTGCCCTAAAATAACCAACTGATCACAGTTAACAAACAAGGGACTGTGGGTGCCCTGGAAAGTTGTCCCTTTTCAACCCATCTGGAAATGCAGCCTGTGTGAATAAGCATCATGCATAAATAGCATATATGTAATCTGTGCTTATAAGGATAATTTGTCCTGAGAAAATATGAAATGCAACAACATTAGATTCAATGAATAAAATGTAGGTATCACAGACAGGAATTGTGATTTTTATAGATTGTCCCCCCATAGATAAAGTTTTTATTTTGTACTTTAATTTAAGTTTGATTTATTATTATTATTATTATTATTATTATTATTATTATTATTATTAATAATAATAATAATAATAATAATAATAATAATAATAATAATAATAATAATAATAATAATAATAAACTGTTAGTTCATTTATTTGATTTACGGTGTTTTATACAGTGTTTTTTTCCTCCTGTTTTTCCAATCGATAACCGGACATTCCGCCAGAGGCGCCAGAGTAGACGTTGGACTATTTTTCCCAGCAGCCTTTGCGCCAATCTCTATAAAGTCAAGCTGCACCCGTTGCCTGTCCTCATTCTTCCTCCACAGCAGCAGGTAAAAGATAACTTTTCATCAGTGTTTTTTCTTTTTGAACCCGTAATATATTTGAAGCGTTTAACAGTGAAAACAAAGGAGGTAAATATGCATTCTGTATATTTACTCCTCTAAACCGTCGCTGCTTCAAGGTAAACGGTTGGTTCAGTAACATTGCGAACGTGCAGGCCTCTAACGTTACCACGTGCCTCAGTGCGCATGCTGAGATGCTAATTAGCCATCCAGCTAATCTCACTTTTATTCTCTTGGTTTAGGCGAATGATTAATCGTCGTCCCATGACTATATGATGATATATATGTTGGTAGGGACATCTGAATAATAGTGAAGAAACGCCAACTATTCTGACAGTATGGGACGACTGCTTGATTTAAGCTTAATTTTAGCTTCAAGATGGCTGCACAGCTCCTGTGTAGGGTGTGTTTTACACCACGGGATTGTTTAAAATCCTAATCTACAAATTGCATAGTTTCAAAATTGATGTTAAAACTACCCTTTTTCTGATTTGTTTGCAGGGCTGTCGAGAGGATCTGAGTAAAATGGAGTTGGCTATTAGAAGGTAAGGAAATGTTAAATGCTATAGTTTATGAATATGCAACTAATGATGTTTAATTAAGAGTAGTGGACAGAAGTGATTTCTGAAAACTGCATTACTGAAGTTGAATAAAAGACATTTAACTTTAACCAATTACAAAAGTTGGATCATTGATATGAGCTCTGTAACTCAAATGCATTTCCCCCATTCAGGTCCACATGTTTTGAACATCTTCAAATACAATACTGGTAAGTTGACTGCCTTTTGAAGAAAGTAATCCAAATTATTCTAACTAGAAGCCAGTGATGATTTTAAAGATAAGAGTAGTGGACAGAAGTGATTTCTGAGCAATTTTACACTGAGGCTTCTCTAGTTGAGCTTCTCTTGTGCTTGACATGACTGGAATGAGACTGAAGTTGTAACATTTCCTCACAGGAAGCGGGAAAGTCAAGGGACATGATGCTAACGGTGGCACAGAAAGAGGTAAGGTTCAGGCTTACTTGAAAGGGCAGTAAGGATGGATTTATGCTTCTCCAAGGTGACCTGATGTGATGGGGCTTTTTACTGGTCTAATATTGCAACACTAGATGGATGTAGCATGTGCCATCAAACTGGATATTTGGTTAAATGTTACAATGGATACTACATTATCTAAAACGTGTTGTGCTGGAAGTTTTAATCAACCATGTGTTAAGTTTGTGCTACACAGAAAGCAGGAACTTAACATTTGAGGGTTAAACAGTAGCTATAGTAGCTTTTCCACGTGACACCTAGAGAAGCATCAGTCTGACTTTATCCTACATGCACACTGTGCTGCAGTGATGACATTTATTTGCTACTCTTGACTAGATGGATGACGATAAATTCAACCCACCAGTTGAATAATCTGAGGCACAGAACTTGATGCCTGCATGCCTTTTTATGTAGTCTCTTTTGATTGCTCATTCTGTGGTTTCCTACAGGATCTTGTGGGATGATTTGAACTGCCTGCTTTAGACAACATCCAAAGCAGGTAATGAACAAATTTACCTTACTTGGTGTTCCTCTGAAACAAACTGTCAATGATGATCATGTTTATAAAACATTGGGAATCTCTCTGATTAAGAGTGAAAGAGATCTTTTGAACTGATGCAGTGCAGATGCAGAAATGTCTACATGTATTTTTGAATATGGGGTTTTATTAATTTCTGGCAACTGACTTGCAGATGGTGCACATGTTCCTGGATCCAGTCTTCACATTCTTGTCTCAACTACAGGTGAGTGTTGCACTTTAGCATAAACACTGATTTTTAAACTGGTCTGATACAATGATGAGTGCATAGTTCAGCAGATTAAACCATGAAGATTATGCTTGTCTTTCGCTCCTAGCTGATGTGTCGGCCTCCATGACCAGTAAGGCCTCTTGATTTGAGAAGTTGTGTTAATCTCTCTTCCCATATTTCAGAATGAAGACCATTTGGCACTAAGGGACTGAGTGAAGGTGAGCTGAATAGCTGATGCACAACTATCTAAAATGGCATTTGATACAATGATGAGAGCATAGTTCAACAGATTAAACCGTGAAGATTATACTTGTCTTTCGCTCCTAGCTGATGTGTCAGCTTGCATGAAATGTGAGGCTTTATTTCTGAAGGGATGTTTAAATTCTCAATTTTTTTATTTTCAGTTGGAAGAATGTGGTGCTACAAAAGGACAATTGAAGGTGAGTTAAGATGTGCATGTGTAATCCTTTAATTGCATGATACAATGATGAGAGCATAGTTCAGCAGATTAAACCATGAAGATTATGCTTGTCTTTCGCTCCTAGCTGATGTGTCAACCATAATTGTGATAAAATCCTCAATTATTAAATGCCATAATGACAAACCTACTCTCTCTCGTCCTATCCAGATGTGTGAAACCTTGCTGTCGAACTCTTCACAGCCTTGTGGTAAGTATCATGTCATCAGTGTGGCATGTGCAGCTAATGGCACTCAGATGTGATGAATTTGAATCAGGTCGCTGATCCAGTTGAGGAAACTAGTCACTTATTCTGATCTGGATTGTATTAAGAAAAGAAATTATTTTTTTAGAATCATAATTCATATCCAAGTATTCTAATTTCACAGCTGAACCAGAATTGACTGTCCTGAGCACATGATGTCACACAAACATGGTGAGTACATAATTGTTGCCGCTTAAAGCAACTCACACCCAGATGACCAGTGGAGTTGGAGTCTTGAATTTGTCACTAAATCTATGCCATTGTCTAAGAACTGTTGCCTCTGGGTCTCAAGAGCTGCACATGAATTGGATGGATCCTGGTTTATAGTAAACCCTCTGATCCCTGTAGACTGGCCTGTGTGACAGACTGACTTGAAACCATGGAGTCGTTTGTACATTAGCTCTAGATGACGTGGTCAGTGTGTAGATCTTCATCCTAATGTTTGTGTTCCTATTAAATTTAGGCCCCCCTCGCATCAGGGGATTCGCTTCAGAGGCCGATGTGAATGGAGGAGTTGAGATCAACTGAGGTGAGAATGCAGATGCACTCATAGCTGCAAAATGGTTGCCATGGGTTCAGTGATGGCTTAACAAATGTCTGACCTGAACTTCAATGTAGATGATGTGTTACTGAGAACCCCAGTGAATTAATGTCAATCAACCAGTCACCAGCTTGTAATAAGGTTATTCTTTTTCCATTTCCAGGAACAACCAGGATCTAAAGCTGATCTTGGTAAGCATTTTAAATTGGTTTGACTTGACTGCACCATGTTCAGCATAATTTCTGTGGGTGCCAAATTCAAAGAATTGTCCACACTGCCTGTGATGAAAAGATTCTGCCAAATGATTTCTACTGATTATAACCCTTACCGTTCCATTATTTCTGAGGTCATGTGGTCAGTGAACATTATTTTCTGTTCCATGTTGCTGGTTGTCCTTTCATGAATCACTTTACCCCTTCAGGAACATCCCTGAAATCATTTGGTCCTGAGGAGCAAGCCTGTGAAACAGTTCTGCTTTCAAGTGAGTATGAACCTGCTGGCTTAAAGTGTAGTCTGTCTTAGATTATATTAAATATATAAATGGTAAACTTATTGAATTATAACTATGGGAATTTCACTGTAAACATTGAATTGGCAGTTAAAGGAAGAAGGGGGATTAAGACTAGAGGTAAGATCGGGCCTAAAAAATCCAGCCCGACCCGACCCAGGCCCGCAGGCATTAAAGCCCGACCCAGCCCGAGCCCGACCAATTAACTTGATTTGCAGGCCCGAGCCCGAAGCAAACCCGAAATTTCAAGATTACGTTCACGAAATGTCCGCAAAGCCGTGCGCAAAGCGTGCTCTTGCTCTGCACCTCCTGTTTAGTAGTAGTTTATATAGCAATTACCTTACAGCGCCGCCTTCTCTGTTTTATCCAAATTATTTATTTACAACAAGTATTCCTTAGTTTAGTATCCACACATCGTTTTAGTATACATTTTTATAAACATATATTTATTTTAAAAAAAGTCTGCGAGAGAGAAGCCTGAGCCCGACCCGAACGTAATGATTGACATTTTAGGCCCGACCCGAATTTCAGGCCGGGTCGGGCTTGGGCTCGGGCTAAAGATCTTACCTCTAATTAAGACACATAGTGCTGGAACCCAAGTGGAATAAAATTCCATTAGTTGTGGCGAAATGATTTTTAGTTTGTTCACAGCAGAACATGACATAAAATATTAAAAATGACAGGTCCCATATTAACAGATCAATGTTTCTGATTTTTCTCAGGTGCTGTTTTTGGATGACCAGAGATCCTGTGGACAATGAAACAACAACTTGGATGATTTAATGCTAAAATGAACAGTGTATGTGGAAAATAAAAGCAATTTGAAACTTGAAACAAGTCTTGTGTTACTCTGTCAAATCTTTGACATAAACGAAGTGAATAAACATTATGTTGGCCCGAACTGAAAAGAGGATGAGCTACCGTGCTCTGAATTTGAGGAACCTCACCGGAAATGACGCTATTGTCTTGTCTACCCATTTCCTGTACATTCGACGGCTGTCAATGGCCGCGTCCCGTCACTAGCCAGTGGTAGCTTTGTTTTTTACTCCTGAGTATTTCTCACGGGCGGCTGTAAGGTTGGACGCTTATTTAAACGTCATAGTGTTCCAGTTAACCTCTTCTACGAGCTAGTGGATGACGGAAAAAGTCATTGAATTAAGCTAATGGCGATGCCGTAAAAGACGGGCGGGGCTAAATGACCGCCAGGCGCTGTCTTGTGGACAAAACGAGCGCCCCGGTTCGCCTCCATGAGCAGAGGGGTGAGTGCCCCACACAGAGCAGGCCTCCAGCAGACTGCAAGCTTAAGATAAATGGGAGAACGTGAGATCGGGACGCCGTGTGCAGCCTCCTCTCGACCGCCTCGGACCATCCTCTTCTCCGATGTCTGCGCGGTGGTTACTGCCTGTGCTCTGGGCTCTGTCCGCAGAGGCCGACTTCTTCCAGTTCGACAGCATTTCTAATGTCTCCACTTACTATTTTAATTACATTTATTGCAACATATGGGAGGGGGACTGTCAGCCGAACCAGGACGATGCTACACAGCAAGGTAACGAGACTGAGCCGAGTGAAATAATGGGACTTTTGAATGAATGAATTTGTGCATGCGAACAAAATCTATAATTGTTAAATTTGCCACAATTTCTTGTGAGCGGTGTTCATGTCACTGTACTGTTCGTCTGGTTGTTGATGTGACAGTTCCTACCAGGGACCTGTGGGCAGGTTTTCCTCAGGACTACATCAGCCTGCTGCATCAGTGGTACTGTAGTCTGGGCCAGTGCTGTGAGTCCGGAGACTGCAGGATAACCAACAACATCACAGGTAGGTGGCTGTTTGCTTACATGACCCACTGCATGTACGAGCTCACAGATCATGTTTCTCACGGGGATTTTTCTTTTTAACTCGGTGTCTGTGTTTCTTGTTGGCTTTTTTATTGTAGTTACACATTTACAGCTCATGTGAAAGACACATAATACACCCTGCTTTATAAGCCTGACTTTAGACTCTGAAATGGCCCTGCATTCATTGGATAGGGCAGCAGATGAACTGCTTTCAGAGAAAATAAACATGCGTTCTGTTTTTTGTTTATGCTTGGCGGACCCTGCCACGTTTGTAGCATCAAACAGTGTCTATAGGATCTTATTTTCCTCTGAGAACAGCTTGTTTAAATAAAAATCACATATTTCAAAGTTTGTTTTAGAACTTCATGAAATTCTGAATATTAAAATTCTTCACCAATAATCTGCCAGACCGTTAACACTGGACCCAAGAAACATGGACTCACGTCGGAGCCTTGTACATCTTTCAACTTTTATATAGTTCCAGTTGCTCTAGCCACAAACAGCATAAAGAATACTGTTTATTATAAGGCTTGCAAGATTATGCAAATGACACCAGGTATATAGGAAAGGTAAATTTGTTACACATGTCCAACCTGAGATGTGAAAGGGCCCCACACTTTTAGTTTTCAAATGTATTTCCTGGTGGATCACATACTTTAAAGAGACACATTAATATATAATGTAAAACTAAGTATATGCTGAAACCTAAAAGTATTTTCTGTGCAGGTCTGTCGAAGGACCTCCAGACGAAGCTCCACGGACAGCACCTGGCTCAGTCCGTGGTTCTGAAAGCCATCCAGGGTTTCATCAACAACCCCGAGTCCAACAAACCCCTGACTCTCTCGTTCCACGGCTGGTCTGGCACCGGCAAGAACTTTGTGGCCCGGATCATCGCAGATAACCTGTATCGCGATGGGGTGAAGAGTGAGTGTGTCCGACTGTTCATCGCCCCGTTCCACTTCCCACATGCTAGACTGGTGGACACGTACAAGGTGAGCTGCGCAGAGCCCTCTTGGCACGGAGTTTGACGCTCCGTGCCAGGATCACTCAGGACACGTTCTCGGAGGCCCGCTTGCTTTAGTCAGATGTTTAATCTGTGTTTTGTAATTCGGCGCATGATAACGATTATTTGTTCAAATCAAACAGTACTAACATACTTGGCTTTTTGGAACACTGTGTTTGTCCAGCTTGGACCAGCTCACCTGGTCCCCTCTAAACACAGTTTCGTAGTCACTGCGTCACATTACAAACTAATATTGACACAGTATTAATACACACACTGATTTAACAGGGTATAGTACACATGATAACCTTTAAACTCTTACTATCAAAATGTTCAGAATCTGTTAATGTTGGCATTTCTTCTACCTGTCTCGGTGAGGTCTCCCCTAAATGAGATTACAAGGTTGAATGGTGGCAATAAAAATAGATTTTAAAAATGTTCAATTACATTTCCTTTTCCCTCATGATTAAAGCCCAGTGAACATTTCTCTTGTAAGTGGCTTAACTGTTTACACACGGTATAAGGAAAGGAACATTTTGAAAATCTAGTTGGCAATAAAGTGATTCTGATTTAAAAAAGAGCAAATGCCACATAAGGGCTGCTTCCTGAATGCGGCTATCAAAGAACAGCGGCTCTTTGAATCCAAGGGCATTCCATGAAACCAAAAAACAGAGGTTAGACTTGTACTGTGCTCGGTTATCAGTAAATCGGAAACCAAAAATCACAAAGGCAGGCTCCATTGCAAAAATCAAGAAGGCCTCAATAAGTGGGTTTCAAACCTGATCCAGATTCTGATCACCCTCTCTGTATCCAGGGCCAGCTGAGAGAGGCCATCCGGGACATGGTGTTGCGCTGCCCTCAGACCCTGTTCATCTTTGACGAGGCTGAGAAGCTTCACCCGGGCCTCATCGATGCCATCAAACCCTACATGGACCACTATGACAACGTAGATGGCGTCAGCTACCGCAGAGCCATCTTCCTCTTCCTCAGGTTGGTTTATACATCAGGCACGTCCCGTCTGATGAAGCTGGGTCAGAAAACTCGCTACCACTCAGAATTTATTGCAACTCTGGCAGCTCATCTGTGATGAAGGATTGTCCTTCCCCTGTCTCCATTTGCTCTCTTCATGGATATATTATGTTTCCAATTACTCACGTCCGATGACAGATAATCTGCTCAGTCAAATATAGAAACACATTTTTCACCTTAATGTTATGCGATACGATGTAGGAGAGGCTTGCAGCCACTATGTTGCACTTAAATAATGATTAATAATCACTAATACTCCAAAAATCAGCACTACATTTAGTAGAAAAAGATTTGTGTCACAATAATTACAATAATCTATCCCTTGCTGAGTATGATGTTCTTTTGATTTTAAGGGTAACTCCAGAAATTTGACATCTTTAAAGTAAAATGTGCAAATGTGAAAAAGTAGCATCAAGTCTTTTGTGGCTCCAGAGGAAGCTGCATGGAATCTGATAAACTGCCACCAGTGATGTCACTCAGTAGCTAAATTGCATTGTGGGTAATGTATGTGCCAGGTTGTTAAAAGGAAGAAGAAGGGATGGAATATGTTTTAGCTTACAGATAGATTGATAGATACAGAGATTGCATGCAGCTTTCTCTGTGTAAATAATGTGTAAAAATGGTGGATTTACCCCGTAAGCATGAAATGTGTATTGTTGGTCAACCCTCATCTGTGATTATTTGTCTGAGTGCAATCTATTCTTTATACAGTTTGACTCCACTACTTTGATCTGACAGCCTTGATCAAACACATGCACCAGCCAAACCTGAAGTAATCAAATCTCCACCAATGCAGAGAATTTATGTAATATTCTTGTTGCGTCTGCAGTAATATAGGCGGAGCAACAATCAATGATGTAGCGTTGGACTTCTGGCACTCCGGTCAAAATCGAGAGGACATCGGTATGGAAGACCTGGAGCACCGGCTACGTGCTGAAACTATGGAGTCTCAAGGTGAGCTGCTCTCGCGTGTCTTTTGCAGTGTAACATGAGACATCTAGCGGTGAAACTTTAATTGTGAAAATTCCTGAACATTTTTTCCATATGGCTCTCCTTCCCAGGTGGATTTGCTCAGAGTGAGCTGATGTCCGGCCACTTGATCGACTTCTTTGTGCCATTCCTGCCTCTGGAGTACCGCCACGTTAAGCTCTGTGCGCGGGACGCCTATGCAGCGCGGGGTTTGGAGACGGATGAAGCTACGCTGGATGAGGTGGCCAAGGCGATGCTATATGTCCCCAAAGAGGAGAGACTGTTCTCTGCCCAGGGGTGCAAGTCCATACCCCAGCGGATCAACTTCTTTCTCCCCTAGAAGGAGACACACACACGGACAGAGACCTGGAGGAGGTGTAAGATCGCTTTACCAGCCCATCTGCATACAGAGCCACAGAGGGGATGTGTCTACTCTGCTCTGCTCTATGTACTCCCCACACCCGGTCCCCAAAGATACAACATGTGTCTGTCCAGGTCCCTCAGAGAAGGTCAGGCTGCGGGGCAGATCCAGAGGGGAAAGAAGCACGACCCACCCTGCAGATGTGGGACGTGCTAGACGGTCATCGTGTGCAGCATCGCTGCTCTACCTCACCTGCCCGCTTTGAATCAAGACTGCGAGTTGAAGAAAACGGTGTTCGTGGTTGTGCAGTGTGTGTCACAGAGGAATACATTTTTATCCAACTATTTATGTCTGTTCATCTTTGCCAAATTCTGAGTTGCACTTTTTTACGTTGAGATAATGTCATACTTCATGTGTTAGTATTTTGCATGTCAGGCATTGTGCTCGTATCGACATTATTTATTTATTTGGAGAGAGCAGTGGAGTTGTTTGAATGCACACTGGTGCTGCTGTAAGCCAGTAGAACATATTGGCCAGCACTGTTGTGTGAACAGTATGGAGGTTGTAACAGCTAACGTACATGGTGCTGTGATGCAAATGTTACTTGAAATCTTTCCCTGGAAATGTTTTCAGAAGCAATGAATCTGTTTGAAAGTTAGATTTTATGTGTTTAATACATTTGATGACTATTAATAATGTATTTTTTATCGTCTGTAATTTGATTGATTCATAGAAACGTGTTAAATGTCTGGATATCATCTTTACTTAATATATTGCTGTTAATTTGGGGCATAGTTCACAAATCTATGTTGACGCATTGGTTTATCTCCACAATTCATGCATTCCCTTTCACATACTCTCACACCGGTCTGAGTCGGTCTGCTTAAGTGACTCTATAGCTCAGAGTCACATCACAAGAAGAACATATGAAGAGATGTCAGAAATGGTTTTGAGAAAATAAACACCCACAGTAAACCAACAGGAGTTGTTTTTATTCAATGTATTTGAGGGGGGTTCGGTCTCAGCTTCGCACGACACCCACCATCTTTCTCTTTCTTTAAAGGGACCCTGTGGAACAATTCGTAGCAATTTACATCTGTCAACATTTTTATTGTGAATGATTTAAGTTTAATGCTGCCAGAGTGTGGATTTCAGTCCCATGGATGTCCTTTATGTGCGCTCTCGTCTGCTTCATTAACACAGAGCGACAGCAGTTAATGTTAGTTTAGGATTGACTGGCTTTCAGGCTTGGTAAGAATAACAAAGAAAAAGTCCCTGGTTTCAACTACTCAAATGTGAACAATTGCTGTTTTGTGTTTCCATGTGTATAAATGGAATACCCTTATATTTCAACGTTTAACATTCATGTTGTTGTAGGCGTTCTACAGTATTTCTCAAGAAAATAATAGTCAGAGATGCTGTTTATGAAAATAACTGGTAGTCCATCAAAGATTAATTTAGCTATTTGTTACTTCAGTTGCATATTTAAGAAGAACGATGCAATATCAGACACTAGAGGGCTGTTTTCATAGTTTTTTTCTGTTCTCACTTTAAATCTGAGTATAACATCTTAAATGCATGAGCTTTTTTGTGGCATCCCAATTGGTTTTTAAGTTATTCTGTCACCTAAAGATTTGGGTTCTGAGATTTGAGATTTCCAAATCACATACATTAATTTTTTTCAGTGACATTAGAGGCATTTTATAGCAGTTACACTTTTGGTTTACACATTCAAAGAAAGATGGCATACGTGTGTTTTCAACCCTTTTAATAAAATAGTTGTTTTTATGAAAGAAGACTGCTTGTAATTAGAAACGGAGTATTTTTTTTTTTAATTTCAAACCATTTCACGAGAGAATCCTCGATGATGAACACACATTTTAATCTATTACATTTATTTTGCTTTCACAAACATTTAAAAGAAAACGGATATTATTGATTTATCCATGTTACAGTGATTTCCTCCCCTTGTGATTCCCCCACGGCGCATCAGCCTTCCTTGGGCGTGTATCAAGCAAACGCGTGGTCTGCTCCCATTGGCTGCAGCGATTATTCTTTCGGATTTCCTCTCCTCCGATTGGCCGAGAGCGGTAACGCTTCCTCATTCAGAGTCGCGGCCGCCGTCCAATCAGATTCAGACATCTGTTCCGAGCCGAGAGGAGAGAAGGAGAGAAGCGGCAGCGTTTTTCCACTGTAACCTGTGTGAGAGGACTGGACTGACAAACGGCAGCTCCTGCACGGTGTACAGACATTACTAACAGTAATTTATCGTCGCAGTTGGTTCGCTTTGGGTTCGGCAGCGTGCTCCAGCTCGTCACCATGACAGCCCTGTCGCTGCTGCTGCTGGCCGTGTCGGCCGCATCTGTCCTGGCCGAGTCCTCTGTGTATTTTCGAGAGCAGTTCGAAGACGCGGGTGAGGTCCTTCACACAGAACTGCTCCTTCATTATGTAACCGTGTGGTCGTGATTTTGTTGAAACTGTGAATCTGTCGCATAGTGCAGCACTGGATCGGTGTTTGTATGGTTAAACCGGTTGCTATCTGTTAATTCTGCCTCCGTGTATGTGATCCATTGTTTGCCTAATGCTTCATTTTGAGATGCATTTATTCTACATGGGCACTGTTCATCCTTTGACCCCTCTCTCTCCTCCCTTCCTCTCCGTCCTCTCCGTTTCACCCCCAGCTATCATCCAACATCTGCCTTCCCACCCTCCCCCTACTGCTCATCCCCTCCTCCGGTCATTCACTGTTAACCCTCTTTACCTTTATCTGTCCTGTTCCTTCACCCTCGCACTTCCATCCTCACATTAAACACCATGCAGCCTGCCCCCTGCAGCGTAACCCACTCCCAGTGCACCTGCACTGATGCATCATCAGTGTGGTGGATCAGGGGCCTGTGAGTGACTGCTGTGCGGCTGAACCTTTTCTTTCTTGTTTGTGCCAGATGCCTGGAAGAGTCGCTGGGTGGAATCCAAGCACAAGACCGACTACGGCAAGTTTGTCCTGACTGCAGGGAAGTTCTACGGAGATGCTGAGAAAGACAAAGGTGAGTGTAAAGGTATCCACCTGCCGTGGATCTGTGGTCAACACCCACATTGTTTTCTCACTGTGTTGGGTGTTGAGCTGTGTCTCTTTACAATATGGGTGTATATCATCTGTTATCAGCTGGGTGTGTCGAGGAAGTTTAGAGAGAGACTTAAAGTGGTGCTTGCTTGGGATTTATTTAAGTTTCGGTTTTGTTCTTTAGGATTAAAAGGACCATTTGGCACAATGTTAGGGCGAGATCAACTCTTTAACAAAGGCTACAAGGTGTTTTTAAAACTATTTATTTATTTATTTATTTATTTATTATTTAACTGTTATTATACCAGGAATAATCCAGCTGAGATTCAGAATCTCTTTTACAATGGAGTCCTATAAAGTTTCACATAGAGGAACGAGCATTTACTTAAAAGAATCAACCTGAGGACTATTACACAACATAAACAAGCTGGAGACCATCAAGACCGTGAATGTACCAGGGTTCAGAAACAGGCCGTGCATTCTGGTCAAATAGTCCTTAATCCTATTGTTCCCTGTTTATCAAACAGTCATGTTTAAGGTGTCTGCGTAGCTCACACCAGGATAAAGGGGCAGCGACTGTCATTGGTAATCAAAAATCTACACATGCAACTCTCCATCCTTTGACCAGGAAATCAGAGCTGGAAGTGAATAACACTTTTCGAAGTTCAGATGACATGGAAGTACTGAGTCTATTAATTCTTGTGTTAATTTTGATTGAGAGATTTCATATAAATGACATTACTCTGAATGTAGGGCCTCTAGCAGGGATTTTCTTTAGTTTTTTTGTTCAGGGCAGATGAGTAATCAAGAAGACCGATGACCATTTCGGAACATATATAATGTGTAATACACATTAGTAGATAGAATAACTATTGTAATATAACATAACATATAACTATGTAATTTCTAAGTAAGTACTGTACTGAAGTAAATTCTGAGGTACTTGTACTTACCCCTTTCTACTCCTTTATACTTCCACCATGCTACATTTTAGGGGTAAATAAGCCACTGCATTTATGAAATAATATAATTACCAGTTGGATTTGAGATTCCAATTGTTCAGTGTTGATTGGCTTTTGCTGGTGAAGTGTAACCAATCGGATAGTGCTGTGGGCTTGACACTAAATATCAGATCCAATAAACTGTCCATCAGCTGTGCCAGTATCCCAGTGAAATCACTGTGGGTGTTGTCAGTGTCTCACACTTGTTCCATTATTCACTGTCTGTGGAGCAGCCTCTGCATGACATCATCACATCTGGCCATCTCTCAGCTGTACAACTTGGGACAACCTTCATACGTTGCAATGACATACCTTTCTTTTCACTACAGGTCTGCAGACCAGCCAGGACGCCCGCTTTTACGCCTTGTCGGCTCGCTTTGATGACTTCAGCAACCAAGGCCAGCCTCTAGTCATCCAGTTCACGGTGAAACACGAGCAGAACATCGACTGTGGTGGAGGATACATCAAACTGTTCCCCTCTGGCCTCAACCAGGAGGAGATGCATGGAGACTCCGTCTACAATATCATGTTTGGTGAGTGTGGATGGTTTAAGACTCTGTTTCTTATGTTTATTCTTCAGTGATAATAGCACATGTCATCTTCTTCTCATTATGTTTCCACACAGTTTGACAGGTCTTAATTATGGCGTATACACCAGTGACTCACTTTTATAAAAACAATGTACGCATTTTGTCTGGCAAAGTGTATTGTATTATCATTATTGTTTTTCAATTGTAGGATTTAGATTAGATTCCACATTTTTACTTATTTATCTGTTTGTTTGCCTGTTCAGGTCCTGATATTTGTGGCCCTGGCACAAAGAAGGTTCATGTCATCTTTAACTACAAAGGCAAGAACCACCTGATTAACAAGGACATCAGATGCAAGGTGAGACGTGTTTACTTCGGAAACAGCATATGTTTTTCTAATTGTGAGCTATTTATAATTCCTGGTGCAACAAAAAACTGGTCTAAAGTTTGTTACGATTCACTAACACTGAAAGTGTTTTGCATCATAAAACCATTATATGTAAATCCTCCATGAATAAAACAAAGTCAGAGAACAGCTGCGAACTTGTCTTTTACACCTTGCAGGATGATGAGTACACCCACTTGTACACGCTGATCGTCAACCCAGACAACACCTACGAGGTCAAGATCGACAATAAGAAGGTCGAGTCCGGCAATCTGGAGGATGACTGGGACTTCCTGCCTCCCAAAAAGATTAAAGACCCTGAAGCCAAAAAGCCAGAGGACTGGGATGACAGAGAGAAGATTCCCGACCCCGATGATAAGAAACCAGAGGTCAGTCGGGCAGCTGGAGACACCCTGGAATTCTGTATTTTTCTTCATCCATTTGTGCCCCATTATCTTAGTTCTACTCATTTATTCATCTCTGGCTGTATATTTTGTAGGACTGGGACAAACCTGAGAATATCCCAGATCCTGATGCCAAGAAGCCTGATGACTGGGACGAAGAGATGGACGGAGAGTGGGAGCCACCTATGGTCACTAACCCTGACTACAAGGTAAACTGTGAATGATAATGGCAATTAATATACAGTAATCAGTCAATAGGTAGTCCGACTCTCCGGATGAGTGTTGGTATAAGTCTGCCATTAGCTGCCTGTGTGTTTTTCAAAATCCTCATTATTGTAGAAAACCGTAACAACCTCTGAGCATGTAGGTACAATGCTTGAAGATGCTACACACTGCAAGGGTTAACTACCCTCACCCCAACCTGGTTGCTAATGGTACAAACATAAATAAGATAGCAGTTGTTACCATTTCTTTTTATTTTGTGGGGATTTAGGCATTTCAGTTCAAGGACTTGCCTGCCCACATGCAAATGTTCCAACAAACCAAGTTCCCTCCTACATTATTTAGCACGGGCACTGACGCTGTAATTTGGGCCTTTCAATACCCAAGTCGATTGTCATTGGTTTAAATAAATACAAACAAAAGTGTTTGGGTTTTTTTGCCTATTGCAGTATGACAATGGGGCAGCCAGATGTTTCTCCAGAACTGACACACTTTGTGGATCTGGAAATGCGAGATAATTTTCTGCTCCCTATTTTGCAATTTAATAAATAATGAATAATAATGCAAAAAACGTACGCCCCCGAAGAATTTCCACAAGGGAAGGTTGTCATCGCAAAATGCAAAGATGGAGCATGTTTTTTTGTTAATATTCACATTCCTATTTCTGAAGGACTTTGACACATTCCTCTAACACTTACCACACTCTGGCTCTCTGTCTGTTTGCTGTCAACAGGGTGAGTGGAAGCCCAGTGAGATCAGCAATCCTGCCTACAAAGGCAAGTGGATCCACCCAGAGATTGACAACCCAGAGTACACAGCTGACTCTGAGATCTATAAATACGACAGCATCGGCGTGATTGGACTTGACTTGTGGCAGGTAAGAAGACACGGAAGCTGACTGATTAATGCAAGCTGAAAAACTGGTGTTTGACTCTCATTCCAACTATATCCATCCAGGAATAGGAACATTTTTACATACAGTGTGTTCGTGCTTACTTCGGTTAGAGTCACTGTGTTTGAGAAACATTGGGTGAAAAATTGTTTGTTCTCAATTTTCAGTGAAGATAAATCAAGTTGTTGTGGAGATAGAGGGCACATGTTTGAATAACAGTGTGGCTTTTCTTTTATTGTATCGGTTTGCAAGTACCTCATAACTTTAACTCTTTTTCTTCGTTGCTGCAGGTCAAGTCTGGTACCATTTTCGATAACTTCCTGATCACTAATGACCCAAACCTGGCAGAGGAAGTGGGCAATGACACGTGGGGAAAAACTAAGGTCAGCCTAAACTTTCTTTTCAAAACTCAACATGCAAACAACATGTAAACATGCATCCTGCTTGTTAAATTAAGTATTTTGTGATGGATTTATAAGGAATCCTATTTTTATTGTTGTTGTTTTTTAAATTTGCTTTCTTTATGTGCATCCTCTCCAGGACGCAGAGAAGAAGATGAAGGAAAGCCAAGAGGAGGATGAGAGAAAGAAGCGTGAGGAAGAGGACAGCAAGAGGAGAGACGAGGCCAAGGAGGAAGAGGAGGAGGAAGAGGAGAAGGATGAGGAGGAAGAGGAGGAGGAGGAGGAAGACGAAGAGGAAGAGGGGGAAGAGCAGCAGGAGGAGGAAGAAGAGGAGGATGAAGGCTCAGACTCTAAACTCAAGGATGAGTTATAAACTCCATGCAGGAACTGCTGAGAAAGCAAGCAGACTGTCAATGAGCCATTGGAAGGAGGCCGGAGATGATCGACCCTCATGACTGACACCCAGGGGCTGGGGTGGGGTGGGATGGGGTTTTTCATTTCTTTGTTTGTTTACAACACAGAGAAGTAGGTGGGAAAAAAAGGGCAATTATTGTTTTGTTTCCCGTTTCCATGTGCATTATTATTATTATTATTATTATTATTATTATTATTATTATTATTATTATTATTATTATTATAAAAACGAAGATGTCATAATGAATGTCTAGACAGGAAAATAATTAAATCGCTTTCCACTTTATACCCAAGAGAAATATAGAAATCGTCATTTTGTGTTCAGCGAAAATTCTGGGTTTTTATGAAGTATAATGTTGTGGTGACATGAAAAGAAGTTATATTTGGTTTGTGGATGATACCATGAAATTTTTTTTGTTTACATCATGTGTGTCTTCTTAGTCAGTCGCGTTTGTTTTTTGTTTGTTTCTTTTTAAAGTCAGTTTTGTCACTCATGCTCCCCTTTTTGTTTTTAAAGCTACATCAATCTTAAAAAGATTCCACAGGGTTGGACATCGTTACGCAGGTTAGCTTGCCTGCTCTTATTTAAACCTCTCTGATTCAAACAAAAGGATAATAGCTTGAGGATAGGAGTGCATCAGGACTGACATCATATATTTGACAACCTGTTGGATGGTAATATGGGGTGCTTTAAGAGGAAATCCTTTGCATAGTTTTGTACTGTATAGTTAACACTTTTTTCACTTCAATGCAAATACTGTAGTCTTATGTGTCTAAATAAACTGTGCTCAAACTCAGATGTACATTAGGAGCACTCCAGTAGCAGGAAAGCTTCCACAGTTTAGTTCGCGTTCACATTAGGTTTACTTGTAGTCGGTGTGTACACAACCAGTCTCCTCATTACTAATGCTAATATATCTGCACTGCTGTAACCCAACACACTGTCCCAAAAAAACAGTCTGAAAGATGATCCTTTTGTAAAAGACACATTTTGTACTAATGGTAGTAATTGAAGTGGAAAGATTTTCATGTTGCTGTGTAAAAAAACAAACAAATCAAAGGCAGGTGTTCTGTCCAATAAAAACAACCAGGACAAAAGGAGTGGAAATCTTTGTTTTGTCATACTTATAGTGACTTTTCATTTGGAATGGCTGGATTTTACATGGATAGCAGGGTATGTGGTGCATATTTATTTGTGTTTTTACTGCCATTATTTGTTTTTTTTCTCCACAGCAGAAGTGGAATTTAACGTTTACAACCATTATGTGTAATTATAATTCATGCTACTTTAAATCCTTACTATACCTTTCATTCTACTGTCTGAGAAAACTATAGATCAAACAACCAAGTAATGTGTAAAGTGGTTACAATAAGCTCCACTTTATGGTTATAATACTTCTACTTACACATGATTTTGAATGCAGGACATTGACATGACATTGTCTTCAGGCACCATTGGTCTTATTGATGACGCTGAGTTCGTATCCTCAGTTTTTTTTTCTTCTTGTACTTCAAGGATTTTAGCAACCTGGGGTATTTACTTCCTACAGCTGAAAACTTACACATGGTAAGTCTTTTGTTTTATAGACTCAGTCCACCATGTTTAAAATCACTGACAGGTTTTAGGCTAATAGAAAGATATAAACAGTGTCATATCGAGTACCCAAAAGGAGGCAGATATTGAACTCTTTTCTTGACTACATTAATGTGATAGATTTAGTGACTAGTTACTTTGCTGCATCAGAGCCAAAGTAGAGCATTTATATAATGGTTAGTTTTTACAACACAAAAATAAGTAAAATATTGCAACCAGAATGTACCATAACAGAAGTGGAGGAAGGAGAAAATTGACATATTTAAGTAAGTACACGTCAGCTACCTCAAAGGTTAGAAAATGTACTTCCTTACATCACTGGATGGAAACCCAGTTAAAGGATTCATGATTATTTTATTTCTGGTGGAGTGAATAGGTCTTGCATATAAACATAGTAAGACCTACATAAAACACAAAAAATGCTTACTACTTTAAGGGGTAGTATGTAGTTTTGGAGAAAAGAAATTTAAATTCACAATCTTATTATTTAAAATATTAGTGAGGTTATAATACAAACTCAGAAATATTCAGCTTTACCATAAGTGAATAAACAAGCTGTTCGTAGAGTAAAATACGGTCCCCAGAACACCGTTTGAAGCTGGAAAGGTGGCAGGGTCCGCCACACATCAAGAAAGTAAAACAGCATGAAACTGTGTTGTCCTTTAAATCAGTTTGTTTATTCAGTTTGTTCAGTCATGAAAACAAATGTTTATTTATTCAGTTTGTTTAGGTCTTCTGGTCAAAAATTCTCCCCCAAAACTGCATAATGCACCTTTAATATTTACATAATAGAAGACAATGGGGAGGAGGGGGGATACAGTGGTGGCACTCATGACCTCGGTATATTTAAAATCCTGTCTCAGGCCCTGTTATCATACATTATAATACTGCTCCTGTGACTAAAGGAAATGAAAAAATACCTGCACCATGTGTGCTTCATAACGCTGTGGTGCTGCATGACAGATGACGGTGTGTGTCATGGGCTGAGGTGATTCCTGTGGTCGGGCTCCAGTGCCAGGTTTTACAGCGGCCTCTGTCTGTGTCTGGCAGCAGTGCAGCATGAAAGCAGTGGGAAACAGAAACACTATGGCTGCCACTCTGTCTCTTACTCAGGTAATACTGTCTTACAACTCAAATATAACGACAGCAAACGTCTCGGGGCCTCTCTCTGCTCTGCGCGGTGACATTTCAACTGCGTTAGTGAAGCCCGGTGGGCAGAAAGGCGGGCTTAGCTCGACCCTCGGCTCTCTTTTTGGAAGTTTAGTCCTGCTGTGACTGGGAAAAGTTTCTGCCTAATCTCTTTGGGGACTGCGTAAGGGCGTAGCTAGCTAGCTAGCCTGCTAGCTTACAGCTAGTTAGTGTGCAGTGTTGGGCTGTTTTAGAGCCGCTTTTTATCAAACTTGAGATAAGCCATGTGTTTTTACTTTGCTTCGTTTCGGCGGGAGGTGTTTATCGAAGCGTTTTGTACTGCCTCGTTTTGCTGCAGGCTAGTTGGTCCTGGCCAAAGAGATGTTAATACGAGATACTCATGTGTGGCTCTGTTGGGGCTTTACTGTCATTTTTAAGCTAACTTGTAAAGCCACTGCTAACATTGCTTTCCGCCAAAAAATCAAGCAAGTTACGGACATTATTCGGTATAGCCTTACATTACGAAGGGTGGCTCATGTAGCTTGCTATAGACTGAATAACCAACCTGCTATTATTAGAAGTAAACATGCTTTCACTGGGTTAGTGTTTTCTCTGTGACCTTCCTGAAGTGGACAACGTCAGTTTACTGTTAGCCTGTTAGCTACTCTTTGTCCTAAACAGAAAAAAAACCTCAAAATAGTCTTGTCAGTTGTTTTGCAATCTGTATGGGGAAGTGAGCTTGAGCAGCCCATTAGCCAGAGCTGCTGTCACAAAATGTCAGTCTGCTGCTAAGCTATGTTAGATCCTGAAGTTTGTGTGAAGGTGTGTTTGTTTGCATGCACAGTAAATAAGTTATTTAGCAGGTAGCAGCCAGGTGTAATAAGTAGGCTGCAGTCCCAGACTTGTTACCTGAGCCTCTGTTGCCTGTAACAACAAACATGAGCTGTCTGAACTCAGACACATGAGTTGACATCTCTGTGTTGTCAGACTTCATTGCTGCCTTACTACTGAATAATCCTCCCACTGACCTGCTGTTCACTGTTGCTGCTGCCATTAATGTGTTTGACTGCGATGGCCGGATTAGGGAGATGAAATCACCAGAACAAACCAGACTGGCCCGTCAACTCCCGCACTGTAATGTAATCGTGCTATCTGCTGCAGTTTTGTATGGGCTAGTGGCTGGGGAATGATTGAGGGGTGTTGTTTTTTCAGTGCTCAATTAAAGAGTCACCAGTACAATGACCACAGTGTTACAGCCGCCAGCAGTTCCAGGCACACTATTGTGTGTGCCACAGAAATAAGTTGCATTGGCCAGAGAAAGATAAGTGTGTGTGGACAGTTATCTCGCTGTAAACTGGCAGTTGACAAAGCTGACAGATAACTATACTGGTCACGGAGTGTTTTACCTCAGACTCGTCTTCTTTGTCCAAGCAATTTGTGCAAGTCTGTAACAAGACTGATATTTTAACAGATCTCTACTTTACACTCTTGCGTGCCAGTTTGTTTCTCTATGGAGGAGCTCTGAGGCAGCTTTAACCGCTGGTTGGATTAGCTGCTCCCCAGCTGATCCACTTTTCAGACAATTACTGTCCACTCCTTTCCTCCTTCGCTGCACCTGTCGATTGAAAAGCACAACAACTAGTTGTCAGTTTCAGCTATATGGAGAAGGAAATGCTGATTCTTTTCCTGTTCAGCCCAGCAGTGGACAGTCATATAAACACGGGGGTGCTTAGGGAGGATGTGACAGAGCGCCATGTTAGCTGGTGTCTGTGAGGTGACGTCCTGTTTTAACCATCTGAAGCTGACCATCAGTAGCCTTGGGAAGTGTAGCCTATATCCTGATGTCAGACAGCTCACTAGTCATTGCTCTTTTCTGTGTGCAACTCAGCAGGAAGCTTCAGTATCATCGTGACTCACTGAAGTTCATTGTATGGTGTAATACACTGTATGTCTCCAGGAAATTTAAACATCTTTGCCAGTGATTATTGCTGGGATTGGCCAGTGCTGACATGATGACTTGATTGAGAAGGCTAATGCAGAGCACTTTGATGACCACTTGTTTAAGTCATTTATCAAGCAAGAATGCCAAACATTTACTGTTAGTGCCTTAGCCAGTGGAAGTATGTGCTGCTTTTCCCTGCATGGAAATTTATTATGGACGCTTTTCTCAATTTTCAATTTACAATTTAAATGATAGAAATAATATTGAGTATAGAAATTGCAACCTTCATCTGACATCTGAAGCATGATGTCATGTGTGGAGTCATGATCATTCCTCATGCTACTTGTAGGCTTGTCTTCCTAAACTGTCTGTGATACAGAAAAAAATACACTACTGTGGGGCCGCAACTGACTTTTCCATTGTTGATTAAACTGTCAGAAAATGGTGAAAAATGTCGACCAGTGTTTCCCTAAGCCCAAGATGACGTCCTCAAATTACTTGTTTTGTCTGCAACCCAAAGATAAATCAATTCTCTGTCTGAGAGGAGTAAAGAAACCAGGAAATATGCAGTCTAACAAGCTGGAAGCCCATTTTTTTAAATTACTCGAACAGTTTAATCAATTTTCAAAATAGTTGATGATTAATCTAATAGTTGACAACCATTCAATTAATCGCTGCAAGTTTGTACTTATGAGAGCTCTTTTGTGGTACAGTGAACTAAATGACACTTTTGTCTGAGTGGCGATCAAAACTTTAATTTTCCCACCGGCAGATGTTTTTGGACCACTGATAAACAATTCAGCTGTTAGTGACAGAAATGTCTATGGCCATGATGATGAAAAATAACACTGAATTTTAACACATTGGTTGTAGTCTGTGTGTCTGCATCCTCCATCTGTAATGAATCACTCTTTTTTTTTTTTTTAAAACAGTGCCTTGGCTTAGTGAATGACAGGCTTTCTGTAGCCAGCAAACACATGCTGTCCATTTGAGTTTGTAAACTGAATCTGGAGAATTTATAGAGTATTTTAGTAATAGTAGTAGTTCATTCAGTCAGATTGTTTTAAAGTTCAGACACAACCTGAGCAGACACAGTGTTTATATATATATATATATATATATATATATATATATATATATATATATATATATATATATATATACACATATATATATATATATATATATATACACACACACATATATATACATATATATACATATAAATTATTATTATTATTTTTTTAATAATCAGTAAACTTAAATTTGTATATTGTGTTTTTTCTTCTCTGACAGCTCTCCAGTGGAAATCCCATCTATGACAAGTACTATCGACAGGTAAGCAAATACATCTTCCCAAATACATCAAAATATAGTTCATGCTGGGCTATGGTGTGTTTTATACATGCTGCGTCCTTTACATTGCTTGAAATGTGTGTTTATGTATTACTAAATAGTGAGCCCATTACTGTTGTGCGTTATAGTCATTTAAACATGATTTGACTGCTGCTATATTGTGCTATAACTTGCTCTGGATATAAAGTACGCAGAAAAAAAGATGGTGAGAGAAACACCTATATTAAACAAACATGTTTTTTCTAAATGTAGATCCACTGACCCTTAAACTGTAAACTAGCTTTAGGTAAACTGTAGTGTTGCAACGAGCAGTGATCTCTCTTCTCAGTTTTCTGTGTCCATGAAAGGAAGTACCTCTATGAATTAATAATGTTTCCCTTTGCCCGACATGTCAGGGGAGCTTACTGTGAGCCTCATGAAAGACTTCTAACAGATCCAATATCAAGCTAATAGACTGCTGAGAAAATAGCTTTGCTTTATTATCAGTATTGATTTAAGTGACTCCCACAGCGAGATTTTACGTTTTCATTTGCTCTCTGTTTGCTTCCCAGTCACTGCTGAGAAAACACTCCCAAGCTTTCCTCCTGTGTTGTGGGCTGAAGCCAATGGCTAAAACCAAATATTCCATAGCATTACAGCTGTGTTATTGATGTCTCTCAGTTGGTAAAAGCCCTGATAACTGTGTGTGTGTGTTTGTGTGCAGGTTGATCCGACTGGCAGCGGGCGGGTGGCAGCGGCTGATGCAGCTCTATTCCTGAAGAGGTCGGGCCTGGCTGACTTGGTTCTCGGGAAGGTGAGCAAATAGTCCAATCAGGGCA
Organism: Acanthopagrus latus; assembly: GCF_904848185.1. NCBI lineage: Eukaryota > Metazoa > Chordata > Actinopteri > Spariformes > Sparidae > Acanthopagrus > Acanthopagrus latus. Next base: position 14,062,473 of record NC_051049.1, on the reverse strand, counting down.
GCTACATCACTTCTTTTGTTTCCTGTTTTATGTGCCTGTGTTTATGTTGACTGTCATCAATGTGTGTGTCTCTGTAGATCTGGGATTTGGCAGACTCTGAACGCAAAGGTGCCCTTAACAAACAGGTACAAACACAAATCATAATGGACTGGTTTTTCTTTGCATCAACTGTATCCCATCAACTAGAATTACGTCACATACTGTGCCTCTGTTCTCTCAGCAATTCTTCATAGCACTGCGGTTGGTAGCCTGTGCTCAAAATGGCCTGGAGGTGGCGCTCAAGAACCTTCATGTGGCAGTTCCTCCCCCCAAATTTGTAAGTTTGCCTCTGCGTCCTTCATAAGGCTCTGTTAATGCTCTTATAGCCTCCCCCGGTGTTTATATTATGACAGACAGCTAAAATTCTCATATACTGTCTTCTAGCTTTACTGCAACAGCAATTAAACATATTGTTTTATTTCATGCATTACATATTTTAAATTAAACATTGAAACAGAGTCTAAGACTAACTGAGTTTGCTTATCACCAGCATGACACAAGCAGCCCGCTGTTGGCAGGAGGAGTGGCTGTTGACATTCCCTGGGTTGTCAAGGTGAGGCACTCGCAAGTTTGTTATCTTTTTATCTGTTTATTTGTAATCCGCTTTAATATCTTTGTCTTCCTCTTGAATATGTCCGTCACAGAGTCTGCTTTTTTGGTTGTGTTAATGTAAAATATCAAATAATCAAGTCTACTCAAATATGACACAGACTATTCGTTCATAATAGTCTGTGTCTAATGGTGCCTATAAAACTCTAAAGTCAACAGTGCCGCTTGACACCCACAGCAGCAACATTTATGATTTATTTTCACAGCTGTCATTTCGGAATTTCTCGTTGCTTGTTTAACTTTCGGGCAGAATATCACTGTGTAGTTCGTCAGCAGACTTAGAACAATTAATTGAGTCATTTATTTGATCTGTTGGCCTGTAATCATTGTATTACTATTTTCTTTTGTTATTATCCAGCCTGAGGAGAAGTTGAAATTTGACTCCATCTTCGACAGTCTGGGTCCAGTAGGAGGGATTCTAACAGGAGATAAGGTCAAGCCCGTCCTGCTCAACTCCAAACTGCCAGTGGACATCCTCGGCAGGGTATGATCCCAAAACAAAATGATGCAAAGTGAAAAAACTTAGGGGAGAGATCATATGTCTTTATGTGACATAGCAGAAATTGTGAATCCAATTTGAGCAGGTGTCGTAACAAAAAGCAAGTAACTAATTAAAACATTTTCATCGAAATGAAAAGTGGCAAATTGTTGACTTTTATATGAGAAAGGAAAGATCTGGAGTGTTCAGACATTCAAACAAACGTGATGAAGGTGCTCTTAAGTAGAGAATACAGAAGTTAGGGAAAAAAAAACCCAAGGCACTTATCCGTCAAAAAGTAAAAAGTAGATAAAACAGGTCTTTACCCAGATGGCTATTTCATTCTGAAAGAACATTAAAACGTTGACGATGCATCTTAGAATCAAGCTGAGTGGCCATCTGTGCATAGTGGCTCAAACAACTAAAGGGTGACAAATAAAACCAAACACTGCAGAACCTTTAAAAAAGGATGTGAAACTAAGAGCTGGCTGGGGAGAAAATTAAATCACAGCGGAAGTGAGAATAGGCTTTGAGTCAGGGTTTTCAGGGTTGTGTATTATATACTTTTGTTATGATGCATTCTTAACAATTATATCTGTGTCTCTGTTGAAGGTGTGGGAGCTCAGTGACATCGACAGAGATGGCATGTTGGACAGAGATGAATTTTCTGTGGTAAGAAATGACACATCACAGAAAGAAACCGCATAGGTTACAGCTACAGCCTTGGGTTAGTTTTAGCGCAGACTGTTTTTCAAACTGCTATCCAACTCTGTATTGTTGTTTCCATCAATATATTACAGCATTGATCTACCAGACATATCAACATTTTCAAAAGGATGTTTTGGCTATTAGATTTTAAAGTTTCAACTCCAGATTTTTTTCTGTGCTTGTATTTTACATGTTGTCTTGGAAGCTATTATAAACAGGCTATGATGATAATTTCTGTCTCTGAATCGAACACAATCCAGACTTGTGGAAAAGGTGCGAAGACTAACAGGACTGGTTCATTCATTGGTAATTGCTTTTCAGTCATTGATTTTTGTTGCCCTCTCCCAGGCCATGTATCTGGTGTACAGAGCTCTGGAGGGCGAGCCTGTTCCCATGTCCTTACCACCTCCCCTGGTTCCACCCTCCAAGAGGAAAAAACCCTCTGTGCCTCCCGTGATGCCATTGTTACCCTCGCCCCCCTCAGTCAAAGACAGTCGCTCCTCCCACGCTGGCTCTAAGACCATGCCCCACCCTCCCAAACCCGCCCCAGCTTCTGTCCCAACACCAGCAGCAGCCCCTGTGAGTACTGGACCTGTCTCTCCTGTGCATGCAGTACCTTTTATTATAGTAGCTGCAATCACAAACATTTAAAATGCATTCAAACTGGATAGTTCAGTGTGTTTTTCAAAAGAACAAAACAAAACGGAGTCTGAAGAAGGTAAGTAAGTGTTGGAGTTAGTGTTGCGTTATCTGTGTAAGTTCTGTTAAATTAGATTATGAAGTCACTCTGGTGCTAGTTAAAGTCTGTCTTGTTGCCTGTGCAGTGGGTGGTGTCGCCGACAGACAAAGCAAAGTATGACGAGCTCTTCAACAAGACAGACGGGGACATGGACGGCCTTGTGTCTGGACCTGAAGTCAGAGATATCTTCCTCAAGACGGGGCTTCCCTCTGCCACACTAGCACGTATATGGTAAGTATTTTGTTAATTGATGTGAAACCTTTCCACTTGGTCTTTATGAAAAATGTTGTTTTATAAGGAAACATGCTCCCCAAACAAAACCCTTAAATAGAGAGAAAAGTCGGAAACCTCAGAAAGAGCAACAGAGGAGAGATAACCTCTTCTACAAGGATTAATTAATTGGTCAGTATTTTTTAGACTATTTTGATAATTGATTCAGTTCATTCATTCATTTCACTCATTTTTCAAGCAAATATGTCGAAATATTTGCTGGATCCAGCTTATAAAATGTAAGAATTTACTGCTTTTCTTTGCCATTCATGTTCATAAAAGAATAGGGATTTTTTTTTTAACTGTTGGTTGGACAGAAGAAGTGATTTGAAAAAGTCGCTTTGGGAAATCGTGATGACAGTTTATCACAGTTTTTTTTTAACATTCTATATACTGAAGTAATCAGTGGATTAATTGATAATTAAAATGCAGCCCTGCTTCTAGTACAGACCAATGTGTAAGAAACTTTTCAAAGTTTGTTATGTAAAGTGGAAACATTTTTGTAGAAACCCAGTTGTCTTAGAACATTCTGTTTGTCATTTAAGCTGTAATATCTCAGTCCTAGGTGATATTGTTGTGGAATAATAACAGCACTGCAGTGCGGGCTGGCACATGCGACCAGGACAATATCACACATATGGATTTTTACCTTCATACGGCTGATTAGCTTCAGTCCTGTTGTCTCTGTGCTGCGTTTTGGTTTCCATGACCCCTGAACGAGATGATCAGTCAGGCAATCAAAAATTGCCATTGCCTGAGGTGTAAATCATTACACTCTTATGTAACATGCCTCTGTTTGTGTTCTCAGGGAGCTTTGCGACATTGGAGATATTGGGAAACTGACTAGAGAGCAGTTTGCCCTGGCGCTTCATCTGATCAATCTGAAGCTGACCAAAGGCCTGGACCCTCCGCAGAGTCTGTCCCCAGAGATGATCCCTCCATCTGACAGACAAAACATCAAACAGGTGAGTCACTCCATGCACTCATTGCTATGATTGATGATTATAGATGTCTATGTTTTTTTTGTCTCCATTGAATATAATGATGCAGAAGAAGAGCTTACTTTTGGCATTTAATGGAAACTTGGCTCAGAAGTGACGCATCATTAATAATGAGGCTGATGATGTTACTTAGAACAACAGACCAGCGGTACAGAAGCACGGTCTCTGGATGTTTATTATGTTTAGTATATTATTATTTTGTATACTTTAATAACAAAACAGCTTTTATTTCTATATTTTGATAAAACATTGTCCTTTGTTTCTCCTGCATAATGGATTGTTTAAAGTTTGGACCCACATGTTTTCCCTTTCCTCCTTTATGAACAATTTTATGTTGATCCTCTGTGTTTGCTCTTTACATTTTTTACATTTTCTCCACTTCACGTGTGCAGCGAGATGATCTGAGTGAGTGTGTGGTAGTTTACTGACTCTAAGGCATCTCATTACTTTGAACTGGCTGCTTCTCTTTGTCATCTTTCTGCCTTGTCAGACTGAATTTTCTCCAAATTTGTATTTCTAAATCATAAGTTACGTTCCTATTGGTGCCTGAGTTCCTCATCGTTAGCCATCTAAATATTTAAGCTTGGGAACTAAGCTGACAAGAGCAGAGGTCATTGTTCAAAGTATTTGGAGATGCATTGATGGCACAGAGTCCGATCTATAGGTGTAAACCATTGACTCGCAGATTAGACATGTTATGATATAGAATGTACACGAGAAGAGTGGCTGTTGGTGTCTCTACCTTCATAACATCAGAGAATGAAATCAAATCCAACACAGTATATATATTTGAGCAAAACCCTTGGACCCAGAGCTTAACTATCACTAGTATCCTCCCAGTATCATTACTCATCTTTCCCCTGAGTCAGTCTCCCATCCCTGCCATTGTGCAGAATTTCAGTAAAGTGCTGTGCTGTGATAGTTTTTTATTTCTTCAACTGTAATTTGTCATTTCATCCACATATAAGTAATTTGCAGTTCTCTCTATTGTTACACGTGATTAGAGGTAATTCTTAGCTCAGAATATAGGAAGTTTCATGATGGCAGAAGTTTTCCCTTTAGTCGATTATTAATTTATCCTCTTTTTGTCTCTGTCTTACTTCCTCTCCAGAACAATGTGGCTAACCTGGCAGCAGACTTCTCTGCCATCAAGGAGTTGGACTCTCTCAGTAATGAGATTGTAGAACTACAAAAGTAAGCTTTTGTTCCTATATTTCTTTATTTTGTTCTTCTTATTGCAATTATTATGACAGATATTAAGGTTGTGATAAGATTGGTGTGAATGATGTTTTAGGATCACAATTCTCGTGATGATGAGACATTTGATGGGGTCTGTACCATCCTGTACTGACCAGCAGGAAGCAGTGTTTCCCACAAACTGATGGGCATTTGGTGGGCTGCCCAATTAAATTTTATATGTTGGGAAACATTGGTTCTAGTATACATGATTATATCACTGCACTCTCTCAGACATTCTTTTAACACTCACACCCACTGCTTCAAATGAAAATGTATAAATGGTGTTTTGCTGCAGCCTATGAAACACAGCAGATGGTTGTAAAGCTGAGTTATGTGTCTGCTGTTGACAGTGAGGTGGAAGAATGACCAACAGAATATGCACTATTCACCAGACTCACACAGAATTCACCTGTTCTCAATGCCTTTTATACACTGTTTTTTAATATATCTGTCAGAAATATCAATCAGTAATTTTCAAAGAATTAAATATTTTAAACAGATACTGGTATAGTTTTTTAGTGTTATCTTGTGTTATTTTGTTTTGGGTTGTTTTTAATAAGAAAAAGACAGAAAAAACATCATCTTTAATAATGTAATATAGATTTCATTTTCAGTGCTCCTTTTTGACAGTTCCTGATATTTCAGCTATGCTTTTTACAGTATCACTTGTAATGTCAGTATCACTTGTAATGGATTTACATTTCATAACTGACAGAATTTAGCTTCCCTGTTCTGGAAAGCTGAGAGTAAGAAGTGAGAAAGTTCCCTTCCACCCCATCCCCTACGCATTTGTACAAATGCACACACAGATGTGCACACACACACACACACACACACACACACACACACACACACACACACACACACACACACACACACACACACACACACACAGCTGTTCAATGTGAGAAAGATGGTGTGAAAAAGAAACTAAGTGACGGAGATCTGAGCTTCAGACAAGCAGCAGATCGAGACGAGCAAGAAACAATGATGCATGTGTGTAACTGCTTCAAAGTGTGGCAGCGACCTTTGGTTAAAGTGGAAGAGGCTGGTGAGGATGATGCTGATGGGTAAGAGGAGAACACGAATGATATTCAGCTTGAGTTGACTGCTGGTTTGCTGGCAGAAGGTGTTTTGTTATCAAGGGAATTGTGCATTTTGATGTAAGACGAGAGAGAGAATCTAAAAATAGCTGCTGTTATTTTCAGTCTGTCTTGAAATTGATGACAAATGATAAGTGTTGTATATGGTTAATACAAGTTTTTTGTGTTGTTATTTATTAATTAGCAATGTGAGAAAACAATGGAGCAGCCTGGCGAAAATGTCATATAGTCACTAGGTTTTACTAAACTAGAATAAGCTTCTTTCTTTGACAATGTAATGAATTGTTTATGTCAGTCAGAAATAAGAATGTGATGCCTTGAGAGTTGGGCAGCAAGTAATGATTAATCGTTTAATCTATTAAATGTCTAATTATTTTTAAAATTTTTAATTTTAAAATGTTCATCACAATTTGCAAGAACCTAAAGTGACTTCCTCTTCAAATTGCTACTTTTGTCCTACTTATGGTGAAAAGTTCTTATTTCTTTATGTAATGTCAAAAAAGAAAAGTAACAAATTTCTACATTTTAAAAAGCTGAAACCAGGAAATGTTTTGGTTTTTGAAAAGGCTGAAATGCATAAAAGATTATCAAAATAGTTAAAAATTATTTTTCTTTCCCTCCACAAATCTTTGTAGCTCTATTTGAAATGCAAATAGAACTGAAATCCTATCCAGTATGAATACCTTTACTGTCACACAGATTTGAAGTAAACTGAAACATCTGTGCCTTTTAATACGAGTAGCAATAGCTGGAATCAAAGTACACATTTATTAATTGTCAGTTTGGAAACAATCATTACGTATACCTCCTCCTGTCTCCGCCCTGTTTCATTTCCTGTCTGGCTGTGTGGATTAAAGAGTAAAGTAGAGAGGATGAACATACAGGCAACGAAAATGATGGATGTTGTAGGTTGGCTCATCATCAGTCGTCCCTCCTCCCTCTCTTTCTCCCTTCATCCTCCAGGCAGCCATCTGCTTCTCACTCCTCATCTCCCACACATTTGACTGAGCAAGCACATGCTCACTTTCCATAACACACTCACCCGCATCGCAATTTACAGCACCGTGCATTCGCAAGCCCTCAGGTCTCACACGCATTCCACCTTTCTTCATATAAGGTCATACACCTGCTTTTCAGGCGGCTCCCTCTGTGCAGTGGAGTTTGGATTTCAGGACATTATGGTGGTTCAGGGAGAAGAGGTGGTGGTGGTGGCTCAGGGGAAAGAAACGGACAGCTGGTTGGGGCTGGGTGCGCTTGGAGTACCGGGTCTACCTTCTCTGTCCTTGGTGGCTAAATACTCCTGTTTCTTGTGCTGGGCCCCCAGGGAGAAGAGCTCTGTGGAAGAGGAGATTAAGGAGAAGGAGGAGGCCATCAGACAGCGCAGCAGCGAAGTGCAGGTAAGGTCTCACCGTCTCTGTTTGTCTGTGAGCACAGTGGATACACAGAGAAGAGATTTATTGGCAAGAAGGATTGATGACTTGGTCGCAGAGATATTTTCTATAATTTTACTGGTGCACATCTATGAGCATGTTTGTGTTTCTGCTGCTTTCCTAAAGCAGCTTGACCACTTCTGTTGTAATTATATACTGAAGGAGAAGATCAATAATACATTTGGCCGGCAGTCTCACACGCTTGTTCAGAACACACAGTTAATGTCTCTCCGAGAGGGAGAGGCTGCTGTCCTTGTGTAGGCGTGTCAGCCTGCTCTGAGCCTGAGAGATGGGGCTCTATTTTTGGGAGTTGATGGCTTAAAGGGCTAGTCTGCTCCGCTTCGGGGAGTTCAGTCTGATGCTGAAGTGTGAGGGTGGATCTCAAGGGAGTCTCACGTTGATGTAGCTGAATTTCTGAGCTGCGCTGCAGCATAGCCTCAAGTGCTTTCGGCTATTTATACTGTAATGTGTTTTCTAAATATATTCCTTGACATCACACATTGTTGTTGTCGTGTTTGGTGCTATAACCACAGCTCTGGCTCCACAATAAGTTTTCCCCTGCGGTATTTCTCAAATTTTTGGAATTTATTTGTGGCAGTGAGCTCTGACATCTCTTGTGTAAAAGTCCGCTGCAAAACGGCTCTGGTTTAACAGGCTAAATTCGGATTAGGGGAATAATATTCCAATGTACACATGTTGGATGATTTCTCAGCTTTATTTCCATCTGTTTGAAAAGTAGAACTATGCATGCAGAATCACAACACATCTTGGTAGGTGGGTGTGAAAGAAGATCTATTCGAGTAGGCTGCCCATTTAAGATGTGTGTACGGGCTGTTGTCCGGATGATCTAGAGGTTAAGAGGCAATTTTGTAAATCATGATTCTAACATCCCTGGACTGAGTCCAGCCGGAGACCTTTCATTGCGTCTCATGCTTACTATCTTTCCCCTTTGATTTCTTTTTCAACTGTCACTCCTGGCATAAAAACCTTCAGATAATAAAAATGAAAATAAAGGATGATTTTTTTTTTTTTTATGCCTTTTAAAGAGTGTCTTGTTGTCCTTTCCCTATCGTTCATATTTGAAATCATATCTATATCCTGTTATTGAGCTTTCACCTCATCTCTCAGCTTTTCTGGTTATTTTTAGCAAGGTTTACCTGTAAAAGAACAGACAAACGTGTATAACTTTCCCCCTGTCTCTTCTGTGGCTCAATATCTGCAGGACTTGCAGGATGAAGTAGCAAAAGAGAACGAGGTGCTGCAGCAGCTCCAGTCCCAGCGTCAGAAAGTCCAAGATGCCTTGGAAGAGCTGGACCAACAGAAAGGCTCTCTGGAGGAGCAGCTGGCTCATATTCGTCAGCAGACCAGCCAAGAGACGCAACTGGTAAATCTGCTAGGATTTTCTTTATTTCAGTCCAGGAAAGCTGCAGAAATGACTCACCACTAGCAAAGAACACCAGTACTATAAAAAATTGACACACAGGTGACTCCATTCTCCTGAATGATATTTATGTCTGTCACAGATTTCATCGCTGACATCGGAGCATGAGGATCAGGAACAGAGGATATGTCAGTATGAGGAGGAGCTGGTCCAGGCCCGGGAGGAGCTCCTTGCTCTGCAGGAAGAGAGCAGGAAGCTGCAGGAGAAGGTCCAGGCCGCTCAGGAGCAGCTCACACCTCTGCAGGAGTCTGTCCGTGACTCCTTTACACAAGTTGCACAGGTCAGTTTGTTTGAATCAGTCTGTTATTCTTATGAACTGTTAAAATTGTGGTTCAACCATAAATGTTTTGAAAAATGCAATATAGATAAAGTTTCTTATTTTTTTCTCAATGTTGTTCTTCTCCATCTCTGCTCTCTTAGGTTCAGCAGAAACTGAACGATCTAAAGGTGGAGGAGAGGTCAGTAACTGCCCAGCTCAGCTGGAAGAGAGCCCTGGAGGATAGCTCTCCTGTCATGGTCAATGGATCAGCAGGCTCTGCTGCAGAGCTGCATCAAGGGGACCTCTTCCAGCAGGACCTCTTTCAAGAGGACCACCCCTTAGAGCTGAAGGTGGAAGAACCAGCTGCTTTCTTCGAAGAGCAGAAAGAACATTCAGATCAAAAAGGAGAGGAAGTAGAGAACGAGAGAGACGATGAAGAAGAGAAGGAGGAAGAGATTCCAAAGACTCAAGAAGAGGAAAAGATGAAACCCGATCCCTTGGATGACCTGTATACTAGTCTGGCCTCCGCTGATATGTTCAATAATGTATCAGCTTTCACCAAGCCACAGGAGAGCACTGTTAGGGTAATACATGAACTTAAACCTAATCACCAGTCATTTAATAGATGGAGATAATATAAACTTCTTACAACAGCTACACTGCTCCTTTTCCTTTCTTTTAAACACCCAACAATCATGCAAGATCAGCAGTCTTAATTTATATTCCATGTAATAACCAAAGAAGAATTGTATCAAATGTAAAAATCTCTGTAAAAAATGCTAGTCTTTACTGTTTTGTTGTCTCATGTTTCCAGGAACACAGTACCCCTACACCCGATGTCTCCTCGGAGGTCACAGATGATGCTGAGGAATCGCCTAAAGAGAGCCCACCAAAAGTAAAGACCCTGAGTTTGGGCACGGTGTCAGTTAGCCATATAGATATAAAATAATAAATATAGAATAGAAATGCAGGTGCAAATGCCTCAAAAAGTATTTTCACAATGCACTGGGATCTTATTCAAAATGTGTTGTTTATACTCATTGTTAATGTTATTGATTGTAGTTTTCAAGCTTATCAGTAGATCTCTGTCACTGTCAAACAGGTTGCATCGCCAGAGCCAGAGAGCAAACAGGAGCCAGCAGAGTCCCCAGAAAACACCCCCGCCTCCTCGTTACCACCTCAGGTCAGCCCTCGCTCCATGCCGCCTCAGACCAGCCCTCCCTCGCTGCCTGAGATGGACTTCTTCAATGCAGACCCCTTTACTGACCGTGAGTCCCCACAAACATCTGAAGTTTAGTTAACAGCCAACAAATTAAATTGCTTTGTGCAGATGTTTGTAAAAAGCTAATCTGCTGCTTCATATTGAATTGTTTCAAAGACAGAATTGTATTTCTTCTACATTTAAAGTGATTTCAGTACCTACAGAATGATGTGATTAACAATTTGTAGACCCAGAGGCGTGTAAATGGTATGTTTACGTAGTCACATTGATGATTTTCTTTTTTCACCTTTATAGATGATCCATTCAAAGATGATCCATTTGGAAAAGCAGATGTTGCAGGTAAGTTTTCAAAGTTAAATCCTTATTTGAAAGTGATGATAGGCAAAGTGATCTCCTTAAAATATAACAAATATTTAAAAATACATAAATATATATTGATATATTGACCAATTATGCAATATCTGTATCTCACATTCTGTTTCTGTCGCTGTTAAATTTAGATCCATTTGGAGGAGATCCCTTCAAAGGCTCCGACCCCTTTGCTGCAGACTCTTTCTTCGCACAGTCCTCAAGCGGTGCCCCCTTCTCCTCAGACGACCCTTTCTCTGCCTCAGCCGACCCGTTTGGTACCACTACTGGTGCGCCAGAACCAGACCTGTTTGCGGCGAAGCTGAATGACACAGCAGCTGCACCAGCAGCAGGTCCAGATCCCTTCACCTCCAAACCAAACAATCTTACTTTAGCAGCCAAGGATCCATTCAGCACTACGAACAACATGGCTGATTCTGACCTGTTTGGAGGCAAAGTGAATGCCACTGGTGAAGCAGATCCGTTTGGTTCTCAGGACGGGGGGACAGATCCCTTTAGTTCCTCTCAACCCAGCTCTGACCTGGCCGTGGTGAGTAGGACGGCTGTAAAACCTGGTCAACCTGCACTCACTCACAAGTTTAGTTTAGGAAAAAGTTGAGTTTTCATCATCTGGCCAAACTTTTTAAAGTCACTGACTTTTAAGTCGTTAAGATTAGGAAGTATAGAAAGCTTTGGTCTTTATACTAATTTTAACATTTCATATAGATATTTGTAGTGTTTCACTAATATAGAGTTTGGTTGTATCTGTGTATTTCCATTTGTATTGTTATGCTGCTGTCTTGGGCGCATTTCCCTCGTAAAATAGTAAAGAAGAGTCGGGTAGCGTTTAAAGCTAATAACAGTTACGTTCAGTCAGTATAGACTCGGGTATCAAGATGAAGAGTAATTGCTGCAGCTTCTGCTCAATGAGAATTGAGTGATGATTAATAAGTTCGTCTTTTTTTAAATTATTTGTATATGAGTTTATTGTGCAGAATGTCATAAGAAAAAAAAAAGTTCGACTTGTATGTTCTGTTTTTAGAAGGACACTGCAGCAACCAATGATCCGTTCGCTCCAGGTGGTACTTCAGTGAACGCCAGCTCAGATCCAGGTATGACTTGTGCCTCAGCGCCACCCTCTGGGGTACAGATCCCATTGCAGCTGTTGAAACTGTTTACAGTTAAAGTATTATGTGCTCAGTGACTTGTAAATGCTCATATGTTTCAGATCCATTTGCTGCTGTGTTTGGTAATGAATCGTTTGGAGGGGGCTTTGCAGATTTCAGTGCCTTGACGAAGGTAATCAAGTGTTGCTTTTTATCCTCTGTGCTGTCACCCACACACAGCTGAAGTAACATTTATAATGGAGTGAAACACACTGAATATCAAGTCAGTAACAATGATTGTCAGTGAAATTGGTGGGAGAACATATTGTTGCAACACAATGAACTCACTTCTCCTGTCATACCAGAACATCCAGGAAGACTGTGAGGGAGTCGTTGAATGTGTTGTGGTTTTTGTGAGGAAGTATAACACTTTCTAATTCTCTGCTGGTGAACCGAGCACTGTATTCATCATTAGTTCATACATATACATACATATGTGTATATATACCCGGTGTATATTTTAATAGTTTGAAATCCAGACATATACGCGAGAGGCTGAAAACAATTTTCTTCCATTTTTGCTTGAAAAAGTAATTTAGCGTTTTCATTATAGTTTTCTTTAGATTGACTAATCAGTTTGTCATATATATATATATAATATGAGAGAGAGAGAAATGATGCCCTTATGTTAAAGTATTTGTCTTTTTTTCATAAACAGTAAATGTTCACTTAATGTCCAGAATCAAGTCTTCACAAGCATTGCTGTGATTCTAGACTAGCCAATCCATGGCTGGTTTTCTGTTGTTTTTCTTGTTGTTAAGTACCGTATTTGTGTGATGTAATTGGCTGGTGTGAACCTTATGTTTCAGTCAAATGGCTCTGACCAGTTTGGCATCAACAATAAGAACCTGTTCCAGGAAGACACCCAGTCTGCCGGCTCTGATGTGCCCCCAGCGCTGCCCCCAAAAACTGGTACGCCTACGAGACCACCTCCTCCACCTCCAGGTCAGTACTTACACATTCTTTAATCAATCTTTTGTCAGATTGTAGTGTCTTATCACTTATTTCAGAGTGTGTTAATAGTATGTGTTAAAGTATTCTGGTCCATGCTTGATCTGTCTTTCTGCAGTTTAACTTGTTTGTTCTGTTTATCTTCACTGACACTAGTATCTTGTCTGTGTCTTTTTTTTCCCTCAGGTAAGAGAGCATCCCTCTCCAGAACAGAGTCCAATGACTCATTCCAGCGACGAGGGCACTTCGTCCCACCACTTTCAGGAGACTTCCCCTCCTCTTCCCTGCCTGCCAAGGATCCTTTAGCTGACCCCTTCGCCCCCTCCTCCCCTCCTCGTCACAACATACGGGAAACTGACCGATTTGCCAGCTTTGACAAAGTGAGCACCTACCTTTCGCCCTCTCCCTCACCTTCATCTGACTCTCAGTAGTCGTGCCATCTTCTCCTTTTTTTTCTCCTGCTAATAAATCACATTGAGTTGTTTGATTAAATCAGAACCATCAATCAAATCAGGCCAGCTTTATAAATCACTCCATCCACTGCCATTTAAAAAGTCCCAAAGAGGTGATCAGCTTATGTCAGTGTCACATGGGAGCACATTTGATGATTTGATGACCTCGTTTTCCATGAGCTCAGCTAACATAAGCATTTAAATCTTCTAAATTTGATTTTGTTTTTCTTGCACCCTGTCTGCTGCTGCTGGTGTAGTTTTTAGCTCTTTATTATTTCCTTGCCATGTAAAGATTCTTTATACTTGTAATTATTTTTTGTTACTGATTTATTTTGGGATTGCACTTAATTTAAGCGCTTTGATTGAAGTTGCACTGTCTCACTTTTAAAGGAAATGTACAGAAATGTCATTATAGCAGTTGTAGATAACATTCATATATTAACTCTGCAACATATTTTGTCATCGCAGACTAAAGATCCTCTGTTAACAAATGACTGAAAAATAGATATCTATCTTTATTGGTTGGCAGTGAATGGAGAGATGAGAGGCTGCTTGTATTTGGCTTTTGTTAGCCATCCCAGCTCAGCACACTGACATCACATCATCTGGCATATTTCATTTTGAGACGAGATATATATTTATGCAAAATGTTTTATTTTATGCACCTTTTTTACACAAAACTGCTTCTCAGGTTAGTTTAAAAAAATGCCTTTGGTGCAAAGTGGTCCTTCTGGTTCTGACTAGTGACTTGGCTCGGCATAAGTATGTAGCCGAGTCAGCACAAATATGGTCCAAATGCATCAAATCAGCTGCTCTTGAAATGCAAAGGCTGCTGCTTCTTGAGTGAGTCTATACACTTGAAGCTATCAATGTGTTATACACTTATGAGTGTATACAAAATGTGTAGCAGCTAAGCTACATTAGAAGATGAGAAATATCATATTTAAAGGGTAACTCCACCATTTTCAAACATTAAAGTGTGTTTACAGGTCTTGAGGAGTACTACTGCATGTGTGGAAAAAGTAGCATAAAGCCGATTGTGGCTGCAGTGGAAGCTGGATGTAATCTGATAAATAGCCTCCAATGATGTCACCCAGTTGTTGAGTTGTGGTTATTGCAGGTGCCAGTTTTCGAAAATCTGTTCACTGGTCTAGCATTGCCCTCCAACAACACTGCTGGAATTGTTTTGGACTAATGGTCAAATTGAACTGATAGTCCATGTATTATTCTTTTTATCTTTATCAGATAACATGCAGCTTCTTCTGCAGCCACAGAAAGCCTTATACCAGTGTTTTGCAGCAGTAGTCCGCAAGACCTGTAAAGATGCTATTTGTATGTAAAGTTTATTTAGTCTCAGGGAATGAGACGCAAATGAGAACTTTTCATACAAATAGCACCTTTAATGGTTCAAATTTGTGTAGTTACACTTTTGATAATTTCTTATCACAAGTAAGAGCTAGGTAGAAGTAAAAAAAGAAAAAACATCTTACAAGAGCAAGGGAATGGAAGTCCCATGGCTGTTTTCTCTCACTTGTTAAAATATGTGTAAATAGTCATATATCATAAATTTAAAAAAAGATCAGAGAAGCTGTATGAAAACGAGTCGATGCACGTGGGTGGAACGCTTGTTGATATATCAGGAATAAATCTGTAAAAGTATTAAAATACTCTCAGCTCTTCCTTTCATGATACCACATAGAAATGTGCTGCCACGCTGTGTGGGATGGATGACTACTATCAAAAGTCTGTTGATTCCTCTCCGGTCACGTGACTGCACCCGCATGTCCCCTTTGAACCCGCGACCTGCACGCACTAACTGTGTTTGATTTGCTGGCTCTCATTCACTCATGCCACTGCCTCTGCCATTCTTCAAACCAGCTATTTATTTATCCATGCATCCACCTGTTCATCCATCCCTTCATTCATCAGTTCATTCAACCCTTGTCTGGTCGAGAAACAGGTCGCCTGTATTCTCTCTGTCTGTGAGTGTGTGTGCACCTTCACACCTTTGTCATAAAAGTTGAATAAAGAGTTAAATCAAGGGCACCATCTCTGGCTTCTATGTGCATCCATGACACCACTGTCTGCAAACGTCTAAGCTTTTAGAAGACCACAGCTACAGTTTTGCATTTGCAGTTCATTTACCACATGTTGTGCCTGTACTTCACTCCAACCATGACATTTACCAAAGCATGCTCTAAATTTAAGATTATTTCCTTCCTTTCCAGCAGCATGCCTACGTCTTGTCATCAGTTCTTTTCATTTCTGCAGTGACCACATTGAAAGCAGGAGAAATACCTCCAATAATGTGCACTGTGGTAGGCTTTGAAAAATGTTTTTAGCAATGATTTGGCAAGGATTTTGAAATGAACTAAAACATGCAAAAATCAGCAGTGTGGCCCTTACAAGTATTTTGACAGAATCTCATCAGATCTCCTCAGTAAGTGAAAATAAAGAAGACACAAGTAACAGAGACTGTTTGTGAAGCATTTCTTTAGCAGTAACATGCGTTGGTCCTCTTGCTACGTACTTTATTGATGTTTGATTTCATTCACGTTTGAAAGCAGCAGTGGGATGTATCACCTTCAAGTAATAAATGCATGTTCTCTACTAAATCCGCTATATGTTTCTTCAGTGTTTTCATTATGCACGTTCTGCGCTACTCCATACCGAAATCATCAGCTCATCAGCTCTAAAATATTTCCTGTCGAACGTCGTCATCGCTTCCTACTTTTCTTTGCATGTCTGGATCTGATCTGACTAACTGATTTAACAGTGTTTTAAAGTTCCTGACCTCTGCCGTTTGTTGTCATGAATCGTCAAACGTGATTTCCTTCACACCGCTCACATTCATCCTGCAACAAGATGAACTCTTTCATGTTTATAGTCCATTCCTGCTTTTAATCCTGATCAAATGCCTCCACAGGATGTGTGATGACACAGCTGAGGGAGGCAAAGATCGTCATTCTCTTCATGGTCATTGGCAGGGAAACTGATTTAACTGGCTTGTTTTTTTCTTGTAGTTTGGTTGTTGTGTGGTTGGAGCCACAAATGACGATCATTTTCATCGGCAAATAGTGGTCTGTAACATGTCAGGCATTTGTAAAAGGGTGTGTCATTTTGAGGGATGCTGGCTCATTTTCATGCCTCACTGACGCAGGTAAATGTTGACGGACTACAGATTAACGAGACGAAATGTCCACTGTGTTGCTGTGTTCTGAAAAATGTTAATCCGTTTAGGTATTAGGAGATCTGACAAAGTGATGGCTCTGTAACTCTGTAATTCTATTTTAGAAATATGTTCAGCTATCACACAGGAGGTGCCGAGTACAGTTAAGGATGCCTTTGTCTGGGACCTGCCGCCAGACAGATGCAGTGACAGTGAAATATCAGAATCAGCGTGTGTGGCTGCCAAGTAGTAACAAGAAATTACACAGGGTGTGAGAGTGCACACAATGTGATATGAAACATCGCTGCTTTGATTCCAGCCAGGGACCTATGTTGCATGCCATTCATGGTGCTTTCGTTGCCCTTTTTTTATTTCCTGGCTAGAATGCCACAGAAATAATCACTCAAAACGCCACAGATCTCACATTAAAGTCTGGGAGAGTACGACAAGCATATGTGACAGAAGTAGTTTTGCGGCTCCAGAGGAAGCTGCATGTGATCTGCTACATTTCCTCCTAAGTTGCATTGTGGGTAATGTAGCTCCAGGAGTTAGAAGGCTGTTCACTGGTCTAGCATTGCCCACCCCTATAACACTGTTAGGCAGTTTAAAATCAACAGAGATATCACCTGTTTTATTCCACATAGTTTTTCCTTTTTCAAAACCAGGCACCTACATTACCCACAATGCAACTTTTAAAACAAAACATATTGTTCCTGTAAACTTGATTACATGGGATGTTACAAGGCCAGACATAAACTACAGCCCCAGAGCAGCAACGCAGTTATCAGTCCCTATGTGGAGCTTATCATGCTACATGATAAACATCATGCATTACATCATCCAGGTATTGTTGTTGTTGTTGTTGTTGGGTATCTGTTATCAGCAGCTTCTGAGAACAAGTTTTGTTTTTTTTTTTTTGTTTTTTTAATCTTTGAGGATCTGTTAATTGTCCGTGTGTTTGTCTGTCTCTGTGTCTCCTTTCACCCCCATATTTCTTTGCACGTGTTTTTTTTTTTGTTGTTGTTCTCTCCTCCCCCGTCGTGTGTGACGTGTGCGTGTGTTCTCTGTGTTCATGAAGCAGCAGTATCCGACAGAGGAAGACATGATCGAGTGGGCAAAGCGCGAGAGCGAGCGAGAGGAAAAGGAGCGACTTGCCCGGCTCACCCAGCAGGAACAAGAGGACCTGGAGCTGGCCATCGCACTCAGCAAGTCTGAACTCTCCTGAGGATCTCCTTTCCCCTCCTCCTCCTCCTCCTCCCCCTCCTCCTCCTCCTCCTCCTCCTCTTCCTCCACTGGCCCCGGCTCGGCACGGCACGGCACAGCCTGGCCCAGCCCAGAAAGCACCAAAGCAAAGTGGGGACTGCATAGGACTGATTCAGCAGCACCTGCTGACCCCATGAAGAGACTTTCTTCGAATTAACCCACCTCTGAATCTCTCGACACCCTCTTCTCCTCTGACTGCTCACTGGCGCTGTGGTATCCTGCGTTTCTTCCATCCTGTTGGTCTCTGTGGTTTTATTTCGGAGGAGAGGACCGACGTGGAGTGTACGCGCCAAGGAATGGATTGTTGAATGAAATGCAGTGAATATGGATTGACGTTGAGGTTATGTTCTCTGTTTATTTCCGCACCGGGCTACAAATGCCACTTTAACGTCTGCAGAATGTAATTTATTTTAAACACACAGGTCAATGGTAGATTGAAAAGTCCTGTCATCGTCCACTAACAGTACTCACTACAGTTGATCAAGACTCTCTTCAGCCTCTGACGTTATATTGAGAATTTTCACAAGATATGAAAGTAGTATGATTAAAAGTAGATCTGTTAATTCTGGAGAGCCCCACTTTGCTTCCAGCTGTTCATAGATCCTCTGAAGCTAAAACATGAAGCGTGCCTAGTTTCAAAACTGGAAGCGGGAGGCACCGTAACCAAATTTAAGAGTGCAAGTCGGTCCTTTCAAACAGTCATCCGACTGCGTACTCTTCGGCAGAGCGCCTGTGAGATTTTTAAAGATATTTTGCTCTGAACAAGTTGACAGAATTCAACCATTTTCTACATGTTTAACTGGAAGTTACCAGTCCTCTGATATGTGAAATGCATGTGCAGATATACACTTAAACCGAACAAATCTACCACAGCTACCATATTCCTCTTCTAGATACTTTAATGTCTTTTTTTTTTCTTTTTTTTTTTTTAGATATCATCGGTGCAATGCCTGCCTAGCATCTGTTCTGTCTTTTTGTTTGAATGTTTATGTTGTGGGGAAATACTGAAAGGATTTAATCTACGTCTTTTTCATGTATTGATTAGATTTGGATTAGCATTAAAAAGTTAAAAAGCACACTACGTGGGATTGCACTAAACGAGAGCGCAACACCGGATATCTGAGATTTAGATAACTCAGCTCTAAAAACTGTTATTTTGTCACCCAGATACTTATTATCTCATAATTTAGGACAGTTAGAGTCATTTTATTAATGTGACCTAAAAACAGAAACTGGGTGAATATAGAAGTGTGGAAAAAAACAGATTTATAGCCACTTTATCTGCTCTGTTAACTCTAACATGAATGATGTTGATGATATTGTTAATACCGACAGGAGTGTATTGGGAAAAAAAAAAAAAAAAGAAGAAGGGGTAAATGTCCTCAAGTATTCAGCATCCATTTCACAAATCCCACACCAGGTGCTGGCGATGCTTCTTTGGTTGCATTTGGTGATTTTTCCTCTCTGAGAGGCTAACTGGATTTCAGTGAATCAGCAAACATTGATTAGTGTCTCTGCGTTTTGGTGGAGCAGTTCGTTTTGTCTTCTGTCTGTCCACTTCAGGCTCTGGGAGGATTTAACTTGCAAAAAAAAAAACAACAATGACCCAGCTGGCATGGTGAGATAAACACTCCTGTTGCACTGCGTCCTCCTTCCTGTTAACTCCCCGCAGCTGGTTGGCCAGTGGTTCTTGCGTGTTCCTTCCTCCAGAAAAATGAGCCAAGCTACTTAACACTGAGTGCTAAACTGTGATGGAGGGGTTTTAGAAACAAGGGAAGGCTCGGTCGAACAGCAGGAGGTTTCACGTTTTTTTGTTTCTTCGCTACTTTCTGACCAAACAATGCACAAGATTTGGGACACCACTTCCTGTTTTTAACTCTCTCTGTTTGTACTTGTTCAGACGGAGCACCGTCATAGTTTCCTCTTTTCATGTTTAACCAGTTTAATGTCTGTGTTCGATGCTGCACTTTCTACTCGTGTTGCAGTTTATTGTAAATACTAGAGAACCTGTTCTTCACCTTCATTGCTAAGTCATACTACAGTTTCTGGTTTCATCCTCTCTGATCTAAAGGCCACCGGACACGTTACCGTCACCTGTACAGACTCCTTGAATTAAAAAATGATAAAAATCAAAAACCACTTATGTTTCTATAGTCGTACCCATAAAGGCTTTTTAAAAACTCAAGCTAATTGTATTTTATTTTGTATTTTCTAACATGTAAGAATAAAAAAAAAAAAATCCTTATTGGAATGTGGCCAGAATATGTAATGCATTTAAGTGAAACAGAATAAATATTAAACATGTGTAGTTTTGCAGTTTGTGTGTTCTTACTGGGATGGTGTCATGTTGCTGTGTCCAGCAGGCAGTGGTGTTCACAGCAGCATTACTGTATTATAAAACAAAGGACTGCCTGCAATTCATCAATAGATGTGTAAAAGCAGTGTCTGGAAAGTAGCCTAACTAAGAACATATTCTCAGGTACTTCAGGACACCACAATCCATTTTTGATGAATTTTGTACTTTGTACTCCACTACATTTCAAAAGGGTATCTATTACTTTGCACACAAAAAAAATCTATAACACAATTAGCTGATGACACATGATGCGGTGCTGTAGATTTAACTACCCAGCAGTACGCTAAGTAACTAAAATGAGCTCCACCTAGACCAACATGCACATTAATAATAAACTCAGAAACAGATCTGTGTTAACAAAGTAAGTTTGTTCTGGCGATATCGATACTTCCATTCTCTGACTTTCATGAGAGTTTTAATGTAGGACTTGTTTTCCTTATCAAAAGGGCTTTTCCATGCCAAATTAATTCTGTATGGAAGCCCCGAGGGCCAAGGGGATTTTTTTAGTTTTTTTTTTTTTTTTTTTCTGGCGCTGCTTATTTTAAATCTAAAAATCTATTTTTCATTTGTGAAACAGAGTGAAAAGGTTTTTATTTTTTCACGCGTCGGGCCAAGTTAAAAACATGGAGACATGGAGCCCTATGGGGGGCTTTCTGGTGCGCGCGAGGTACTTTCTAGATACTGCTTTCTCGCTCTTGTAGTTAAGTGTAACCATTATTACATTAACACCTTTCGGTTGCGAAACATATTCAGCCAACACACATTTAAATCAATATTTCCCCATGGAGCGCAGTGCCGTCACTGCATGCCCTGTCCTGCAGCGGAGAGGGCCGAACTTTTTGGTAACTATCTGATCCAGCGATCAGTGTCGATGGTAGAAATCCAAGATTGAATCAAAAGGCATTTAAGAAAGACTAGCCTGCTGTTCATGGTTCGCCAGATACGATTTTAGCGCACTGGAGACGGCGCAGTCTCCGCACACACACACTCGGAATATATGATTTATGAAAGCCTGTAAATAAAGTCAGTGACAGCTCTCACATAATCATTACTCTCCATATCCTCACCCTGAGTCCCAAGTCCTAATTGTGAGCACGAGAAATCTCACAGTGAGGTCACGGAGACTTTCTAGTGAGACTTTCACAAGAAAATTTCTTGTACGCACAAGAAAGTTTCTTGTACGCACCAGAAAGTTTCCCGTCCGCTAGCCTGTTGTATGAATACAGAATCTGAAATGCGATTAAACTAACCTGCGGCAGCAGAGTGATACGTTTTGGGGTGTTTATTTTTATCTAGTCGCTTAATGTTTTCACAGATATACACTTCTCAAGATTACTTCGGGATATGGATGCATACAGTACATACGCGTGAATGGATAGACAGTTAAAGTAAAATGAAATCAAACGTATACACAAAATACGACGTAAAAAAAATCCGATACGGTCACAGCGTGAACAATCAAGCCAATCACTGAAATATCAATAACTACTTCAGAGTGGCGCTTTTATGGTGCGTCTTGACGTTGTGCTAAAGCGGAGGGCTTTAGGACCCTGGAGCCGGGAGCCGCAGCAGCCACATTGCAGTGTATTTAAATAGGAAAGTCATTATGATGGTGATGTGAGCAGCGCACCTTTCCACGTCAGGAACGAGGAAGACGCAGCTTCCCATTCGTGTGTCACAGTGAACTCCGTGTGTGTTTGTGTATGTGTGTGTTTGTGTGTGAGAGTGTGAGAGAGTGTTAGAGCCGCTCCTGTCCGCTCCATGTCCGCCCTGTGAGACCTGCTCCGTCCGGGTACAAGTTTGCTGATTCACCGGACACCCGGTGGGATGAATGAGGAATGAGTTTTATCACCAACTGGAGACGAAGCGTGAAGAGAAGCGACGGCAAGAAGTGAGTAGAAGAAGAGAGTCGCGGCTCTGTCCGTACTTGTCTGCCTGCACAGTCTCAGGTTGTGATGGTGCTGTCATCACTCTGAGGCTGCCGACTGGAGCACAGCGTGTTCAGATCCTGTGCAAGATGACGCGGAGCCGGTTTTTAAAACACGGAGATCTCTTATCGGCGTCACAGGGGCGAGCTGCCCCTGCTCTGACTCCATTCAGACTGGGGAAAAACAAACAAACAAACAAACAAACTTTCGTTTTACAGCCGATCCTACATCTATAAATACACACAGCCTGAAAAACACTGTATGGTGTCAGGACTCATCCAGCTGCTCTCTCGCAGTCTTTGTAGCCTGTTTGACAGCATTCGCTATGATGTGGTCAAGCAGGCTCTCCGTGCTGCATTACACCGTAAGACTTTTTTTAAAAAGTAAGATTTTATTTTATTTAAAAAAAAAAAAATCTCATTCCTTTTGTTACCTTGTTTTATTTTGGTTTATCTCTTCGCTGCATTTGTACTATACATTAAATTAAATTATCCTTTGAAATGGTTAAAATATAATCAAATCATAGATATGGGCAAGAAAACACACACACACACACAAGACCTTGAGGTCAGGACACCAACAAACAGTCACAAAATGGACTTGATTTGTAAAAAGATGATTCCCAGAGAGGAGAATAGTGGATAATCACATGTGACTACACCAAAACAAATCAAATGGACTTTTCTAGCCTTATTCTCAAAACTTTCCTCTCTGTACACCTCTTCAAATCTCTTCAGACGCACATAGAGATCGGACCACACTCTAAAGAAGTTGGGAACCACTGATCTATCACCTCAGAATTAAACATATATATGATTTATGGAAATTTGTTAAAGCCTGAGTTAGGGCCGTCGCTACATCAGATTTTAACAAAATGATTGTCGGGGCAGGAAAAAAAAATAAAGCCTAATCAAATTCACCTTGCACTTATTCAGTGCTTATTCAATTTCAAAATGCAAGTGTAGGGAGGCGGAGAGAGAATGTGTAACCTTAACTGCACAAAACCTTACATAAAGAACAAGCACGCCTCGTGAATTCTTCTGTTTTATGGTGGGTGGTGATCGGCGTTATGGTGCAGAACTGCCACCTACTATGACAAAGCAAAAATGGAGCAAACCTAAACGATTTATTCTCACGACACTGCCAGTCAGAATGTTTCAGCAGTCCTCATACTTGTTGAAGACACTTAATCCAGCATATTCTAAAGTTTTTGTCATGCGCTGGTCATGTAATAACAATGAATAATGCAACACATGATAGGAGGAATAAACATTTGTTGATACATTGTGCATTCTTGTCGCACATATAACCATTTTACTTGAAAGTCTCTGCACTAAACGCCTCAGTCCTCCACAGATGTTCAGATCAGACCTTCCAGTGTCCGTGCACACATCCTCCTCTCACCATCATGAGATCCGTTCTTATCTTCTCTCTAAGTTGACCTCTGGCCTCTTCACAGGGATGCTGTACTGTCACAAGATGTACATGACAGCCCGGACTCCCCAAGCCGGTAGGTTCACATTGTGTACAGAGTCATTTATTCTCACAGTCAGGAACAATTAGCAGAGTCACAAAGGAAAGAAAAAACCCTGCGCCGCTCAGACTGGCAAATGTAATAGCAGTGCAATGATAGTTGCTCTCGCATTTCCTTCCCAGGTTGTCAGTCATAAACAGTCCGGAATTGGATCCTATCATCACAGACTTCAGGTGAGTGTCTGTAAACTGAGTCCATGAAAAACTCATTCAGAAAGAAGCGCATTCTGCCATCATCACTAAAACTTTCCCGAGATCTGCCCCGACATTTCCCTAAAACTCTTGCATTAATTTCAAGAGACTTCCTTGTAGACCTAAGTAGCCTGGGAGTGTCCGCGTGTATCGCTGTCTGCGCTTCTGTGGCTGTCACGATCAAGTTCCCCAAACAAAAGCTTGCCTTTCAGCTGGTTTCAGTCCCTTGAGATTTCTTTTCTTTTCACTGAACAGCCTCAATTTTGTTCCTCTGTTTCAGGTTACAGCTACCTGGAGACAAAGATGGTCTGGAATCAACAACTCCGTCGAACGGGTAAGACCGCGCAGTGAACTCGTCACAAAGAGAAACTCTGAGGAACCCACTGGTGTCCCTTCATTTGCAAGAATTATTCTTGTTTTTTGCTGTCCTATATGACAGGATGAGTCGCTGTGAATAGATTACCTAAAGGGCTTGATTACTTAAAGGGCATGACGTATTAGCGACATATGGAGATAAATGTCATCAGAAAGTTCACTGGCATTAACGCAGCTCCTCCCTGCTGTTCAACATATCAATAATTCAGATGGAGTGAACCCGAACGTCATTTCTCTTCTCTTTCTGTCAAGTTATGACCTGATGAGTGTGAACATGAACCAGCTGCTCGTGGAAGAGTTTAATCCTGCCATCCCTGTCTTGGCATGTGAAGGATTTAATGGAAGCCTGAGTGGGAGGAGGAGGAGGAGGAAGAGGAGGATAGCTGAGGGAGGGAACTGAAGGAAAAGAGCATGAGGGATCAGCAAAGTTAATTATACATTGAACAAAAGTTAAAGGTGCTAAAACTTGCACATTTTCATTAAGCACTTTTCACACTGCATGAAAAACCCAAACACGTTTTGTCTTCAGTGGGAAAAGGTACAACATGTTCACATGGCGGCCATTTTGCCTGTTGCCTGGAGGCAGCTGATGGGTGTTTGATACAGTACGATTAGAAAAGGTGTCAATTAATTCATAAAACATCAACACACACCTTGTAGACATTTGTCTAAACCTGGAAGTGAAATACACAGGATGTAATCAAATGGTAACGTTAGCGAGGAATGCTAACATCAGCTAACATGCTATCACTATTGTTTTACCCTGAAATATGCACAGATGTGATGTCAGGTGTTCACTATCCATCATCTTTTCAGTCACTAATCAATTAATAAGCTGTAAAATGATGACAATTTTGTCAGATTACCTAAGTTTGTACGACTTGCAACCTTTAAAACAGCAGCATTACGTTAGCCCAACAATCAAGTTTTTACCCACCCTGTGCCTGACACTGGAGTAAAATGGGCGCCGAATGAATATGGTCCTTCAATCATTTCCGGGTCCAAAAAGTCAGCCGTAGTTAGTCACAGGTGTTTGTCGGCTCCAGTTCTAATTGCTGTGATGGAGACATGACGCAAAGTTGTTCACGTTAATGTCTGCCCCTTTTCCAGTGTCATACTTTGACATGTGTTGAATGTCATGATTGTTGTCACATGAATACCACTGTTCAGTTGGCGCTGAGTTTGAAAGAGAGACTGAAGTAAAATATATGGTTTTAAAAAAGTAACCGCTATAACATTGTCGCTGATGTTCGTGTCGTCAACACACCTCCAAATACTCATTTTAAGCAGGTTTACTCTTATTTGCTGTTTTGCTTAGAGTTAAATGAGAGGAGTGATTCTACTGTTTATATCTGTGTGCTGAATATGAAGCTAAAGTTAGCTTAGCTCAGCTTAGCTTAGCTTTAAGACTGGAAACAAGGGGAATCAGCGAGCCTGAGAGTGGTGTCTTCACAGCCAAATCTCAGGAGGAGAAAATAAAAAAAGCACATCAAGAAAACCTCTGGTCCATTTTTGTCTTGTGCAAATGTATAGTCGCTTTCAACTGAGGGTTGTTCAAGTAAAAATCTACCACCACTGTCTATATGAAATTTTGGTTGATTTACTGAGGCTAAAAGACTACAGAGTTTGAAATGACAGCAACCCTTGTTTTTCCTGTTGCCACAAATCCAATTGTCCACCATGAGGACGGCTGCGAAGCAAATCTAATTATCTCCACCTTAAACCCATGACTCTCTGTGCTCCTCACAGCACACGTGAGAGATGGATCTTTTTTTATAGTCTATGAATATAAATGGATTTCCCCTCATGTTTTTGTGCAGACTAAAGGGCTTTGCGCTTGTGTTTGTGTTGTTCTGGGGGAAGACAAATATGTCAAATATGATGAGCACTTAGTCACAGTCACATGAGTGAGATTTTTATGCTTTCCTCTTGATGTTAGCAGTGTTACTAATAGACTGTGTGTGATCGTGGCCATGCACATATGTGTGCTATAGAGTAATGCTGCTGTACGTTTAATATGATCCTCTGTCTCGATGGAGTGAAACATTTTCTATAAAGGATTTTTAGTTTTTGTTTTGCAAGTAACATGTGTTTTATAAATTTTTTGGATGTTTAAGTGTCTGCCAAGATAACCCAAACACACCAGTTACTATCTTTGCAGCAGAGCTGAAAAAACTGTATTAATTAGTCTCCTGACAAAAAACTTAGACAGAAATACAATGTTATGAATTGCTTAACCATTTAAGTCATCTTTTAGGCAAAGGAACAAAACATTTCCTTGTTTCAGCTTCTCAAATTAGATGATTTTCTGCTTTTCTTTGCCGTATCTAATAGTAAACCTTAATATTCTTTGGTTTTGAATGAGACAAAGAGTAATCTTGAAACATCACCTTGGGCTTTCTTTTAATATTTTTCTGACATTTTACAGACCAAGCAATTGGTTTAGTCATGATTAATTGTGAAAATAGACATTAGTTGGGGCACTAATGCAGTTACAAACATGTCGATGTCTATGTGTTGTGTTGCAGCTGAAGTCGGCATGGTAACCAACTAGTCCTGGCCCGTCCTCTCCAAGCAAACCAAGCGAACTAAAGGCAACTACAGTTAGCAGCAGTTAGCGGTTACACAGATGATATGCTACTTGTTTGGAGCATGAACCCGACAGGTGCTGAATTTGTACATATTGCACCTTTAATATGGACACATGTTATGGCATTAAAAGTATTAACGATCTTGGCACTTTTCTGACAGAAGGTAATGGACCTTTTCTACAGCACATTTTCTGACATTTTGATTATTCAAAGTAGGAATGTGTCAGTAATGTCTTCAACAATGGCTCCATTCCATTTCCTTTGTCAGAGAACTGGCACGCAGAGTGGCAAAACACTGAAACTAGTTAAGCTAAATGGAGTGTAACCCCATACCAATGTTATTAATCGACACCTGTACTTTACACTTTGTTTCTGTGTTAAAAAGGAGCCTTTTTGTGAAATATAGAACATCTTTATTGTGGAGTCGGTCCCTCCTAAAGCTGACTCTCCTCTGCCTTTTAAGTGCAAACACACACAGACTTATATGCACTTGATGGTAGAGTGGCAGCTGCAGGTTATAGTGATCAGACACCATTACTACTGTCACTGTGCCTGTTTTCATTCACGATTTTCACATCGATTCTGTGCTGTACTGCGATCTATGTCTTCTATTTCTGGACACTGATCGCTGCAGTGGCAGAGACTGAACACTGCAGCAGACTGGCCCGCCTGAGATTGTCACCACGCACGAGCACTTTCTCCCTCCTTTTCTTTCTTTTTTCACTCTTTCGAGCCTCATGTTGCCTCTTTCACGCACAGCAGCAGAAAGTTTTGTCGAGCAGGAATGAAGGAGTTGTAACTTGATATCTCAGCTGTCACTCTGTCCTTTCTCTTTGTAAACATTTTTTTTTGTATCTGATCATTTATTCAAATCTTCCGTGACCATGAGTCTTGGGCATTTAAAGCCCGCCCCTGATTTTGCATTAACCAATCGGAGCAGAGACTGCAGTGTGTAGCATGAGGTTGATGGTCGGAAGAGGCGGGACAGGCGTTTTTGCATGTCAGTGTGTGTGTGTTTGTGTGTTTCGAGGCTGCACAGTGAGACTGTGTTTTCTCCCCTCATGTGTAATAGTCATCCCAATCTTATTAAGGTCTGCTGTTGCTGCTGTGTCCTTCCTCCTTCACCTCCTCCTTCTCTTTTCCTCCCTCCCTCCCTCATTCACTCTTCCCTCTCTCTCTCTCTCTTTCTCTTTCACCCGCCTGCCCCTCTGCTGCTGCTTCTGCTCTTGTTGCTGCTGCTGCCGCTGCTGAGACACACACCATTACACTGCACTGCTGGAAAAGGCCCGAGGCTCACATTCACTTCTGCAATATTTTATTTTTTTTCTTGAGCTCTGTCCTCTTTCTCTTTCTCCTCATTTCTTTCACACACTGAGCCAGATGAAAATGTCAGCAGAGGAAGAGACTCTGTCAAACGGGTAAGGTACTCGCTGAACTCGCTGCTTGTTCGTGTGGTGTTTGTCATTCAGCCGGCCTCTGTAAGATGCTCTGCAGAGTGTTGGTGTGTGTTTTCTCGCCATGAGACTCTGGCATGTGGACAAACTCGCTGGGTTTATTATGAGGAGCAGCTCGGTTCTTTTGTGTCAACGCAGTGAGGCCTCCAAAGATTTCATACCATCTTGAACGAATGTGGCGAGGGCTCTGTCGATAAAGTAATGCTTTGTCACTCGTGGAGGGGTGTGCATGTCTGTGTGTGTGTGTGTGTGTGTGTGTGTGTGTGTGTGTGTGTGTGTGTGTGTGTGTGTGTGTGTGTGTGTGTGTGTGTGTCACAGATAATGATCATTGTGCTAGTTGCTCTCTGGTGAAATGAACCTAGAATTTCAGCTGACTTGAAGTCAAATTTGATTATGGTGACAATGTGTGGTATGCACATCCCGATCCTAACAGCCTCCCCTCATTGTCCCGGTCACCGTGCCTTTTTCTTTCTTTCATACAATTGTCAACTATTCCCTCATTATAAGGGACAGTGTCCTGTACTGTGTGATAATCTCTGCTCACTGACTGAGCGCTGCTTCCTTTGCCCCACGCTCTTAGGACCAGTTGAGTTAGTTTCCAGCTATGAGGGAATGATGAAGACACTGATTGTTTGACACAAATGTAACTCCTATCAGTTAGCTGATTAGATTTGTTTTGGCCCCTGCATAGTACTAAACAATCTGAACAGTTGGAAGTTGTTTGATTTGTCAGATAAGTAAACAAGCTCTCCAGAGCAGTGTAGACCCTTGACAATTATTCTATCTTTGAATCTAATAGGTGATTAAACTCAGACAAGTTGTACACTTTTTAAGAGGAATTAGCATGTGTTTTCGATAGTTAAAGGTTTAAGGATACGCCCACCCAAAAAATGTAAATTCAGTCATTATCTGCTCACCCTCAGGCTGCTGGAGAGTCAGATGAGGTTTCGTGGTCCACAAAATACTTTTGGAGCTTCACAGCAAAACAGCGTTGCAGCCTTCTCCGAAACAGCTGAAGGTGATAGGGACTGAAATGTAAAAACAAGCCTGGAAAACAGCATAAAATTTCTCCATACGGCTCATCCCGCGTAATCAAGAGACTTATTTAAAACAACATTATTGGCACCCTTTTTCAAGCTGATATCTTCACTGTAGCTGCTAAGCTAAAAGCGTGAGCGTGCACCCCGTCTGAAGTGGGTGCATGAGCAAGGCACACATGTAAATATTGCCTATTCAAATCAGTTCGGTACCTCAAGGCTTCCAGAGACATGGAATACACCGGATGGGCTGCGTGGAGCCGTTGTATTGTCTTTTATTTGTCTAGTTTTCTAGGAGAATGCTGCAATGCTGTTTTACTTAAGCTTCACCTGACTTTCCACAGGTGTGAGGGTGAGAAAACAATGAGGGAATTTTCATCTTTGGGTGAAATTGTCCATTTAGGTGACGGTCCAGGGAATAGCTAGCCTTTAATCAAGGCTTAGTCAGCACAAGAGCAGTGGCACCCAGTTTGGTTTCGGTGCCCAAAACAAAAGCGGTGCTCTAAATGGCTTCTAGTTTTTCTCTTCATACGCTGTCTTAGTGAAAGTGACTGTATGTTGTCACTGCACCTCTTTTCACACAGAGAGAAAAGTGTTCCAACACAGTAGAGACAGATCTGGTTGTCTTTAATCAGTAGTGACTATGAATAGACATGGGACTCTGCAGCATCACCCTTGAAATCAATGACATAAACATAACATGAATATCCTCCTGCCATTATTAATGTCTGTATTATCGATCCTCCTGGGTTTCATTGTTGTATCATTAGTAGGCAATAACACTAGACATCCTCAGCTTTATTATTAGATAAAGGAATCCACACACAAACAAAAGTTCTGCAAATAAAAACGTAACATTTATTAAACTTTAGATCTGGTAGCTGTTGAAAGTTAACTGTTAATGAATACAAAAAATATGTATTAATGTTAATAAAGGAACAAAAAGCTCAGTAAATGTTTAACAATGACTCAACACTGTGGTTGTAAACCTGATAATAAATGTGTTTTTAGTGTTATTACAAACAATTATAAGACACTGATACAGGTTTTCCTCATGTTCTTAAAGGGTAACTCCACCAGTTAACAGGTCTTGGGGACTACTACGTCACCTGTAAAAAAAAAAAAAGTAGTATGAAGCCTTTTGTGGTTTCAGATGAAGCTGCATGTAATCTAATAAAGTACCTCCGGTGATGGTTCATTCAAGTTGCATTGTAGGAAATGTAGGCCCCAGGTTTTAAAAAGGAAGAAGAATATGTGGCATAAAAAGGTGATATCTCTGGTTCTGTTGAACCGATTTTCATTTATTGTTTTGAATGAGTCGAACAGTGTTATAGAAGTGCAATGCTTTTTCAAAACCTACGGCCTACATTACCTACCCACAATGCAACACGTGCAACTTTCTCTAGAGCCACAGCACGTAGGCAGTAGTACTCCCCATGACCTATATACACTCTTTAATGTGTAAAATTTGTGGAGTTACCCTTGAAGCAGTTTATCAACCCAGTTCACTGTTAGGATGCTGTTATTAACACTTACTTAAGCATCTAGTACAGAGTTTGTCTGTTTTCCCTACTAACAAGCATTAGAAAAACTGAAAAAACTTAAACTTCAATGCCGGAATTATTTTGGAAATCTCCATTGTGCGACAGTGACACATCGAACACACTCGCTTCTCTGCGAGACAGCACTCGTCATTGTGTGTCTCCCTCTGTTATCAGGAGGCTCAGCTTGCTGCTGGTCATATGGTGAACACAGCAGTCAGCCGCATGTCATTAGCCAGAGCTGCGCCGGCGTGTGTGCTCCTTTGTGGCGATGTGCGATGAGTTCCTCTGTGTTTCTAATGGACAGGAATGTAAAGTGAATGCTGTCTATTAGTCACTGCTGTTATACATATTTATCATAGCTGCTATTGCTTAGTTTCTGCTCTAGTATTCTTCTACATCTGTCAAATATTTGCTGCTGACATCTGAACTCTGACTGACTGGCAGCTGTTTCATGTGAATGGGGGGAATGATCTCACACCCATGCAAGCAATACAGCCTGGAAGCTCAGAACACTATCATCTGCTTTCAAGATGAAATGGAAGAGTAATCAAGTTCCTCTTTCACAAAAAACACACCAGTAACACAACAAACAACAGAGACACTCATTTCATGGCGCAAATGAACATGAACAGCAAATAACTGCATCTAGAAAGTCGCAAAACGCATCATTCTCATAACAAACAAGTCATAATCTAAATCACAGAAATGAATCATCTTAATGTTGAGTGACATTAGCGTTTCATATTTACTAACAGCCCAATAGACACGGCTCATTATGCTCAGTGTCACTGCGTCTCTCACATGCTGTGAGCTGTTCGTGAAGAAGTGAAACACACATTAAACAGATCCATTATCGGCACAGAGGGTGAAATGAATGAGAGGGTGGGAGCCTTGTGAGTGCGGTGCGATTCATGACTTGTGCCCAGTTTGGCCGCACTGTGCACTCGTCACACGAGGATCATGTGCACCGTGTAATGAGAACATGATCGGCCATCAAAAAGAGTCGTTCGTCACTTTCGCAAACACAGCTCACAACAGCGAGTTGTGTACACAAGCGGAAACATGAATGATCGTATTCAAACTGGTCGCTGAGCTTGTGTTTCTATAAAAGTTGACGGTCGTACGAGTTCTGTGATTGAGGCTAATGTGCAGTGTAGTGCAAACAGCAATCATATTAACAGCAAAGCTCTCTCTCTCTCTCTCTCTCTCTCTCTCTCTCTCTCTCTCTCTCTCTCTCTCTCTCTCTCTCTCTCTCTTTCGAGCCAGTTCGCTTGTCAGTGCTCACTCTGTCTGTGTGTCTGCTTTTCTTGTGAGGTAGTAGACCGGAAGAATACAATGGGTTGAATAAAGGAGGAATATGTAACTGAGACAATCTCAAGATCCCAATCTCTATAGTAGGTCAGTGTTTGGAAGCTGCCTTTGTTGCTGTGATGAGAACAGGGTCACTGCAGTAGTGAGAGAGACGGAGGTAACGGTGGAGCGGTGTCGTAGATCTAATTTGGGTCTTTTAAATATGAATCAGCTCAGAGGCTTCTTTTAAAGTAACATAATGTAACTGTGTTGACTTGAAATAGCTTTTGCCTAATCAGCCTGATTGTACACTGACTCGTAAAAGGGAGAAGGGTCCCTCTTTCATTCTCCCTTGATGCCCTGAGTGCCTGTTCTTGCTCTGGATCACACTCCACCATCTATAGGTCTCGAGCTAACTTTAAGAAGAAGCCGGCCGGCTCAGTGTGCTCATCGTGACGTGAGAGTTCATTGTGTGGTCATTGGGTCACCCATGATTACAAAGAGACAGCAGGATTGAGATGGATAACTTTCTTATGCGGCACAAATGCAAACAATCACAACAATCACCCGCATGACAACAACAACACTTCCTTGTTCTGACTCACATGTGACTGAGAGACAATCAGTGAGGCAGATTCAGCAGATACACTAATATGTAAATGGTTTGCTGTGTGAGCACTATGAATATATTTTTAGCAAATGAACTGAAATATATCAGTTCACGTCTGAACCTCACATCAGTATGGACATCGTGGCAGAGGTGAACGGACAGAATAGAACAGAAATGCATAAATTACACCTTCTAATTGAGCAAACGCATGCAGGGCTACAAACTGTTTATACTGCCCCGACATTATCTGTCTCATGGCTCGTGGGAAAACCACAATCCAACGGCAGCATAAAAATCCCAGCCAATGTATTCATGACTGACCTTATCGTTTCATGCTTGTCTCATGGAGTTTTGTAGCTTTTCCAGTTGACAAAGGTCATCTTACCTCAGGCCTGTATGCAAATACACAACTTCCTCTCCTGCTAAAAATGTTTGCTCAGTAAACTTGGCTCAGCCAGCGTGCAATATATCACACTGTGTTACATATTAGTGGCAATTTGGCTTATATCATGCCACCAACAACATTTAAGTGAATTACACAAACACTCCGCATTCAAAGCTCAGCAAACAATGTATGTGGGGAGAAATGTTAGCAGTAATTCAGCAAATCTTAAACTGATCTGCTCAAATGCCACTGCTTGGGTTCTTGTATTTCCAGCTCTCTTTTTCTATTCTCATGCAGATTCTGTTTCTTTTCGTTCTGCAGGTGCTCGAGGTCAGACCTGTCGCTGGCTCTGGAGGACTGCATGGCTGCCCTGGATCTGTTCCTCAAGAACCACTTTGAGGAGGCGCAGGCCCGGCTCAGATGCAGGTAGGAGAGCAACTTGAGCTACATGCTAATACACAAAAATATTGGTCTCAGCTCCAGTCGAGCTCTGACCCACCCGACTTTGTGCTCTCATGGACAGATGTAATGGCAACAAACAGCTGATGTTATGCATCCAAGCCACTGTGTTTTTTTCTTAGGTCTTTTTGCACTACCAGAAGATTTCCAACAGGAAGCTTTTTCCCAGAAGACACTTTGACACCACAGTAGAGAAGCACAGGTGTAAATAATAAAATGAACAATCGCTGGATTCTATTTAGCTGCTTCAGTTTCAGGGTCCTGTTGTTGTGCGTGTTTGCTGGCTGTCACACCGACATGATTCCAGAGAATACACAAACAGAACACAGCCGCCCATCTGCAGTAACAAACTTGAGTTTTTTCCTCCTATAACAACACAGACTCTTAAGCCACTGCTGGAAAATTTGAACAGGTTACCTCCAAAGTCCTGCAGGAAAAAAAACCCAGTGGAAATGCAAAACAGGTCTAGGTCTAGGTTTAGGAACATTAAATGCAGGTTACTTGAGGGCTCAGAGTGTCCTATACTGAGCACTTTTGTGGAAACGAGGCCTCATCGTTCACTTAACTGATATAGATATGTTAGAATTTTTGTCGAAAACGTTGTAAAATCTACTAAAACTATCAATAGAATGTGAATGAATAGCACTATTGACATTATAATATCTCTGTACTGTGATGCAGAGGTACCTACTAAAGTTAGCATACACTACCCACTACCCTAGTCCCTGAGCTCCATGTGAACTGCTATCTGCAAGGCTAACTGAGCTAACTAGCCACAAGCAGATACTGTTGATATGGTAATATAGCTGCCTTCTCTTATTTTTCTTGACAGGCGGCCAATTCCTACACCATTGCACCATTCTCATTTCCTGATGAGCCCGCCTCCATCAGAGATCCATTTCTTTGCTCTATAAAAATGCCTGTTCTGGTGCTGCGATGGTGGTTTGATGGTTTCGACACGGCTTTGTGTCACAATCGCACACACAAACTGGCCTCACGCCCCGCCTCTCGTTTGGTATCCCAACTCTGTCATCAAGTTACTCCATTCATCCCTGCTCATCCTCTCCTCTGTTATCACAGGCTTTATCACACCGCTGTTATTATCTGCCATCCTTTCTTTCCTCTCTGGGGCTGTGTGCCACTCCTCAGCCCCAGTTTCTTCTATTCAGTGCTGACACTGAGACAGGGAAACGGCTTTCTTTCAGCCTGTGGCTTTCCTTTAGTAATGTTGTACTAGCCATTGTCAGTTTTTAACACCATTAGTCTCAAAAGAAAACTTCTTAGACCACACCAAATTATGAAGACAGCATTAAATTAATACGTGTAATACACCAAGTGGCTGCCCTGTAGTTGTAATCTTAATATGCTTTGGCGTTTAAATCTGGATTTTCTGCCACCCGAGGCTTCGCTATCTCAGCTCGGCAGGCGTCATCTTCTCTGTTTCAGTATTCCTCACACAGCTCTGTGTGTGCTGTCTCTGCCTCTTCCAGTCACCAGAGCGCCCCTGAACAAACAGGAGTTTCAAATATCAAAATCAGAATCCTGAAATATGTGCGCGACTGTAGCTGCCCTGAGCCAAGACGGGTGGATTTGACACATCCGCTAGAGCAGTATGAGCGCAGACTGAAACTTAGGTAATAAGACGGGTCTATCCTTTAATAATGGTGATCTGGACAGGTGCTGGTGTGGTCGCATTTCCTTCCCTCGCGCCTCAGCGTAGATAACAGAATAGCTCAGCTGACTGTAAGGGTGCAGTCAGATTAAAGTGTTGTTTCAGATTTTAATGCAGCACATGAATCCAGTTGAAACAGGGCTTTATTTTGTTTGTTTTGTACAGCACCTAATCACACCCACAAATTTTTCCCATTTGCAGCCCTGAAAAGGATTCTCTTGAGGAAGCCGATAGCTTGAGGCATTACTTATGTATTATTGTGTAAGGCGTGATGACGTCTGCTGCACTGTGAGAGTGAGATGCTGAAAGACTTTGGGAACAAGCGGCCCTGGGGACGTGAAAAACCAGAAGTTTTCCTAGTTGTCCTCAGTGTCGGTCTCCACTTTTATTCCATGTGTGTTTCAAGTTCTTTGCTTCTCTCGATCTGTGTCTCCTCTCCCCGTCCTGCAGCTGCGTTCTGACGCAGTCAGGTGGGACACGGGTATACAGGTGTATCTCTGCAGTGCACACGCACACACGCACGCACACACACACACACACACACACACACAGTGAAACTAAAATACCATATGTCCTCTATTTTTACCCTCATATTCCTGTTTATGGTAAATGTGCAGTTTAAAGTCTCAAATCCACCTGGCTGTCACAGTCATGAAGGTGACTGTGGATGTAAACTGGGACATCCACCATGTGTATTTCTCATTACCCAGTGCAGGACTGGGAATGAAACATTGTTATGTAGATGCCTACAATGCAAGGCGTCAATTAGATTCTTCAGAATATTGAGAGATGTTGAAACCTTTTGATCGTCTTAGTCTTAAAGATATTAAAATATTTAATATTCCTGCATCACGGTGTTCAAAAACAACTAGACCTTTATTAGTATTAGTAGACTATTATAAGTTTTACTGTGATGAGTTGTGCACTTGAAATATCCCACATTTTTCCTTGTTCAAACCCTGCGAAATCCCTGATTTATTCAGGATAACAATGTGTTTAACTTTTTTTTTTTTTTTTACTTCTGTGAGAGTCATTGAGTGAGCAAGGAAGTTGGCAAACCTGACAAAAATGTAACAGGAATATATTTGTAAAGCATTATCTAAACATTTCAGCCTCAAGTCATTTAGATAGGCAACTGCTTTGGCAACTGCTTTGTGTCATCCATTTAAGGCACAGTTGGATGTTAAATACATGCCGGAGTGTTTTTGTGCAGGAGACTGGTGTGTGTGTTGTATATGTGGAGACGACGGCACCTTTTGGACTTGATGACATGGATGGATTGACAGAAGCTGGTGTCTAATGAACAATTGAACAAACAAAACAGCTGAGCAGAATCAAAATGTATTAAAGATCCTCTGCGGTGACTCAACATTTTTGAGTGCTGTATTGTGGATTAAAATGTTTTGTTTTTTTTGTTTTTTTTTATCAGCTGTTCCCTTTTACTGTGGTTATTTTCAGCCTTGCAGGAAGTCCTCTTGCTTTTATACGTCTGAGGTTGTGAAGTCTGAACTGTATCAGTATCCCCACCAGTGAGTCTGGTGCTGCTATCACTTTAAATTGAAACTCTCTCATAGAGTCTGATAGTTGAGGCCTGTTTAGCATAGTCATGGAGCGACTGCAGGCCCAACCACTACGCTGTAGAAACATGCCTGCAAAGGGTTTTCTCTTTCTTAATCAGCCTTCAAATCCCAGAGGTATCCAACAGCAGGCTCAGTTGTATTGTGTGCCAGCTCTCTGTTAAAACATGCCAGCACACCAAACACACAACATCTGACTGTCCTGCCCCATTCCTCGGGGCTGTAGCAGGGAGTGGGCGCAGGAGGCTGTGAGGTGGAAGTTGTGACGTTCTTGATGTGTTTTGCTCATGTCAAAGTTTCATTACATTATTTTAACTGGCTTTTACCTAATTGTGACATGTTGCAGCTCAATTCTTTAAGTCGCCACGCTGATAAGAGTCATGCATTTTGACACAAATAAACTGTTTTGCATGCAGGGACGCTCTAGCCACTTCCTGATTGTTACCAACACATGCTGAACTGAATACAAGGCCTGCGTGTACACGTGCATCATTGTGAAAAGTACAGCACAAGTTTTCCCTCCCATCGTGGAACATTGTGGTGAAAGTATGTGGGAGACCCCCAGCTCTGTCAGGAGGGTGTAGACGCCGGTATCCCTGATTGGAAAATATCCGAGTGCTCCTGTGAAATACTCGGCATTCTCAGGCCCTTCCAGCAGTGCTGCGAGTAATTCAATTTACCTCACAGCTCCGTCTTTAAAGGCTTTGTAGGCTTGAGTTTGGGCTGTCGTCTTACATAAGCCTGACGCAATGGAAATGTAAGGCAGGTAATTCTCTCTGCCTCTCTTCGCCTTCTTTGACTCTCTGCCGTTTGCTTCCTGGTTGTAACTACTGGAAGTTAAGTCACTTCACCGATTAGAGTGATGATAATCTTTTAGATTCCTTTGAGGGTTTAAGGTCAGAAAACTCAATTTTATGTCCCTGGCAAGCTGAAAGTCACATCAATGATACCCCTGTCCCCCCTGTCTGCCTCTCCTTCTCTGTAATGTATCTATTCATCCTTTTCCTTATAGAATATATCAAGGTAAACAGCATTAGTCTTTGTGCTTTACCTCCATGGGTTGGCAAATGCAAATTGAGCCTCCAGTATCCATAAAAGAGCTCCGACTGGTCACATGAGTCAGTCACAGCAGGTGAAATGTCAGTAATGCATGCAGGCTGACAGCATTCCTCTTTACACACCTCTATCTTTTCTCTTAACATACAATACACAGGCAAAGATTATTTAAAGCCTTTTAAATGATCTCTCTTTACTGGAACAACAAGTCAATCTACTGGAAGAATGTGTTTGTGTGACGTGAGACTTTAACTCCTCCCTCATCACTTCAAAACCTGCAGACTCAAACACAGGGTGTGATGTGACACACCAACAACCACAGATATAAATAGAGGCTGTTTTTCTAGGTATTATTTGAGTTTGAGTCTTCCAAGTATTCAGTCGCTTCCTTCTGTTGTCAGCAGAAATTGATTATCTGACTTCATCTCCACAAGTCTTGTTCTGACTTTGAGTGCATCTCTTACGTGTTGTGACTGATCAAGCGACTTCTGATTGAATCTTCACTTTTCAAGCAAATATTAACTAGATGCTTATTAGCCGGTATATTACAGTGTGGTGTTTATAGTGTAGTAAAGCACAGTAGTGGAACATTCATTATAAAGCACAAGACCCTCAGACCTT
Organism: Acanthopagrus latus; assembly: GCF_904848185.1. Lineage (NCBI taxonomy): Eukaryota > Metazoa > Chordata > Actinopteri > Spariformes > Sparidae > Acanthopagrus > Acanthopagrus latus. The sequence continues at coordinate 14,023,906 of NC_051049.1, read as the reverse complement.
GAACTATTTTTGGGGTGCCTGACTGTATTTATTTATTTTTTCTTACCATATTCTAGCATCAAGTGCCAAACATGGTTTGATCCAGGAGAAAGTTAAGCTTCAGTTTTACGCATTTATAGTCCCAGTTTCACATTTGCCTTGTCTGAGAACAGATGAATTTTTCAGGATTTTATAACGTGCCAGCGAAAATTATATGTATTATGTGAACTCAGCCAGAACCTCACAAATATATATATATATATATATATATATATATATATATATATATATATATATATATATATATATATATATAAAAGCCATTTATTAAGCCATTTATTACAGTGTTACCCTTGACATATTTCAAGTGAAAGTGAGGTACAATCCTATATTTCATTTACTGACCATGTTGATGTGCAAGTGTAATTGTAAGTTTATTAAATCTTATCAGATGACATTAAGACAAAAGTGACACTTTCTCAGGAAAATATTTTTTCTATTTAACATGAACAACAAAAACAGTTTGTCTTGGATCCAACCATTTCCTGTTGGCCCAGCGGAAAGAAGCTACACAGGTTTCCTTGATGAATCAATGCTACTGAGTGAGATGACGTTCACTATAGAGCCCCTGAAGGCCCAAACATGACAGGGCGTACCGCTTATTGACATTTTAGAACAATAGCTATTTGTTAGCTGCCACCAGCTGTCTAGGTCTATATGACCATATTCTACAACTACTCAGCCATTAACTTAATGTTTTAACTTCCTGACCTCTGAATGAGTTTCTATTAACAGTAAGTAAGGAAGTTATTGTTTATAATTTATAATAATAATCTTAATATGATTTTCTCATTATGGCCACTAGTACCACAAGAAAAGTTATTCTCCATTATTTTCACCTCATGAATTTGAATATTTCCCCATTCTGCAGTGAAATCTTGCTCAAAACTAATTTACAAGTAGAACCTGTGTGTGTTAATAAGTGTCTAACTACTAATGAGTTAGCTAGGAGCAACACCTCACTTTAGAATGGGGAGCACATCTGAATTTAGAGTTATTAAGAAACTATTAACACTGGTAGTTTGATATTTTAATGGTTGCAATGTGTCAGATTTTTTGTTGGAAACATTAAAAAAAAAAAACCCAGAATGTTAAGAAAGTAATGTTGATGATATGAAATCTACATGCTGTGCTGCAGAGATAGCTCCTGAAGTTAGCATGCTAAGCTAGCCCTGGCCCATGTAAACACTCACAGTCCTCTGGTCCTCAAACTCCACTTCCACAACACTAGCATTGCTGACTGAGCTAACTAGCTAATGGCAGCTACAGTTAGCGGATATTCTGGTATAACGCTGCCCCCCTGTTTGAGTATGAATTCAACAGGTGGCCAATTCTTACCTTGTTAATCAAGTGTTGTGTGAGGGAGACTATTTTTGTGGTGCTACTGCCTCACAAATACTGAGCAAAGCATTTTATGATCATAATTCATATACAGCTACCTTGGTTGCGGTTATTGAGATAAAACTCTTAGCTGCAGAATATGGTCGTGCAGAATAAGGAATAAGGCATTAATAGAGACTAGGAGTTGTTCTCGCCTCATCATCATCTCTGTCAGCACAGCAACAGAAAGAGCCTGCGATCTATCAGAACCAATGTGTCGTTTGATATCTGTAGCTCCCTCCCCTCCGAGGCTAGAGCAGTGAACCTGAAAACAACAGATGTGTGTTGTCTTTTCTTACAGAACCAAAGACAGCATGTATCACGCTCTGACCTACGCCACCATCCTGGAGATGCAGGCCATGATGACCTTTGATCCCCATCACATCCTGGCTGCAGGGAACACCATGAAGGAGGCCCAGGCCATCTGTCAGCGGTGAGACGACACAGCACCAGGGTGACGAAGCGCCCCAGTGACCAGCTGATTTTTTTGTAGTTTCCCTCTTGTCAGCTGCAGAAGTGAATATTTGTTGTTGTTGTTGTTTTCACATATCATTTTATTGAACGGACGTATGCAGCCAGCCGCTACAGCCAAAGAGAATACCTTCAAATTCTGGCTGCTGCTTAAATTCCACCTTTAATCTTAGGAAAGTATTATAATTCAGTCAGCAAATGATAAAAGAGGCCTACTCATCATGCCTCTATTAAAGATGACGACACAAGGTGTGCAGAGGAATCAGAAGTGGATGAATCTCTTAAAAAGCCAGTCAGTCTTCATTTAGACACATCAAGACATCATTTTTTTTGGACACTGCTTCCCATTAGCAACATCATACCAAAACCGCAGGACATCACAAGATCGTCCAGACACACTGGCTGGAAGGAATGTCTCAGCTGTCTGTCAAAATGAGTCCTGGAGCCACTGTGAGAATCTGCCAAGACCAGACTAAAAGCAGATCTAATTAGCCTATCCAGATATATGCAAACACTCTTCAGATCTGAGGTCAGAGCTGCTGTTTTCTTTTCTCAGTGTCTGTCTGTGAGGTGGGCCGTAAAAATGCGCGGTCAGCACCTTGTGGTAACTTCAGCTCAGCATCCTGTCTTCACTGGAAAGAGGCTGAGTCACTGATTTGCGTGGAAATGAGATAAGCAGAGAAATGTGGGACGGTGCAGCGCAGATGAAAAACAATCCGGCGGATTTTCAGACCAGTGTTGACTGATGATGGTTCTTTTTTTTTCTGCTCTCCCGATCAGGCACCGCAAGAGGTCAAGCTTCTCCAAAAACACCACAGAAGGTCAGTGAAGGTCACTGCGTTGACAGGTTGAGTCACCATGTCAGCGTTGTCACCAGTGTGAGCCCGAGTGTCCCCTCTGCTGAGACGTTCAAAGCTCATGTCACCCCAAGACCCACTTTATTTTTGCTGATGCTGATCATTATTTTCTTTTGCCTTTAATTGTAAGGCACTTGGATCAGCTCACATTGTTTATATGTGCTTTAGAAATACATTGGATACTTGAATTGAGTGAGTAAAGGTTGTTAAAAGTAGCACAAGTTTGAATTGTTGCTTCTCTTGTGTGTTTTTTGTGTGTTTTGCTTTCAGAGGAGCTCCATGCCGAGGTCTGCTATGCTGAGTGCCTCCTGCAGAGGGCAGCGCTCACCTTCCTCCAGGTCAGGGCCTGATACCCAGACACCAGTGAATCTGCCACTGTGTGTCCTTAAAACTCATCCTCATCATTTCTTTTCCTTCTCTTACCTCTTGCTCGCCCTCTGTTCAGGACGAAAACATGATTAGTTTCATCAAAGGGGGAATCAAAGTGAGGAACAGCTACCAGACGTACAAGTGAGCACCCAGAATATCCTTGTTCCCATCTAAAAAAAATGTTGTGTGTTGTTTCAGGTTTTCTCAAACGCGACCCCTCTTTCTTTTAACTTTACCTCACAGAGAGCTTCACACAGTCCTCCAGTCCCCTGGATACACTCATGGAGACAACCACGGCCATTTTGAAGGTGGTGTTAAACTGGGAATAGGAGCCTTTAATCTAGTAAGTAGAAGGCTGGATGTCATCAAACATGGGTCAAAAAATAGCTGTTCATGAGTTTTGGGGAATAGGACTTATTATAAGGCCCGAACCAAAGTATAAAGACTGATGTCTGCTTTACATTACGTGCAATGCTTAAAGGGGCAGTTCTCTGCGAAATAAAAAATACATATTTTCTACTCCTACTCATGGATGAGAAGCTCAGGCTCATGACAGCTTGGGACATAAACATTAATTGCTGCCTCTTTAGCTGAGCTGTAACATTAGCTACCTTAGTTAGCTTATCAGCAAGCCTCTCATCCATAAGATGAAACATGCCTCCTTCGTCACCTCCTCACTGTGATACAGAAAGAAAATAGTTCCCACGTGAAACCGCTCACAAGAAGGAAAAAGACAATGCTGCTGAGTTCAGATTAATTTCTTTGTGTGCCACACCTCACACCAAGACAATTTAGATGGACAAAGAGAACTACTGGTAAAAGCAAAGATATGTATTATGGATTTTGGGGTGAAGTGTCCCTTTAAAATGGCACATGAGAGAGGCTATACATGCAGACAAGCACTGTGTTTTGAGCTTGGTGCTCATCATGCAGCAATTATTGATCAGATTATAGCCAATAATTTGTTCGTTGCGTGTTTTCTTTTTATTCATGCGCATCTAAAACATTGGAGTCCAGTCTTATTTACTTTCAAAATGATTGTTGCAAAAGAACACAAATATTGCAAACTAATTTTTGTACCTCAAAGTTCAAAGTTAACAGTAATATAAGAATATATATATATATATATATATATATATATATATATATATATATATATATATATATATATATATATATATATATATATATATATATTAAGGAAGTGCTCAAGGCTCCTAGACATTTGCACATGTTCCTGCTATTGCTCACCCGTTTTATTTAGTGGCAGTGCAAACTTTATACTTGTACGGTATGATTAGGAGTCAAGATAATTTCCTCGGAAACCCCTGGTATTGTGTTCAAAATGAAAGGTTGCTGTGATTCTGCTGCTAGCGTTTCATTCCACTGCTTGTCTACTTCCTGCAGATGATTTCCATGTTGCCCACGCGGACACTCAAGCTGCTGGAGTTTGTCGGATTCTCTGGCAATAAGGTGAGAGCCAGTCATGGCTGACAGGACTGAGGGTGTGACGTTAGAGATGTTATGGATGTCCTGTGTTATATGTGAAGTACTGTGTCCCTGCTGTGAACAATGAGAAATACATGTGGATAACTTATGAATCGTATCTATGATCACAGTTTCACTGGTTTGTTGATTAGCAGTGAATTGTGCCTGTGATTATTGGTGAAACTCCCGTGACTACTTCTGAGACACGTTTTAACGAAAGCAGGAGACGAAACTCATACAGCTCCACGACTTGATGGACGGATGAATCAAAAATTACTTTGATCATGACAACTAATGACTGTGCTTCTTCATATTTACTGTGCTTACAGAGTTATTTAACATTTTTGATTCTTCATTCAAAAAAATGATGCGTTCTAAAGCCATCACCTGTTATAAACCTAAGGGTGTTGTGATTGGCTGCACTGAGAGGTTGGAAGCAGGAGACTGCATATGAATAACATCAGCAGCATCGACTGAACAGTTTTCTGTCCACAGTTTTAAGTCATGCACACCTTATTTTTGTAAAAACAAAATTGCCAGTTTTCCTGCATTTTACATAAATTTATGATTCATTTAAGTGTGCTGCATGAATGTATTTAACCACTATACAAAAATAATATGAAAAGTGTTTTTAAATCATCATCATCATCAGTGTACAACATCTTATCTAGACATCTGGAGCCCAGGGAGTAATGTGAACATGGTCTCAACTCAGTGAACATGCATATCCTGTATATCTTGCACTATGTACTTGCATATTTTGCACACAATTCTATCTGTGACCTATCTCTGTTCAGACTGGATGCTGTAAACGTGTGTGTGTGTGTGTGTGTGTGTGTGTGTGTGTGTGTGTGTGTGTGTGTGTGTGTGTGTGTGTGCGTGTGTTCATGCAGGAGTTTGGCCTTCAGCAGCTTCAGGAGGGCTCTGCAGAAAGCACATTCAGGTCTTTCCTATGTAACATGCTGCTGCTCTGTTATCACACCTTCATGAGTTTCATACTAGGTAAGCAAAAAAAAAAAAAACCCCAAAACAACAACAACAACAAAAAAAAAACACCCACACATGCAGCTGTAACCAACCTCAAAGAGAGACGAAGTGAGCTGGTTTTGTTCCCGTTTTTGTTTTCGCAGGCACCGGAGAGGGAGACGTCGAAGATGCGGAGAAACTGCTGCAGCCATATCTCAAAAAATATCCTAAGGTTTGCCAGAATTCAGCACAAATTTTTTTTTTTTCTTTTTTTAAATCGTCCGCATGATTCGAAGTGTTCTTAAACATTCTCGGTGTCGTGTTTCTTCCCAGGGATCCATCTTCTTGTTCTTCGCTGGTCGAATAGAGGAGATCAAAGGCAACTTGGATGCTGTGAGTCGCTTCTTTCAGTTGTTAATATATGACTGGGTGACTACTAGCATATTTTCATCTGTGTTGGTTGGGACAATTATTCACAAATGTTTACTAAATGGTACATATACACGTACCTTAATATAAAGCATTTCCAAGTTGTGTCGATGCCTGAATATATTTAAGATGGGATCGATTGTTGTTCTTCTGCTAAACAAACAACCAGTGTAATGGATGTGAAAAAGTAATCTGTGTTGTCAAGATCCATACACATGATAAACAACAATATGTTTGAATTCTTGAAGTGGTTAGAATAATGTAATGACCATACTGAAAAGAAACACCTCCCACATGCTGTTACTGTATTGCTTACATTGTTTCTAAAATATGGCAGTACACTGTAAATTACAGATAAAAAAAAAAAAGAAATGTAACTTTTAAAAAGTCAGGATTATGTCATAAGTGAGACCTGAATCTCTTACTCTTGGACATGTCAATGACAGGTCAAATCTCATCTTCCAATTGTAATGCCCATAGATCAAGTTCATCCTCACTTATTAAGTATGAAAAAAAGTTTTATATTGAGCCTTCCCCTACACATAAGGCTCAATTCTGAGCAAACTCTACCTTCATCTTTACAATTTCTACGAATCGTTGACCCATTTAAACATCCTTTCATTGCCCTGTTCGCTGTGCACTGTGTTAACATTCACACCGAATATGTTTAAGAAGGTGAGATCCTCTGTGGTTTGTGTGTTTTGCAGGCTATCACCCGTTTTGAGGAGTGCTGCGAGGCCCAGCAGCAGTGGAAGCAGTTCCACCACATGTGTTACTGGGAGCTGATGTGGTGCTTCACATACAAGAGGCACTGGAAGATGGCCTACTTCTATGCTGACCTGCTCAGCAAAGAGAACTCCTGGTCCAAGGTGGGCCACTGTAGTGCAGGATTTATTAATATTAATAATTATTCATGCAAATTAATGAAGGAAAATGATAAGGGAGACAAAAAGACAGGCAGAAGAAGTACTTCACCCCCTAATTTTAAACAAGCAGAAATTCATTTGAGAGCAAAGATGATGAAAGACCAAAGCAACTTCTGTTGTGTGGTATAAAAAAGAAAATGACATTTAACGCTATTTAGGGAGACAGAAAGCCTAGCCAGCAGCTTGTCTCGAAACCAAGCTGAAGACTAAAAATGGATGTGAGGTCTGCAGCCCTGCTCCGACTCTCTCCACTCCACACAGTTGTAGTTTTTTTTTTTTTTCTTTTTTCTCTCCTCATCTCATTTAAAAAGGAAAGATGGGATTTCAGCAGTAACCACTTTTTCCTTCCCTCAGGCTACCTATGCGTATATGAAAGGAGCCTACCTCAGCATGCTGACTGCAGATGATTGCCTAACCTTCGGGGAAACTGCGTTCACTCTGTTCAGGTATGAAGTGTGCGCTCAGGCTCCGTTGAATCTACTCGCAGCACCCACAGTGAAACAGAGATGATTCACTGTGACACTTACATATGATGTCATAATCTCTTCTGAGAACAGACTGTCTTTGGGAGGGACTGTGAATGAATATGAAGAACACTATTACTATCAGAGAGCTAATATTGCTAACATTGGCTCTGCATTGCTCAGATCCACTGCATGCATTATATATTTTTTCTGTCTATGCCTTATCATATTTCAGGCAGGTCCCAGGGCTGAAGCAGAAGATAGCAGGAAAATCCTTACCAACGGAGAAGTTTGCCATCAGGAAAGCCCGTCGCTACCTTTCGGAGAGCCCCATTCCTCTTCCTGCTCCTCCACTGGTCAGTACTATTATCAATGTTGAATTACTTTACTTGCAGTGTGACAAGATTTTTACTGCAGTGTGTTGCATTGCTACTTTGAATTGTGGGACCAAAAATACTTAGAAAACTAGTATTTTGGTTCACAGTGGCTTTGGCCTTGAACAACCTCTCCCCATTAAGTGCAAAGATATTTGCATGCACTGGGTCGACCAGTCAGTCAGGACATCCCAAATCCTCCTGGTTCAGGCTGGTAAGAACAGCTCCTGTATTCTGTCCTGCTATAGATAAAAGCAGCAGGGTGATGAGTTTAATAGGTAATTCACTGCTGCTCACTGAAGCATACGATTTCCTCTTTTTCAAGGAGATCTTAGAGTTAAGGGGTAAGGTTAGCACAAAACTATCCTGAAAAAAAAGTGCTCTGGGGACCTAATTGTCCTCTTAGAACAGCTTGTTTATTCACTTAAAGAAGAAAAGATAAATATTTCTGACTTTGTATTGTTATTAGCTAAATATTACAGTAAATATTAAAATTCTGACTTAAACTTCCCCTTTATGGCATTATTACTAACCTACTCACACTGGCAGGGCTTGGTTGGTCTGTCTTGATTGGATGATCCTGTCAGGCTTATGAGCAACACTATTTGTGCTTTTAGAACTAGTGTTACAAGCATAACCTTTTTTTTAAAGGTGTCCTGTGGAGGTTTTTGTAAACACACAAAAGCTGTGTGTACCCTCAAGGTTATACAAACATGCTGAATAGATTTCCTGCATCATAGAACACTTGAAAAATAAGTGTATAACATTTTTCATAAGCTATTGTTTGTTGCTGTTTCTTCTTCACTCGCTTTGTTGGTTCCATGCTCAATTTGTATGCCTTTTACTGTCACTGATTGTTGATCAGTGGAATAGCATGAAATCGACTGTGCGTGACACTCGCAGGGAAGTTTGTCATAGGGATGATTTTATGATCACCCGCAAAAAATAAATGTTGTCGTCTTGCTTTTTTACAATCTGTGTTATTTTTTCGGCGTCTAGGAGATGATGTACATCTGGAACGGCTACACAGTCATTGGCAAACACAAAGACCTGACTGAGGACATGCTGAAAACACTGGATGAGGCTCAGGCTAAACTCGATAGCAGCCCAAGTATGCACCATTATTTACAAGTGCCAAGAAGATTGTTTCAATTGATTTTTAATTCTCATTTTTAATTTTGTATAAAGATGTGCGACAAAAATGTTGGATTCTAAATCCATCCTTAAATTATTGTGAGCACCACAGAGAATGATATAGTCAGTAGATTGAGTAAGTGTGCCTGTTTTGTTTGGTCCTAACTGTCCTGTTGTGTGTTTGTCAGGGACTGAGTTCTCCATAGATGATCAGTGTCTGCTGAGCCTCTTGAAGGGACTCTGTCTCAAACACCTGGGGCATCGAGAGGAGGCCGAACACTACTTTACCCTCGTCCTCTGCAAGTAAGCCTCGCTCACTAATGTGCAAAGACATGTACTACCCAGAAAACCAGATATGCTCTAGTTTCTTGCAGTGCACTTCTGTTTTGAAACATAAACAGCACAACAGTTGAAAGAAATCTCTGTTCATACTGACTTCACCTCCACACGTACTGTAACTGCTGTGTTTTGACACTATCCACAGTGAGACTCAGATCAAGTATGACCACTACCTGGTTCCTAATGCCCTGCTGGAGCACGGCCTGTTGTGTTTGGAACAAGGCAGACATGATGAAGCTATCAAACTCCTAGAATCAGCAAAGTAAGTCGCTGAACCAGATTATTAAAATCCATATTAAAAGCAAAAAAAAATGTTTGTTTTTATAGAGGAGATTTTTTTTAACCAAAGATTCTGTACTTTCTTGCAGCAGTTTAATTAAAGATTTACTGTGCCTAGATGAAAAAGCATTTAGGTCAAGGTTTACCCTGATGTGATTGTAAATGAAAGTTTTTGCTCTGTTTCAGGCAAAATTACAAAAACTACTCGATGGAATCACGGACACACTTCCGTATTCAGGCTGCTTTGCACAAGGCCAAGGACATAGGGGAGAATGGCACCCATGTTCCCTCCAGCCCATAACAGACAGAGGAGGGCACAGTAGAGCTGAGACAGCCATGTCTCTCTGCAATCCCACAATCCAGCACTCAGCCTCGCCCAGCTCCACCTATTCGGGTGGATGATGTGTTTTGTTTTGTTTTTTTTCATCAGGAAGGTAGAGGAAGATGGATTCCGATTTTTCTCATTTGTGCCTCCCTGCCGGGCAACTGCAGCTCTATGTGGCCCTCACTGTCTTAGACAGGTTTTCTGCTCCCTCTTTAAGAGTCATATTATAACGAACTTTACCTCCTTGTGTGATTTGAAATAGAGACAAATTGAGAAATGTGCCTATATTTATGAAACATTGCTTCTAGCAGGCTTTTTTGTCTAGCACTGTGGCCACCTATAAGGGGCGCACTAGGGTAGAAAACTAAGGTCACATTTATGTAGTACATACTGCAGCTTACCTCCACTTCTACCCCAGGATGAAAATGTGCCCAATTCAGGGTAGCAGGGCTGGATCTGATGGAGCCAGAGTGCCAAACAGCCCCCATTTATCACCCCACCCGGCCAGCAGCACCATGTGACCGGTTTACTAAAAAGCTTCCCCCACTTGTTCTAATAAAATGTAAATGAAATGTTATTGATAAAATGACATGAGTAGATTGGGGATGACACATATTTATGTGTTGACATAGTTTGACATCAGGTTCATATATCACACAATTCAACACTTGGTCCATAAGCACTATGAAACAGTTTTGTTCTGTGTCATTTGATATACTGTATTTTGATTGACAGGTTTTTACCATTGTTTAGCTTTTTGTTCAAAACTAATATGACCTAATCGGGATCAATTCTGTATAATTGGATTCAGTTTTACACTACTTAAGATTTGGTTCATTGTGTTTTCGGTGTGAGTGAACGTTTTATTGTTTACTTTTAACTTTGGTTCCTTTCCTTGAAACTTACTGAAAGATTTAAAGACACAGTTTTGTACATGTGTACTTCTTTTTTCTGTCACATTCTGAAGAAATGATCATTCATGTTTATAGTTACATGTAATGGCTGTTGCACAGAGCTACTGTATTTAAATCAGCCAGCCATGCAAACTCTCCAGAGTCAAGAAAATCAGAGTCACTGTGAGAGTTGTTCTTTAGATTATACAATGTAAATGGCACCTTTTTACACATATTGTCCCGTTTTAAGGGGACAGATGAATGTGTCTTTTAGAAAGGCAGACTCCCTTCTTTTCTCCTCCTGGTGTGTGGGACAGGCTCCAACAGTACTTGAGCTTGAACAAACAGGCTATTCACCCCAGGCAGCGAAGGACTGCGTGCTTGTCCGCCTGTTGCATCTTTAGTGAGTGAGGAAGCTCTGACCGGGAACCACCGCAGGCCACTTGCTCCTTGCATATCAGCCATGCTTTACTAAAACCACCTATAGAAGAACTTGGACATAATAACCACGATCCTGTGTCAAAAAAGAATCTGTATATGAACAAATGCTTGCAATGACTTGAAATGATTAGGCAGGACAGGGCCACCTCTAACTATGTTTGTGGTGAGGTTATTTGAAGGGCCGTGTCCCAGCAACAGAGTGTCCAAAACCTAGAAACTCAGCTGGTGTCTCAAGTGTTGGAATTGAGCACTGCTGATTTATTAATGATTAGAGTAAGGTTTGGGATCCAAGATGATGACTCGGGGTCAATTTCAGTGTTTTTTAATGTGGAGGGAATGTACTTTCAATATTAGTTTAACATATGTCGCTCCCTGGAATATTCCATTAACAAATCATATTTTATTTTCTAATAATTAATTAAGCTCATTTTGCTTTTTACCCCCTTGATTTTTTTCATCTTCCAATATATCTGACAGAAACTCTAACCAAATATAGTGGCATTGTGATGTTTACAATCAACATATTTTACCGGGCACGGCTACCACTCAGAAGAAGGACATTCCTGTACTTACTGAATGTTTCTATTGTAATTTAAGATGAAATGATATGAAACTAAAAAGCACATCCAATTTTGTGTTGTCTTTTTATTTATTTTTTTATTTTCGGTCAGTTGTGCATCACTAAAGGATTCACAAAATGTAGTTGATAGTACAAAGTGGCAGTATTTACTGAACAAACTGACAATGCACGCATGCAGATGTTTGCACCTGTTATCATACAGTGTGATCTAATCCACTAGACAGGGTAACGTCATCTCATCCTGTTGACAGGCAAAGCAATGGCAGCCACGAGTAGAAGACAAGAGATGTTGGAGTAGTATTCGTAATATTCAGTTGTAAATATACAGAGCAGGCGTTATTTGAACAGAATTGACCCATGAATGAGTGGGTAATCGTTTTATATTTTTAGGACGATACTTGTCTTGGCAAAACTGCGCTAAAATTGCAATCACAAACACTAATTTCTCAAATTCAACTCTATGTTTACGTTTCGAGCGAAGGGTAACGTGATCACGAATTTGATTGGCTGCGGGTAAGCGCTTCCTGGATGTGGATGGCGGCTCATTGGTCGTATTTTATGGAGGGGGCGGCGCTTCGTGTTGCTACATTACATTACAGCTTTTGTCGCTATTCGGGCAGCTGCACACTGGAAAGTCCCTGACAGCCAGGGAGGTTTCAGTCAGGAAAACCGCGGTTAGCTTTGTCATTTTAAATGAGGGATATTATTATTTTCTTCGCTCGACTGTGCCTGTGAATATAAGATTCTGCGAGGCTGTTTCATTCGTGAATTTCCAGCCAACCGAGTAGATGCTCCCCCTGCGAGTGCTAGCTGGTGTTAGCAGGCTCGCTCTTTGTGTGGCTAGCTGCTAGCTGAGATGTTTTGTTGTTGTTGAGCTGAGCAGCCCTCCCGTCGTCTGGGAGAGGAGATTCATCAGCTGTGTATGGAAAAACGCCCTCTCGACACCCTTCTCATCCACTGACATTTTTTGTGTGAAAGTCCCCCGTGAACTCCCACAGTTGAAAACGTTTGTAAAGCGACGCCAAGGCAGGGGAGAGTTTGACCGAAGAGGAAGGAGATGGGAAACTGTTTGAAATCTCCGACCTCGGATGATATCTCACTGCTACATGAGTCTCAGTCGGACCGGGCCAGCTACGGCGACGGCGCTGACCCCGACCAGGAGCCACCGCCCCCCTATCAGGTAACTTTGACCAGGTGTATGAACCACACAAGATTACACGCCATTGGGTTTTTCCTCATATAAGCTTAACCAAATTCATTAAACGCCTGGAAGTTTAAATGTCATGGCGATGTGTGGCATGCATGGCCCAGTTTGCTAATTTTATTGACAGGAGAAGACATTAAGAAACTGATGTTAAATCAGACATATGCGAGGCTGGATCAGCCGTTTACTGTTCCACAGCATCACCCCACTGACCCCGTCCCTTCATGGCTTTGGCACTAATCCGCTTTGTTATCCGAAGGTCTCCTGTCTCTGTCTCTGTCTACCATTTCCCTGAAGTCACTTTATGATTCATCCTTCACTGATATGACATCTCTTGCGATCTCCTTCATCAAACACACTCAGCCATGTATTATTGGCTCATAGGAAGTGGGGATAAAGTGAGACACACGGATGTCTATTATGGCCTGTCGCTCACTTTAACAGTATAAACTGTTATTTAATGGACCTGAGGCCAAACCCCAGTTCTCCATTAAAGGGCAACTCTCATAACTTTCTCAGCTTCGTCTTTCACTGACCTCCTCCAGGCCAGCAACTTTGTTTGTCTGCTGTCCCTATTTCCTGAATTAGATCATCTACAAACAGACCAGGTCATGCTGTAGCTGTAAATATGATTCATGGTGTAACCCTTCTCTTGTGTGTTTCTCTATGTTGAGAGCCAGCTGGTATTCGTTATGTAAGGCATTGGCAGAGTTTGCCTGTTACTGGGTTAAGCTCAGCCTTATCTGTAGATTTAAGATAAGTGTTTTTTTAAGGCATGGGAAACTGAAGGCGATCTCCGGTCAGTATGACATGAGAGCTCTTATTGTAGAAGGTTACTTAAGTCTACATTTCAGATTAATTGGTCTGTAACCAAGTTTACAATCTTCTTGTTAACCATTTACAGCACAGTTGAAATCATAAAGTGAAAAATTTTGCCTGCAGTCTTTGTCTGTCATTTGAAAAGCAAAATTTGACATTGATTGTCTTTAAAGTTAATGCTATATTTTATTAAATATATGAAAATTAGATGTAAAAAATTAAAGTTGAACAACACAAAAATAATCATTGGTTTCCGCTTTCAAGATCTAAGGCACGCCATATAAAGGAAATTACCCATAAATCTAAAATACTTTTACTAACTATTGGGCACCTGTTAATGTTGACATGTTACTAATTGGCACCAGGGTATTTATTGGCTCTTAATAGACCTCACTCATCACCTTTATTAGGTGATGGTTCTTATATTTTGTGTAATTGTCAATACGTCAAACTATAAAGATATCAGACATGTTTGGTAGTATCAGGGTGGTCCTGATGAGCCTGTGAGTAGTTCAGGGGGCTTCAGACTGAATCTTCGGACACCTCACATCATCAGATGATCTCTGACGAACAGCAGGTTGGACACTGCACTAGTTTATTTGAAAGACTAAAAATTAACAATAAATATCTGCTACTAACCCATTAAAAATGCACATACAACAGAGTTGTGTCATTGCCATTGGGTGCCATACTCCCTCACAACAAGTGTGTGCAGGCTTATAACACTGAAAGCATTCTTGCTCTTTCGAGAGTACAGTAATCATGTATTTGGTCAGTTTCACTGCACATGCTATGAGAGACTGGTAAGAGATGCACAGTAATATTGGCACATGACCGGTATCAGCCCATAAAGGCTATAGACGTTTCTGTTGATAAGAAAGGCCAATATGATAATGCTTGACAGGAATGATGAAAAAATACAATATTGTGAAAAAAATAATGGCCTTGCACATGTCCGATTACTGGTCTTTAATGCTACTTGCGGTTTCCTGCTGGTTGAACACTCAGTTTGGACCATCAGAGAAGGACCAGTTCTCTCCCCAGTTTGTCCCTCTCATGTATCAGCAGACATCAGGGACAAAAATTATTAACCAGCTATGTTTGAGCAAAACAGTGGGTTGTTTTAAAACACGTCCTGTTGTTCTAATGATATTTTCAGAATCCTCAAAGACTCCTCGAACAGTCTGGATGGAAAAAATGTTTTTTAAGTCAGATGTATTCTAATTCATGAGAGGCACAAACTGGGGTTAGGTCAGCTCACACAAACATAAAACTTCTTGGTCGTACCACAGAGACGAGACAGTTAGAAATTCTGATTCATCTCTGTCATTTATTATCAGTGGGATGTCACTCACGCTCGGCCTGCATTTGAGTCATTTACAGATAATATCTGAATAGGGCCGGGTGTCCTTGTTATGCATCCTTGTCCAGGTTGCTACAAGTATGTCATGTCTGGCATACAACAGTGTGTAATTAGGCCAAAGCAGCCAGCTCTGGTATGATAAAGGAGCTTTAGTGTAAAGAATGACACACACACATTGTGCAGTTTCCATAGAGGTGCTCTGACTAATCCTTCAGTTGTGTTGAGAAAGTCTCCACGTAGTTTGTTTGTACTGACAGAGTTTCACAAGAGGGTTAACTAACTAGTTAAAACCTACTTATAAAGGGCTCTTTCAGACCTGCCAGCTCTTTTCTCCCTGGTGACCACAGTAATCAGCACCTTCACCGTCTGAACCCTCCCCAAGAACACAGAACACATTTTTGTGTGCTCTCAGTTCAGATTAACACACTTTGGAAGTGCTGTGTGTGTTAGAAGAAGGACTAAAGCCTCCGCTATACTCAATTTGAGACTGAATTTGGCATTTTCTTAAAGTCTTCAAGACTATGCAAATGCAAGTTTACTCACTGCACTGGAGGTCTGAGAGTGAATTTTGCTTGGTGAAAAGCGTGATGCCGGAAATCTCAACAGTGAAATCCAAAACAAAGATAACATTAGCTTCGCCTGGGCTTGAGTTGCAGAAAATGAACTCTGAAGAAAGACAAAGATGGATGAAACCCAGTATTGTTTTGCAGCCCAAAAAAAAGACAAGAAAAAGACAGAAAGGGAAATGGGATGAGTGCATCTTTGTCTTGGTGTCTTGTGACAAACAAAAGAGGATTTTACTTTTGAAATCCTCCTTTCATTTCATTTGAAATACCACAAATTCCTAGAGTAACTTGATGTAATGTATTATATTGAACAAGTTAAGGATTCTTTGTGAATTATTTGCCCTATGTATTTGATATGTAGGCCAGGATTCAAGCCTGAACATATTATCATGGCTGGCGTCTGTTGTTATCTGACCTGAAGGTGTCAACTGAAAGAGACAACACTAAGGTAGCCCCCTGGGTATTTAGGGAGCAGGTATAGAGGATTTCTGTCCAAGTTGCCTTGACTCACTTTGCCATAACAGTCATTCCTGGGTGGAAATTTTATCAACGTTAAGTGTAAATCATTGAACTAATTATGTTTTTGAACTACTGTTGGAGACAGTGCATTACATAATGTTGAATGACACTGAACATTCCTGTTGACTGGAGGCTTAGACACATCGATGCCGTGTTCTTTGTGCACATGGACAGTTTAGCTGCAAGCCAGTCTTCAGACACTCGCCCTGAGTTTGGTCGACATCTGCCGAAATGAATTTCTCCATCACATTGACACCAATCAGACTGTGTTTCCTAGGAATCCACAGTCAGCGATGAATCAGAGTAGGGTGAATTCCAGCATCTGGAGTCCGTCCGCCACCCGGCCCGAGGCTGCTTCAGTGCTGTTTGAGTAATTTCCTGGCCGAAGAGAGGCAATGCTGAGAATGGCATCTGCAAGGCTGAAGGCCAACTTAAGTCATGGGTCGATCAAAGCAAGGGCTGCTGTTCACAGAAATCTTAATAGACATTTTACAATGAATGCCACAATCTAGATGTTGACCTTACTCTTAGTAAGACAATTTTTATGATTATCACTTAGTGCATTTTTAAGTAATTTTGTTTTGGCTCATGTTGACACTTCCATAATGTTTGAATCATAAATGACAGTCAGTACAGGAAGGAAAATACTTTTTATAACATCACAATAACTCTCTATTGCATTTTGTGGCTATAGGCACAAAGAGTGGCATGTTTTATTGTTCACATTATTTCTACGTAGCATAGCTCCTCCATTAAAGCCAGAAGCACTCCGATTGTATGTAAGCTTATGACAAAATGACCCAACTTCTCACATGATCTATCGTCTCAGTGAACAATTTCTTAATGAGTTTATGGTCTATATCGCTAGTGTCAAGTCCTCTTCAATACAGCACGTTTGAGTTAAATAGATTTATTGTCTATTTATCTCTACGTAGTACCACTAAACACAAATTCATCCTTTAGCTTCGATTAGCCGTTTAGCTGTGATTGACATGTTGCTACCAGAGTATGTCCTTGGACTCTCAGTCAGCTGTGACCTAGCTTGAGTTAATTTGAGCATAAAAGATATTGATATGGAAGTCTGATGCTGTCGATTCAGCAGTCTTAATTAGATTATTATCAGAATATTGCAGTCCATATTAATAAGGTCCGCGTAGACAAGGGAAAAATGGATGGGTGGATGTTGAAAGCTAAGTGGATGAGATCAGCCCTCTGAGCCTACCACTTAGGCTGGCGGGCCATTAAATGTCTTGTCAAAATGTTTTCAAAGTGAACGAGTGTGTGTGTGAGTTATGCTCATGTTTGTTTCGTATCAATTGTGGGGGCTAAAAGGCAGAGGGAGGTGCGGTTCGGTCTGTGCTCCTAATATTGTGTGTGTGTGTGTGTGTGTGGGGCATCCAACATGCTGTGTGTTGAGTGTGGTGATTTGGAAAGCAGCTGGTGAGACGAGTGCTGACTCATTGCTGTGGGACTGAGCAACCAGAGATAAGGCACCCCTGTGTGTTTGCATTTGAGAGAGAGAGAGAGAGAGAGAGTGTGTGCCTGTATGTGCAGGCATTTCACCTCCTGGTGTGGCTTGTAATGCCCCCGTTTCCCCTGAAAGCCTTGGAGATGGGAGCAGTTGTACAGGAGTTTTTCATGATCAGGTTCAGTTTTCACAAACGTCTTTATGCAGCTGTCACCTAGCTTTATAGTCAAACCTTCTTGGCTGGAACACCTAGCCCATTTAAAAGAAATGTTTCACTGTTTTTTGTGTGTTTGCATGAAGCTGAACTTGATAATACGCTTCAGTTTTCAGCCCTTTTCCCCCTTTTTCTTTCACTTTTGTGTGAAAATGAGGCCCAGAGGGTGAAAAAGGATCTAAAACATGTCAAACAAGCACCTGCAGCTCTGCTCAAGGGCCAAGTCCCCTTTCAGATGGTTCAGTTGAGTAGGGGGTAAACACCCTTGACTGTAGTAGATACACTTACAATTGAAGAGCATCGAGTCTGTCAAGCAACTGTAATGCTGTCAGGAGTTGAGGGCTTGCAGTCAGCAGTTTGCTTTTGGCTCAGCTAGCTTGGTCCGTAGAAGAAATGGGGAGAAAAAGTTTTCTTAAGAGGTGGTTTGTAATTAGCTATCAAATCTGAGGTGGAGAGGAGGGAGGGCGGAGGGGAGCTGTCCAGTTAATAACTCAACTGGCAACCCGAAGGAGGTATATATGATGTTTGCAGGTGTCGGTTTGTAATAAGTCAGTGTAAACAAGAAGTGAATTACAGGTGTGAAGTGCTCTCACTAGGTTACTAAGAGCAAGGAGGTGGGGGTTTTTCAAGTCATTCTTGTAGGTTATGCTGCAGTCTGAGACAGCAGGAAAATAGTGAGACTTTCTCAGGTGAGTAACATGTCGAGGTGATAAGTTCAACCCAAGTGAATCTGACTTCACCACAGGTGTTACTACGTCACTGCAAGCAGACGTGGTGTTGACTTTTAGCCTTCTAAGGCAGCCCCTTGTGACAGATTACCGAGCGTCTTGTCCTAATATGGTAGCAGAAGCATTTTGGAGGCGGTGCTGACAAACAAGCCATTGTGCTGCAGGTCAGTGACACAGTCTGTGGGTTTTGCCAGACACACAGTCACATAGAGGCTGCTGTTCCTTAGTACTCGACACAAGGACCAGGACTTGATTAACTCTTTTAACAGTTGGCCGCACTAACTCATACAGTCAGTGGGGTCCCAGTGGTTTTGGTCATTATGTTATTATTTACTCACGCCTAAGTGATACGATGAGGGCTTATATAAAGTGTTGCAGGCTGTCATAACTTATGGCTGTACTTGTACATAAATGAAACATATTAACTTCACAAACTTTTATTGAACTACTGTTGATACTTCCAAACTTCCTGTTTTACCAGGCTGATGAAGTCATGCGATACAAGCATACTGTTACCAACGCACGATCAGCCTGCGCTGTTATCGCATCAACAAACACATCCTGTGATGCTTATGTCCATCCTTCTCCCATTGTTGCATGCGCATGTTGGAGTGATCAGCTGAGTGCATGCTGGCCTGTATTGTTTGCAGGTGTCCGCAGGTCTTGTTCAAAGATATTGTTACTTTGCCGTCCCCAGACAAAGGGTTAAGATTTCAGAGCCTGCTAACGCTTCATGTTTCTGGGGTCTCTTCCTCTAAAGTGCACACGACGCTGCTTGGGTTTCACAAAAGGTAACATGACGTTTGGCAAGTAGAAGTTTCCTGTTCTGGATGAAATTAAGATTTCGAAGATTTGCAGACAAAAACGGAGCATATAAAGAGAACCGTGACAATACGAATGCATTATTTTGTATTGCTGTATTTGAACCACGTGTTCAAAACAGGAATTTTGCCCAGTCATCATGCTGCCCGTCTGAAGCCCCTTTCCCACATTCACAAAAGCTCTGGCCACTCTGGTATGTCGGCTTTATGTGGGCACAGCCGGCAGCAATGATTTGAAATTGTTTTCCGACAGTGGCAGTCTGCCAGCTCAGGACCAATTCTGTAAAATGTTACATCATGACTTGAGTGGGAATAAAGCAGTAATATTCCCAGAATACGAAAACATGCAAGAGGCTACATCTTGCAGTTTTTATTACAGTTCAAAGTGACCCTATCTCTAGAAAGCACATGGGTAAACCTGTTGGTTCAAAGCCGTGTATTCACCCTGCGAAGGCATACCTGTGAAGATTTTCGTGATATTCTACCCAAAATATTTTCCTTTTAGCCTCTCATGCTAACAATTTGCAGGTTAGAAAAGTGGCTGTTAACTGTTGACTCATTCCCAGAGAACAGAAGCTTGAATTTTGACAGCACCAAGTTCCTAAATCATTGAGATGACGAAGGGAATTACAAAATTACAAACAGTGGGGCAGACACAGTTGTTCAACTGTCAACAAAGATTCAGTTAGGCAGCCATGCATATATTCAGCACTGTGCAGCTGTTGTTATTTTCCAACATGTTTTAGTTCTCCAGCTCTTTAGTTCTGTGTGTGTTGCACCTAGCTACCCAACCTAGAGGCAGAAATGAGCGTGCGTGCAGAAACAAGCCTGCCCGATGTGTGTCACTCATCCCCGAGGTCGCTCAAGCCCTCGGCCCCCAACAATTTGCTGCTGTTAATGGACGAAACATGTCCGAAATTTCACTCAACTCGGTGTGAGACTTTCCTCCTCATTGGCATTCACCTCCTGCCTCACTTGTTTGTTCTCTCTCTCTCCAATCTGCAGACTGGAGTCGTTTTATCCTTCCTCTTCTTCTTATTGAAGGTCTACCTGGCAGTGATGGCTCCTCGACATGCACACTCCCTCACCGTGTTCGCAATTCAATATTCTTTTCATGATGTAAAATTTAGATACTGACTTTTAATTGCTTGAAAAACATATACATTGGAAAATATCCATCTGTCTTTTAATATCACTCGATGAAATTATGGTATAGGGTTATATGGTGGCATATTCACAGCCTAGGGTTGGCAGGTATGGCATCTGCTCTCATTTGTCCTACATTCTTCACCTTCCTTCCCTCACACCACCATTAGTAGTCTGGACCTGGCAGGCGGACAGTTTTGGCAGCCTGCAGTGTGCTTGGCAGAGAAAACCAGGCTCTGCACTTTGCTATCTCCCCCCTCCCCCAGTCCCACTTTCACCTCGCCTACTCCCTCTGTCTCCCTCTCCATCTCTATGATTGCTGTCCTTCTGGTCAACCTGAGGTCACACAATGAACAGTTGTCACAGCCCAGCTGACACGCCATGTATGAAGGAAGGGCAAGGCATATGACAACAATTACACTGCTGACCACTGCACAGTTAAACACTCACACAGAGCACAGCTGCTGCCCCCCTGTGAGGCCCTGTCCATAGCTTTTTATTCCTGCTGCTGTCTGTTTTTGAGATGAGCGAAAGGAGAGGCTGTCAGAGGAGCAGCAGACAGCCTCATCTACTGAAGTTATGCTGACTCATGGCTTAAAATGCTGTGTTGCCGAGAGGCTGACTGCTACGTAGCACAGACATCTCCTTTCTGTTTTACTTTTCAAGACTTAAAATATTAATAAGTTTTAAGTTTTAATATTGCAATACTTTGCAATATTATTCTCCTCAATCTCCTCAAATCTCCTCAAAAGTTCTTCTTAATCTTATCACATATTCCAGTATTTTGTTACCTTAAGGCTTGATAGTGATATTGAGACTGTATTTCAAGGATGACTGTCTACACAATATATTAACACAATAAGATTTTTGATGAAAAATCATCAGTAATGTGGATATGATGTTAAAAGCAAGTATTAGAACATGTAGAGCAGTAGTAGGATCAGATAATGACATCACTGTACTGTAATGCAGCCTTTAAAACCAGGAACAAAACTTATCATCATAAAACGATATAGCAATGAAGCTTTGATTACAAGCCTACTAGAGTCGGGCCATGTCTACAGAATTGGCATATGATGAAATCCACAGGGAAACATCGCGACAGGTGTGGCCCTGTCGGACAAGTGTCCAGAACATCCCTGTGCCAGGTTCAAAGGTGTCGATTCAACATGTCCGTACCAGTGACCTACAACTACCACTATTGCCCTTGGCCATGTTGCGATTTTGTTAATATTTGGATTAATTTTGCAGCCATAATTGCAAGCTAACCAATAGAAATAGTCTGTGCTCATTGCAAAGTAATTCACCAGAAGCATGCACTGTGCTTGACTGGCCAGGTTGTGGGATAGGTTGCAGGAAAGTTGTTCCAGGGTAAACCAAATTGCCAGATGACCCTGACCCAGACTCTTTGTTCAAAACAATGGCAGGGATCTGCTTTTGGTCGGCAGTTCAGTTGCGTAATCCCCGAAATAGCTGGGACAGAACATATGACAGACAGAATTGTCCAAATTGAAGCAGCCAATGCAGAGATATCTTGACTCTTCAACCCTAGAATGGGACCAGCTCCAAATACACTGGATTGTCAGTTTCCCACAAAGCAGTCTGCATGTCATATTTATTTATTTATTTATATGGTTACTATGCACATCTTTTGAGTGCCACAGTTTATAACACATGCTCTCTGCTCCTGGATGTAGGCTGGGATGTCCCTGATGACATCATCGGGGTTCTTTTTGTCAGGCTTTGGAAAGCTTTCTCAGGGTCACAGAAGACAACATACAATAGAAGAGTTTCTGGTGATAGGTAATTTCCCCTGTGGAGGATGCTAAAAAAAAACCAGGCAACACAGAGAGGTCCTCAATAGAACCAGTGTTGGTTTGTCCGCTCTGGGCTACTGTTGAAACATGGAAATGCAACATGGCAGACCCTCTCCCTCTGTAGAACAACAGTTCTGTTCAGGTGATGACCCACTCATGAAAAACATGATCATGAAAACAATGAGACAAAGCTTTAGTAATTATTTTAGCTGCATTTTTGTGCAGGTACATCAGTAATGGCGGTTAGCAGACATGGTGTTAGAGGGTGCATATGTGTTGCTATACTGCCATGGCCTGTATGGTCTCCAGCTGCAGTCATTCAAGTGCTTGGTGTTTTGTGTCAAAAGGTTATCTGGAGTGTGGATATACAGGTGGTAAATGAGGGAGCTGACTTAATGGCATTAGAGCGGACTTAGCCTAATCCATGACCTGGCTGTTGGATCCTTCCAGTTGCATGACATGAAGGTCAGGCCTTTGTAGGATCAAGTGGGCTGAAAAATGTCGGCTGCTCGGTGAGGAAGAGGAGGAACTGTGAGTCACGCTGCAAGAGATCGCAATGACTGAGAATGCACCAGGATACAGGGAGGAAGTCATAGACCGCAGAGTGAGAGAGACCAGTGAATAGAAAGTTAAAGACACTTAGAGACGGTGGCGTTACACAAGACAGAGAAGAGAAATGGATGCATACTCGTGTTCCCCCAAATGCATGTTCTTGCTATTGCTTGTGGACCGACGATCAGAACAAACAACAGTGAGTCGATCAATCTGTCTTATCAAGGCCAGTTCTCGGAAACCTTGATCATCCTGTTCTTGCAAGAAATTAAAGCACGTTGATGCAAGTTAATGTTGAAATAGTTGCAGATTACTTTCCCGTCTAAATGTTTCAGCTCTGTTTGTGTTATACCAGTTTTTCTAGTTCTGTTTGTTTTTTGCATTTCAGTTTTTTTCTGTTTGTGCAACTGTTTGAGAATGGTAGGGTGTTAGGCATGCACATGGCCAACAAGTCATCTGTTGCTCAAAATATCTAGGGGTAAAAACTTCCAGTGTAATATACAGCTTAGATTTGAGGTGTGGTATTATTATGACTCTTTCTGTTCATTCTCATTATGATCTAATATGGAAACCTACATACTTTCAGTGCACTCTAAACTCTGACTCATGTGGTTTTGTGCGCCAATATGTAAACATTACGTACAGACATAATGAAGATCCCTGACGAGGCACTTTTCTTGGCCAGTTTCAGTTGGTTTACTCCTGTTGAACAAAGTGTAGAGAGACACAGAGGTTTTTGTTGCTTTAAGGTTTGCTGCAGGAGAGCATCAACTTTCCATGTAAAGTTATGGTTGGACCGATGAAAATGAAGAGGAAAGTTGAAAGACTAGTTGTTTCCTGCTCTGAGCAGTCAGTAATGTCTTCATAGTTAAAGTAGTTGATGGCTGACTCTCAGAGCCTGGCTCTCTCTGAATGTTTTCAATGAAATTCTTTCATTTTACATGAAAATACCTGTATCAAAGTTAAGTGAAATCATTTGATTCATAAATCGTTTCATAAATCAGGCCTGTATGACACCAACAATGAAAGTACAGCAGCTCTCTGCTGCAGGGGCTGTTTGGACAAGACTTAGGGAAACACTACCACCTACTGACTGTGATCATAATCCCACAACATGGCACACAGAAACACTGTTGGATAGAAATGAATCACTGATTACGTCAGTTATTGACAATAGTTAGTGTGAGTGTTTGTGTCCTGTGAGCCTTTCGGTATGAGAGGTATAATTACATATTAAAACAAAGACTGCTAAATGAAGAACTCTCCCAGTCAACTGAGTGCTGTCATTATGTAGTGAGGGAATTACATACTAGTGTTTGCCAGTATTATAGTGACGGGTGGTGATTAATCGATCACAGTGTTCAAATCAATGCTAATATCCCACTTAATTGAACATGTTTGGGACCTGGTCAAATTAACGATTCATAAGCTGCTAGACCCGGCTTCTCTTCCACTGAAAGTGGTAACAATAACAGTGACTTCTGCTTTTGATATTGGAGAGAGATTCACTAATCCGGTCTCAGAATACTAGTCTGCTTTGTGTGTTCAAAGTCGTCTTGCCCCTTTTGCCACAAACCAGACATCCAACCTCCAGCTTGCTCTTTTTTATATCTCCACATCGGCCATAGCCATGGGCGGATTGTTTTTCTATCACATTCTTGTAAATGCAGTATCTCAGGAATGCCCTGAGGGAACTTATTCTAATTTCATAGAAGAAAAATGTTGAACTTTGAGCCAAGGATGAGCTGATTAGATTTTGGTGCTCAAAGGTCAAGGTTTAAGTCAATCGCTTGTTTTTTTTAATGTGAAAATGTTTATATTGTTTGTTCTAAGTTGTTGTTTGTGTGAAACTTTTTATGCTGCTGTCTTGGCACGAACTGTTTTGTAAAAAAGATTCTCAATCTCAGTGGGGATTTTCCTGGTAAAATAAAGGTTAAAATGAAAATGAAATAAAAAAGGCTAGTAGCTTAGGAACAGAAGTTAAGATGGTGACTGTATTTCACAAATTTCCAAATTGGTCACGCTTATCTGGGGGGGCCAACCTGTGTATACTGTAACGTAGCTGGCCCATGGAGCCATACAACCACAGCAAGTTATGAGTATTTCTTTGTAAACACCTACATACTATTTTTTTTATATTACAGGCTAAAGACAGGTGTTTAACTTTTTTTATTTTTGATGTCATCTCCCCTCTGTCAATCTTCAGGAGCAGATCCATGTGCCTGTCTATCACCCGACACCCAGCCAAGCCCGACTGGCCACTCAGCTGACAGAGGAAGAGCAGGTCCGCATTGCCCAGCGCATCGGACTCATCCAGCACCTCCCGAAGGGTGTGTACGACCCAGGACGGGACGGCTCTGAGAAGAAGATCAGAGAGTGAGTAGAAAACTCTGGATGGCCAGCCCTGCAGTGAAGAAATCTTTTTTTAGAGCAGTAGTCTGGGCATAAGTGGATTGTTTACAGGTCTGCAAAAATACTTTTAACTAGAATTCTCTAAATACACTGTCTGAAAGCAGGGGCCGCTGTGGCTTAGTGGGTAGAGCGGGTCGTCACTGGAAGGTAACTGGTTTGTGCAGGCTGCTGAACCCCAAATTGCTCCTGATGAGCAGTTGGTGCTTTGCATGGCCGCCATCAGTGTATGAATTTGTGTGTGAATGGGTGAATGCGGCATGTATTGTAAAGCTCTTTGAGCGGTCAGTAGACTGGAAAAGCGCTATAAAAATGCAAGACAAGGATTAAAAAGTAATCGATGACATAGATTCTGAGCTCGCCAGCTAAAGTTAGCAGCAGTTAGCAGTTAATTTAGTAACAAGTATGGCTATCTGTTCGACAGGTAACTCAGAAAATCACTTGAGTTGAAAGTTGAGACAGAGCAGCTGGACGACATCAGACCATCATGAAATATAATCCAGTTTCACCAACATAGTTGATAGAGTGTAACATTGTGCTTCAAAGCATTACTCACTTTTTAAGGGAGATTGTACCCGCACTCACACAAGTTACACTCACAGGTGTGCAAGGGCACAGAGTGGGTATGACAAAGATACCATTCACCCTTTTCTGTTCCCTTCAGGATAAAAAAGGGACTTTTCAACTGGCACCTTTTGGCCATGTCCATGCCCAGGGTGGTGCACCCTCTTCATCCCTTTTTTGTAGCTTCTCTAGTGTCTCTGTTGGTACTCTCAGATATCTGCTGAATTTTACTGTTATAAAATGATCTCTTCATTCCTTATGATCTCTTCTACCTGTCACAGAAATGTTGTTAATTTACTTTTGGTAAAAATCCACACATTTCCTGATGTATATTAAAACATTCTAAATAACAAAATAATGGAATATCATGTACTTTTATTGTAAGGAATTTACAGGGAAGTAAAGGTGTGGTTCCCTAAATTAATCAAGCTTCGTTAACGGCTGCTCTTTGATAGTAATTTGGCCTTTTCAGGTTTCTTTTTTCTAAAAAAAAAAAAGGATGGATATAGTGAGTGTCTGTGTTCATCTTCACAGGTGTGTCATCTGTATGATGGACTTTGTGTATGGGGACCCGATCCGGTTCCTGCCTTGCATGCACATCTACCACATGGACTGTATAGACGACTGGCTGATGAGATCCTTCACCTGCCCCTCCTGCATGGAGCCTGTGGACGCCGCACTGCTTTCCTCCTACGAGACCAACTGACACACAAACACACATGCCCACAGACACCTGTGGACTAGACTGAACACACATGTGCACACACACACACGCAATATGCACACAACTTCCATCTTTTTAACCTGTATCCTGGAGTAGTTAAAGGGTGATATAAAGCAATGAAGATGTAACTTTGTGTGTGTGCACGTGTGAATGTGTGTGTGGGTGTGGGTGTAAGTGAGGGTGTGAGTGAGCGCACACGTGTGTATGTGCGTGCGACACAAGTTCCTCATTTGGCCTGCTGGACAGGATTGGAGGAATGAACTCAGTGTCGGTGTTAAGGACGAGCAGGAAGGAGCCGCATTGAGGGAAGGAGGATACAGATGAGAGGATTCAAGCGTAAGGGGAAGTCAAGGGGAATGGGTGACGGTTAACTGGTATGATTAAGAAACCTTTCCAAGATCCGCTTTTATACACGCTTCTACACACACTTTGTTTATTTAATCACCGTCATTGAAAAGAGCGTCGACAGAATGCAGGAGGAACGGACGTTTGACCACCGTCATTAGGCTGCAGACTGTGTTTGTTGGACTGCTGAAGCCTAATTACTATAATGTCATACTGCAGCACAAAGGGAAAGAAACGCCCTTCAGATGGTCTGCCGGCTGCTTTGATGCGTCTCCACACAGACAGTCACACAAGCTGCAAATACTGCCACACGTGCAGATGACGTGATCTGAAGACAGCTTAAGATGGACATCGGACCCACGACTGCGAACATCAGATATATTCTGCAGACACACCACAGGCCTGCACTTGGCCTCCAGCCATCTGTCTGTACAGATCTTTTAGGAGGAAAAAAACAAGTTTGCTCAGTTGATCGATTGATTGTCCAGTGGCTTCGTGAAATCTGTTCTGTGTTTTATTTTGTCCACCAGTTCAAGGGCTTGGTCGAAGCAGTGTTTACCAATTACACAAATGTGGCCAATGGATATACAGTGAGTGCTTCAGTCACTATTTTGATGGATTGCTGGTATACCTTTTCTGTAAAGCCTCATGACAGTTAGGATTATTGGATCAAGCACAAGATCAGTTGACAAACCATTGATACAAATCAGAGACATTTGCACTTATTAATCAGACTGGTGACAAGAGTTGATCATATGCATTCAGTAATGGTATGTGATCTGCGTTATCTACTTTCTTATTACCATTGCAGTGACTTGTAATCAAAGCCGCTGTTTCTGTTTAACAGGAGTGGAATATAATTTATTACTGGTGACATTAACCAAACTACTGAACTAATCTCAAGTTTGGCGTCCCTGTTATTGTCCAAGTCGAGGACAGAAACAAAAACAACATGCACAAAGCTGGGCTCATTGATGTCTTTGCATTATAAAGAGATACTTTACACATTTATGCACTTGCAGCATTCATTTCATTCAGCATCCTGTTTTATGGCAAAACCGGATCTTAAGCAAATATTGCAGCTAAAGCCGTTAACACAAGCAAGTGCCAGCATCAAGAGGACACTGGAGGTGGAAAATGAATCTGTTTATGAGTTTTCTGGAATGTGTTTATGACTGTGGACGCTTATTTACCCGATGTAGACAGAATCAGCTGTTTCTGACTTGCATCTCCAGATTAGAAAGCCCATCTTTCTATCCATTTTTATTAGAGCCTGACAGATACTGAATTTGTGGTGCTGATACCGATATTGGAGAGTTAAAACATTCTGATCTTGATATATTGGCCAGAATTCTTTTTTTTAACACCAAATATAAACAGGAACACATGTTTTTTTATGCTCACATCAAGTTTAGGCCTCAGTCCAAACAGTCTCCTCACCACATTTTAAAATCACAAGAGTCACCCTGTTTACTATTAAAGCACAAAGAAATTCAGTTATCTTTTCCGCCTCCCTGCAAAGTAACTTTGGCCTGTAGCTGAGCCTGTAACACTTTGAATTATGCAGGAAATTGTAAAGCATTTGAGCTCCCCCTGCATATAAAGCAGGCATGATCCGACATAGTTGAAAACATGCCTTTTATTGATCTGTGTATATACCTGTGTGTGCGTGTTTGTATTAGGCTTTATGGCCTTTTCTGTGTGTGTGAGAAATATTGGGGGGGTTTAAGCACCTTAGTCTTTGGACAGTGCTTTAATCGCCGTAACTCTTTATGTTGTACATTGTCCACCATCAGCAAGGTGGAGCCTCATGGCCTTAGGTTACACATGAGCAAAGGGTTGGCATCAGCTGCTAAAAATGTGAAGCACAGTCCAGTTGATGACAAGTAACAAGAAGATGGGTTGATTATACGCAGACAGCACTGCTGCTGAGCGGTCATTGTACATGTCCTGTCATCAAGAATACAAAAGGTTTGTCCAGAGCATTATCACAAAGCTAATTAATTAATTATCAGTGTAATGTGGTGTTTGGGTTTCTCTCACATCAACTGGCTGTCTTCCAAAGAAGTTCTAGAGGACTGCTCAGCCGGTCTTCCCTCAGCTAAAATCAGCACTCTCCAACAGGGGGGCAGGTTTGGACACAAAGGACATTTTTGCAGACTTTCGATCTCAGTCTGGAGCCAGTTAAAGGCTGGGTGGGGACTGGTTGAAAAAAAAAAAAGTTAAACCAACCGCTGTGTATGTGTGTTTGTATCTGCCAAGATTCCGCAGAAGAGTTTAGTTATAAAGAATGGAATCCACAAAGCTATGTAAACCTTGATCAGTGGGGCACTTTGTGGGCGGCGAACATTGTGCTGACACTTCTGGTTATAAAAGTGCTCACATCCCAGGAAAATGACTCATGGGTGTCACCGCTGATGGTCTGACATTCACCAACAATGAAACAGCTGCACAAACCCTTACTTCATCGCAGGCCAGATAGACTTCTCTCTGGGTCTCTCTTTGAATCCTGGCAGAGACTTATTTATTGAAAATGTTCAGACTCACATGAGTGAGGAAGTGAATGCTGCTTTGGGGTGGACTTTCTGCTTTCGGTTCAGGATTGAACATCAAGGTTTGCTCATACGTGAATGGGGTATGTATGTTGTATGTATGTGTCTGGATGCTTGTTAGACCTTTTCTTGTTTGTAAGTATAAATATGCATATGCTATGTACTATGGGCAAATAATAAATAGACATTGCAACAGAACTTAACTGCCAGTGGGTGTGATTGATTTCCTGTGTGCACACTAGAAAGGGAAGGATGTAGTTTTGGGCTTTCTTATTTCGGAAATAGGAACGGCTTACAAGCGACAGGACACATGAATACATCATGTGATGATGATGTAATTTTAGATATTACATCTAAAACTGATATTTAAGGGCTGTCACTTTGACTTCAGATAGGTGGTAGGACATCCATAATATGGCATCAAATTGATTAAATAAGATAAATTACCATGACCATTTTCCCTCTGCTCTTCTTTAAATGTGCTCTCATAAAGTGTATGGGCACTGTTTTTGTTTTGTTTTTTTTGTTTTTTTCAGAGGTCATCCTGTTTAAAGAATCTCCATAACAATAGCCTAAAGGCATTTTTGAACAACAAAGGCCATTGATGTCTAGCTTGACATATTTCGAAATTGCAAAACTCCTGAAAAAATAAATAACAACGTGGTGAAGTTAGTTTTCAGTGGGATACTCGACACAAATATAAATACGCATACATATATTCTGATTGAACCAGTAATTTGACACGGAGGCCTTCTGCGCCTCTGATTGGACAGGATCAGGAGGACGGTGACCTCCTCCCTGGCCTCGCGCCCTATTAATTGCTGTGTTGGAATATAACTAAAGTACATTTACTCAAGTACTGCACTTAAATACAAATCGGAGGTACCCGTACTTTACTGGAGTATTTCAATTGTGTGCCATGAGGTACTTTGCAGAGCGCATGCTGTCTCTGAGCCAAAGCTGCACATTTATAAATTATCTTACATATTCTTTTTCTTCGCGTGGACGACTGGATTAAAATGAATCGGCCGACCTAAAGAAACCTGCACAATAAATATGTCAATATTTACTTATATGCTTTTAATGTGTACTTTTGATACCTATGAAGCCTTCGTTGAATATCAGATACTTTAAGATTTGTTCTTTCCTCTAAATGACTGCATACATGACGCGATACTAATTTATTTAACATGTATTTTTTAAAAGCTTCCATGGAGCCTAATGCGACCCCAATGGCTCCAAATCCGAAGTCAACCTAATATTAATATTACCCTCACTGATCGAACTGGACACGCATCTTCTTGTTGGACCATCAAAACCAACATATATTTCCAAGTGGCGTGTCCTGTTTTTTTTTTTCCCCCTCCAATGTAACAATGCGTTTCGGTGTATGATTTTGTGTTAGGGGGTCGCATTACAATACAACAGTTGAAAGAAACTGACATTATTTTCTAGTTCCACCTTTTCAGTTCTTTCATCAAAAATGTCTCACACCTATTGGTGATTGCCCACCGTGCGATTCTTTTATTTTCCATAAATATCTTAATGGAAAACAGTGGAAGTAATAGCGTCCATCTAACATGACACACATCTATTTTAGCACTTTTAGATATGTAATTTTTTTTTTTTAAAAAAAGCTACTATGTAAGTACTAGATGCATATATACTGTAATGGAGATACAAATAGCAAAAACCCCACCAAAATCCAATGTGAAGAGATGTGTCTATTAGGCCAGTGTGGTGATATATATCATGGTAGGCCTGTTCACTTGGGGTCAGTGGGTCAAGCTGCTTGGAGGTTAAGGCAAAGGTCACTCTCCAGTTCCACATTTTTGTCACGTTGACACCGACTCACGGGGAGAAGACATAATCATATGGTGGCTGTAATTAGATGGCGCTGCGAAGTCACGATGGCTGACAAAGTGCTGTCAGATTATTCGTTTGCAGTCACTGGGTCAGTGTTGGGCAAGTTACATTCAAAATGCAATGTGTTACATATTACTGGTTGCCTTCATTTTAAAGTGATAGTTGCAATATTACTGTCTGCGTAGAGTAATGTGTTACATATCACATTATATGTTAGTTACTCTAAACAGAATAACCTAAACAGAACAATAAAATAGCCTAGATTGTTTGAAATAAACGACTGGCCTTGGACGCAGGGATGAGCAGGCAGACAAAACATCAAATCTGATATATTTTGAGACAGGAATAAACACGTTTAACTCAAGGCTCGGTCATATGAAACACAATAGACCTATATCGTCTGTACGGTAGCCTATAATGTCATGGCAAGACAAAAATCTCTTCTATGTCTTTTTGTTGTAGTGCACAGAACAAGGAGCGCATGTGTGATCGAAGAGTGTACATTAAAGTGCGCTCGGAGAAATACAGCTCGCTTCTGTCACACTAGAGATAACTTATAGGCTCGATTATATCAGACACACACACACACACGCACCCTGCATTAATATGGTCATGCTGGTGTGGATGGATTCTTTAAAAAAAAACAACAAAAAACGCTTCATGTGGGCCGGAAACGCGGTTTGTAACGCCTTACATGACACAACTGTAATTATGAAATATTTGTAACGCGTTATACTACTCCACTGAGATAATACGTCAGCAGCGTGTCGTTTATAAGCAATGAGCTATATCATATCCTAAGGTCCTCCCTGTCGTGGCTTCCTATTAATGGCAGGCAGATCGCAGTGTTTCACTTATGACTAACTGCTTTACAGTGAAAAGTGTCCGCGATCGGGACGGTCTCGCCAAAGAGAAGACTCCCCTCCCCTCCAAAGATTTCCGGTAATTTCACATTTTGCGCACAGTGACCTCTTACGATGGATTCAAAGAGATGAAAATACAGTGTGGATCTGAAGCCTCCTGCGTGACACACGCGTTTTGTGTCTTTTCATTGAAAGAAAGGAAAGGAAGTGATGACCTGGACCTCACCTCTCTCTCTCTCTCTCTCTCTCTCTCTCTCTCATACACACAGACACAAATAAAAATGTAAACAAGCATGGATTTTAATTGATGCATTTTATTACTTCACATGACCTACATAGGACTACTAATGCTTTGGTGATATTATATTATGCTTTCATTTTTACATTCACATTAATAGGAGACAGAGAGAGGGGAGAGAGGGGTGTATATAGCCTTATTTCCTGCTCTAAATAACTTCCTGTATTTGATACCAGAATCTACTCATAAGGGTGTGCAAAACTGCACAAGATATCAAAAAATTCCAGACAAAAAAACTCAGATAAGTCCATTAAAAAAAAAGTTAATGAGTTTAAAATATTCATAAATGTCACAATACAACATATTGTCATCCAGATGTTTATAAAGTTAATATGTAAGACTGAATTTAATAAACAAAGTCAGGATAAAGTATGATCACTTACTATTTTGGCTCTCCTGTAAAGACAAATGTCACCTCCACCTCTCTCACCCCTCCATATGTCAATCAATATTATTGTATTTATTGTTTTCTGGTATCCCAGTAATGCAACTTATAAACATGAAGTTCCCACCGTCTGTCTGACTGCAGCTGACTTAGTGAGCACATTTCTTTTTTTTTTAAAAAAGACAGGCAGAAATGCAGAAGCATAAGACGGTCTCATCTTCACCCGCCTCCTCTTCTAGCCTGTAAAAGACACATATAAACAGATGTTTTTCGAGATGAAAACAGACAGGTTTATTACAAATGTATCCTCATGCAAACACAGACACCAATAATGTCATAATAAATAAGTGCAAGACTTATTAGGAGAAATACACCTGATATGGTTTCACTTAAATTAAGACCAAAATGTGATTTTGGAAACACAATAAAATGAGTTTTGATAGGATTGCTGACAGTACCACATTACCACTGCTTTGCTGTTTTTGTTCTACTAATTAATCCACTGCTTTCTCTGAGATGGTATTGCAACATTAGTTCAAGTGTGTGCTATTGACTGTAATCATGTGTTTTTTTCTGGTCTCATCCTTAATAGTTTCTATTTTATTATATTCTTATTTTATATCCATTTAATTATTGAATCTCTTGAAGTTTCCCTCTTTATCTGTACTTCTTTTCTTGCTTCAGTATAGAGCTGCCCCACCTGCGATCACAAAAGAAAATAGAAAGTCTGTCATTTTTTGATGACCAGCTTCAGCCGCAGACAGGCTCGTTGCTTCATGTCTCTTCATGTCTTTTTTCATAACGTACTCGTCACTCATTCCAGCCAATCCAAACTCTATAGAGCTGAGTCGTCGTCATTTGACGCCCGTTTACAACTCCTTATAAGGTTAACTCCTCCTCCTCCTCCTCCTCCTACTCTTTTTTTTTTTTTGTAGTGTTCAACTGTATCCCCACTCCTTCCACAGCCTTGGGCACAGGCCTTCATGGCATGGCTTCACACACAACGACCCACACAAGGAACTTTTTTTTTCTTCTTCCAAACATCGTTTCAGCTCTCAAAAAGAGGGTTCAACAGTCTGAGGTCACCTGGACACACCTGCGCAAAGCGCAAAAGAAGATTATAGAGGACAGGGGGTTGATGATAGGGACCCGAGAATAAGCCAATGCGTCTGTGAAATTATAATTCAGCGTTACGTAACGTGTCATTTTTCACCTTAACTCAGACCAGGACATTACAACTAATCAGTGTCAATCAATTATCAGAACGAAACAATGCCATGACGCTCGTGGAAACATTTGAGTGTAGAACGCAAAACGAAATCGCTGGTCTTTAACAAGCTGCGATGTCCAAACTACGGTTCAAAGCCCGCACAGCTCATCAGCGCGCAGTGTTGACAGCGTGCATCCGTGTCACACACTCACAGTGTGCAGAGCCAACGGACCGTTTAATAGAGCGAGGCGGAGAGATGCGCGCGCACACACGCTCCTGGAGCAGACAGGTTACAGACGCCACACTGAAAGAACTATTATTCTCACCATGTGTTGTTCCTGTGTCTTTGCATTCTACAGTTTAGAGATGTGACCTCCATGAGGTCATCTGAAGTGAAGTGGGCCTAAAACTTATTTGCCTGTTTCTGAAAGTTAAGGCCGCCAAACACTGAATCCAAGCAGCTTAGTTAAAGCCTTTTATTATTTGATTTATTTATTTATTTTTAAAGGTGCACTGTGTCTTTTGGAGATGACATTATAATCAGAAGACAAACTCTCTTTGTTGAATAAACTGAATGAACAAACTGACCCTAAAGGACAACACAGTTTCATACTGTTGAACTTTGTTAATATTTAGCAGACCAGGCCACCTTTCTAGCTTCAAACAGTGCTCTGGGGACCTTATTCTCTTACGCCCCGTGCTTTCCCATGATCTGACTGTAAAAAGAAGTTCCCATTAATTACACAAGCATACACACATGCGCACACACATATACAGATAACAAAGCCACAGAAAGAAGCAGAGGAAGAGCTTCAGGGAGACTGACTTTCGCTTTTGATACGGTTAATGGCGAGCTAATGTGCTGCCTGTGTAACATAACAGGTTCTTGTTTTAGACAGTGCTGGGCTTGTCGAGCACAGAGTGGTAATGTTATATAGTAAGACTAGGCTTCATCTGAGTATTGTGACAGCAGGACTACTCATATCGCAAACCTTCATTTAACGAAAATAAAAGCATGAAAGTACAGCCAGGACCACAATTTAAAATGGAAATGATTCATGGCATCCCTACTCTTCCATCATAACACCACAACCTGGGATGTTATTACAGGGTATATGAGTTCAAAGGTGTCAACTGGGCATCAAAAGGCTCATTGATAGCTTAGTTTGAGACAAATCAGAAGAAATGTGTGGTTATTTGGCTACTGGTTGTCAAATACCATCTTTAAGTTTGCTGGAGACGATGAATAATATGGTTAACTTAAAAGCAGACAGTTGTCAGAGGCTATAGATATTGTAAAAATCAATCTTGTGTTTAAAAACATGGACAAGGTAATCTTTATAATCATGCCTGTAAGTAGAATAAACAGGCAGCACACTGTTCACTAACAGCTGTCTACAGAGTAACATTAACCAGCACCTTTCAGTTCCCATAAGAGGCACACACACACACACACACACACGCACGCGCGCACACACAGATGGTGTGCAGATGTTCAATTAATTTAGATGATTTCATAAAGTTCATATTTCTGGACACCATCATATAGGTAGTCTGATAGTTCAGATAGGAGTGATGTCTGTTAGTGGCAGTATGCTGGCAGCTGAGACCTACAATAATGATCCATATAAATCTATAATAACATACAGACTAATTAGATCTATAATTAACACAGGCCGCAGCTAATTAGATTTACACATTTCCGACGATGCTGGCAAATACGGAGCATTATAAACTTGGTAGAGGTATGCGGTATTAGCTCGCGGGCTACATGTGTACCTTATAAATCGGCCACTGGATTTTCTCCTGCTGTGAATATTCTGTGCACCTTCTTTAGCGGCGCCAAAGACGAATTTCCTTCGTTTTGCGACGCACAGCGGCGTTTTATCTGACTCCGATTCCTTTCATTTCATCCCGATTTGCTCAGAGGGTTTTATGTCAAGAGCAGCTTATAGGCCTAAAGGAGCTAGCAAGCGCCCTTATTACCTGTGATACTCAAATGTACTATCTCTTCCTGATTTAAATTTATATGCTGCTCTTAATATATAATCTGGAGTAACAAAAAGGTAAATAAAATCTGGCTACTAGCCTCTTCGTTTTCACTTACAATGAGCAACAAACTAATTCATTCTTTATTGTGTTCCATTCCAATGTTGTTTTTTTCTCATTTTAAGGCAAAATGTATCACTGGCACAGAAAATGGAATATAAAAACTAGAGCCTGACTGATATAACAGTTAGCTGATATCATCAGCAGATATTAGCCTTTCACATAAATCGGTTTATGTTGTCCGATATGAAACGTAATTAAAAAAAAAAGATTATACTGCAGAAAAGAAGGCTTGTGGTAATCTATGATAATCATATTTCCATTAATGTTTGTTGTTTCCCTGCACTGATGTCATTTTAGAAAATAAACTTTATTGTCAAAACTGTAAAATACACTGTTTGATAGCCACATTTGATGGATAATTGTAAAAAAAAAACAAAAAAAAACGAAAAAACAAACAAACACAAAAATATGTGTAGCATATTATTAGCCTATCGATGTTGGAATTTTTCGGCCCCTATGGCCATCGCCCCTCAAAATTGAGTATGATCTGTTCTATAGTTAAAACTATTCAGTCTAAAAAGTTTTGTTTAGTTTAGCTTTGTTTTCCATAACCATGGCGACCTCTGGATGTAAAGTCACAATCCTCTAGGGGGTCCTGGCTCCCAGGTTGAGAATAAATTAGCCAACAGAGGCTAATATCGGCTGCTCTGTGGGCCTTAAATCTTACCACAGTGGTTTATAAACTCTCCTACAGTGACGATATGTTTTATCGCTCTGAGTGAGATAGATATTCTTTATTCGTAACATGCCAACAAAAAGCTCAACAGCGTCATATTTAATAGGCCTACTCACTTAGCTAACTCCAGCACTTTTGGTGCCTTCAGAGATGTCGCGTGAATGTATCTTGTATTTGGAGACAGGAGTACTCACGTGAGCTCAAACACTCGTCCAGGTATTGGACGACGTCCACCTTCTCGCGCTGGAGCGCGAGCTGCCTGGGGGTGTCTCCGGCACCGTTGGGTGCTTGGCAGTCATCGGTGTGCTCAGTCAGCAGCCGGACCACCTCCAGGTGACCCTCCCTGGCAGCCAGGTGCAGCGGCAGGTTTCCTTTCACATCCGGGAGGTTCACCTGTGCCTTGTGTTTCAACAGCACGCGCACAGAATCTATGAATCCTTCGCGTGCGGCGTCGTGCGTCACGGTGAGACCGCACGCCGGGTCAGGTCTGTTGGGGTCTGCTCCCGCCTGGAGAAGAGTCTCGACCGCCAGGGTGTGCCCCAACATCACCACCTGGTCCCGGACAGGAGGAGGGCGGAGACGGACACATGAGTGAGAATGACGTCGCACGGATGTGACAGGACCAGCTGGTCCAGGCACTTGCAGCCTAACTATACTCAGGCCATCAGATAGATTGATATGACAATATTAGACTGATAGCATTCAGGCTGTTGCCGCTTATAGATTCTGCTATGCAGATGATGGCCGTTTCACAACCTGGCTTAAAGAGACCAGGGAGTGGTTTAGGTTCTTCATTTTGCACTGAAACAAAATGACAGCTGCATGTGATATGCAGTTAGACTAAAATGCTTATCCAGTGGCCATCTTAAGAAAGCATTATTATTATCATCAACATGATGTCAAGTAGTAGTAATAATGAGTTAAAGTTCATCATACTAACTTAGTATTATTGACTTTTGCCTGTATGTATTGTGCAAACCATAGAAAGAAAGAAAGAAAGAATAAAATGTATAAAGGGAGCATAAACATGTTGTGTAATCCACCATGTCCTCCTGATGAGGACCTCACTACCGACATTTTGTCAGGCACATTCCACCAGATCAAATTACCCTTATACAACTATACTTGGTAGCCCTTCAAGCTAGCATATATCATGCATCACCAGATAGACAATTAATGCTAATAATGCCCAGTTAACGGTCTGTCTTAAAGAGACCAGCCTGTGCATTGTTTTAAACATTAAAACAAAATGAAAGCTGCATATGGAATGTGTTAGCAATGACTCTGCAGTTTTAAGCAATTATATTTGTCATTAAAATTATGATCAGTAGTAGTACTAATGGGTTAATATTAATCATACTAACTTAGTATTATTGACTTCTGCCTAAATGGATTGTGTAAACTGTAGAAAAAGAGAAAAAGAATAATGAAGCCCTGCATACAGCAAGCAGGAACAGGCCCTCATCCACCATTTCCTTATGATAGAGACCAACCCTTTGTTCCTCCTCTAGTAACCCTCAAATGTAACTTTGCTCTGTTGCATGCCTTTATTTTACTCCAATAAAACTAAAACGAGGCAATTCTGTGGTATATATCTTGATAACTTCTTTCTCAGGATCAAAAAGGCACAAAATCTTAGCTGGAACTGCTTTGAGGGACAAAAGATAATCTTATTGCTCCATCAAACAAAACACAGAATTATTAACACGAATCTTCACGCAAATGGTTATCGACTTGAAATGATTAACAGCAAAAATATGAATCAGATCGATATGGATTAGTTTTGCAGCTAATCTGACTCAGTGTATCTCTATCAGACATTTTGCAAAGTCCAAACTCCCCTCTGCCTTCTGTCCACAGATACACATACAGAGATTCATTTGAAAACCTTGTACAACTATTTTCGCTGTTTCATTTGATATACTCGTGAACAAAATCGACTGGATATTTCAAGATGAGATATGATTGTCTATTGTTTACAGTAGCACAGTCAAATGAGGAAGTCAAACAGTTTGCTCCTCAAACTAAAATCTGTTAAAAACATTTAAAAAAAACAACCCACAAATATGATTATCCAAGTTCACTTCGACAGTTACTAGTTTTAAATTACTTTAAAAGCGTTTTCTACTCACCTGCAGTGCAGTTCTGTTGTACTTATTTAATCCATTAACAGCTGCTCCACGTTGCAGCAAAAGCAAAACCTTAGATAGATCTCCCTTGGCAGATGCATTGCAGAGCTCATCAGCCATTCTGGTGAAAAAAAGGAAAAATATACATGAACAAAAAGAATAAGAGGTTTTTGATGGTCTGTGTTGAGAGATATAATAATCCAGTAGACAGTGCCACCCAAGTTATATAGTCACCAACCCCCCTGTCTTACATCACACATGGGCTGGATTTACTAAAACAAAAAAAAATAAAAAAAAATAGGGCATGTGTACAACCACCTCTCACTAGACCTGCTAGCAACGTTTTATATTTTCAAGAATATACAACAAAAGTTTTAAGCGGTAAAACAGATTTACTTTAATTACCTTTTTTGCAATATATGGATGTTTAGATGAACTGAGTTTTTTCAGTTACCTTTAAATCATATAAATGGTCCTGTTTCACTTCATTTCAACTATTTATGTAATATTGAAAGAAACTAGTTTAAAGCCTATATATATATATATATATATATATATATATATATATATATATATATATATATATAAATAAAAACTCATAGCCATATATAACTTATACATCTCCATGTTTCATCTTGTCTCCAATGTTAACAGTCAACAATTATATTTGATATTATGCATTACTTTTACTTTACTAAGCTCTGTCCAAGAATTTGCAGAGTTTGCAGATTTGCACATCACACAATAATAGGCGATGCTTTTTCACTTTCACAGCTGATATTCTACTTTCTACATATATATATGTGTGTATATTACATTTTACTTCTATTTATATTTTTAGTGCTCAGTCAGTATACGAGCAGTAAATCCCACTAGCTTTATGATCTGTGCAATTATTCCCAAATTCAATCACCAAACTCAAATTTAATAAATTTGCTGCCACTGAGTGACTGTCACACGCATTTTTCATGCTGTCTGTGGTGATTTTAGGTCACTATCATATGGAAACAATGTAAAAGCAATTATTTTTCCCATGTGTTGTTGGAGCACGCACAGTCTTGCAGGCCTGGCTGTCTTGTGATCAGGTTTAGAGAAGGACCTGGGGCTGATGCATGTAATGTAATCGATTGCAATAACATCTGTATGTGTCTGCGAGCACAGTAGCAGCAGCACGTGTTTACAACAAGCATACGCATTTTTGCACACAGATGATATGAGCTACCTGCAGCTAAAATAAGTATTATCATAGGCAAATAATAATAATAATAATAAATAAGCGATCGAAGCTCAAATTTGCTGGAGTGATAATCGAGTAAAACACTTACTTACTTTCACTGTGATTAAAACCATAACACGAGCCTTCCACCGTGTAACCCGTCATCGGATGCCATCCCACCGAGACGAGCGCTGAAGAAGCAACAGGAAAATAACACCACGACATCAGAAGCAATGAATTAACATAAACTGGTGACATCCACGCATGTAAACATAGGTGTGATGTCATTAACAGTCACTTCCCGCTCATTTTCAAATGATTTTGCCGAAAGTATATTATTTATAAATACATATTAATAAAAAGCGGGTTTCGGTATTCTTCTCATTATAGCCTGGCGTCCGCCTGCACAGCGCGCTGAGTGATAAGGGGGAAAAGACCGAGCTGCCCACGGACCGCACGTGTGCGGGCGAGAATCACGTCGTTATTCAAATATAAACACACCGATGGTCCTCCATGAGCCGCACTGTCACAGTCCAATTGGATTCAATTTCAGACGTTGGCACGGACTCCACCGCGAGGCGCCTAAAAAAAGACGATCGTCAGTGACATGGCAAAATTATGGTTTGAATTGAAGCGCAGATTATCTGGTGGAAGGAGGGATGTTTGCCCTCACAGCTTAACTGAGTAAACAGTTTCATAAAATTCAAAATTCTTACCCAAAGCGATGAGATGGCGTGATTGGATGAAACGCCAGATGATAGGCGGGACACACGGAGGAGAAAGCGTGATGCTGTGCAGCGGTGACAGAGGAGATGCGTTCACGGCTGCGATAGAGAGAGACTGAGCTCAGGAAATAAACTGGCGCATTGTAACATGCTTTTATAATCAGCGTGTCCTTCTTCGTCGTTAATATGCTTCCCAGAGAGCAAGACAGGCTCTGTATTATTATGATTATTATTTTATTGTGTTATGGGCTCGGCGACATCTTTCACTTTCCTTTCATCATGCCGCCCTCTAGTGATGGGACTCCATCACGGTTCCAGAGCCTGTTTTGGTTTGGTCCAGAGCACAGCTGAGGTCAGGTATGTAGTTATTCATAACCAGTTCTCTCCCTCAATTCCCCTGTCCAGTACTGACCCTTTCTGTCCTATGTGGGCAGATTTTATTATGAGTTATTTTTTGTATTACTGTGTGATGAAGTGTCTGTGAATCAAGTATAGATTCAATGATTAGTTGAATACTTGAAAGAAAATTAATTCAAGCCTTTTTTCAAGTGTCAGAAAAATTGCTGTCGCCAGTTTTTCTTCAGTGTCCATATGAACTGCTTTTCTTTGTCATTTATGAGCGCAGATGAAGAGTCTTGAGGTCTGGGATTTTTGGTTGGACAACAGAGGCAATGTGAAGACATCACTTTGGGCTCTGAGAGATTGTAACACAAGGTAAATTAGTTAAATTATGTTAGAGTCCTTGAGTCCTGCTGACATCTGTTTTAGGGAGTGCTGTTGCAGATGAGTTCAGGAGTCTCACAGCATAGAGGGTGAAGCTGCTTCATAGTCCACAGGTGGTATGGGGGCTGATACTTCTGTATCTTTTGCCAGGTGGCAATGAGCATGTTTTGACAATTTTCTGACATTTTATAGGCCAATAAATTCATCAACAAAAGAAGCTGCAGAATAATTGATGAAAATAATTTGGGCTGCAGCCAGAGAATCGAGGCAATAGGCGCACGCCTGCTTTTCTGGACACAAGTTTTATGCATTTGCGTCATGTCAAAAAGGCTGTTTGTGGTGCTGTAGTAAAAGGGTCATTGTCCTTTTAAATGTTGGTGGAGAAGGACTAAAGTCAAAATTACTCAGATATCCACACCTGCACTTGCAACAGTAAAAAACTATGTCTAATACATTGATATAAAAAGCCTAAAATATACAGCTTATGCACCATCTGTAACTACTGTCCACTGACCCCAGTCACTAACCTCAATCCACTTGAAACTGTCACAAGGAGCACCAAGGCTAGCAGGCCAGACCTGTTACTGAGTGGTCTATGGAGTGGTTCTATTTCAACATCTCTGGCCACAAAAGTCTTTGACTATTAAAGATTTTTAAATTCATTGCTAGAAACACAGAAAAAAACCCCATGTGACAAATTTAAGGTGACTTTAATGATAACTTTGATCTTTCGTGGGGGCGGCCTGCATTTTTCAAAATGTATTTATTTTTTTTTTTTTACTGCAACCCAACCACAGGGGCACATATAACACATTAATGCAACTGTTATTGACTAACCCAACCCAACTAAATCCTACCCAACCCTGCTGATTTTATGAACCAATCATCTCAGCTTGACACTATATTGCCAACAGAGCAAGGTATTAGCTAACAAATTACCAGTGAATACTATCTGGACTGTTATTTTCTTACCATGACTCAGAATTAAGAGGGGGGCAAAGACAATATACAGAGAGATACTGTAGGTCATAGATGTGGACTTGTGCACATTTCAAGGCCTTTGAATATGATGCAACTTTCAGAAATTCTCAGCCCTGCTTCCTTGCAGTGACGGTATATAGGACTTTTGTAACAGGCTGTGTTAGGACCAAATTGCAGCATGCAGGATACCAGGAGTAGTTGGTAATGATATTTAATGACATAACTCAGTTGGAACAGAAAATGATGAGCAAGATGAGTAATAATAGGGGAAAGTCTCTGGTGGACCAGCTGATATGGCAGGCTGAATCAGGCTGGGAACCCAGTAAGTGAGCAGTGAAATAGCCCAAACATACAGTTCAAAACAACGTCAGGCTACTGTTCCAGGGAGGAGCAGGCTGGTGACGTGGTCTTGAGGGTTTAGAATCAGAAAGCCAGCAGGTGCATATTCACACAGTGCATATGTGATAGCAAATGGGGCAACATGGTGAGAGTCTCTGAGCCACAGGAAGTGCTCTGTAGCTTTAGCTGTAGTTGTGGTGGAAAGGTTACGCCAGGCTGCTGCAGGCAAAAGAGTAACCAAGGACACAGCAGAAAATCTTAAAGCTGGGGGACAGAAGGCAGGTGTGTTTACTATCAGGTGAAACGAGTTGGTCAGAGGCAGGCAGTGTCGGCATCAGGAGGACAGACTAAAGAGAACTCCTGGAGGGTCTTGGATGAATGGCAAAGAGTGTCTGTGAGGCTGGGGTAGAAATACTGGAGGAGCATCTCGGAGAACAGCTCAGTGGAGGTGACTGATTAGGTTTGAATGGCTGGTGACAGGGCAGGCAGAAATGAGGAGGTGACCAGTGATGCCAAACTGTGATGACTCCTAAATTATCTGTCCCCTCTTCTGATATCTGTCATTCACACAAGTTATGATAGCTGCGTTTTAATTGGTGATCAACACATTTAGAATTTTAAAGATACCTGTGCCAAAAAGGTTTTAAAGGCATAATGTATAGCTTTTTTAACAGCATGTTGATACACTGATCCATAACCATGGTCATGGTCGAAGGTTGCTGGTTGGAGTGTCTTTGAGCAAGATACTGAACCCC
Source organism: Acanthopagrus latus (assembly GCF_904848185.1). Classification (NCBI taxonomy): domain Eukaryota; kingdom Metazoa; phylum Chordata; class Actinopteri; order Spariformes; family Sparidae; genus Acanthopagrus; species Acanthopagrus latus. Next base: position 13,980,063 of record NC_051049.1, on the reverse strand, counting down.
AAATTGCTTCTGATGAGCAGTTGGCACTGTGTATGGCAGCCTCTGCCATCAGTGTATGAATGTGTGTATGAAGGGGTGAATATGAAAAGCGCTGTAAGTTGTTGGTCAGTAGACAGGAAAAGAGCATAGAAATGCACAGACCGTGGCTCAAGTGGTAGAGCAGGTCAGCCTATGTTCGGAGGGTCGGTGTTTCAATCCCCACTGATGTGTCCTTGGGCAAGACACTTTACCTACCTTGCCTCATGTGAATGTGTATGACTGTAGTATGTTTGAGGTGGTGGTATCATTACATCCATATACCATTTATAGTTTACCATGCCTTATGGCCTTAAAAACATTGTGTCAAAGCATGCTGCAAAACTCTGCCCAACACTCTACACAACCCTTATATACCAACAGTCTACATTGGGTAAATCAGGTTCAGCCTCAATCTAACTGGTTAGCTGTCCCCAGCTTACTATATGTACATAACAATGTCCTTGCAATGTAGGTGGAGCTGACGCTAAGGTTTTTGGAAGTAGGGTGTAGCAATGGGGCTGGTTCTTGGCTCCTGACTCATCCTCAGACAGAATGAGTGTTTGTGTACCTTGATGATAGCTACTCCCCAGATATTGACACCCAACAAACATGTCTGTCAACTTTTTTCCAAGGGAAAGAGAAATGTGACTTTCTATGTCATCGGCTCACCAAAGTGAAAGCCATAAGTGAGTGGGCAACACCCAACAGCCCAAAGCAGCTACAGCGGGTATTAGGGTTTGCCAAAGTCTACCAACGTTTAACTACAGTCACATGGCAACTACCCTGAGGCTGAAACGGCATTTCAAGAAATCACACGCCACTTTACCTATTCTGTACCTGTCTGTGTCTGCACCTGAGTTCACCTGTTGCTGCAACGTAACAGGAACCATCTAAAAAATCCAGGTCAGTAACCCTGAGGACCAGAACTGAAGAAAGCTGGGCTAGAATATTATAACACTCCCCCTTCCACTGAATATCCAATAAATCAGCAACAATTAATTCAAAATTCTGCTACACGAGTGCTGACTAAGACCAAAAGGAAAGCACTGGTTATCTTAGTTTTTGCATTGAATTCAGAATTATGTAGCTCAGTGGGTAGAGGTGGTGGACTAGTGATCAGAAGGTTACTGGTTCAAATCCTGGCTCCCCTGGGGTGGAACTGAGCTACATGTTGAGGTATCCTTGAGCAAGATATTGAACCCCAAAACTGCTCTTGATGTGCACTTGGCACCTGTGTGGCGGCCAGCAGTAAGGGTCCTGTAATGAACTGGTGACTCATTCAGGGTGTACCTATTGAGTAAACTGGATTTGGCCCCAGTAACCCTGTGATAAAATTGGCAACATCCCTGTGACCCCTCACGGATAAAGTGGAGAAAGAAAGAAAATGGATCTTTTATTCTTCATATTGTATCGTTTTAACTATGTTTTTTTTATTGCTGTCTACTGGTCTTTAGGTCTATTTCTGTTTTTGAATATCAAAAGTTTTGTTTTCAGTCACATGTAAAGCACTTTGAATTGCAGTTTGATTTGTTTGAAAGGTTGTAAATGACCAGAGTTTGACTGATGGATCTGTTGATTGATTTGTTAAACTGCTGTCCTTGTGGTCCACATCAATTGCTCAGTGGTCTGTGGTGGGCTCCTTGTGGTCCCCGCTGTGGTCACTTGATGGATGGATGGATGGATGGATAGCTAGCATGTCCAAGTAGCTAGCTAGCTAGCTGGCTGCATGGATATGCTAGCAATGCTAGCTAAATGGATATATGATCGACTAGGGTCATACAAGTCATCGATTGACTAGGGTCATGTCGGCCATAGTGTAGGCTGAGGTAAGTAGAGAGACATATTAACATATATTTTTAATTAAGTTAAATTCAAATTTTGCTGGCATGAAAAAAATTACCAAAGCAGTTTAAGTTCACATTCATAAATTGAACGTTCGGTAACACACAAATCATACATTATCTCACAGAGGATATAGACAAATAATACAATACAGTGTAAAAAAAAAAGACATCATCCTAAATTAAGACAAGACAAAAAATAAGAGGGATTTATAGAAAATAAATCCATCCATCCATCAATCCATCCATCCAAATATAAAGAGTGAGCTAAAATCACACATAATATGACAACTCAAAGCTGAATAAAGGCACAGAATATTCAAAATAAAGATCATAAATCAAAACAGTAAGAAATGCCCAGACTAATCTTACTTGAATTTTGATGATGAGAAAAACATCTTAAAATCATTCATGAACCAAAAGAGGGCTTAAAATGTATCCATTTATTACAGTGGATATGATACTTACCCATGATTAAAAAATAAGATTAATCATGTCAGAGCCAGATGAGAGTAAAAAGGATGTTGTAGGAAATTTCTGCAGTACACTGATGCAATCCATTCTTTGGTGGCTATACACAATCATTTTACCCATTGTAAAGCTTTACTAAATATTCACAGACATGTACCTAATTTCTAGAACCTTGTGGGGTGCTTCTGTGGCGTGTTTGCGAGTGTTTTTGCACTAATAATGATGGTTTCTCATGGTCTGTGTATTTGCATGTTTTCTTAAGTTGCAGCGCGTTTGCCCTTATCGGCCACCGTAACTTTACGTCAGCAGCCGTAAAGCAATGGACTAGATGACAATAATGATATGAGATAACTGAGCACTGTAACGTTAGTTTACAGAATTGTGTCTATCTGAATCCAGATAAAGTTTGATATCATCAATTTGCCAACCTCTCGCTCGTCGCCACGTCCAAGCAGAGTATTTTAAGAATTCTCTGTGTCCCTCTTGTGAGGCGAGAAAGCGACGAGAGCCAGTGGAAGAAGAATTGCTTTTAGCCAGTCATTGCCATGGCCTCCGAAAGCGGCGATAGCAACATGGATAGAGAAATGATTCTGGCCGACTTTCAGGTGTGTCTCATTTGTATGCCCTCGATATTTTAATTCAGTAATTAGTAATCGTATTCGCGCTGTTGAATTTCCTTTGGCTGCTGTCAACAAGAGGACACACGACCTGACTGGCTGCGTAAACAGCAGACCTGAGCTCAGCTTTGGTTTATGTGACTAGCATATCAAGCTAGCAAACTGACAGCTTGCTAACTGATTCTGAAGGGAATTATTAGCTGGAAGCTCGCGAACTAAGTGATGGCTGCCCACAGCTGCCGGTCTAAATAGCGGAACGATTTCTGTTTTGTACTGGTTTCAAGTTTGCCTTCTTGACAGATAACGACGATGTAGTTAGCTAAAAAGGGGAGCTACGCTGCTCACGTTAACTGTCAACTTGTTTACAGATTGCCAGTTGTCCTGTCAGGTTTTTGAATCCTCATCAGAAACCGTTTGTCCGTTGAAGACACCGGCCTTTTAGCGCGTTTTGCACGTAGGGAGATATGTTTTAGCGTTGCAAAAATTCAGGCTACCATAAAATGCTTCCCCTGCAAACTGTCATTAATTTAGCGCTCTGTTTTTTTGATTTCCAAGCGTAATGACCGTAATGACAACATGATAATAATTGACATCCTTCCTCTAGGATTTATACATGGAAGTAGAGCCCCTCTCTTTGGTGGTGTCCTTCTCATGGCTTTGTTACAGTATTCTCGTGTTTCGAATTGTTTAATTAGGTCACCTTATCACATTTGATAAGATGGTCCATAGTGCTCAAACTCTTTCCAGTTTCAGCATTGATTTTTGTCAGTTTATATTAAATTTGGGTCTGTTACGGTTTTTTTTGTTACACAACTTCCTCATGTTTGAGCAAATCATTCTCTCTACCTCTGCAATGATGGTTGCACCAAATGTGTCAAATGTGGGGTAAAATGTTGCGAGACTACTTGGGAGTCTGATTTTAGCATCGTGCATAAGACCAGTGCTGTGCATGCAACAAAAACAAAGTAAACCATATTAATAATAACAGCAGTGGTGGGTTAAAGTAGCATCACATGCTTGTAAACAAGTAAACAAGTAAAATAGCCACTTAATATATAAAATGTAGTTCTCTCTGGTCTTTACAGCTGGTATTGATATACACAAGGAAACATGCACTCGATAGTAGTTATATCAAAAGCATAAATGCTGATAGACACCATAAGCAATTAAGCCAAAGAAATATAGACCAACCAACAACAATATAAAACACACATTGTGACAACAAACATGCATATACATGCAATGCATGTAGAACAAAAGGAGCATTTACCACTGTGTTTAAAAACATAATAGTAGGAGCTGCAAAGGCATTGGTTACATATTTCTTTTTTTTGGAAGCTGAAGCCAGCATACCTTTAAAATTAAAACTGAAACTCTTTCTTTGATTATTTATATTGGCACAGATTAAAGACAGCCAGAGCACCAGTTTATTGACAGTTTCAGTGTCTGTCTGAATTTAAATTTTGCATTTGCATAAAACAAAGTCTAGTGTTTCAGTTTTGGCATTAATTTCTCAGTTTGCTATCAACACTGCTGCTTAAATATTTGCATTTGTCCACTGTATCTGTCTTTTGACCTTTAATTATGTTATGCCAGAAGGCTTATATAGCACTCTGACCTAAATAAAATACTTTGTTTAGATAAAAGTAAACACATCCTTAACAAGTCACTAATCTTGATCCTTGCCCTGAAAGTGCATTTAGATCGACAATGTCATCTGTATACTTCAGGATATACTGTGTCTCTGCTGACTTCGACTGTCATTATCAATTATACATGAGTGGTTAAAAAACTAAACCTGGGAAAACTAATGGAGCAAGTTTACACAGCCACCCGGTGATCTTCCTGATAAAGTGTGCACAATAATTGATAAAATGATTTGAAATGCTTTTCTGTGAAAACAAAATCAGCAAAGGAAGAAATTTTACAAATTAAAGCCTAACTTGTTTTCCAGATGTTTGTAAACTTCTAGGTGTTTCTTTAATGTTAGGAAGCAGAGTAGAAGTGGTATTGTTTACTCCTAAACCCCCCTTTTTTAGTTACAGTGACCAAAATATATAGAAACAATACAAAGAGATAGGGTTAAAGATAAGGTTAAAGCTGTTATTGGAGTTGCTGTACCTTGACCCACATGGCAGTATTATAATAATATTATACTGAATGAAGAACGTATTTTGTTTAGCTTGCTTTTCAAGGGTCAGGAGTCCAAGGTATAAAACAGAAATCAGAGGTAATGTATTTGTATCCTCCTTTTGATCAAGACATCAAAGAGTGGCTTTTGTTCTTGTGAAGACTGCCATCACTTTATATTGCTGTTATGGGTTGTAGCTTGAAAGTTGAAATGGTTCTGATGGTTTCATTTTTTCCATTCTGTTTTACTGTAAAATGTATTTTTTATGTGCAGGAAGATGAGGAAGTTTCATCAAAAAGACTGCAGCAGACTCTAACACAATGCTTCTCCCATTTGTAATTCCCTTTTCTTTGTTTTCTCATCCCGCAGGCTTGCACTGGAATTGACAACATTGCAGAGGCAATCACTCTGTTAGAGCTTAATAACTGGGATTTAGTGGTAAGTTCATTATCTGCAGGCCTTGGGCTTTGCTCTTTGACAGACAGGCTTAGTCCATCTAGAGTAGAAGTTCAAGAGGGCATTTAACATCCAATAACACAGACTCTCTGTTTTATTTTATGACCAAATCCTTTCTTCATTTTACCCAGTATGTTTTACGAAGCAGGTTGCCAGACTGCCACCCTCAATGTGGTGACTGTAAGAGGGAGGGTGTCCTGTGAGGTGTGAATGTGGACTTGAGAGACTCTGTGAGAAAGAATGTGCTCTGTTAAGTTTGTATGAATTCATGAAAAGTATGAAAACAAGGAGCCCTATACTGCGCTGTTCATATTAGAAGGGGTCAGTCTATATTTAGGCTGATGCTGGCAGAGGTTCAAAGCAGGCAGCAGCAGCAGCAGCAGCAGTCCAAGCAGTGGCAGGAAAGACAGTGGGGCCTGGGCTCACTGCACCTGTAAATCTGATGACTTGCACTTCCTCTGCAGTAGGTGGTAATTTTTGTAAACATCAACGACAACAAATCTGCTTGTATGCCTGTGTTTGCCGAGTTTGGCTGGGGAGTGTCGTGGTTAGAAAGCAGCATTTCCCCCAGGATGTTGTTTAGCAGAGCAGGAATTCGTTTAATTCACCCAGATCCAGATGCACCTTGTCAAAAAGTCTGAAACCACCAGTCAAAATACTTATTTTGCATTTATTAAGTTATATAATAAGTTATAATCAAATATGTTTTCCCTTGCAAATGATGCTATCAGCCTTACATTTTTAAGTGAAAAATTGAATCTTTGAAAAATACCCAGGAATTTCAGAATATCTTAGTATTTGTTTGTCCTGCTTTTGCATTAATGACAACATGCACTCAAGCTCGCATGAACCCCACAAGTTTATGTGAAGCCTGTGGACTCACATTATCCCAGCATGCTTTGACAGTGTTCCACCAAGCTTTTTGTGATGTCTCACGATGGTTGGCTTTCTTTATCTTTATGTGACCCCATAAATGTTGAGGTGACTGTGAAGGGAAGTCGGTGACGGTCAGGACTCCTCCTCGGTCTTCTTTTCTTTGGTCTCTAAGTAGTTCTTGCCAAGTTTTGAGCTGTGTTTTGGGATCTGCACTCCACTTCCCACTCATTTGTAGTGAAACTACAAAATACTATTACATTCAAAACAAATGCAAAACAGAAGTATTTTGACTAGTGGCCTCAGACTTTTTGACACTATTGTATGACATTTGCTGTGTGTAATACTCTTTCCTTTTTTCCCCTTTATTTTTAATAAGACTATGATACACAGACTATGATAAAACTATGTCATTCTAACCTCGAAACAAACAAAAAGCAAAAGGCTAGGCACAGCTAAATTAAAAAGTGAAACCTTCAGTGACCAAATACTCCTGATTAGCACTGCTGTGGTGTGTGCTTAGTCATGATAACTGCCACCACAGTTTGTGGCAACATGTCAACAGAGGCAGGGATAGAAGAAGACTGCTAACATGTAAACATGGATTTAAACAAAGCAGGATTTAGAATGCTCACAAATCGACTATGCAAATGTTTTATGAGGCAGGAAATGCGGTCTACCTGATGTTAGACCTCAAGAATGTAAAGAATGCATTTTAGTGAGAAATACTTCATGTAGACAACTTTTGTTTGTTAACAAGAAAAACCTGTAGGGCTCCTTTAATGTTTAGCCATCATACATCTCCCTTATTCAGTACAACAAGAGCAGGGGACATGGTTATACCAGCTTGTAACAACTTACTTAACGTTGCTTGTTTTGCAGTGAAGAATAGTGAATGTTCGAGAGAAGTCCAATCAATTGTGCAGTCAAACAAAAGCTTACTGCAGAGCTGACAGTGGTTACTGTCGTGTTTGTCCTCTCAGCTCTCTTTGTTCTCATCAGCCACACTATTTGAATGTTTCATCCTTCTCTGTAGCACTTGGATTCAGCCAGCAAACAAACATGATGTTACAGACTCGACTAAAGTGTAGCTGGTGTAGCTGGTTACATGTGGGCTGACTAGCTGGTTCAACCAGTCACCTCAGCAGGCATCCTAATAAAGCATTATTCATTTGACAAAGTATTTAGCAGTTCTAGAGCACATAATGCTCCTGGTCTTGCCATGAAAGATTTTCCAGACCAAATTTATTAGACGTTTTGAAATGGACTGCCCATCTCTTAGTTACTGTCAAATTAACTTCAAATTAATATGCTACAACATCTGCTAGTCTCGTTCAAACACATCATTTAATGTTTAGGCTATTACTCCATGTTTTGTCATTGTGTAGATTCCTAACACTGTTTTTTTGTTTTGTTTGGATAGTTTAAACTTTACGAATCCCAGAACAGTCTTTATATTCTCATTAACAACAATACAATATTGTAACTAAAACAAGAAAATGGCCTTATTGTGTTGTATAACATATTTCTGCTTTCATTACAGGCAGCCATAAATGGAGTCATACCACAGGAGAATGGAATCTTACAAAGGTAATAACCATGCTACCACACATTTAATGTAAATGAAAGAAAATTAATTGGTTGACTTCACAGCATCAAACAAACAAAATATCATGTATGACTTTTTGACACACTGTTTTTCTTGCTGCCACACTAGAATGATTATGTTCACAAAGCCAAGGAAAGATGAGTTGTGATATGGGAGTTATACCTATATACTATATAAAGAAAAATAATTAGTACAGGAGTAGGGATATATGTTACTGAGGAATATGTGCATGTGACACAAGTATATATCTCAAGTGTTGCAGCAGCTTTAAAACAGTGCAGGACAGAAAGCCTGATTACCTGAGAATTGAACTCCTCACCTCAGTGTTGACCAGGCATTGTGAAATTACAGGTTCATTGTCTCCCCTCATTTTTCCACAAACTTTGCTTTCATCTTAATTATTGTTGGTATGGTATGTACTCTGCTTAAATGGTGCAGTTAACATTTTGACTGTTTAGTGTATACAGTTCCATAAATATAACCAGCAAACAATGCTAACATACATTTTTCTGAGTTGGAGATCACTGCTCCTGCCATGGTTTCTATTCTGTTTTTTAATGGAGGAATAATATAAAAGACACTGCAACTGCAAGGAAACTTTCTGCCAAGAGTGGAGTTGTACACAGTTTCTGAATAGAAAAGGTTTTCTTAAAGAGGCTTTGAGCCCTTCACTTTCCTTCAACGGTTAGTTTACACTCATGAATGCACTGAGCTGATCTGAACCCACTCAAACTGGAGATGTTCTGTTTAACCGTTGTATTTTGTGTACACACTTGTGTGCATGTGTGGGCATGCATGCATGTACTTTAGTGTGGTTCAGGCCCTTGGGCCATGAGAATATTGCCGGTCTTTCTCAAGGGCACACATTGCTATGAATGGAGGCTGGCAGGCAGCGTGACCAGCAGCCAACACATTTACTAAGTGGCTGGCACTGGTATGAGTAGGCTGGCGTTGCCCAGTAAACAGACTCTGGTGACGTGACCTGAGCCTGAGCCAGTTGGAGGCTACGCCAACGCTTCTGTCTAAAATGCATCTCCCTTGTGTCCTCTTTAGTAAGCAGGCTGGGAATTATAAAAAGCTTGCTTTGTTGACCATTATCCACAGCTCACCAGGTCATCGTTGTGTATATTTTTTGTCCTCGGACATGATAAAAATGCTGATTCTTCTCTTGCACTCTGTCACTGATCAGACAGTTTGTCTGTGGATGAGGGGCTCAGCAGTTCTGTCTGCTTTGGGACACCTTTCTGACTGCACATGAGAGCAGTGCCATCTAGATGTGAGGCAGCTGGGAACTACACCCAAACAGCAACAACCGACAATTTAACGACCTCTGGTCCTGCCGTGCCAAGTTTAGGAGTAAGCACTTGTTCCGAGTACTCACACTATAAACTAGTATTTCTTTTCCCTCAGATGCTTTCAAGAATTGTAAGAATCCTCTTGGCAAGATCTCTCATGTTTATCCTTTGGTTTTTGGAGCCAGATCTATGCTGCTTCATCGGTCTCATTTATATAGCCACAATCTAGCCACAATACATTTCTGAAATGATAGTAGTTGTCAGTCTGGTTCATGTTGGTAGCTTATATTTTATGCTGAATGTTATCTCAATAGCCCTACAAAAATACAAGTCCATTAAATATTCCATATCTTTAGATGCATTTGTAGTCGTGCAGGAATGTTGCTAGGTGTGCGTCATCTGACACATTGAAATCCAGGGGTGACACATGACATTTTTGTCTCTGCAATACTACATTGTGAACAAAATAAACTGAACTTAGAATAAACAAAAGAAAAATTGCCTTCAAAAACCAACACACTGCTGTTCATTGTGTTCACAGTCTCATTCATCATGACATGCTGTAAAAAACAATCAAGGCTACAAACTTGGTATTAGTAATAAACTCTCATGGCCACTGTCAAGAATAATCAGCCCTGATTAAGTCTATATTTAACATAATTATCCATCAATTATCCTTCTACATTCACATAATTATCCATCCATTATTATAATGTTATCATGCACTTTAGCATCCTCCTTACCCCATTAATCTGCACAAACATAAACGGTTTGTAAGAGTGGCATTTAACAGTATAACAGGACACGCAACAGAAGTAATCCTGGCCAGTTCAGCCACAGAACAGCACCTCGTCCATTGATAATAGAACAGATTGGGAAGATGTAATCCACTAAATCAGTGTCCAGATGTTGTGTCTTGATATCAAACAGACAGCTACTGCTAGTTTTTCAACTCAAATTAAAGAGGGTATCCTGCATATGTATGAAGTATATTTCACTATATGTGTTTCACTGTAACTAACTTATTGGTCAGCCGCTAGTATGTAGTTGATAAATATAAGCTTATATTTTCATTATTCAGAGTAACTATTCTACTGGTCTAATTATGAATTTTGGGAATGATTTGAATCTTTAAATAAGGGCTTTGTTACTTGGTTTGTTTTTGTAACTGAAGTGGTGGGTGAAGGAGACAGTTGCAACGTGATACCATTCTGTTCGGTTAATCTCCCACCCCATTGGTCCAGCCTGTTTGTGGAGGTTTTGTGGCTGTTGACCGCCAAACCTACGCCTCAGGACAGTGGCCTCTTTAATTTGGTGGGCCAAATAAAATACAGCTTTTGTTCAAAAGCCTTAAGTCTGGCACTCTGTTCCTGCAAGACAGTTGCTGCTTACACTTCAAGTAACAAAGGGGACACTCTGCTCATGAGCTGGAGAAAAAAGACATTATTTACTGTGTTGTGTGAAACATGGGTCACACATTGAGCAAGCAGCAAAGAGAAAAGCACGAAGGACAATAAGACATTTGTTGTTGGTGGTGTAATTTTCTGTCTCGCAGAAACTGCTCTTGCCAGATATATGTTTCTCATAGCGTCTGAGATTTTTAAGTATGAAGACTGAGCGATCAATCTCCCACACGATCAGTAACCTTGTCACCTCTGTACAGTAACTTTTCCAGCGAGGCGAGCCAGGCCAGTATGTACGGACCTCCAAGCCAATCAGAAGCAGCCGATGCAGCACCAGGAGGTGCAGTTCCCCCCACCTCCTCTTCGTCTTCATCCTCCTCTCCTCCATCATCCTCGACTTCGGCATTTTGCCCCAGCGTCTCCTCCTCTCGACACATTGTAGAACGTCAGCCCCGCATGCTCAACTTCAGGGTGGAGTACCGACAGCGCACTGTAGAGCTGGTACTGGAGGAAGGCAGTACAGTCGGTGAGCACCACACACAATGATACACTATATGATCCATATAATGCTCAACATATCACAATACCTATTTGTGCACGATGTAACAATTTCCTATGCAATGATCTGTATGAATCTAATCTACAGGTGAAATCAAACAAATCCTTGAGACAGAGCTTGCTGTTCCAGTGTCCAAAATGCAGCTGAAGGGATGGAAGAGTGGAGATGTGTCTGACAGTGTGAGTTGATAGACCTTGAAATAAACGTTTGTCACAAAAATGCATGTGTCAAAACAGAATAGAGCACCAAGAACAGAAAAAAAACTAAAATTGTAGTCTTTTAAATTCTATTTCTCTTGTCTTTTTTTTTTTTTTTTTTTTTAAACTTTAATGGCTTAACCCAAATGTGGTCATTTTAAATGTAACAATTTAGCTGCATGTATCCCCAGTGTGTATTTATTTTCTGCCTTTGTATGGTTAGGTCATTTATTTTATTTATTTAAACATTTTTCAATCTTATTGTTTTTGTAATACTCATTTTGCCCACAAGAGGCTGAAGTACATCATAACCCAATGTTATATATAGGAAATGCGTTGTCCAAGAATTGATGTCTTTCAAGTCAGTTTAGATTGCTGCATTTTCTTTAAACAAAATAAACACAGATTGTGTGTTAGCAAGCTATTTAACATTACTGTCATGACTTGTGTTAAGAGTGCTTGATCCTGGCAAATGTTTATTTCACCTTTAAATCCACATTTAAAAAACATTTTCAGAACAAATTACAGTATTTTAGCTCTCATTTGCAAAGATTCACCTGTAAGTAAATTGGCAACTATTTGGATGACATAAATTTTTAAGAAAATTAATACCTGCATTTTCAGATTACAACTTCTTAAATGTGAATATTTACTCGTTTGTTTACTCTGCTTTGAGTGTAAATGGAAAATCTTTTGGTTGTGGACAAAACAAGATATTTGAGGACTTCATTTTGCATGTGTTCTGATATTTTATATTAAAACAACTAATCACTTAATCAATTGACAGATTACTTGACTGTGAAAATGATTGTTAGTTGTGGGGCTTCCTTAAAATTCAGATGTAGTCAGTCCTTGTTTATTCTCATACCTCCCGTTTGTGTGTGTTGAACCAGACGGTGCTCAGAAGTTTACACCTGCCCAAAAACAACAGCCTGTATGTCCTGACCCCAGACATCGCCCCTACTGCCAGCACCAGCAAAAACAGGTATTCAGCCCTGCCTTCAGCACACACTCACTCTTCTTTCTGTGTGGAATCTCACAATAAATCCCCTCTTCTACCTCCCATCCTGGTAGACATGCACTATAAAATATTGCAGGTGGTATGGATGTAGTAGCTCCTAGCAAACACCAGGTGGCGGTGTATGTCCAGTCATGGAGAAGATGCTCCAGAATCCAGCAGCAAATACCATTTTCATTGGTATATTAAGAGACATTTGACCTGCCAGTGCACATTCATTTTCTCGCGTCCATTGTGACATTTGTGAGAGGAGCGTCTATCACAGCAATCTCTGTATGTTGTGTAAATAATAATTTTCTCTCCCGCCTTTGTTTTAAGCCTGACATTGTTGCTTGCTCAACGCTGTTTTGCATCTTGCTCGTCAAAGACTGTGTGAATTCGATATCCACACTCCATGTCCATCATTTATTCCCTTTTCTATTTATTTTAAAAAGCACACAAGTCTTATCAGAATCATGACAGTACCCAGGGACGATAGAGATTTGTTCAGAAAGCTTCATTAAGCCAGTGTTGTCCATCCAGAGCGTGTTCTGTTCATTTTAGTGGATCCGTGGCAGTATTAGCAACCTTTGCTTTTGAAATGTCAGGCTGCTCAGATGTGAACTCAAAGCAGTAATACAATCACCAGTGGCAGCTGAATGTGTGATTGTCCTTTCATCAGCATCAGGTAAACATTGTCCAAAGAAGTCATATTTCTCCCTTCATTTCGCCTGTGTAATAAAGAGTGACCAAGACCCTTTTTATTTTTAATTTGGGCTTAAGAGGACTGGTATAAATAGATATGTGAGAGGGTACATTCATGTCTACGTGTAAGCTATTGTGTGTGTGTGTGGACATGTTTTTGATTGAATTCGCCCTGTGTTTGTGTGCATGTTGGCTTGATGCCGTTGTCCCTGTGTTGTATATGTGGATCACAGACAATTCTAGGCCAAGAGGGAGGTGAGGACATGCACTGTTGTTCCTGTTATTAAAAGGATGGCTCGTATTTTTAGAATCCTGTGTTACTCATCATTAATCAGCCTCACCGCGTTCATTAATCAGAGTGATGGATTATAGATCCGAGTGAGGACTACATATCACAATGTCTAGGAGCATCAGAAAATTTAATTAACAGGGAATTAAACCTTATTTTTCATTCAAAAGCAAATGTTGAACAGTTGACTTATTACACGCAATATTGTGAAGTGAATGGGTGGGTGCACAAACTGTTTTTTGTAAGAGTCACCCCAACATCCCAGTCTGATGAGTTCAAGTACTTTTTCATCAGCATGACTAGATAAGTTCCAAATGTGTTAATTTGAATACATTTAACTGAGTGTTATTTAATAAAGGTGCACAGTATTCAAACGTTTTTATTACAGGCTATTTATCTGTATCAGTGAAACTATAGTGGATAAATTCAGATGTTAATTCAAAGTCAAATTGCTTTCATGGGCTTAACAAGCTCGGCATCTACACACTCTGATACAGTAGGTAGCGGTATGCAACATCACAGTTTTGATTGCAAAATGCCAGTTAACACAGAGAAGGACAAGAAGAACGAGCAGAGCACGCGTACACATCCGTGCTGGAGGAAAAAATCTATATTTTAAAACAACAACTCTTATTCAAGCTATGGAATATTAAAACATCCATCTGTGCTGCCTACATCTTAGTCATTCAGACCCTCAGGTCTGCATAAAGTACTGGTTGTGAACTCATTTTTATAATCCAAAATGTGAACTTAATGGTTATATCAGAGAGATCTCAGAGCCACTGTGAGAGTTATTATCGGTATCAGCTGAAAAAAAGTTCCATAATTTGCATCCCCATCACTATCTAAGTATTGACCATTTATAGATGGATATAACAGTCGGTGTGAATATATATATATATATATATATATATATATATATATATATATATATATATATATATATATATATATATATATATAATTTTATTTATTTATTTTTTGGCATAATTTGTCAGTGCAGTCTGGTCAAGTTTTCATTCGTACTACAACCAAGTAGGATGACAAAAGCTGGATGCTCCAGTTGTCAGCTGACTGTTACTTCCTTATTTAATCTCCTCTGACTGCTTGCTTGCTAGCTAGTTTTCATGCACTGTTAATTATAAAAACACCTAAAGTATTTTTTACAGGTGACTCAATATGTAGATGTATTTTTTTGTCCAGTCAGTAAAATTTAGTGGGCTACTCTACAAGCTCACCATGTTACCCCTTCTCGCAACAGTAGAAGTGCACGTACCCCTGGTTGGGAATCAGTGTTTTCCAGGATCACTTTGGTCCCCTTACTATACTAGTTGCATGTTGTTATTAATATGTTGTTTTTTTATAAAGACAGCTGTCAATTTAAATGCTGAATTAAAACAATTTATATTTTTCTCATGATTCAGAGAGTAGTGAAAGGGTGCGAGGACACTGTATCTGTGTGAATTTTTTGACATTTATTGAAATTAGCCTAGTTATCAAAATGATAATTAGATTAGGTCAGAATGATAAGAGATGTTTTGACAACATTTCATAGCATTCCTCTTAGCTCCGTTGCCTGTGTTGGCCAGAGTTGTTTATAGCCTCTCACATAACGGCCCGAGTTTGTTTGTTGACAGTGGATTCAAAATTAAAATTGTACTGTAACTCTCCCCACACTTCCTCATGTTAGCAGCCAAGCAAGCATCCACATGTCACCAGAACACTTGTAAAAGAAGTCATTTGGCAGTTTGCCGCATTGCCTGCTAGTTAGGCTAAGTGGTAGCTATATTGTGTTGGCAGCTAATGGCCCTCATCTCCCCAGTCTTCCCTCCCTCGCTCTCGTCTCTGCCTCTCCTCGTCTTCTCACTCTCCCACCAACTGCTGTGTCTTTTTAGCAGCACCGTTGCCATTTCTCCAAGTGTTATCGATATCATTTTGGGTGTCAGGAGCTCATTATTCTGTGTCAGCTATTTTGGTGGAGGACATATGGGGCTGAATTGAGTGGGTGGTCTTCTGTGTGTATGCACATGCATTTGTGTTTTAAGTGTGTGTGTGTGTGCGCGTGCGCATGGTGACCCTGTTGTCATACTGGGAGAGGATAGGTGACAGATCACAGAGTAGTGGGGGGAGCAGTCCCCTGTAGCGGGACCAGACAAGCTGTTAGTTTGCAGTAAAATTAGTGTGGTCACACTGTAAATCCACAGTACGTGCAATTTGTGTGCAGTTTGTGAAGATTGTTGCAGTAGACAGAGCTCAGTGCCAGTAAAGGCCTTAACATGACATTCGTTGGAATGGAAGCACTGTCTTGATGAAGTGAAATTATCCTATCTGGTTCCACACTATCAGAAATAATCTTAGCTGTAATTGTCAGTCACGGATGTGTGTCTGTTCAAAACAATTATTTACTTGTACTTCAACATATTATAACAGACTCATTATTAATTTAAGAAACAAAATCAATAATTGCTTGTTTGTTGTTTTGGTGGAACTGCTCCTAATATATGAAAAACTGCAAAAACAAAACAGTACTGTACAATTGAAGACATGGCTGTAGTGCCCATAACAAGGAAACAAGGATTAAACTAGATAAGTCCAATTTATGAAAAGGCTGCAGATGCTGCCATATCCACGCAATAAAATTTATTTTCACACTAAAGAGAACACATAGCAACACCTAACATGAGGTCAACGACTGCACCTTTGTGTCGGTTTTACTTGACCTTCCTTCAAGTTTCATGCCTCATCCAATTTAACCTGCCTCTTCACTTGACCCCACAGTAGGTGATTTTCATCATTTTATTAACAAAGATGAATCGAAAACACTACATTTTAAAGGGGCTCTGTAGAACTTCTTTGTTGTGCTGGAAGCTGGTCATTAGTTGATGTTAGCTGACCGATTTTTAAACTAACGTTAGCTACTATGGAGAGAAGCGCTGAGATTGAGACAGTCTAGCAACCTAGAGAGACGGAGGTCTAATTTTGCACATTACCTTGCAATCCGTTCACATATGGCCCATAATAAAGTGATTAAAACATGTAAATTGCTGCGCATATTACATTGAGCCCCTTTGAGTGGTCTGTTTTAGCTTTCACAGCTGCTGTTTTTGAAAATAGTGACACCAAAGAAGAAAAACATTTAATTGTCACACAGCTTTCCATAATTATGCCCGGGCAGTCATTTAATTTTTCAGGAGGGTGGCACATGACAGACCAAATTACAGCCGGCCTCACTGAGATTTTAACTAATTTTCAGAAAGCTCCGTTATGAGGAGCTATAAAGAGTTTTTTTTTTTTTTTTTTTTAACAAAGTAAATGCACTCGTCAAATAAACGTTATACCAGGTTAGTTTTGCTTGGTTGGTATGCATTGCCAGTATTGGTCATTCGAAGTCAAGTTTTATAGAAGAAACTCAAAGAAGGAATAACATGACTATAACTCAGAGATATAAAGTTGCTATATGACAGTTTCTTCCTAGTTCAAAGGTTATTACAAACCACATTTGCCTACCGTGGTTTACTAGTGAAATACAGATGTATGTAATTCCGTTTTATGTTTTGGAACCAGGATAAATTTCACAAAGCATTGAAAGAAAACATGTATCCATTCTTATCCCCTCAGTATCAGTGGCCATGGCATCACGTCTTCAGTTGTCCCAGAACGTGATCAAAACTCAGTTAAAATGGCTCTCTTTAGTTATGTGATTCCAATAAGGTCAATACAATTGCCACCGTCACCTAAGCTGTACTTGTTTGTATTTGTAGTCTGAAAAGACAGTTATCCACCCAAATTTAATTTCACAATGTTTATTTGCTTCAAATTGTTGCTGAGTAAAAAATGCAAATGTCCCATAAATGGTAATATCCCTGGCAATTACTTTGTAGAGCTTGGCTCATGCAGATCACACACATAAACCAATCGGACTGATTAAATAGTGCAGCACTGTCATTATGATCCTGCTGAGTAAACTCCTCTTAGTTATCTTGTTTGATTAGAAATAAATCTTGAGGCTTTGGGAGATTTTCCTTTGAGCACCAATCCATCTCAGGTAGTTATTTAGTTAGCGATGTGACGTGCAGTGAGTACTGCAGTGTTAAACCCGGTCTGAAGAAGGTTCATCTTTGTGGCCATGTTGATGACTGCCTGTGAATACAAGAGGGTGTTGAGGAGGAGCTAATCTCTTGCATAAATGATGAAGGCCTGATGAATATTTCAATGGAGCCTGTTTCCTTCCTCGTCGATTCTCCGCTCTGCTCTCAGGAAGCCTATTTGCCAAGGAAAGGTTATTTTAATTTGAACCCTTGGAGAAATTTGAAATTGCAAAAAAAGATTCATTAGCTTTTGTGTGTGTGTGTGTGTGTGTGTGTGTGTGTGTGTGTGTGTGTGTTTTTTTAACTGCAGATTCCTTCTGCCCCCCCCTCCCCTCCCTCCCCTACCACCTTTCTCCCTTTCTGTGTCAGCTATCCAGCAGCAGATTCATGGATGCTTTAGGGAGATAGCTAGCCAGTTAGCTAAAGTAGCTCCTATTGGAAGTGTCTAACAGTTAGCATGCTGATTAACTTCGGGACAAGATGGCAGACCAAAACAGAGCAGAGCCCCAACGTTTTCGCATCCTTCTGCTTTGTTGTGGATGCAAATTGTGGAGGAGGTAAGAAGACCTTGTGTGTGCCTAATGACCTCCTGTGTACGTGTTAGAGGCAAAATGGTCTGTCGGCATGTACTATCCTGGTCAGCGCATTGTGTTTGTGTGCCGCTAAGCAGTTGAAACACACGCATGATGGTTGTGAATGTGTGTGTGTGTATGGGTATTTGTGTTTTGCAGGCACATGCCACATTGTGTGTGCGTGTGCATGTGTGTGTCTGGCAGTGCTAGTTTAATAAGGTCTAGAGTCTGCTCTGTGCCGCAGGGACTCACAGCTTAGGCGATGGGCTTACCTCAGAATGAAACCAATCTGTTTAGGCTGCTCTCCTCCCCTGCAAAACGCTCCATTTTCTCTGTCCATAAAGTTAAATGACATTTTCCTCCCGGCACCCTTATGCCATGTCAAGTACCTCCAGAGATGTTGCAGGCCAACCTGGGAGTCACAAGTGTGTGTGTGTTGAGTGAGAAAGAGACCTCTGAAGGAAGAAGCAAACAGTGGGACATCCACATTTCAACCCCGCTCTGCTTGAGGGGCCTTGCTTCTGTGAGGAGACAGCTGCTTTGAAAACGTCAGTGGTGAAAGCCAAAGGGATATTAGACTTGAAACATGGGTGTTTTGTTTATATATGAACCAGCAGGCCTCTGCAGACAGATGGGAAATGACGAGGAAATTATTCATTATGAATAGCAGTTTTTTTTCCTCCCTTTGAATGATATTATGAGTTGCTATATTTGTACTGTGCAGCACAATGAGTGATCTGATTTTTCAAAGTAAATCTTGAACAGAACTCCACCCACACACTCACCAAATGGCTCGTCGGCCTGCCATAAATGACTGATAAGATGTTCCTTCTTTGCTTGGAAGGACAGAGTAACACTTCCACTCAGTTTACCCTCTATCTCTGTCTATTTAGGAGTCTAGCTGCCTGCCAGCAGAAGCTCGGGACTGTGTCCAAACATAATCATGATATTAGCTAGATCCTTATTTATGTGTCCCTACCCCTTCCATTTCTCCTCTTCTCCTCTGTTTCTCTCTCTCGCTCTCTCGCTCTTTCTCACTCACTCAGTCTCTCTCTCTCATCCTTCTGCTCAGCCCTATTACGTATGCATCCATCCTTCCCACTCCACACATTTCCAATCTTCCCCAGTTAGCTACAACAAACATTACATTTACATATTGATTTCGTAGTTTTAGTCAATGTAAATATGCTGTCATTACAGTAAATTTGAGCTTCTGTTAACATAAGCTCGTCCAGATCTGCGCAGATTAAGGGTGTGATTGCATAATTAATGTGTGCGCTACATATTAATTCCCCCATCCCTCTCTTTCTCTCAACTCTTCCTCCTCTCCTTGGGTTCTGAGCCCTGATTAAGTGCCTGCTTCGGCCCTTAAGCCTCCCATTGATATTCAGCCTCACAGACCCAGCGTTTGCTCAAAACGCTACTTAACCTCGCAGCTTATTGTAAATGAAGCTTCCAAAAGTTGATTCCCCCACCTCCTCCTCACTACGTGAAGCACACAAAGTGTCTGCGTTTGCACCGTTCACAGCCTCTCTGTCACAGCCGTAAGCTACTGCTATATGGTGCCAGTCCACAAAGTTTGACCCTTCAAGGCCTCTGGGACAGGCCCCGTCTGCACTACCAGGTCTCCACTTGCTTATAATCAGTACATGACGTCCACTGTGAGATTGTGAACATCTCAGAGCAGTTGTTGCCTGTAAATAGCTTGTATCTGTCCATCTTTGAGGATTTTTTAAAATTAAGATTATTTGAATTGTGAGATATAAAGGCATATCATATTGGTTTTATTGGTTTTAAGACTGATGCAGATAGAAATACTTGAATAGTTTAGGAGCATTACATTCAGTACATTTATAGTCATCAATCATAAATTCATCTTCTAGTCTCTGGCACAGCTTATGCATGCACAATAATGGTACTTTATCATTAACTTTCTTGGCTTGAGAATAATATTAGCTGCAGTGCTGGTTCCTTATGGCAGCATTGTTCAGAACGTTTGCTGGGTTCCTACAGGTCACAGAAATCGTAGAATGTTTGTGAATTTGAGGGAGGAAAATTATAAATATATATTGAATCTATTTAGATTTTTCATGCAAGAATACAATTTTCTTTTCTTTTAAATTCAATAGGCTACGTTCTGCTGTCTTTTTAAGTTATTGAGCTTCTGTAAAACATGCTACTTTTCATTATAAAAATTCTCAAGGTTTTAACCTTGATGTGTGATCGGTGTTGGGTTCCTGAATTGAATTTGGAATTGTGGCTGGAAAGTAAAAGTTCTTTTTTTTGTTGGTGTTGGTCAAATACCTTACCAAATGCTGCAGATGAACAAGTGCAGTTTGTGTGAGTGCCAGTCGCAGTAAAATTCTGCGTTTAAGCTGTCTTTAGGGTTTTGCAGTTAGAAAGATGCTGAAGGCTCTCCTGGGTTTATTTCATAATAGCTTCCAGGTTTGTTAGCAATAAGGTAGATTGATAGGCTCCATGCTGTTTCCGTGCAGGTGGTCATAGCTGTGGTAGCCCGCTGTGCTGTGTGCAGCTCCGGCCAGGCTTGTTAAGACACAACCAGTGAAGTGGGCGGCTAGCCCCCAGAGGAGGTGCCCACCTCCCTGTGGGCCAGCAGGCTACCACTAGTTGACAAGTTTCAGCTTGCCCTTCACTTGACTGAGCTACTCTTAGTGATAATGTTTGTTTTCCTGTGCCCCTTTCTTTTATTCCTCTTGAGTCATTATTCTGCATCCTTTACATGTTCCTTCTCTGCATCAGTTTTTACTTTTTTTTAATTACCTTTACTGTGTTTGTCCATATGTCTTACTTTTTTAATCTTTTCCCTCCTCATTTAGTCTCCAAGAGTCATTGAACCAGAACTTCCTGCTGATCATCAGCCACCGCGAGGCCCAGAGGGACTACAATCTCAACTTCCCCGGCTCCAGAACCATACAGGAGGTATGAAACAAACCATGCAGGACATCAGAAAGTCGCTTTTATATGCCCAGACACACACAAAAAGCTCTTAGTAACTCACCCACAGACTCACATGCATAATATTATTATACCTGATTCTAGTTTCCCATAACACAGCTTTCATTCCATTGGCCAAACATTGCTAGTCTATCTCAGCCATCGATTCATTATTCATCACAAATGATCACATTTCCGAGCACATAATTACTCTCACAGCTGCGGTCTGGTACAACCCCCTCTTTTTCTACCCACTCCCCCTTCGCAGTGTCTTTCTCCATCTCCCTCTCTTTCTCTGTCAGCAGTCTTGGAGGCGTTTTAAATACTGAACATTGTTTGATCTAGGCATACGGGAGTGATGGAAAGAGACAGAGTCCATTCATTTTCTTCATCTGAAACTAAACAGTAGATTTGGCAGCCTATGAAATATTTATAGCAACTCATACTGGACCCAGTGTGAGGGCAGTACAGCGCCCTGTCCATCGGTTATTACTATCACAGCTGCAAATGGTTTAAAAGGAAGAGCATGAAAATATATGAGTGTGCTTGTGTGCCCATGTAGATTTGTATGTGTGCGAGTGTGTCAATGTTTGGGCCCCATTAGCTCAGGCACACACAGACACACAGACCCATACATACATATTACTGCCATGTACTGTCCTGCTCTTACCTCCTATGCAGAGTGAGACCTGAGCAGGCTTCATTTGTTATTCACAGTTGATAGCCTGCAGTCGCAGGTGAGGGGAAATAAGCACCAGACTGATCAGGTAGGACAGAAAAGTCCCACTGTTGATCTTACCTGCTGTGTTAGTCTTTGTGAAGTAATTAGTTGAGTCATTTTTTGGGCTAAATTCATAACATTGACATTCAAATACTTTATAAACATTTGAATGCTGCACAGCTTTTTCCTTGAATTGCGCATCTCGCATCCTGGACATTAGCTGGTTATTGAGTCTCACTCGCAGGTCATCAAATGCTGACTTTGTTTGGACTGAGCCACCGACCTGAAGCTTCTCTGTCCAAAATTGCTTACCTTTAACAGGCAGTGTACGAGCACCATTATTACATTCATATAACCATAACAAAAAATCAATTTCGACTGGAACACACAGCTAGTAATTCACTCTTCAGTAGCAGTGAAAGGTGTTCCTCAGAAGTTCCTGGCTCACTGCAGCTAAGGCTGGCTGTTCAGTGTGGGTCAAGATTACACTAATAATAATCAGGCTGCTAGCAGGGCTTGTAATGGTGCTAATGGAACAGATTAGTACAACCAACATCTCAACTGGAGGAGGCAGCTCGCCTCCCCGGTTCTCTCCCTCTCCTCCCTCGCTCCTTTTTTCTCCTCCCTCCGTCATCTCTCTCCTTTCTCTCTCACCCTCTTCTCAGGCAGATGGTTTTGATGAGCACCCACTGTGAACCTTAAGTGTTTCTGCTGGGATTACAAACACTGGGGAGGGGTCCCTGTGGCGTGGGAGGGGGGAACCATGGACACAGAAAGGAGGCAAAGGACTGCTGGCTTGGTGGGGGTGCTGTAAGAGGCCATAGGGGAAAGAGAAGGGACAATGTGGGCTTAAACAGGCCTCCATGTCGCGGTCTTTTCCTTACGCATGCTTGTCTTTAGGCATCTCAAGGCCCCCTGCAGTGAAAATGAGGCCCAGAACGTTAACCTGCATAGATCTGGACTGTGTTTGCCCCATGTTGACCATGCTCTTTATATATTTACTCTTGAGCTGGGGAACAGGCGTCTTTCCCTTACTAATTTATTACTGTAATGCTGTGTATGGGAGGATTTAAAAGGTTTAGTAGCTGAGATCTACAGGTACAGCTCCAGACAGTCAGATAGTAGTACTGAATGACCTCGGCTAAGTTCTTTGGAGTAATATGTGATGCTCATGGTACAAATAATAATGAATGAGGTTGTGAGATTTTTAGTTAACAACAATAATAGAAGACACAGAGTTTTTTTTTCTGTCATCATAAGAAGAATTGAGAATGCAACAAAGAAGTAACACCATATTCGGCCTGCCTGACTCCCCCTTCTGCTCATACTGTGTCCACTCACAGACACATATGGACTCCACCACAGAGCACCTTTCTCTCTCCACTCTCCCTTTTGTCTTAGCTGAAGACTAGCTGATGGTCCCTGCTTGTGCATATCAATAGGGATAGAGTCCTATCTTCTTGTTTGTCTTTGCCAAAGGCTCTGGCTTTGCCTTGTGGCTCTCAGGGAACTGCCCTTGCCCCTCCCTTTCTATCCCTCCATTCTCCATCTCTCTCCCAGTGTCC
Source organism: Acanthopagrus latus (assembly GCF_904848185.1). NCBI lineage: Eukaryota > Metazoa > Chordata > Actinopteri > Spariformes > Sparidae > Acanthopagrus > Acanthopagrus latus. The sequence goes on along the minus strand of NC_051049.1, from coordinate 13,956,701 downwards.
CTTCTCTACCTTCTTTCTTCTCCATCTCTAGAGCGCAGGGCTGTGTAGACTCTGATTGGCATTACCAGACAAGAGTGTGGGGGTAAGTTGCTGGCTAGCTTCTGAGCTAAGCTGGTGAGCAAATGTTTGCCAGGGACGTAGAGGGTAGAATAGGGATGGCTGCTGGTTTCGGGGTGTCCGTGACCAGACCAGTTGTCCTGGGGATTTCCCTTCTCCGCTGCCCCCCGGGGCTGTGCCTGGGCCCCATCCCGACTCCGCAGCTGGGAGACATATAGGAATCAAATGCAGTCAGGGCTACAGAACTGAGAAAAGGAAGGTTGGATCGCAAAAGGAATGAAAGAAAGGCATCTGGTGCCTAGGGGAGACGAAGAAAGAGAGCGAGAGAGAGAGAGCTTGTGACTGTTTAACGGAAACCTTTCCTTCTCTTTGATTTGCTTCCAGCCAGGGATTACAGGCAATTGGCATTTACAATGATTGGATCATTAATTTTGCCATATTGCCGCAGCAGCTCAGCACTGCAGCCAGTTTAACTAATGTAGTGTGGCTCATACAAACGTCCCGCATCTGAGCATGAACAACTCAGTAGCACTGTACTTCTCATTAAGACTTTAACTTAATACAAGTTGAGCTCTTTACATTTTATTGTCTGTATGTACAAGTAAGATTGATGGATACCTTTTGTGAGCCACTGGAGACTTATACAGTCTGGGGTTGTATATAGACATTCTAACAATACAATGTAGGAAAAAGTAAGTTTTAGTTGGCGATTATAAGTAAACTGCACAAACTGCACAAAGGAAATGACTCGGAGTCACATTAAATATAAGTATTTTTGATTTGTTGCAGTCTGACTTATCAGTGAGGTGACAGACAGGGGGCAGCATTAGACAGTATTGCTCCTTGTGTGACGGCTGCTGTGGGCGACAAATGCAGTGCTTTGTAACTGAGCACTGCTGCAAAAACTTCAATTACCTGGAAAAGCTACGGGCAGCCGCTATAATTTCTGAATTACTTTGTCTTTGATGTGGTTGCATTAGATTCCCATAATAGCGCGGTTCTTTTCTTATGGTCAGCGAAAGCCTGTGTGAATGGCTGCCTTCACATTCTGGTGGTGTGGTTTCAGGTGGGCAGGCCTGGTGTGTAGCTGTGTTTTCTCTCTGTGGTGAGATTAGGTTGTCCTCTGCCAGGTGCTTTTCACTGTCTGTCTCCACTCTCCTCCACCACCACCTCTCACCTTCATTCTCTTAGTGGTGGGCGTTAGTTTGTTGTTTCTCTGATGCTGCTTTAACCTCTGACTGCAGCCTCTTCATTACTAGTGTTTATGCCTCTTCTTTCCTCCCTTTTCCCCCCTATTCATCGGCTGGCCAGCCGGTCAGTCAAATCCCTGTAGTCCGGCTGGTCAAACATAGATATTACACTCTGTAATAACACTGGCCACCCGCTCTGACCCCAGCCTGCTATCCTGGCCATTGCTTCTCTTCATAAGGATAGGCGCCGAGCAGTGTGGTGTAGGATTTACGATAGAAAGACAAAGGATGGACTGTGCCACTCATTTATTATTGTTCTTTTATTTTTTTCTCAGCTTGTTTGTACTGTGAATTGCTTTGCTCTGCCAGGCCCAGCACAAATAAAATCTAATTTCTTTGAGAGACTGATGACTTAGATAGAATATTTATTGTTGCCTTCGTAGAAAGATAAATTCAGCTTTAAACATAATAATTTCTGCAAGCAGCCCATCGTGTGTTTTGCTCTCAGACACCTACACAAACACATACACAGATGCAAAGTGTATGAGATTATTAGGATGAAAGCGAGCAGGCAAAGTCTTCCCCCACTTTTTTCTCAGTTCGGTGTTTTGCAGCTGCTTTCCTGCTTTGCTTGACGTTGGCTTTGACTTTGTGTTTGTAGTGTTCTTTAAGTTTCCACCTCCATGACCAGCATCCGTGCATATGCCCAAGGATCCATCTCTCTTCAGTGCTCTTTACAAAGACAGGATTTGACCCGTGTGTGGAGGGATCTTTGCTCTACAATTGACAGTTTTCTCAGCATTAGTGTCCAGCCCTGTGGGCCCGAAGGGCAGGATTCTGTTGAACAAATGCACCAGAATCCACGGCCGCCAGCGCTCAGACGCCGACAGGGCTTTGATCAGCTTCGGCTGGCGCACATCAGGCTGGCGTTAGGGCTTTAAACCAACAACCCACTGGACGGTGTAACACAGCACTCGCTGGGACAGGCGCTGCTGGCTGCTAACTGTTTAAAAGCACGGAATGTTATTAAGTGATGCAGATACAGCGTCCGCGCATGAATGGGAAAAGAGAAATACTGTTCATTTCAGAGCGTGGGGCTGTTGTTGCTGGGCATTAGCTGTGGCATCTGAAGAATGCTGATAACACTGGCTGTCTTTTTTATTTTTTTCTCCTAACTCCTATTGACTCATCTCCACCTTAATTCTCTGCCTCCATCCTATTTTTTCTTCAAGCTGCTGAATGGAGGGTACTTTGATGTAGCCCTCTCATAATTTATTACACTGTATTTACTATCAAGTTAGCCAAACCACTTATTCCAGTTTTAATATTACTTAATAATGACTGGAGGGTAAAGAAAAATATAAACATTCTTAATGAATATTTACAGTTAATGTTATTTTTTAGATTTGACCTTTCGCTATCACTAGTGGGTCTGTTTTTTGTACATTAAAATAACTTATTTTATCTTCCCTTTGTGTTTGCAGGTGAAGAGGAACATTTCAGACTTGACAAACATCCCAGTCCGGCATCAACAGTGGGAAGGATGGCCTGCGTCGGCATCTGATGACTCTGTAAGAGACACAAGCACACAAAAGCACAATAAAACAGCAAACACTTTGGTACTATAACAGTTCTACAGGAAAGATGTCAGCATCTGTGTCCACTTTTCTCTTTTCTCTCCATGTATATTTTGTCCTCAAAGATTCTTTTTATTATCCAAGAGAATCTTTTTAAAATAGTTAAAAGCCAAGCACAAATCGATTGTGTTACATTATTTTACAATTTGCAGTAGAAACTCTTCCACACTCTGTAATCCAACTGCAAAACCATCTGTCAGAGGCATGAGAGTAAGATGTTGAAGCTAATTAAGATGTCAAAGACTGTTCCCATCCCGTGTCCTCTATCTGTGGACATTAAATCTCACATCATTGAGTCCCACTGACCTCTGCCGTCCCAGGGTAGCTATTCCCAGCCATTCACTCTGCACACAGTCAAGCTGATCAGGAGCAGCCCTCATACAGAACCTTGTGGAACCTCTGACCCCTTTTGTCTCACCCCTTCTTTGACAGCATACGTGTTCCCATGCTAATTGTATGGGATGGTTTATCATGCTACATTGAGGAGCTGTTGTGCACACATTCTTGTGTTAACCCCAAGCTAACGTTTTCCTTTTAGATCTTTGTGATTGTTGTTTGGTTTGGAGTATTGGTATTGACTTTGTTTCATCTCTTTACCAAGTGTTATTGAATGTGCCCCTATGCCAGGACTGACTCTACTGTAGCAACTTAACTGATTTTCTATTTAATTTTTCAAAATATTAATGGCCATTTATGATACGTAAGGACAATTTGTTCTCCATCATGCAGTGTTTTCTAAGATACAGCCTCTTCTATCTCACTCATTGTTCGTGTTTCAAAAAAGCAGATGAACTATCACTGCACTTGTTTTTATGTAAGTTTAACAGAGAAACGGAGAAATTTGCACTATTAATGTGCCTGGAAGGGAAAAGGACAAAAGGTTATGCATCCTTTTACTCCAGAAGATTGTTTGCTTTATTTTGTTCCATTACAGCTCAGTGCAGGCAATTGTAAAGCCGGTAACCACCAAACAAACCATACTGCTATGATACAGATTTGTCATTGTTTGCATTATCTTTGTAGACATCCAGTATGTGATCAGCTAACCACCCTGGATTGCAACAGAAATACAAATCTTGGTTCTATTCTGAATGCACATTGTGGGCATGTTTGTGCCATGACCGACCTCAGTGTTGTGTTCATGTACTATGGCTCCAAATGAAATACTTTTACTGTTTGCACCCACAACACTCTTCGCATTAACAGGGGAAGAGAGATAAACACAGACATATTTTAAAACTGTGTTCATGATGTTGACGTGCCCAGCTGCAGTAGACTTAACAAGGAATGTGTGATTCTACTTTGAAAAAAGAACAAGAATGAGAACAATTCTTCAACATGTCTTAGTTTTTGTGAATTTTGACCTGAATACCATTTGACTTTTTTAATGTCATATTCTTTGCCCACTGATCACTGAAAACATTATTATATCACAATTAAATATAAAATATTTCATTTAACTTACATTTTCTTCATAATCTCCAATAATCTTCATTATCATGGAATTAATTTTTAAAAACACTTTGTTATATAAAATAATTATTTATTCTTGAATAAAGTCACTTGCAGTGTCTGAATTAGTCATTTAAAATTTTTTTTTTTATATTTTACCCCTTTAAAAAACGTGGTTTAAGTGGTATTAGACAACCTTACCACTAGCCTCACTCTAGTTTGTGAACTTGTTTTATAACAAGCAAGCCCAGACAATCTCAATGTAATGTTTAGATAAGTAAGGATAAATTAAAAATAATTCCCTTTTGTCTTTATATTTGTATGTCCTGTATTTGTGAACCTCAGCTCAGCTGCCTACCCCCTAGGTAGCTGTGAATATGATGGTTAGGGATCCTGAAGAGATTGCAGCTCATTGTGGCATCATGGGCCCCATTGGCACCTGGCTAACACACATCTGCACTGTCTGTGTTTCCTGCATGAGGAGATATTAAAAAGCACAGAGACAGAAGTGTAATAATGGCCTCTACTCTCGCCGCAGCCCTCTTATTGAAACGTCTGAAGGTATTAACAGAGAAAGCCCAGGGCTTGGCGGGCCTAGCAGGCGGGTAGGAAGCCAGTGTTAGTGTCTAGCTCATTAGCCCAGTCTCATCTCCCGGGGTTTGGGCCAATAAACATGGCAGCCAGAGGCCCGAGATTACGTTTAGCTCTGCACGCTAGCCCACTTGCAGTGGAATCGATTACTACTTAACTCTGCTTTGCCTTTAAGTGTTTGATATAACTGTTTTTGCATTTACGTTTGTGTGTGTGTTGTGTGTGCACGTATGCATTTATGTATTTGCAAATGTGCCTGTCTTTTTGTATACACTGTGTTTAGGACTGGATATTAAACTGTAACACTTATTGAGTACCACTTGAGCTGTGCTGGATCACCAAATTTTGAAAACATCTTGTTCAAAATGGTCATGGAATTCTTGGTCAAATTATTTGTCTTGTTTACTTATTTTCTTCTGGGTATTTTCAGATTTTTATATTTTCTTTAAGTTTGCAATATTAAACATTGACACAGCCGATGTTCAGCTTGAATAGAAAAAATATATGTTTTTGTTGAAAATGTGTTTTTCACAGTAAAAGTGTAGTTTTGGTACTGCTGTGCAAACTGTGGTATTGTACTAGCAACAGTACTGAAACATTTCTTAAAGTAATGTCCAACACTGCGACACTCCGATTTACATGGATGCTTTAGTAGTTGAGTTGGTAGTTCCCAGAGAGACTCTATTCTCAGTCAAGTCGGTTGCAGTATTTGCTGCACCGACAGTCATGAATTAAGCTTACTGGGAAATCGTTTTTGCCAAGACCCACTATATATATATATATATATATATTTTATTTATTTATTTTTTTACTTTACTTTAAACTTGTCCATCTAATTGATCAGACTGTTCAGAGTATCAGTTTCAGCTGTCTGTTGTTCTTGTCCTCTGAGAAAGATATTTGAGTGGTTGCATTGTTTGTTTATGTATTGTTGGAGTGTAGGAAATCACTTTGTTAGAAAGAAATTCTCACCTTTCAGGGGAAAACCAGTAGTTATGTGCTGCGTCACCCTCCGGATACTGTCCACTCAACGTGTTTCATTGTTTATTGTGCTCTGAATTATTCAAAGCCTTATGGAGAGTTGAAATTGGATCGCAATGGATAATGCTCATGTAGCACTGAACAGCAGATTAGTATATTCACTGCACTTGTGTTATTGTATTCGGTGTTAGAGCAAGGAAGCTGAATGTAAATGGAAGTGGCACTACATGTAGTTAAAGCAGTAGCAATGTGAGGCGATGTTCATTTTTAGTAGACAGATTGCTTTGACCTCAATCAAGTACTGGTCTGAAATATTTCTCAGCCATTTCCGTGTTCATCATAGATTCATTCGAAGACAGTGAGTACTATGTTCCACAGTAGCATTTCTTTAAATTGTCTTTGTCCAGTGCATGACAACAATCTTGGTAGAACTGGAAATGTCCTCTGTAAAATAAAGTACACTTGTTGGACTTTGCTATAGTTAAAACTTGAATTCCAGACAGATTAAAACAAATACTCCAGCATCTATTTCAAATACCATGATCTAGCTCTGCCTTCAAATTCCTACTGATACTTGCGGCTTTGACAAAGCTGTTCTGAACAGTTCTGAGTATGATGACAGAGGTCTTGGCAACAGTGACTGATTTCCTGTGCTGTTTGAAATACGCTTTGAGCCTCTTCCCCTGCTTCCTCCATCCCTCCTCTATTCCTTCGCCTGAGCAATCCGGCATGGAGAGTTTCCAGACAGGCCTCATTTCATTGGAGCTGTTTTGACTGGCAGACTTTCCTCGACACCTGTTGGAGTGATTGACAGCCAGTGGGACATCCTTATTACATCCCCTCATCACTTCAGCCCCCACCACCACTCACCCTACCTCCTAGCCAGTAATTGCTGACATTTATGCAGTGTTTCATGCTGTTTGCTAATGTATTAATGCTGCAGAGAGTTGGAGGTGCTCTGCCTTCAACGCCAGCACCACCCTCTATTTCCCAGCTGGCAAAATGGAATCCTCTTTTACCTGATAGGTACCTACAAAACCAAGGTTTTATGTACATCTGGGGGGGGGGTGTTCCCATAGCAACAGGGCTCAGCCGTAAACTCAGGCAGAGTCCCCCCTCCCTTGTGAGACTGGCTGCATTCAGGTGAGATTCGGCATCAAGTTAGTCTGTCTCATTTTCCATCTCTTCTTACTGTTTTTATGTGTTCCGTTAAGCTCACATTTAACAGAAATGATGATCTCTTCATTTAAGCCGGGGAGATTCCTTCTTATTAGATTAGTCGCCTATTACTGCACAGGAGCGTAGAGGCACGGCACCATGCTGGGCGTAAGAGACACCACCTTAACACCCACTGTTAAACATCACCCTGATCCAGCAGTCGTAAATTACTAATCTAACTTTAAATTAATTCAACTTTAAATTAACTGAGATGCTGATGGGCTTAATACACAGTACACAACCCTCATTATATTTATCTTTATATGGAAATCAGACATTTTATAGCCTTTAATGCTGTAGCAGTTTTTCCACGCAATATCAAAAATCAATATATTTCCAAGGTATGGTTTTGTGGTCAGAAAACACTATCGGCTAGTGGCCGATAATGACATTATAGCTGATTAACAGAGCCAATAATATGAAGCCAAAATGCTTTCATTTCAAGTGCAGCAACTACATACTATGCACCAATAAGGTTGGCCAATAAAGATGAAGAAGAAGAAATAGAAGAACAAAAAGTCACGTCATCACCAATTTGGAGGTTTTTGTACAAACACAATCACAGTTTACAGTTCATGTTCCAGAGGGTTTCAGACAGCAGGGGAAAATCTACACATCTAACATTAGAAAGGCTCAGAAGAGCGGTGAATTATTAAATCCATCTTTACTCACTACTTAACTGAAAAATAAAATGCACATCTCTAAGTATGAGATTCCCTAGTTCTGTATTTGTGTGTATGCACCTTGTACACACTGTGCAGACACTAATCAGTAGAGACTCAAAGGAGCCTGAAACAAGGAAACCAACAGGTGTTAAGGGTGGGGCTCATTTGGTTTGTCTATTTCTTGTTCTACTTCCTTTCAACCTGTCAGGTATAATTTTCTCCTGATGGCCCTGTACTTCTTCCTCTATCCATCTCTTTTCTCTTTACTGTCTACTGTACTCCACTTCTGACAATGTTTTTCTTCTTTTGTTTAACAACCTTAAAAACAAAAGAAAATGTACAGTAAATTGAAGAGAAACCCATGTTAAAATGGTCCCAGGACAGAGGACTGTTAGCTTTTTGGTCAGTCGTTTTTCCTCTCCTGAAATCGGCCAGTGTTTTGAACAACTGTGTCACAGGGGATCATTGATTGTTCAATGATGTAAGGGATCTTGTTTTCCAGATGTGACTGTTGATGACACATGTTGCCAGCCGGAACAGTGGTCTAAGTTTGTCAAAGTGTCTTTGAAAAGACCGTGCATGACTGATTTTTTATTTGACTGGATGTTCAAACACACACTGACCAGTCCTTTCCTCGCTCCATCAAAGAGAAAGTGGTGTAAGGTGGTACTGTGGTTGCTGTCAGTGCAGCTGTCAGTAGTAATTATCTCACACTCACAGCCAGACACCTAATCCAAACACTGCCTACACTAGAAAAGAAAAACTGAAACACAGGAAGAATGAAGGGAGAGAAAGGAAGAGAAAGAAGGGTAGAGAAGGGAAGAAAGAGTTGAAGAGGGGAGGGAAAGGAGGGAGGGGGCTGAGGGAGAGAGAAAATTCTTTCCCTGTATCGGCCCCTGAATGCTTCGAGCCTCAATGCAAGTGTTAATTAAAAGAATCCAAAAAAGAGGAGCCAGTTCCTTTGTGCAGAGATGTGGGAGAGGGTCATTTGGGGGGGTTAACCTCCCCCCCCCAGCCCCCGTGCCCTGCGGCGCTTCAGCCTTGTTTCCACGTTTTACTACTGAGCTGCCTAGCTGCACTTGTGTACCTCAACATCAGGAGAAGCCATCGGGTCAAAGCGAGGAAGAGGATTGAGAGGCACTCAACTCGTTTTTTTTTTCTTCCCCTTTTCACCTCCCCTCCTTGCATCCATGTCAGCCCAAACCCTCCAGGCTGTCTTTGACAGGGGAAGTGATCAACTTTATTTATACACTTATTAGACCCTCAGACGAAAGCCTCTCATTGTGAGTAGCGGGGGTAAAGGGTTTATTGGGATCCTCTCGGCAGCCGCTGTTAAAGATTCTCACGTTTGATTGCCACTCGATTGGGGAATAGACAGAATAGACTTGGGGCCATGCCACCACATCCTTAAGGCTCAGACCCTGTATGTCTTTGTCTGATTCAATACCTACAACTCTCTCTCAGTGTTAATTCAACTCTCAGGCCTGGCACCAATCATGTCTCAAATGGGTTTTCTTTAAGTCACTGTTTTTTTCTTTCGTTTAACAAAAAGTATTGCTAACTTCCTTTGCTTCTTCTGTCAGGGATTTTTGTTCCATTGCTTTGTTAAGTTCTCTGGAAAAAATATGAATACCAGAAAGATCTAATAAACAGGATCAAGAGTACTAAATCGGTTAGAGTTAAGTTACACGAACAAAGACGAGGCAATTCGGTTAAGTGTTCTTCGTAGGTGTTCCAGGGATACTCGGCTGTCCTTGCTGTGACATTACACACTTGTTATTGTCAAGAGTATGCTCGCTACTAATTGGTAATAGACAAGAAATACAATACGCATGTACTCCTCTGTTACTGTGTCAGGGGTGACTGACTGTCTGAGGCCTCATAGAAAAGGTTTTAATTAATTGAGAAGTCGTGTTTATCATATATATATTTGTCATATGTTTCACTGTTGGCTTTAGCAGTGATGTCATTCTTGGTTTGTGTAGTTTCAGCATTGCACGGCAGTCTAGTCGCTGTTTTTTTTTGAGCAGTTTTCTTTGCTTAAGACAACACAGAGAAGGAATACTCATCAGGATATTATTCATTCTCGAACTCTCCGGGGAGATATTGCGTTTTTCATATCTTCTCTTTGGTTACTGAGCTGGTGGGAATTTAAGACACAGCGGTCAGTATTATAATCAGTATTTCCAGAGTCAACTTTATTTTCAGGCTGCAATAAATTGTAAAACGGTTGTTCCTCTCCAGGAGACCAGTGAGATGGAGTTCTTTATCTAAGGTTAGGACAAAAACTGTATATACACATTTATACTTTAAATATGAAGTATAGGTACGAACAACCACATCAAGGAACAAGGAATGTGGTTGCACCCAGGAATTAATAAAATCCTCCATCATGGTATATGTAATTTTATATCAAAACAATGACAGACATTGTGATACTGTATGTCTACTGGAAAATCAATGAAGAATCATGAATTAACCGCCAAACAAATAAAGATCATTTTTGTACATCATCTTTCAATGCACAAATATAAATAAAAAGACTTGGAGCAAAAAAACAAATAAAGATCATTAAAAAATGTCAATATTTCCATGAAGCACTTCTGCTCATTGATTCACTGGAAATGGTCTAAAGCTGCATTTCCAGCGCAGGAACTTTTCCCCAGAGACTTGGAACCTTTGGACCTTTGTGTTGCCACTGCTGGGACAAGGGTCTAACTGGACATTATTTTACCCCCTAAATAGTCCCTGCTTGAGGGATAGTGCAGCCCTGAACATTTTGAAATGGTGGAGGACTTTTTTATTTTCAGCCATGATATTTGTTTTTAGTAAATTGTGCTTCGATACATTAGCATTGAGTTACAGAAAATGGCATACGACTGATAGCCCAACGACAAAGTGGTAGAGTCACGAGCAAGAAAGTATATGTGAAAAAGCTTTTGCTTTTTCAAAAAAAAAAGCTTTTGCTTTTTCACAGGTGAGCTGAGTAACTATGCCGATCTTTGTGGGTCTTTAGGTCATTGTAAGAAATGTAGGCAACAGCAGGCTTAAGGAACCTTTTCATTCTTCGAAAATTAATTATTATTATTATTGCGACTAAAAGTTCTGGATGGATGGCTAGAATACACTCAGATGTTTTAAATACATACAGACTGAATGCAACTTCTATGCGTTCCTCTCTTGAGAGCCTGATGCTACACAAGCATTGTTTTAGATGATGTGTTCACTTTTAAGACATTTTATATAAGAAATGCATTAATGAACTTTAGAGCAAAGGCAGTCATTTCCAATTGAAGCGAAAGCCTTAAATTCATAAATGTATTTCATTTAAAGTTTTGTTTTGCTCTTGAGTCTGAGAACTATTTTTTTAGTGAATATTGACAATTCTAGAATGTGCCCCTAGGTGGTGATAAGTTAAGGGGATATATATATATATTATGATATAAATGTAACTTGTTAAAAATCTCTGACCATAGACAAAATTTATGTCATCATGGTATGTATCATCTAATTGCCCTAGGTGCACCTAGTCATGCATGTAGCTCAGCCACAACTGTCCAAATGATTTTTGTGCAAACATGTTGGTCTTTGTTCCCGCGAACTCACTTTCGCAGATTGAAAAAGATAAGGTACTGTGAAAAGATGGAAAATAATAGCCACCAGACACTTTAGTTCTTATCAGTGCTAGGTACACAGCAGTACTCTCTCGTAAGTCCATGTTGCTGACAAGGTCTAGTGGTTACACTGTTCTCTCCCGCTATAGAAGCTTAGGCCAGCATGAGGAACCGCTCTACTTTAAAAGAAACACAGCGAGACAAACTCCCTGCGGTCTGTGTCGCCCCTTTTCAGACTCAATTGGCGTAGCATGTAATCGTCTCCTGATTCAACCATGTCCAGCTGCTCTTTGTGTTTCTTAGCACCTGACAATGGAGCAGATCACAGGACCTCTGTAGGGGACGAGCAGCTTCTCTGCTTCTTATCACACCCAACCTGCCTCAGACCTGTTGTTAGGAAGTTCACTCTCCCAGAAAAGTTTCTGCATGAGTTTTCTGCTTTGCTCTCAACAATTAGTTCCTCAATGGACATAATGTTGCATTATTGTGACAAGTGGCAGTACGTTCAGGCTACGAGTCAGGGTTTGATTGTTTGTTTGATTGCGTACCACCTTTTATAAGCTAGGTGTCTTCATTTTCACACTACTTTCTGCAACCACCTTGCCTGTATTGCTGATGTTCCTCTGGGTCAAAGCCAGGAGACACCAGCTGTAATGAGTCCCTGCTGACGCTGACATTTTCAGTCCTGGCTTTGGATTTGGCAGCTCATTAGTCAGGTGTTCTCTTACTGTAAACCACCATCACATTATCGGCTACAACAGGTGTACAGAAACCTCATCAAGGTTTTTTCCCTGATAGGTGAGATGAGCATGGCTGTATTTGAAACGTGATCAAGTATGTCATGATATTTATTTGTTATTTATTCAAAATGACCATACAGAAATACCTATTTGTTATTATGTTGTGATTTATATAAAGGTACTTAGTTGATTGTTTCTTCTTTCATTTAGAACCTATGAACACATTTTCATTGAAGTGTTCAACAAAATATTAATTATAGAATAGAAGATCAAAACAACTTTTCAACTAAGAATAGCTGCAAACAATAAGTTTAATATAAGATGTGAGTATACTTAAATATATCAAACATTAATACAAAGAACTGATTGAATTGTAGCAACAAATAAAACAAATACAGGCCTTACATAATTGGCTTTATGACAACTTTTTTGGCTTACTTTCATAGACTTTCAGTGCTGTTTCACATAATTCTTGCATTGGTGACAAAAGAACTTAGTCATGTATGAGTCAGTTATGGGGACCTTTTAAAAGGCAGTTTAAGATGTGATTCTTTTTGGGTTCCTGTCAGACTTTTTGTTCCAAGGTCTATGCAACACAGGTAGCCCTTCTTTTGATTACGTGTTGCTCATGTTGAGCTTGATTGATCAGAGTCCTTCCCCTGTTTGGAATGACCCCTTTCTCTATCACATTCATTCCTCTACATGTTTGTTTGTGTTGCATTCATGCAAACGTCCTACCTGCATAAAGGAGAGTGGCAATTCCCCATGATTTTTAACTTGAAAGTTACTGTATGTAGACTAAGATGGGGCAAGTAATCAAATATAGTAGTAGATGTCACTCAAATGGTTGTCCTTGCTCATTACACATGATGTAATCACTCTTTCTCATGTTTTTTTGTTTTTTAGATGACGCTAGCTGTCTCTGGGATCAGCTATCCTTGCCATCACCTTAGTGTTTGTCGAAGGTCTTCACCAGCCAATTCCCAGGAGCCTACAGAAGAGGTACACACACACACACACACACACACTTTTTCTAAGGATCTGGGTTGTAGATTAATTCCTCCCAGGATGTTGTGTATGCATGCCAACTCATAAAGAATGGTAACAAAAAGGCTTCTTTTAGTTCCCTCTTTTGCACTAAGTCCAGCAATCACTGCATTATTTATGTTTACAGTGTGCAGATGTCCATATGGTCAGCGACAGCGAGGGGGATGATTTTGAGGATGCGTCAGAGTTTGGTGTGGACGATTCAGAGATGTTCGGAATGGGTTCCTCTACCTGTCGGAAATCACCTATGAGTACGTACAGTGGGGCATCTTAATAATGGTGGATTAGGGTCGTGGCTCTAGATAGTGTATTATTGATATGCCTCCAAAGCTTCACAATAAAATAACTTTTATCCCTTTGCAGTGCCAGAGAATAGTGAGAACGAAGCTGATGCCTTACTGCACTTTACTGCCGAATTTTCTTCAAGGTGAGCAAAGTGTCAAGTGCCTCGTACTGATTCAAAGGACTTTGGAATCAAAGAAGGCTGGTTTGTAACAGTGTGCTCTGTGTGTCCTGAAGGTATGGGGAGACCCACCCGATGTTCTACATTGGGTCTTTGGAGGCAGCGTCTCAAGAAGCCTTCTATGGCAAAGCCAGAGATGTAAGTAAGATGATCGACTGCTTGGGGCCTGAGAGGCAGGTTTTTTTTTTCTTTAAATTTACTGATATACTGTAACGGGTAACAAAATCCTGTTTTTCTTTTTACTTTTCATTTTGACTAAGATATGAGTTACTGATGTTAACAATGTTGGCTTATCCTTTAGAACTGATGTCATTTCTGATTGAAGTAGTCCAGCCGCTGCTCAATTTTCTTTGCTTAAGACAACACAGAGGAGGAACACAGACTGAGCAGGATTCATTTTTTATCTGTCAAGGGAGATACTGTGTTCTCTGTGTTCTCATATCTTCTCCTGCATTCCTGAGCTGGTGGGAATTTAAAACTCAATGGTCAGTATTATAATCAGATTTTGCTTTGTGCCTCTACTCTTTTTTTAGCAGCTTCAATAAATAGTAGAATGGATGAGGACCTGTGTGACAGAGTTCATCATATTATAGTAGTTATAACGCATCCAAAAAAAATAATATGATAGAGAATGGATTCAAGGATTTTGGTTATCAGCACTCACTAGTCAGTCTATATGATTCCCTCCCACTATAGAAGGTGACACCACATTTCTACTGAGATTTCAGCAGCAGAGATGCTCCATCAAAGTCTAGTTCACAAAACACATATATCAAATGCCAAAACACTGCACAGTGTTTAATATTCACTTTCCAACCATGAATTATGTAGTTTTTTTCCCGTCCATCTCAATGATTGTTACACAATTCAATAAGTTATTTGTACACTGATGATGCAACAACATATTCTTCCTACAATGTTAGTTTGCATGTTTTTAAACTATCGCATAGCTCTATGTTTCTGGTTTATGTTCATATTAAGTTGTGGAAAACATTCAATCAGGTTAAACTCATTTATTTATTTATTTTTGCTGTAAGCCTTGCCATTGGCACCCATGCTGTCCCACCGGATGCTGCTAGAAAGCATCATTAGGTTGACACTGACAATAGCTTCTGTCTGAAGTGAGTCTGTTTTATGAATGAATAAATAGACTAGTTATCTGTAAGAGCTGATATATTGTTCAAGTTTTGGAGCAGTATGTGCTGTTGGTTTTCACTGCATTTATTAGGACACAGAGCTTTGGTTGGTCTGAACTCAGTCTTATGCGGTAATGCCAGAGATGTATGAACACTAAGCAGAAACAACTCTGAAGAAACTTCATAATGATTATAAACACTACCTAAAATGCATGACATAGGCTGAATGCTAGTTACCGGTATTTTATAACCACTGAAAGGAAAAGTCTGAAAATGAATAACCACACACACACTGAACTGACAAATATTAACAAATGAATTTAGATAATAGTCAAAGTCGATGTCCTTGTTCATACAATATTCTGTCTGCTCCCTGTGTCATTCTTTGTGGAGAAGGCTTTATAGCCACATTGATATCATTTCATCAAATTTTCACCCTGACAGCTGAAGCTTTATTTTTAGCTGTCCACTTTCCCCCTTGTTTTCTGGCTTTTGTCCTTTTAAGGATGCTTGTATCAACTGACAGCTTGTGTGGATTACAGCCTTATTAGACTGTGAGGACACAGCAAGATGTTAGGGGGGTTCAGATCACCAGGCACGGAAAGGGAGGGAGGGTGGAATAGATGATGGTAGGGGCACAAAATGGAGAATGTGGTCTGAAAGGAGAGAAAGGTGCAAAAAGTGAGAGTCGGAAGAAGAGACCGAGATAGAGGAAAGAAAGGAATAAAAGCACAAGAGATTGCAGGGTAAGTTTAAGTGATGGAAGGAGTGTGAAATAGACAGAGATGAAAAAAACCTAAAGAGAACCTTGGCGTCTCGCCTGCTTCCCAGCTGATCTCCTCTCCTAAGCCAGCACAATATGGCCGATGTCTCCCTGGTGTTCACACGCTCCGTACTGTACCACTGTGCTCGACACAGCGCAGGGGCGAAATAGTATTCATTTTCACTGTATTATGTTTTATTCTGGGTGAGCTTGATTTAGTCTGCCAACTGTGCCGTGGTTAAAATGGCTTTAAGGGAAGCTGGGTGTGTGCAAAGAATTCTGCATAAAAACAGAAGCTATTTGATCTGTTGCGTGTTTGTCCTGTTTTGTCACAGGCGTCCTAGACGACAGGCCAAAACATGCTGCTTTTGACGGTTTCATTACACAGTAGCATATGTGCAAGATTACACCATCCCTTCTCCCATCCATCCAGCCATCCTTTGCTCTTTGCTTCCATTCGTAGAGGAATCTAGTTTTTGTGTCTTCAGTGTAGAAAAAGCCTACTTCATTAAGGGGATATCGGAATAGGGCAGATTTGACTGAAGGGGGGACTACTCAGTGGGTTTATAAACAGAGGAATCAGTCTCATTCTCTGAAAGCCTGGGAGAGGCTAATCACTAAGCAAAACACTACATTTGATGAAGTGTTTCTGAAGGTGTGTGTTGGGGGAGTGTTGAGATGGACTCAATCCATCCTTAATGAAAATGCTTTGGGCTGCAGAGCTGAGCTGAGCTGAGCTGAACCCTCTTGGGGATCAGTGGTTAGTCAGAGCGTACAGAGAGATAGGCCACCCATCACTAGCCACGATCCTTGCTAAATCCCCATCAACGCAGTGGTTAATCACTCTAACCCCGCTCTCCGCTCCTCTCTCCTGTCCGCCACACACAAAGACACATCAAAATTCATAGCCTCGCTGGAGAGGAGAGTTCAGGGATTTATCACTGCCAAGTATCCGCTTTAAAGCCCGGCAATAGCCCCGCCGAGTCAAGAGGAAAGAGCAGTGCTGAAGCAGAATGGCATATGGCATATAGATGTATGTATATCTGTCAGATCTACCGCTAGAAAGCCGAGGCGACGCTCAGTCATGGCTTATTGACTACACCTCTCATGCATAAATACATGGATTAAGAGTTAAATCAATGTAGAGTGCGAGTGAAAATGCAGAAGACTAAGCTATGAATTTACCCAAATTCGAACATATTTTCTACCAGGACTCTACACTAGACTGGCAGCCAGGCAACTCCTGGTGACCAAAACTGAAAATAAGGTTTCATGTATGTTTGAGTAAATAAGATACTATGCAGTTTTACTTTTCTAAATAGCATTTAAAAGCTTTATTGCAGTAACTAACAGATGTCTTCGTAGCTTGTGTAGACCTATGGCCCTGTAGGATGTGCGCTACCTTAAACTAGTGGACCTGAGGTGAACATACTCTCTCCAGATGCCGGGACTTAAAGCCTGCCAAGACTTTGTTTTTGTTAAGGTTCCTCTGGATCTTAGTCAGAAAGTTAGGTAGTAAGTTTAATCAAAGTTTGAATTACAAATTTGACTGTGGTGTTAAAAGTTTGACAAACCTGTCAACATCAGAAAACAACTTGATTTGCTTTGCCTTTGTCTCTAAAACAGATGCATGTAAATAAAAACATCATTGTGACGTGCAGTGCTGTCTGGCTCCAATATTTAAAAAGTGCTAATGCAATAAATCTTAGAAATGTATTCATTTTGCAGTGCACATCTTGACGTTGGCTGCCTTTTTTATAGATATAAAAGTGGTTACCATTGATCACAACTAAAGGTCAAGAATTGTTTGCCAGTTTTTTTCTAAATGGTTGCCAAAGACAATCCTGTAACCGTTGCTATTGAGCCCCGCCTATATTTTATCCACCTAACAACCAGTAAATGATCAGAGGCTTGCTTAGCATAAAGTCTACTTAGTTTTAAGCGTGTAATTCAAATCTGGCAATTGATTTGATTAGTTCAGTCACACTTAGCAAAGAGTGTAAAATGTGATGCTGTTTCTGTACTAAAGAGGTATTTCAGCAGAGTGTGGAGAGCTTCCTGTGTGGCTGGTCATCGATCTGAGTGTGTTCTCCCACTGTGTGTTCATGGTCATTAGATCAGTCATTTGAGCTCTTCATTTTGAAGTGTTTGCTTTTCCAGACTGAGCCTGCCATCTGTACAGCAATCACTATCTGCACTTCTCTGTCCTTCTTTCCGCTGTAGCTTTCTGTGCGGGGCTGTATCTCATTCACTGACCAGGTTAAACATACCATATCTGTGATTAAAAGCCTCTTCTGAATGTGATACAAAACTCATTCTGAGAGAAAATTGGCCAGTGATTAAACCCTTAGCTGTCTGTCAGGAAAAAACATGCCACTTAAGCCCTGGAGGTCCCCTTTGAGATCTAACAAAGAGGCTTCAAATTAAAGAGTCATTCCAGACTGTTTGCCACATATTTTCATGTTTATCGTTTTTTTTGGCAACGCTATAAACGTCTGCTGGGTGATAGTGACAAGAAAAATGAAGGAAAGATGAGGTGCAACACAGTATACTGAGACAAGCATACTTCATTATCATAGGTTGAACATTGTTGAAGGTTTATTTCAACTCTTAAATCTGACTACTGTAGGTGTAAGTGCTAATAATGATAAACTTTAAATAACTATATTAACTGTTCAACTACAATGTGTTTTATTGTAATGTTGAAACATAAAGCGCTGGTACAAGACAATACATATACCAAAATTCTCATGCTCATATTGTACATTGTCATTTAGTAAATGTGTAATACTGCACAGTTGAAAATTTAGCCTCTCTGTCCTGCTGTATCAGTCAGGCTCGTTATGGATTATTCTTTGAAATATATCTAGCATTGTAACATTTTGAGTGTTTTATTTGTTTAATGTCAATGTTTAATTTCATACTTGAAGTGTTCTGGACTGTTATAGCAGGAAACACTACCATTGTAATGCCACATGTCTCCTCTGGACAGGAGAAATTGACATTAGATTGTTATGAAAATTACTATTGTTATTAATGATTTGTTCAGTTCAAATAATGCATGTCGTGCCATTGCTGTTTATTATTCAGTTACAATAACTCAGATTTTACATTTGATCAATATTGGGACTAAGACATTGAAGTGCTCTTATGCCTAAAGAACAGGAATACACGCACACACACACACGCACGCATACCCAGCAAGCTTGCATTTAGGTGAACAGGTGTGTGGAGGGGACTATGGGGTCACTATCTAGCTCAGGTTGGACCTAGTAATTTAGCTGAACTGAGGGATTTGCTCCTCCCTGCTAAGACAGGCAATACAAAAGATCTGACTTGAAAGCAGAGAAGGAACAGAGGGGTACGGACAGTTTAACTGAGATGAAGGAGTTCAGTGTGCCAAAATGCCCACTTTGATTAGTCTTTACACTTGCTCTAATTGAGCGTGCATGTGTATGAGTCCTTCACCAGCGAGGTACCACACAGTTAAGTTTGTCTGCGTCTGCGCATGTGTCAGGACGTCAGCGTTTGAGCGTGTATCAGGTTGTTTTTTCTTTTTTTTTTTTCCACGTTGTAAAACTCTCCCTCCCCTCACACTCATTCCTCTCTCAAGACTGAATTTGCTTGTCTTCTCAGCATGAGTGTTTAATCTTTTCAGGCCGTTGAATCGGCCCAATGAATGAGTCCCCAGCTCCATCTCTCTAGGAGCCCTGGAGATTATTCTAAAGCACTAATCGTTGAGCAAACACAGCAGTGCTCTCCCATTCCCATTCTACACAGGCCACAGTATAGCACAACTTCTTCTTTCACTTCCCCTCACGTTTTTACGCCCTGTGTAGATTTTTTGCTTTCTGGCGTGCGTAGCCTAGATTACTGCTCCTGAGAAACGGACCTCTTAACTCCCCCCTCACAGCCATGGTTAAAAATGCACTAAGCTGAGGCCGAGAGAGTTTTTCTTATTTGTTCTTTTATAGCAAGAGAAGTGACATGTAATTTAGAGAGCATTATTTCCAACATTGTCCCCTGGAACCTTTTATGTTTGTGGGTGTGTTTGTTTTTTAATTAGATTGTCAGTAGGGAGAATCTGCCAGGCTTATATGATGGTGTCAATATCCTTGGATTTGGAGCTTCGTCAATATTGTCTGGCCCTGCCGCTACTAACCTGAACAGGCTGCTGGCATTTGGTGTAAAATAAATAGAGTGATTTGTCTGTTTTGTTTTCTCCATATCTGCGTCGCCTCCAAGAGAAGTTTTATTTACACCGCTCTCCATTTTATTTTGCTTGGTATTTGCTTTTTTGCCAGTTGTGCCTCGCTGTGGTCTGCAGGAGTCATGCTGGCTCTGCACCCAGTGGTCTCTTATGTCATTTTATACTTGTGTAATGTGGAAATGTCTCTCCAGTGATGAGACACCCACATGATTAGATTTTTTTTTTTTTTTTTGTCATTTGATTTGATTGAGTTCATTCTTTTCTGAGGTGTTTGTCGTCTAGTTAGTCATCAAACTTGTAATCTGTTACGTCCTTTTGTTCCTCAAACTTAGAAAAAGCTGTGCATCCACATATTAACAGCCTACTGAACTCTTTATTGTCTTGTTTTTCCTCTTGACCTTTCCACTTAAAGAAATGTTTGTGGGCAATCAGTGCTACATTTTGCTCACAACTCACTTTTCTGCTCCTCCCCACAGAGAAAGCTGCTGGCCATCTACCTCCACAACGATGACAGTGTCCTCAGCAACGTCTTCTGCTCCCAAATGATGTGTGCTGACTCCATTGTCTCCTATCTGAGCCAGAACTTCATTACATGGGCCTGGGATGTCACTAAAGAAGCTAACAAAGCCAGGTACAAGAGTTTGATTATTTTCAGGTGACGTGCTGGTCCGTAAAGCTGCTGATGGGTTTATTAGTTCTATCATGTTGTATTTTGTTCCCTGATCTCTGTGCTTTGTGCTGCCTTTACGCAATATTGCAGCTGTGGTATAAATAAAGATTTAGTTCAATTCGTCCTTGTGTTTACCCACTGTGTGGTATGACTCTTGAAAATCCAATTCACAATTGTGA
The DNA here is from genome assembly GCF_904848185.1 of Acanthopagrus latus. Classification (NCBI taxonomy): domain Eukaryota; kingdom Metazoa; phylum Chordata; class Actinopteri; order Spariformes; family Sparidae; genus Acanthopagrus; species Acanthopagrus latus. Next base: position 13,936,088 of record NC_051049.1, on the reverse strand, counting down.
AGCAACATTTTCCAAATAAGACGAATGCAAAATCCTTCGGAGCTGTGTTTAAAAAATAATTAATTAATAATGAAAAATTAGGAGTGATAATGTTAATGATAATAGTTTATTTGTAATAATAATAATAATAATAATAATAATAATAATAATAATAATAATACTGTCACTCAAATTACATGAGCACATAAAATTAAAGGTTACACAGTCATCCCAAAATGAATAATTTCACCTTTTTTTCCACCCTTAACATGTTCAACAATATTCCTAATGCATGGAATATCCATTTTATTTTATGCATCTGTAAGGGTAGATACAATAATAGGAATATCTATATAAAATACATTTTTACCTCCTAGCATTTCCAAGTAGAGGTTGCAAATGACACAAACACAATACGAAATGTGAGTTTATTCTATCATTTATTCTTTAATGGAGATCGATCGCCAGTTAACCTCCTTTTTCATGGTTGAGTACGTGCCCAGCAGCAAACAAAACTGTCTTGTGATAGTGAGGTTTATAGGGAACCAGTGTAAATGGAGATGGGGTCATTGTTCTATATCCAATACATTGTCCATTACATCAACATTTACCTCATAATGATATGTTTGAGCAGAAAACTAGTCTATTTCCAATTTAAATAAGACTAATAGTTCTGCCTTGAAATACTGTTTTTGTGACACTTGTAAGGTTTAATTATTGTTGAGACTGTGTCACACAGGTATGGATTCAACTTTGTCATATTTTACAATCGTAATCTGTGCTGCTGTATTAGATTGTTCCATCAAATTTATTTTATAGTGTTATAAATGTTATCCATAAAACATTGCTGCAGAGGCCAGTACACTTTTAATGTTAAAGCTAAAGTGAATATATAAATGACCGCACATATCTTAAATTGCAATAACACGTGGAATTTTTTTAACACATGGTATTTCACAGGCTCATAATGAAGCTGAAACTGTTTTGATAATTAATCAGAATGATGGCCCAAACTAGGTTGTTTAAAAAATAATAATGATAAATGATAAATTGCCCTTAAAATACTCAATGAATTCCCTGGCCTATTGCACAAGCACACTATGTTTATTTATTTCATTTTGCCAACTGTAAAGTTAAGCAGAGCAATAACTGAACCTCTAAGCCCTGACTGCATGCTTAATCCTTATGTTTTATTTATATGTGACTTACTGTCTGGAGGAGTGGACTGTTTGCATAGTGGGTTGTATCTAATAAAGAGGATATTGAATGTATTTCAGTTGGAGAGCAGCTTGATTGTGTGCAGAGGACTCTGCAAGGGCTTCTGTTAGGAAGCTGTTACCATCCTGTTCTCCCATCATTGTTTTTTGATGGAGGTTAATGTAGTTTTAATTGGTGATCTGCTCCATCAGGTTGCTTGAATTTGAAGCCTGCGACAGCTGAAGATAAGATCTTTTTTGTCATTTCTGTGCAGACAGAGTGCTTTGAGAAAATGATCTAAAATGTAAGTGTGGACGGAAGCTCATTTGACACAAACAGCGTTTTCAAATCTATTCGTGTTAGTGTGGACAGGTCCTTAATTGCTGGCATTCAACTCTCGCTCCATTGCTCACACCCTGTATCTCTGTCCTCTCATTCTCTCTTCTACTTCATTCTCTTTTTGAAGCTTGGAGGTTGCATGCTTACAAAAGGCGTTGTGTTTGCATGGTGAGGCCCCTGATTGGGCAATCTTGACTAAGCTGTCTGAATGGAGGGTCAGTGGGAGACGAGGACTCCCTTGGAGTCCAAACATCTCTATCTCTCCATTTACGCTCGAAGTGCTGGTGCAGCTCCAGCAGTCTGTTTTGGTAACTGGCAGGTCTGTGCAACTCCTGTTTATTACACAGCTCCTGCTACGAGGATGGATATTTATATCTGAGCGCACATTTTTTAGGAAAATATTGGAAAGGAATGTAAAATTAAATCAGGTCTGCAATGTGAGATAGTTGATCAGATCCCCTTTAGTTTTGAGTGTGAGGTGTGGAGGTGAACCTGCTGAGGGTTTGATTGGGTTCTCTCATTACCATTGTGCCCAGGGCAAGCCTCATTTCCCTCCCACTTCCCCTCATCGTTCTGTTACATCTTTTCCTTCTCCTCTCGTCTCCTTCCTGATCCTTCCATCTTTCTTTATTTCCCTTCTCTTTATCCCACTACCTCGACTCTCTCCCTCCACAGTTAAGCCTGCCCTCTGGTAGCAGCCATTAAGAAAGACTCGCACCCTGACCTCACCCCTCCATTATTTCTTTTAAGGAAATTCCCTCCTTCCTTCATTCCACTCGCCTTTCTCTCCCATTGGCCTCCTTTGCTTTTTGCCCCAGCTGAGCCTTTTTATTGCACATTAAAAGGCAGGCAACATCTGGAGCTTTTCATCACACACAGCTAGTCACAGCTTTGGCGCTAACGCATGCATGCACATGTGCACACTCGTTCACTCACACATAGGCGGCTTCTCTGAATTCTCACGCTCTCTGGTTGATCCGAAGTGACTGGTGATTGGCACCAATCATACAGGCTGTTAGAAAGGTATCCTTGTGGGTGTGTGTTTATGTGTGTGTGTGTGTGTGTGTGTGTGTGTGCGTGCGTGTGACGAACCTGCTGATATTGGAATGTGCCTGTTGCTTTGCTCTGTATTCTCACAGGCCTAGCAGTTAAATGATTAATTATGTATAAATGCAGTTCTGCTGATTGGATGCCAGTGTAATTGTTGCCCATGGGAAATGAATCTGATATATTGTACAGATGCTGTACTGTCATTGCACATGACAAGTATCTAATTGATCAGTAGATAAACACACTGACAATAGGTAATTTTATGTGTGTGTCGCCCTCCCTTAAATCGATTTTACATTTTATTCCATGCTCTGTACAAGTACTTGTGAAAAGTAAACTAAAGTGAATTTCTTGCAGATTATTTTAGAGAGATTTGGACCTTCGACTGTTTACAGGGGCCTGGCACAATAATATGAACACCTGCCCAGTGTAATGCAGTTGGTAGAGCTGAAGTGAGTAGTTGATTTTTAGATTATTTGATCTAAACTGAATTAGTTGCCAACAATTTTTGATGAACTATAAATTTGTTCAGTAACTTTTCAAGCAGAAATGTCATATATTTGTTGATTCTAGCTTCTTAAATGTTGTGATATGCTGCTTTTCTCATTTTTTAAAAGTAAATGTATGGTCTTTCGGTTTATAACTGTTGGACAAAAGAAATAGTCATTAGCAATTTTCCCCTCCTTTTAACTCCTTTTATTTTTTTTTACAGACTCAATGATTAATCATCAAAATAATCAGCAGATTACAGGAACAGTTCACTGAGAAAAGTCATCATCTACTCACCCCCATGCAGATCAGTGTTGTAGTCTACAAAACTAAAACTAGAACTTGTTTCAAAAAGATAAAAAGCAACCAAGAAAAAAAACATAAATTGGCTCCATACAGCTCGTCTGGTGTAATCCGAGTCTCTAGAAGCCCAGAGATCTCAAATTGATTTTAAAAGACATTGCTGACACCCTTTTTTAGCCTGTAGCTGTTAAAGTGCACACTCCATCTGGAGTGGGTGCAAAAGCTCCAACACATTTGGGTTTTTCTCTGCTTTTTTGTGGAGTTGTTTTTATGTCCCCATCTACTCCAGTTGTTAAGGAGAATGCTGCAACACTGTCTTGATTTGAAGCCCCAGAAATATTTTGTGGACTACGAAACTTCACCAGACCTTCCATTGGCATGGGGGTGACTAGATGATGAATTTTAATTGTTGGGTGAACAGTTCCTTTAATCTGTAATATAGAAGAAAATGTATTTAAAAACTAGTTGCAGTCCTGCACAAGGCCCCAGCACTACAGGTGTTCATGCCATTGTGAATGACCTTCGAGTGGAAGTTAGTATCTTTACACTAAGAGCCGAAACAAACCAAAGGGCAAACCTGTTCTGCACACTTGACTTCTCCTCTTGACATCCTCCTGTGTGAAAACATAACTGCTTGAGAGGGAGAACAAAATGTCATTTTCAAATCAAAACATGTCCATGTTTGCTCTGAAACAAAGTGTGTATGACACAGTGAGCTATCAGAGCATCCGGTTCCCAGACATACTCCTGTACAGGTGGCTGACAAAAACATTCCCTGCAGTGCTACTGTACTGATCTGACTCGTCAGCTGCTCGCTGGAGCAAATGTCAGGTCTAACCAGTCACCTCGCATCTTCACGCCACACTTTGATATGAAGAAATGTGATGTGACAGACCAGGGAAACATTAACTGTTTTAGCCGTCTGGATGTGCAGTGAGAGATGGAGATGGGATGGGTGACAAATTAGAAGCTATCAGTCACATTAACTACCGGAGCAGAGGCTCAAACTCAAGTACGCAGGTGTTTCCTCTACATTTAGTTACCCCTGAAGGATTTTGAAGGTACAGATTGAGCTACATTCTTTACCATGTTATGTTATGGGTGGGTGAGACTATGCTGAACTGTTCACCTCAGTCCTTGCAGTCGCTTGACTTCCTCCTGCCCTCAGTGTTGTGTCCATACTTGTTCTATGGATGCATTCTTAAGTCTTTCAAGTCCTGGTTACAGACTTTCTGTCATTGTTAGATACAGTGATACATGATTGTAGGTGTGGGCATATTGATGAAATTAGATTAGTGATGGAATGTAACCAAGTCAACATAGCACATTTTTTAAGGCATTTGTACCCGGTACTTTTTTCTTTTGACTCCACTATATTTATTTTATTTGTCCTATACTTGTACTGTTGATACTTGGCTTTGTATTGGCTTTGTATTCGCTAACTTCCGGTCCATGTTGCACTTAGGAATGCCCTGCCTCCTCTCCATATCACCACATTTTCACGACCCCCTTTTTGGCCTACTGGAATTGGTAGCTCACCCTGTTAACATAACCTCACTTACTAGCAGATCTGCACTATGTGAACAAGCTAAGAGGGTGATGTAGCCAACTAGATGGCTATGCTGATTAGACAAATTACTTCACATGGCTCTTCCTAGGGAGACTGTGATTTTTTTGTTATTATTTATTTTCCATGTTACTGTCCAGATCAACTGCCCCTACATGTAAGTTTAGGTTGTGTTTACGTACAGATTGTATACTGTGATGATGGCTTTTAGCGTGGTGGCCTGACTTCCTTAGTTTTGAGATAGAAACCAAAGCAGGTTGGCTTGTGTTTGATGGGAGATTTAAGATTGGGTTACCCTTCAAGTTAGTGTCCATTGTTCCCTGGCCTTTCATTACAGGTTAGAGTTTCCCTGTGGGCTATTGTCATGGTCTGCCGTAGTCGAGGTCTGAGCAGGGACAAATGTCAGGGACAAAATGATCAGTAGGATTTAGGGTACCCAGCTTCTTCACTGCAAGACATGGGTCACTCAAAGTTCAACATTTTTTAAAAGTTTAAGTTAGTTTGAGTCATGTTCCTAAAATCTGAAGTTCATTTCTGCTTTGAGCTCAGGGGCTTTAGTTGTCCTGTTTTTCACTGATCTTACACCCACATATTCATCATGTACTGCTCCAATAATTACTTTTAAAAAGTACCACAATGAGCTCAAATACTCAATTTCACAGTTTGAGAAGTCTGCAAGTAGCTCCCTCAGCTTTGGCTTCATGTTTTAATGAGTTACACCCCCTCTCAGGAAGCATACCTTCCACCTATCTTCTTCCCCTGACCCGGTGTTCCTCCATCCATTCCATTACTTCTCTATTTTACCAGCCAGTTATTAAAGTAGATCTTATTAAAAGGCGGGAGAAAAAGCTAATCTATATTTGCATTCCGTCTATAGCAATTCATTAATATTATGACATTTACAGGGAGTTTGGCAGGGCCCCGGCTGCCTGCTACCCTTTTCCGTCTCTGAAATGTTAATTTAAAAAGTTCTGTCTTTGTAATGGAATAAGAAATCCTCTCTTGCCCTATCAATTCTGGGTGTCTGGTGAGGAATACTAATTCATCTACCGTTCCAATTGAGATAGCATGTCAATCTGATGGAATAGGAAAATGCAGAATTGGTTTTAAAGTCCTTAATGCCACGAGTTGTGTGTATTTCTCTTTTCTGCTGCAGTTGGAAAGCTGCAGTGAATGAGCCCTTTTTCATGCCTTGTAAAAATGTGTGTGCTTGTATACATGCATTGTCTGTATGTGCTGCTATGTGGTCTTTGTATTTTTATTTTATTACCGGCTCTGAAATATGTGTTTTAGTTTTCAGGAAAAAAATTATCAAGTAAATTAAATAGAACAAAAAATAAATTACATCGGATTATTTCTTTGTCTTGCAGGCTACTCACCATGTGTACGAGGCACTTTGGCAGCGTGGTGACACAGACTATACGGACATACAAGACAGACCAGTTCCCCCTGCTTCTTATAGTCATGGGCAAACGCACATCTAACGAAGTTCTAAATGTTATTCAAGGTAAGTATGACCTTTATTAGTAGTATATTTGATATCCACTGATGTATTTGTCTATAATAAATGTAAAAACACAAAGATTTATTACACATTGTAGATCGTGATTTGTTTTGTATTTCTTTAATTTTCAGGCAATACGACAGTTGATGAGCTGATGATGAGGTTAATGGGAGCAATGGAGATCTTCACAGCACAACAACAAGAGGACATCAAAGATGAGGTGAGGTCTGCAAATGTCAAGCTCTGATTCTAAAACATGTGCAAATGCTTTTGACTATTTTGAAAGGAAACTACCGATGAGTACTTCAAGAACCAGAGGCAACCCAGGCACTCTAAACAAGAAAAAGTATCAAAACATGGAAGGAAATATTAAAAAGCCTTTAATAGGTGGCTTAATCATTTTTAGGCCAGTCATGAAAGAAGCCAACATGTTTTGACCATTAGGTCATCGAGGCTCCAAACATACTGTTTGGCTCCATCTATATAATAGACACAGCCAAAAGGACATTGGGATAGTGACATGCCAGGTGAAACAAACACAAAATAGTGAAACAATGAAATAAGCTTGACTTGGCTTGCTCGTGCATGATGGAAGTTCTTTCCTTTTGTAAATGAAGAATCTGCTTGTCTTCATACTGGTGTCTTCAGTGCCAGGGAGAGTAAACTGTGTGCAGCCAGCTGCTGTTTACTAAACTTTTACACCTGGCTTTTAGTAGCATTGACATAAATGAGCTCTTTACTAAAACAAAATGTTCTTTCCTATCAGCAGTGTTGTTAGGCTTTTAAAATGGTTACAGTTGCAAATATCATACAGATATTAGAGGGATACTATTCAGGATTTTCCTATAAGACAGAATATAGACTCATACAGAAAGTGTGTGTGGCTGCGTCTTCATCTGAAGAAACACTGTTTGTCTCAAAGCATCAGTGATTCTGTTCATTAATTGCACTGACACCATGCTGCTGTCAGTGTCGATATCTTCTCTGTGTTTGGGTTGAGTTTATCAACACTTAAAATAGGGTTTATTTCTTCCCCTGCTGTCCTTAGTTTCCTTGATTTAGTCTGTGAGTATAGCCAAATTTTAGGGCTGTATGGGGACAGAAGAGCCAGTCTTCTAGAGAGATGACTGGCAACATGCTGAGACAGATCAGACACCATTGTTACACAGCGGCATACATGTAATGACAAGCAGAGAATACTTGACCATTTCACTTCACTCCCCTTTCGATCAAGTTTAATGTGCCAACTGCAGGTTTATGTAGGTACAGGGCTCTGGCCAGTCTCCCATTCACTGCAGTGTATGGGTACCACCGTGTCTGTCAGCTCCCTCGTTTACTCCAATAGAAAGTGGACAAACACCTTTGAGGGATACTCGCCATACGAGAAAGTAGTCTTTCATGTCACAGGCAGGAATCGGAGACAGTATGACAGAGAGGTCCTCTCCCTGTCAAAGAGTTTCACCTGACCCTCTTTACCACTCAGTGATATGTTTACTCACTGACATCAAACAAGAGAATGAGCGATGGACACACTGGGTTTTTGTCCAGACAGGCTTTCAGACAGGGAGTAATCCTCCCAAGCTCTCTTCTTCTCTTTCATGGTAATAACTTACTGTCAGAGATTTAGGAATTAGCAACAGTATAGACAGTTTGTTTTGAATGATTTTTTGTTTAATAACTAATGATGCGATTCCTATAGAATAAGAATAAGAGCCTGTTCTTCCTACATAACACATACGTTTTGGTTTGTGTGGCAGCTGTGAAATCCTGTCACAGTCTCTGTTATTCCAACACTTTTCTCTCTTACATTGTCGTGCGTCTTTTTGACTACTGTATCTTTAGATGACATATGTCACACCATATTAGAAACTGAACAGTCAGTCAGCCAAACGGCCTTTCCAACAATGCTAATTTGACTAGTCAAGACACATCCAGTTGTGGGAACCGTGGTTAAGGAATGAATCTTGTCACACACACCCTGAGGGTTAGACTTCCTCAGGTGGGTCACTGAGTTGTGACTGACAGTTGTTCCATTTGTTTTGTTTTTATTGCTACAGTGCTCTGGCTTCATTTTGGATTTGTCACTCTTGTCACACATCAAATAATCATTAATGAGAAGAAGTGACAAGATGGATAGATCAGACTATGAGTCATCAAGTTTATTGTAGGTTCACACTTAGGCCTGCATATCTTTCAGTATTAGTGACAACCAAAAGGATACTTTTCCCAGTGCTCCAAACAATCTCAACCGCTTTTCCCACAAAACTTAAAAAGATTAACTCACCTCCTCTGTCCCCACCTGATCATCACCACCAACACACTCCACAGACACGCGTATTAAGCGCTGCAGTGTTTGGGGTGCAGGATTGGTTGGCAGTGGACCAAACCACTATGAGGAAGGAGCAGACCTGTTCTTTGAAAACTTTTTGAATTTTATATATAATTTGCACAAGTGTCAACACATATGGACTCAAAATTGTATGTTTTTTTTCTTTCTTTTTTAAACTACCCTAACTATAATTCTATTTACTGTGTTATTATAACTTCTTTTAAAATCATTGCAACAGCAGACTTGAGAATTTCTGTCAAAGAAATATGGAATCAAATTTTCAACGTCAAGATTACAAGAGTGCAGTAAAGCTGTCCTGCAATTATATTAAAGTGTGATAATTACCCAGGCGTGTCCTGCCAGAAGGAAATGGCTTGTGAAAAAGTCACAAGAAGACAGCGTAGAGAGTATAAGTGATGTTGAAAGCATAATGTTCCGGTGTGATTAGTCATGATCTGTACCAATAACCACAGGGTTTTAGTATATCCTGTATCTGACAGCACCTATCCCATCTCTAAGGTGAAGTCAACCTTGACACTGGACTAATTCCATCTTCACTGTTGCAGTGCTCAGGCGTTGTTGAATTTGCCTTTCTCCCTAGTTCCCTTCCCTCTTTCTTTCCATCTTTTTCCTTTTTTCTGCCACACCTTTCCAAAGACAAACTCAGACACGAGCACAGACACCCACCCAACCCAGACATTCCTTCTTGACAGTGACTTTTGTGTCTGTCTCGATATGGAGCAGCTGGACAGCCACAATGTGCCTTTAACCAACCTTACTGACTCGCCAGTCATTCCTATGGTTGTCTGTGTTTTAGCTTAGTAGTTAGTAACCGGCTGACAATTTACTGCAGGGTTTTCTGTGGTCTGCATCGTGGGCAATTTTTAGATCAGGTCATTTAACATGCATTTCTTGTGAAGAGCAGCCAAAACTAAGTAATGTTGAGTTCTCAATCTTTATTATTCGAGGAAACATTCTCAACATCAGAGACGCATGCAATATTTAATTCTTGACCTTCTTGCTGTGTTTTTTGGGCTGTGACTCTGTGGCTCACTTTATAAATCAAACAGATACAACATTTGTCCCAACTAAAAAGTATGTTATACTCACTTGTTACATGAGCAAACACTGAATGTAAGACAGCTTGCTCTTCTGATTTGAGGTTCATTAGCAACACTCAAACTGTACATGTCAAGCCAACTTGATATGTAGCGATGATATAGATGTTGAAAATGTGTTCCTTTTTTCTCTAAAGATAAGGCCTATGAACTCACATTGAGTTTTAGCAGCAACATGGCACATTCAAAGCAGCTGATGCATTTCAAAATGTATTACAACAGTATTAAATGTGTATAAAACACAAGATAATGCACAACTTGTTTGCGTGACTCAGGGCTAGTCTATTGAAGGTAGCCACTTTTGATGCTTTTGTCCCCCTCTGCCATTCTTCTACAGTTTCCTTTCAATGTTCATCTATTATGTGGGCCAAAAGCACAAATGTATCCTTTGCATTTTCTGATTGAATACAACAATGCACACTGTGCTGCACAGTAGCCCTCTGATCATCACAATAAGCTTACTTTGCCATATCCGGGCTGGCACACAGCATGGGCCTTCAGAAAATAGAAAAACTAATGGCTGTGCACTGTTAACACAATAGACACTCGTATGTAGTCCCAGTCTTTATAAAACACTTTGTAGCCACAGCAGGTAGAAAGAGAAGGGCCGCCTGTCCCCTTCCCTCTGTACAAACAGGAAGAGAGAGGCAGAGTGAATGAAAGAGAAAGGGACGGTGAAACTGAGACGAGGAAACATAAAAGAGGCTCTGGGTCTGGTAAATGACAGCCCTGTCACAATGAATTCCCCTCTGGTGCTACTCTTTCATACCTGGTGTTTGTACGTAACCACACATGACATTCTGCGATTTCTTTTGCTTGGCTCTTTCTGGCTCCCACACCCGGCACCTCAGCTTAAATGTTTTGTCCTTGTGTGTCCTTTATTATGTTCTTAGTTAATGGGCCCCACTTTCTTTCTCCCTCTCTCTACCCAGGACGAGCGTGAGGCGAGAGAGACAGTGAAGAGAGAACAGGATGAGGCCTACCGCCTGTCTTTAGAGGCTGACCGTAAAAAGGTATTTTTATTTTAGTTTTTGACCTGGACCAAGTTGGTTGTGGTATACAAGACAGTACCTCTACATGATGTTATTTTTGGATTTGACCCATAAAGAATAAATACCACTGTGGCCAAAACGGTAACATTATTAGTTAAGTCAGTTGACAGAAAATTATTCAGCAACTATCTTGATGATTAATCAATGATGTCTTATATCAAATAAACTTGATAAACTTGTTCTGCTTTTCAAATGTGGAGATTTGCTATTTTTCATTCTAGCTTGTATTAGATTAAAAGACTTGAGTGTCTAAAGGTTATTGAGATATCTTATTAAATATCAATAAAAATGCTCAACAAAGCTTCTGCAGGTCCTTAAACGGGAATTCTGGTATTCATTTTAGTAACTTGGGCCATATATTTCTGGTTTGTAAATGATTGACACCAACCGCATTTTTGGAAATTGGTCCAGTCGATTGCCTCAGCTGGCAGTGCAACATGGTTGCAACATAATCCTGTTGGAAAAATCTAACGTTCAAATAACCTCCATTAAAAGTGACCGGCTGAGGTTGACGCTCTTGATTTTAGAAAACCTGTTCAAAGGAAAATCCACAACCTGTGGAAAACATAGCAACAGTCTTCAGAGTTGCATGTCACTTGATATTTTGATTTTGACCCTGTCGGTTGCTTTTCTTTCTCTTTCAGAGAGAAGCCCAAGAGAGAGAAGAGGCCGAGCAGGTTCGCCTGGAACAGATGAGAAAGGAGCAGGAGGAGGAGAAGGAGGTGAGAAGAGCAGCTGAAAACAAGCCATACTCACATTATGCAAATTGCCTAGATTAATATTCCAGCTTCATCAGTTCAAGACTGAACAGTGATATGTTTTGCCAACGCACAGTGATTGTGCCATTGTGCCGTCTTTCTTTTTTTTTGATCTGCCTTGCTCTCACTTCACAATAATGAGTCAATTAGATTGTGGTTTTGGTGAAGCCTGCCAGTCAGTGAAGCGTGTGTTGTGTGTGTGTAGAGTGAACAGGCATATGGAAGAGTGAAATATCCTAATTACAGTGAGGCCCATCCCTGCGAATGTCACCTTACATACACACAGTTATTGTTCTATCTAACTGCTTTAAATCTGTATAGCACACAGCCTTATATTGAAACCCGAGAGAACAAAAGACCTGAGGCAATTCATGTACACAGGCATGTGCACAAACACACACACAACCTTAGCAAACACACATATTCACTCGAAAACAATTATCGTGTGTGACAAGGGGGAAAGTACACATACACACACACAGGAACACACTGTCACGCATGCAGGAAAAACAATACATGTCTGTGAGGATGGCACCAATGTTGTAATACAGTCTATAGTAATACAGTGTAGTCCTCCCCGATTCTTGTTTACTCAACAGTAGGGTGCCTGAGGGCCCTGAGAGGTATTGGGTGACCCGGCTCACTCAGGTGATTTGTCACTTACGTTAAACAGACAACAACAAAAGAGTCCCAGGCTGGGCCTTCTTAATTATATCACTGTAGTCCACTAACAAAACTGTGTGTGCATGCTTGTGTATTTTAAACAACAACAGCCACCATGGCCCTGTGTTTCCTACTTATATCAGTTTTCTCTGTCCAAGCTCAATGGTTTCCATGGTGTCTCCTGTGCTAACATACGAGTGTTGTGCTACATTCAAGATATTCATATATATATAGGAAACAACAACAGCTGCTCGACCCGGACAAAGGCAACTTAAAGATCCAGTGTGTAAGCTTCGGGGGATTTCTGGTAGAAGTAGAATATAATATTCATAATAGTGTTTTTTAATGAGTATATAATCACCTGTAAGTATTGTGCTGTTATTTTAGAATTAGCCTTTAGTCTACAGAGAAGTGTTTTAATTTTTTTGCAGTACTGATATTATCACTTATTGATTCCTTTCTTGAGCATTTCTTTGTTTTATGGTTAAAGGAAAAAGGTAACACAAGAAACCACAAACACTTAAATACCAGTAATGTACTGTAATAAGAACTTTTTGGATCAGTTTGAATTAGACCTCACATTTTCTACCATGGATATAGTAGGAGAAATATAATTGTTTTGAAAGAAAAAAAGTTGTTTTCATTTACATGCTCCTTTTAAACTTAACATTGGATTTTAATGTTTACACTGCAGATTCTACTTTTAGTCTTAACATCTTACATTGCAACATTTCTTTTGAATTTCCTGACTTACTGGCTAAGGATATTGGGACAGGTGTTTTTCTGCTTGATGGTGACGTATCTTTATTGATTTGTTATTTTACTATAACATTAACAAATGTTATCATATCATAAATCTCCAGTGTTGTGAAGCTGAGAAGAGATTTCCATGTCAGTAGTTGTTACTTTTTGAACTCAAGAGAATTTCTTTTGTTTTGTTGTTTGGTAGTTACCTACTACAGTGTGCGACAGAAACTGCAGACACAACAAAAACATCAGTTGCCACCAGAGAGCTGACAACACTAGTGGGAATTGTTTCTCTGTGATTTTGGGCCTTTGTGCTAAGAAGAGCGAGATGAAAGTAGGAGCTGGTGAATTCAAGAGGGCTTGCAGTGTAGATGTTTTTCATGCACCTGTGAAGGCTGACATTATTATGTGCCTCCTTCAGGGGGTCTTAGCATACAGTTGTGTGGCTGTCAGGTGCGCACCCATCGTCTGTTTGCTCTCTGTGGTTAGCTGAGCCGAGCTGGAGGGGCAGATAAATGGTCGGATAGATGCTGCTGGGCCCGAGGCTCGACCAGAAGCGTGTCCTGTGGTTTCTTTAGGGACGCTGCCCCTCACTTGTGTGGGTGTCAGTGCTTGTGTCTGTGATTGAGTGTCTGTATGTCCACCACACACACACACACACACACACACACACACACACACACACACACACACACACACTTCTTTCTGTGTGTGTGTGTGTGTGTGTGTGTGTGTGTGTGTTGGTTTGTCCCCGTGGGCCCCTTTAACTCAGTCAGCATCAGCTCTTTTACCTGAGGGAGCTGATGGCGGAGCGGCACGCGTGCTACCCTGCCCACCCAACACCAGAAGCTGCTAATGAGCTACTGTTGTACACTCTTATGAAATATAATTGCATTATGGTGTGTAAATAAAGCCGGGGCGTGTTGTCACAGCATATGCTCCCCGGCTGGCCAAACAGGAACAACAAGCCGGGGGGAGGAGGAGGAGAGGGGCAGAGGCAGAAAGAGGAGAAAGGCTCCAGGGAGCAGCTGAAGCGCGGGTTTTGGTGTGCAGGAGAGCTGATTAGCTTTGCTGAAAGATGACAGTCGATTGTCTTTGTGTACACATTCAAATTTAGCGTTTATGACACCGTATATACGTAGCGTATATACACCGACAGCCCCTGTGAACTTTAATCTCTGGTAGATAAGGAGATATTCAGACTGAGCGACAGCAAGGAAGCACTATGCACCAAGACGAGGTTGTTTTTTAATATCCTGATATGCTACTTGGCAACCCTTTTAGCTACACCATGCTGTAGGGAAGAGGGTGAGACTCAGGGCAACTAATGCAATAATATTCTCAGGTCAAGAAGATGTTTTAATTAACATCGCTGCACTCAACCTCTCGGCTTGTCTTTCATTCTTGTTTTCATAGTGTGTCATCATCTTCATCACTGCCAGTGTTAATGCTGAATCTCCGGTTTAACTTCACTATAAACAGAGACATAGGGATCATTTTGTACAGATGCACTTAATTGAATCTCTATTCCAGACGACTTTGTATAAGCTTGCTGACTTCCTTCCTCTCCTGCACTGATACATTTATTAAAAAAATGTTGTGTAGCATGATATTTTAAATGTGCAAACAAATAAACAATCTCATCACTGAATTTATCAAAATTTTTTTTTTTTTTTTTTTTTGGCTACCACTCACATTATTACTTGCACTGCTTCTGTTGTCAACAAACTGTAAAAGGAATAAAATACATAGAGACTTTGTTATGCTAATAGGTTTGCAGCACCAGGAACGACAGCTGCGTCCAGCCAGCACCTGTATCTCTGCCTTCGTGCAATCCAGTGAATAACTACTATAGCTGGAAAAGTTGTTTAGCACTTTTTGAAACATGAAATCCACCTTTAAAGGTCTAATTGGTTGCCATATGCTACCTCACCCTGGAAATCTGGACTTTTCTCCAGTGATTATGAGGTGTAAACACAATGATCAATGTACCATACTGAACAAAATACTGTATTTTCTCACACTTCTTCTTGCAGGCAATCCGCTTGTCATTGGAGCAGGCCCTACCGCCAGAGCCCGACGAGGATTCAGCAGAGCAAATCAGCAAACTGCGAATCCGCACGCCAAGTGGAGAGTTTCTGGAAAGGCGTTTCCTGGGCAGCTGTAAGCTCCAGGTCCTGTTCGACTTTGTGGCCTCCAAGGGATACCCCTTTGAAGAGTTCAAACTCCTCACCACCTTCCCTCGTAGAAATGTGAGTGTTTCATCTAACTGTCTTTCAAAGAAGTAGGCACATGTTAACTGAATAGTTGCCTCCATCTGCTTGTGTATGTGCAGCAAAAGGACTTTAAAAGACCAGCATGTCAAAGAGAGAATGACTTTTGAATCGGGGTGTCTCTTCATTATAGTTCTCTGCCCACACAAACGAGTGCTGATTTTGAAGAGTAGCAGCAGGTTATGAAGAGTTCTCAGCCACAGCTCACATCTCCGCTGGAGAGATCAACAGCTGTAATTGGCTTTTCCGTTTGGGCCTGGGCTGAAACTCAGGCGTCGGCTGTGAGCATGAAGCAGCAGGGACAATAGTTAAGACAAGCTGTTGTGGATGATTAATGTTTTTTTCTGGCTTTTTATCTTTATTGTCTTCAGTGTTTGTGTGCTGCGGCAGCGCTGCCGTATCACTGCTTTTGTTTACCTGTGATTGGGCAAGTTAAGCCAGTTCTTTATCCATCCACCTGTGCGCACGTAATATTCAGTGAATATTAATTAGCATCAGCGTGTTGTGAATACAGTACACTATGACTGTGTTAGGATACAATGTCAGCACTAACAGTGATATTCTCTATGGCTCCTCTGCTGACGCCCGGCAGCACTCATTCAGCTACAACCAGTCATTAGAGGGCTTGGTCGTTGCGCTCCGTGGTAGCGAGCTAATGAGCACTGTTTTAACTACTAGTTTAATTAGCCATGCTGCTGGAAACAAAAATGGGATTTCCATTAATCAAGAGCGCAGTGCATGTGGAGGGGTGGGTGGTGGTTGTATAGAGCTGTGTGTGTGTGTAGGCTTGCCCAGGCAGTGTGCCATCATAGTCTGTAGAGACCGCGGGGCCACAAACACCTCAAACTAACACACACATTAACGCGTAGCTCACACTCTTCATTTCGTCACAATCACACACTTCAACACATGCACAAATATTTTCAAGCAAACACATGCCCCGCTCACAACTTTGTCACTTAAAGGATTCACAGTTGTCTCTTTATAATCAAGAGTAAACATGTGTTTGAGACAGAGATAAAGATGTGTCTGCATCGCAGATGAAATTCCGGCAAAAACAGGATGGGAGGATTAGAGGGGTAGAGAAGCGAGGAGAGGATGGTGACTGCAGAACTAGTCGGAAAAGAGAACAGAGAAGAGAAAAGCCTAAACAAAGAGAAGATTTAATCAGAGAAACAGTCTGAAAGAGAGAAGGATAGAGAAGACAAGTGGAGAAGATATTAAAAAGAAGAAGACGGGAGATAATTCCAAAAACAGAAAGGCGAGAGATTTGGGAGAAAGAGAGGAGGGAAGCAGCTCAGTGGTAGTGCCAGTATGAGGCTGTGAACACAGGCCCCTGTCTAATCCTGCAGCTCTGTGTTGTAATTAAATGAGAGGAGCATAGAAAGCCTCCATCCCATCCAGACTCTCTCACTGTTGCTCTGCCAGGATCAGAGGATAGAGGATAGACCACTATTGCATTTGTAATACTGCACAACTGTTGAAACCTTCTTTCCCTTTTTCTACTTTTCAGCAGCTTTGTGCAGTGTCACTCTTTCTTTTGCTATTTCCCTCCTCATCGGCCCCCTTTATTTCATTTCCATTCATTCAGCTTTAACACGCATCGGTCTATCAGCTCAAGTCGTCTTGAGAAAAATTAAGCGAAACTGTGTGGAACATTTTTGGCTAAAATTGACATTTTTAATGACCAGGATGAAGGGTTATTGTGCGAATCGGTTTGTTCCCATTCGTGAACCAGTTTGAGACAAAACATCAGATCAGATGTTTTTGATTAATTCATTTACCACCTTCCTGTAGCTTTGTGGATAATTGTCTATTAGTCTCCAATTTTTTGGACCGAGTCTCATCCTCAACATTTGGTATCAGTGGCTTATCTCTTCAGCACTACAGCAGGCCTTACACTGGCATCATTTGTACTAGGCTTAGCCGTGCTCAGGGAACTAACCCTTTCTCCGTTTCGATGACTGTCAGGGAGTTTGAGGAAGGAGGGGGAGACTTTTAGTGTTTCAGTTTTCAGCTGTTCATTCAAGAATTTCCTCCCTTTTTCTTTGATACTTGTTGAACGCAAACCACTGCTGAAAGGCCTGAGGTCTTCTTCCTTCAGCTCGCGGTGGACATGTTTAGACTGCTGGCATAATAATCGGCAGGCAGCTCTTCCTGCCTAGCTGCTCATAGACACCCAAACACTGTCAAATTATTATTAGTTTAGTATTAGTTTTCTCACTGTGATACTGTACTCTATTTCACCTTCTCTTAATCCCTCTTCCAGCTCTGTCGGTGAATCGGCCCGAAAAGTTCTTAGACAAAACTGGAGATGCAGGAAAAATAAACAGTGTCACAGAAGTAGCTGTGCATTGTACTGAAATAGATTTTACATCTGTTATGCTGGTGTGTTTTGTTTTTCTTGTCCTGCTATCTGAATGAAGCGTATTCACAGGAAGAGCTGTGGACGTTTATTTTAAAAGAATTTTCGCCCAGTTGCTTCCTCAGGACTGTTCTTACGATCTCCACATGACATGAACCCACAGCTTCATGGAGCTGAATGGTCTCATTTCTGAGCATTGATGTGAAATGAGGCTCTGTCCCAGGCCAGTGCGAACAGGCCAGTACGTCCTCTTCAAATGTGTTTTGCTTGTTAGTTACTTCACTTTGAGGTTTGAGCTTGACTCTACTGCATGATGATGTTTAGAGTTTGACAGTGGAAGGATGTTTTCACATGACTTTGCTGAAGGGGGACAGTTTGTCTGTTCAGTCTGTTAGATTTAGTTTACAAGTTTGGTTGTTTTTTATTTTGTTTTTATCCAACCAAATTAGCCTGGCCCTTACTAGCTGCAACATTAATGTGATACATGCATTAATGATTATAATTCAGTACTATAAATGTTCTGCATTCTGAAAGCAGCCATTTCCCATCACAAAAATACTTGTACCTTCTCTAAGTAAAGTCAGCAGACAGCTTTCCCCCCCGGAGTTTTTATTGTTGGCACCGCTGAGTTTATTCAGTCTTTTAGTATATAATAGAAGCGTAATACCAGCTAACCTTCCTTTTCCTGGGTGTTTGTTGCCCAATGTTAGCCTAATTTGTGTAGTGATGGTGATGTTTACAGGGAACCAATGTAAACACAAGTAGTGTCATTATTCTATAATCATTGCAGCGGCAATCAGTATTTACTTCATAATGATATGTTGATGCTAATACCCTAGTACTTTTAATTGTGCAACATTTTGAATGCAGGACCTTTCACTTGTCGTATTGCTACTTTTACCTTTTTTTCTTTTTTACCAAAACAATATTAGCATAGTCATAGATTCTGGATTTTCAGAAGAATAAAGTAGTATGTAAAAAACCACGCAACACATCAGACACAATTTTTCATTCAAAGCAGGGTGTTACAGGTCTTTAAAATGTCTACAGGGGGTGTTAAAAGCTGACTTTTACCCTAAGGATCTCAGCCCCCTCCCCACCATCAGCACTCTGCTTCCTTGTCTTCCTTCCAGCTTTCCCTCCCTTTGACTCCCTTTTCCCTCCTCTTTCCTTCTCCTTCTGCCGCTCTTTCTCCTTGCTGACACAGTACTTTTCTCTTGCGCTAATACTTTTGTTTTGTTCTCCATCCTTTCTATCCTCCATGTGTATTCTAACATTCGCCTCTAAAATCAAATTTTAAACAACATTTTAAAAAATACCCTTTTTAAAGGTAGTTTTTAATTGTAAAGTTGTCTGTTTAAATTTTCTTTGACTTTCTTTTTCCCTGTTCCCTGCCTTTTTCTGTTTTTTTTTTTTTTCCCCCTCAGTCCACCCCCCACCCCCCGCCCGTTCAGTCTGTGCGGCGCATTTCTCCCTTTGAAGTGCCGTATTCTGTTCTGTTCTTTTCTGTTCACGCCCTGGCGCTACGTGCTGTCAACGCTCCTGGCAGCAGATAATGATCTCCCACTGCTTTTGTAATTGGCCAAATAAACACTTGACAACACTAGTTTAAAACAGACAAGTTATTTGGTTTTAATTAACATAGTAGGGCCTGTAATGGCTTCATTAAAAATGCGTTATTTCAGCTGCACGTTTGATTATGTTGGAAGCGGACATCTTGAGGGCCTGTGTTTATTTTCCCTTTCTTTTCTTTCACGGCCGAGCGTTGCTTAGTGTCGCCTCCTGTGTTATCAGTGTGTTTTATTCATTTGAATCAAGTGATTTACAAGTGTGGTATTTATTTTAAACTTCACATTAAGTGCTAATTATGTGGTTTTAACCGTTGAAATCTGCTGCTTGATAATGCCAAATACATGGGGGTTGATATTAGCTGATTATTTTATGTCATACAATTTTTCATAGGGAAATAAAGACAAAATATCAAAGATTGCCGAGAAGCACCATCTGTCTTTTTAATTGGTTCCAGTTTTAAAATGAGGCGTTTTAATGCTGAGCTTCCAGATCTTTAGATTTTGCTTCAGGCAGACAGAGTTCAGTTCATTTTTTAAATTCTGTTAATTTGTGTATTTTTAATTAACAGCTGGAAAACATTTTTTTCCCCACAAATGCTATTTAGACAGAAGAAATTCTTTTTAAATTGGTTTCTGCTTTAAAAAAAAAAAAATGTCAGACAATTCTCTAATTCTCTGATTGATTTGATCTAAATTGGCTGATGAAAATTATATTGACTCAAGGTTAAAAACAAAGCAGAGAGCTCAATGTTGTCTGTCTTATGTACGTATGCATGTATGAATGTATGTATGTATGCATGGCTGTGAAGGCGCAGGAGGAGAGAATATGGCTTAGGCGGAGCAGAGGAAAAACAACAGCTTTGTTTGTTGACAGATGCCACCATGCTTATGGTCTGTTAATTGGATAACAATGTAAACAATCACCGATGGTGCCCGTCTCCTGTGTCAGTGTGGCATCTTGTTTCCCTACTTTCTTTTTCAGAGTCAGATGCTGCTCTTCCCCCCGTTGTATCTCCCCGGTGCACTGCAAGCACAAACTCTCATCCCCAGTTCACTCAGAGCACACACATCCACACACACACGCTTATATGTAGTCCACGCGCAGACACACGTCTAACCACACGCACCTGCTCCACCCCAAAGCATCATTTACTCCTACCTGATGCTGTGGTGTCATAACAGCCTGTCGGGTTCATTAGCATGGCAGCCATTTGCGACGCGCTGCTCCTGAGGTGGGAAAAGGAACGCAGCAGCCCTGTCGGTCGCTTTCCCCACCGTTGGGATGAAATATGTTTGCAGCAAATACACACACACACACACATAAAGACACACACAGCATTTTAGCTCTCTTCATGGAGTCCTGCTCCCCCCTGTGCTATGAGGCAGCTGACTAGGTGAGGGGCATAAGGTTGATGTGGCAGCCCCTCCCTGTCCCTCGCCAGGCTCCCAGAGACCCCGCTGAAAAGTCAAGAGTCTAAATGACACGTTGAAATGAGGACAAGGAGATGAAAGACGAGGAGTCAAAGACCCCCGACGTGCACGTGGTGTGACATTTCCAAACACCCATGGGAGATGGTTAGGTTGTGTGATGCTGATATGTCCTCCTCACCTTCCACTAATTTACTTGCCTTCTTTTTTATTTTCTCACCCTTTTCACAGTGTCCTTGAACACACCTTCTAGTTTTACAGATTTTGTAGTTAACACATTGTGTAGATTGTTTTAATTATGTTGAGTGTTTACTCATATCAAAGCATCCTGTCTTTAATAACAGATTTCCAGGAGCTAAAATAGACTCAGTGTTTATTACCATACAGTTAGGAGAGTGTTTGAAGTGTGAAGTGCGACAGGGATGTTTTTTATAAGCTAACCCAGAAGTTAGCTTTGCTAACTTTATGGTTCCCTTGACAAAAGCTAATAAGATTTTGAACTAGATTTTGGATTACTGCTGAAAATAAGCTCTGGTGCAAACAAAAGTTTATGACACTTATACTTTTTGTTCAGCAAGATAATCTTAACAAATGAACACAAGTTTTATAATTTTTGAATGGTAAATCTAATCAGTAAAAAGTAAAAAGCAGTAGGCTATAAACCAGGACTGCACTAAGTAAGGCCCATGGGCCAAATTTGGCTCACCATAAGGTTTGATGTGCTGCACCAGATGTTTCTAGTGAAAAAAAAAGGTAATGTTATTTTTTAGAAATTATAAGTCAGTTTATGCCCATCTTATTCCTTATAAATAAAAAATGCTCTTTACATTTGTAGGATCCATAATTATTGTTTTCCGTAACCTGAGCATGGTGGTCAGATGAGGGAACTTTCCGAGCACCATTTTTGCATTGTAACAATAAAATACAATCGGTCTTTGCTTATGGCCCCTGGCCCACCATTAAAATGTTCCAAATTTAAATTGGAGACAACCTCTACAGTCTCAGGCAGAAAATTCATAAGTCACTTTCGTGTTTTTTGGGCTGAATCTAGCACCACTCAATAGATGATAGTTGGTTTCTTTAATTCTTCGGAAGTTAGAAGAAGTTGGTAATTCCTGTAGAAATAAAGTTAAGGTCCTCTTTTGATTACAGCGATATGTGGATTTATCAGGATTTGCTCTTTTTAAAATACTGGGCTGCTACGACACCAATAAGACCGATAGGACACTTGTATTCTACACAAGGTGAAGTTGTGGTTCAGTTCATGGTCAGAGTTCACATTTCATTCCCTACAATAGCCCGTCTAAGCCCTATCAATCTTCTTGTTGTGAGGTCGACCTTTACCAATGCCGGCTCGCCGTCCGACCTTCTACAGCAGGTACAGGGAGCAGCTTAATTATCCTGCTGTGAGGTTAGAATAGGAACCCTAATCAGAGGGGCTGACGCAGCAGTCATCAGATAAGCCCTGGACACATCTCGGTGTCACACCACCTCGCCCCTCCAGCCCAGGTGTTAGATTGGCCCGATGTAACACAACCCCTCCAGTGATTAGCTCACATAAGCTAAGAGGCTCACAGAGGTGGTGGGTGTCGGAGAGAGAGTCAGATTGTCCCGTTTTAAAAAACATAGGTCAAACCCCCGTCATGTCGGCTAACTCGATCAGCTCCGTTGTGGGTGGCGCTGCATTATTCCTCTGCTTTCCAGAGAATTGCTGTTGTGCAGGAAGTTGAAAACAGATAAATGTTTCCCTCCTCTACACCATCAGCTACGTTCCTGTTTGACCTTCATCACAGTTTAAATTAGTCATTATTAGCCATCGAAAACTCACAAAGCTCTCCCCCTCTCCCTGTCTCACACACAGGGAGGAGTTGTTATAACACATACACACTCTCTCTCCTGTCCTGTAACCTTCATCAGTTTGTTCTGGATTGGAGCCTTTTTTAAAAAAATAAACCTGCTGGTCCTCTCAGGGAAACAAACCTCTAGCTGCTCAGATTACTGCCCAGATTTTTTTTTTTCTTTCAAACATGATGTTAGAATAATACACACCGTACACACTATCTTACGAACACACACACATTAAATGAGCTCGGCAGTGAAGCTACACTGTTCTCCAGTCTGGATCGCAGGGCATGTGTGGTGGAGACAATCACCAAAAGAGGCTTCAGTAGCGCAGAATGACTGAGAGATTGTCCGCACTGATATGGATAAATGTGAAAATGCAATATAATATTATATATATATTATATATTGTAGTTTATCAGAAGATTTAAAGATATAATATGTAACATTTCTACATTAAAATATTTGGGGAAAAAAGCGACAACACCCTTGGTATATATTTTGCTGAGTTGTGTTGCATTTCATTATCCTAAATGGTCGCGACAGTGTTCAATTCCAGTGAAATCCTCATATTATATAAATGAATCATTTGTTTGCCTACCAGGAAATCATCAGATGATACGTCAGAGAGTGGGGAAGAGAGTCAGCGAACGTCACTAAATGTACTAACACATCACCTCGTCTGTGAACATTTCTGCCTGAGTCACATAGCTTTATCTTCATCAGCAACAGTGGCTGTTTAACAGTGAAGACAACAACTTGATCCATGATCCCGCGCTACTTATGTCTTTTGTTTCGACTGAAAGCAGAAATTACATATAGTGTTTTAAACAGAATTTCTTCTGCAGCTTTGTCCATGTCTAAAATTTTGTCTAGCAGTATTGTTGCTAATACTGTCCTCTCTCCACTTAACTGAGCTCTTTGGTTAAGATCCTTTGCGGTTTTGGGAAAATGGCATGCCATTGTGGATGGGAGGCCAAAACAGGAGTGCTGAAACAGTTCGTCAAGTGATGGATTAGTCCGTTGGCAGAAAATCGTATGCCATCAAATTTGACGATTTTTCTTTTTTTCGTTCCAAACACTTTCTGGTTCCAGATTTGCCGGTCCTATTTCCTCAAACGGGAGGATTTGCTGCTTTTCTGCATTGTGAACTATTATCTTTGGGCTTGAAGCAAACAATTAAATCGAAGATGACGGTTTCAGTTCTGAATCGTTGTGATTAGCATCTTTCACCGTTTTAGACATGTTATTTACTGATTGATTGATGGTTTAATCAGGGAAACAGAACTGTGTCAGATTACTCTCTAATCCAGTGCAGTGTGTACATATTTTAGTTGAAAATGTGTTTAATATATCCCCCATCCCCTTGTTTCTTCTCAGATCACCCAGTTGGATCCAGGGTCAACTCTGCTGGAGGCCAAGTTGTTTCCACAGGAGACGCTTTTCCTGGAGGCTAAAGAATAAGACCGCCTGATGAACTGACTGATGAACTGGCTGGACACACACTAGTCACCGAGCATGGGCCCACACCAGTCTGGGCCTACAGTATACACGAACACACACAGCACACACATACAAAAACATCCTCTCAGACGTACATGAACACACTGGCATGCACATCCAGTGACCCACACACACACACACACAAGTGCAAGTAAGCTTCTCTGCCCTCGACCTGGTCGTGGCACATGAATGCCTGGTGTACACGTGTTGCACAGAGGAGCAAAGACAGTATCACAAGCACACAGCCAAACATTCACCTGCCCCAAACTCTCTCTCTCTCTCTCTCTCTCTCTCTTTCTGTCTTTCTTTCTTTCTTTCTTTCTTTCTTTCTCTCTCTCTCTCTCTCTCTCTCTCTCTCTCTCTCTCTCTCTCTCTCTCTCTCCCCCCTCACTGTCTCTCTCTTTCTTTCTTTCTCTCTGTCTCTCTCTCACTCTCTCTCTCTCAGCTCCTCTCACACACACACAACTTCACGTTCCCAGCTGCTGTGTCATGGTTTTTTTTCTCTCACAACACAAACACAACACAGTACCATAACAGCATTGAGAGACTGAGTAGACAAATCTGTGTCACAGGAAAAAAAAAACAAAAAAAACAAAACAAGAAGAGGTCATGGACTTGTTCCCATCCATGATTCCACACTCAACACACCAAGGCTGCTTTTTTTAGAACATGGTTTTTGTGTTTGAAATCGGAAAAAAAAAAAAAAAAATGCTTAAAAAATTGAAAGGAATTAAACAGCAAAGACGAGATGCGGCGCCGGCAGAGGTCGGGGCTGTCTCATCTCCACCTGTATCTACCCCCAGATCCTCTCCCAAACTCCACTCTCCACCCCCAGACCCTCCTCCTTAACCTCCCCCTTTGCACCCCTCCGTCCGCTGACTGCCGCGGGAGACGAGACGTGATGGGACACCTGCAGCATCTGCAGCGCCGCCCCGCCACCCCCTCCCGAAGTCTCCGCTCCCCCTGGTTTTAACATCCACCGCTCCACAAGCCAATGGATTGCTCAGTTTTCAGCTCTTTATTTTCTCCTTTTTTTTCTCTTGATCCTTTTTAAGTTTGATGCTGTATTAGTTTTAGTTTGATATACATTATATAAAATATATGAATATGAACATCAATTTGTCTTGCTCGGAAATCTGTTGAAACACATCATGACACACACTCACAGGTTTTTACATGATATAAGTCTTTATTTCACGGGGTCCAGAGTAGATGGAGGATCAGCTGACTTTATATGAAATGTACAAAAAATATGAATTTCTACATCGTGACATCTGTGGGGGTATTGGGATGCGGGTGTATTGATTCAGCTGAAAATCTACCGAAATTAAGCAAAACGTGTACATTTCATATCTTGTCAAATCTGTTTGCCTAGTTTACCTATTGAATCTGTCTGTGAATCTGTCATATTGAGAGTTGTTTGATCCAAACTGGTTAGACACCAGGAACCAACGTCTGAGTCAGAAGAGGTAAATCACACAGATCATGCTGCTCTACTGGTGTTCCACCTCTTATTAATATCTGAGCTGCGAGCGAAGAAACAAGATGTCAATACCACAACTCTCCGTTTGATCACAGTCAAGGTAATCTTACCCAGGTCGTCCACTTCCAATTTTCTACTGATACTAAAGTTTTTATATATGCATCCTCACATCTCTGTTCTGTGCACTTCTCTTTACAAATGTTTTAATATTCTCACTCACACACCACCTGGTAATATCAGCCACACCGCAGCTAATTTCGTGCCTCCAGCGAGGAGAGATCACGCAGGCTTAGCCCTCCATCTGTGGCAGGGCTCCTCTGTCAGCTAAAGGCAAAGTTTGAGAACCCCAGCAGAGCAGCCGTCACAAACAAACTGAGTCAGGGCAGAGAGAAAAAACACTGCAGAGGCAGGAAAAGAAATGTGATGAGAGTGAGATGCTCTGATTTTCATGGAACATTAATGACTTTTTTTTATTTTATAGTTGATAACAACAGCAAGCACAGGGGGAGACAGAGAAGGATGGACTGAGTCTACGTAGTTGTGAGATCATCAGAATACTATACTATACTGCAATTAAAACACTGTGCACAGACATCAACATTGTTAGGCTTAGGTGTTGGAATGCATTGACTTTTTCTGTACCAGCACTGTTCAGGGTTAATTTTTGAAAATGAGAAATGTTAGTACATAGTCATAGTCAGTGTTGGGCAAAGTGCAAGTGCCTTTAGAAAAATGGTAAATACAAATTCAAGGCAATGTTTTTATTTATTTATTTTTTTAACTAAAGCTACATACAGCTTTTGTGTTTTTAACAGTTAAATGGAGATTCTTGGATTTGATCAGATGCATTTTAAGGCAAACTTTAGATTTATATGACTAAAGTGGAAATGTCAAATGCATCATAAATGATTTTGTTACTTTAAAGAAGATAGGTGAACTTCAGTCATTTATAATGGATATGAATAATAATCTCTACACAGGTCAGAAGCAGGTTTTGATGGTTATAGACTCTGACCTCTGTCAGCGTGAACAACACTAAACTTGACAGCAGAACTGAGCTCGCTCTCTTCAGGGGAACAGTGTAAGACCCTGTGTTGTCCCAGTGTAGTTTAAATCTTCTCTGTGAACTGGTTCAGATTAATTTAGATTAAACAAGTGGAGGCGACCAGGTCTGTTCAAGCTGTTTTGAGTTAGTTTAGTTTCAAATGGGAGTTCTGCGAGCTTCAACTTAATCCTTGTGGGTGAAACAGACAATTATCGCGTGAAGCTCTCTGTGCGTACTGCCGTCAAAGCCTGTGGTGTTTCATGTCTTAAAAGAAGTTCATGAGGTCATGAAGTTGTCGCTGAATAAGTGAAGTTATAGTTGATAAACAAACAAACCTGGGACTGGTTGTGTGATACACGCAGTGAGTACATCACACAAGTATCCCAGAGCGTGAGTGTTTGTTTGTCAGTTTGTCTGTGGCCGCCTTGTTTCTCACGCAAGGAATGAGTCGGTCTAATGTGCTCAGCCAGCCAGACTTCCGCAGGTCTGACCAGACAAGAGGTGTTGCTCAAGGCACCGACGGAGAGCGAGTGTGAGGGAGGAACGCTGCAGGACTAATTCTTTTGGCTTTCGCTCTCTCTCTCTCTTTCTCTGTTTGTTAAAAGATACATCGCTGGTAATGTTTAACCATTGTTTTGAAAACAAGGTGTGAGAGAAGTATCCTCTTTCTCAAATATTGGTATTCGTAAATTGAGGAAATTCAGGTTTTCTAGGACACGTGGCTTTTTAAACCTAAAACTTTATTGATCGATATTTAGATTTTCCATCATCCTAGAAAGGAGGACTAAAACTTGAAAACAAAGCCTTGAAAGTATAAAACACCCAGAACTAAGTGACTTAGCCAAGGTAACAATAATGCAGAATTTAATTTTAACATTTAAAAGATTGTTGGAATGGACTCAGTCCATGAAATGTATCTAGAGATCCCCCATAGATAACTGTAGACATGGCTGTCTGTGGGAGTGAGAGTGGGGATGAAGAAGAATTCACAGGGAGACATAACATGTAACCGACCTGGCTGAAAACAGTGGGTGACGCAGAAAATTCAGTTTCTGATCTCATGAGGAAATTACACTTACCCTTCTGCCTGAACCCATGCAAGATGCTTCGAATGTTTGGTGAAGTAAGGACTGATTAACCGCTTTGAAATGAAAAATGTATATGTATTTCATTTGTGGCATACCCAAACAATTGAGCTTGTAACAGAAGACCTGCAAGGCAAAAATGCATTTATGAGGACTCGTCTGAAAGGTCCTCTAGTTTGTAAAGTCGTGCTGCTAAAACCCGACCTACTGCTCAAACATGAAGGAATCTTTGTATTATTGCTTCTCATTTGAGTCATCTGTTTGTGTGTTTGAATGTTTCTCTTTCCCAACTCGAGGAAAACCCTGTGATGGAAATGTGTTCTATCTGCGGCCCTCTGAGTTCAAAGATGATTCGCCCACCTCGAAGCCTTGGCAAATTGTTGAGCCCCACAATTCTATGTTGAAACTGCTGAAGCGGTTCTTTACATTTCACCTAAATGTGTGGTGTGGTTAAGTTTAGGCATCACAACCACTTTTTTAGGGGTTAGGAAATGATCATGACATGGATTCAAATACCTGGCTTTGTCCCTACGAGCATGGCTCGAACCATTTTGCTGTGTAATTAAAAATATTTCCCAACATCTCGTTATGAATGCCTTCTTGCTCCTCTGGCCTGGAACA
The DNA here is from genome assembly GCF_904848185.1 of Acanthopagrus latus. Taxonomy (NCBI): domain Eukaryota; kingdom Metazoa; phylum Chordata; class Actinopteri; order Spariformes; family Sparidae; genus Acanthopagrus; species Acanthopagrus latus. The sequence goes on along the minus strand of NC_051049.1, from coordinate 13,907,777 downwards.
CATGAGGGAACAGTGGTCTCATCTATAGCTGTCACACCACCACCACATCACCTTCAGGTAAGAACACCACATGTCTGAACATAATCTGATGCAAAGTGTAGAAACGTTGATATGAAACGTTTCAGTGTTTTTTTTCTTTTTTTCTTTTTTGTTTGTTTCCAGAAAGGTACAACCCCAACGTTTTTCTTTCTGGCTGCTGGAGCCCAGTTTAGTTCAAGGCTCTGAGGTGTAAATGTCTGTGGCTGATATTTGTACGGATGGATGGCTGGCTGGATGGATGGCTGGCTGGATGGATGGATGGATGGATGGATGGATGGAGGGAGGGAGGGGTAGAGCGGTAGAGCTCGAGCACTGCCGCAGAGTCGTGTGTGAGTCTGCCGTGCGGACACGTGCAGCTCGGGGCGAGGGCGAGGTCACGGCGGGCCGACGAGCTCAGCGAGCGTGAAGCCGGCTGCGTTTACGCAAGAGAGCAGACAGGTGCACCTCTGCTCGTCCTGCTCGGGGGGCAAACAGCGCGCATAGTGCAGCTCCTCTCAAGTGTGAGATTACAGTTTCTATCACGCAGCCCTGCTCGGATGTAATGTGCACAGGCATGTTCCTCAGCGCTGCTGCAGCTGATGAGGAGGATGAGGATGAGGATGATGCTGACGAGACATAATGATATTCCTCGCTCGTACCTGACCAAACTTGTCATCAGCTGTTTTTGTGTCACAGGGGAGGGAAAAAAAGTTCTCAGGTTTTTAACTGTGTGTGGGGAGAGGAGTGTGACAGAGCTGTTGTCAGCAAACAATATTAGTGTTATTTCTATATTTCTACCCTAACACAGGAAGTACACAAACATTATTTTATTGTGTTTTTGTTTTGTTTTGTTTGTTTGTTTTTTTTTTGAGGAATCTTAAGTCCATTAACATCTTTAAAACCTCTTTTTTTTTCTTTCTGTTTTTTAACTTGCAGTCGTTCTGATCGTCTTTCATGAAGCAGAGGTTATCAGTGTTTGGACTGTGTCTTCTTTGACATATTGGTCAAACTTTGCCTGGATGTCTTAATCAGCGCCTCCTCCTCCTCCTCCTCCTCCTCCTCCTCCTCCTCCACTCTGACACAGGGGGGATGAGAATAAAGTGTCTGTGTGGTAATGAGCTTACTCTGCCGGCGTCCCTGCCACGGATTCAGCGGTGGCAACATCAGGTTGCTGTCTTGATTCTCTGGCGCACAAAAAGAGGAAAAGCGGTGCGCGATGTTTAACCAGCTCCGCCGGGGTCAAGAATGCGGCCCACTGGCGAGGGGACAAAATTCCTGCCACAAGTTGATCTCTCCTCCCTCCTTTTGAAGTGGGACCCGCGGAGATGTGCGGGCACGGCGGCTCCCCTCGGAATCACAGGGTCCCCCCTCCCCGCTCCTCTCCCAGACTGGCCTAACCTGGAGGGTCACCGCCGAGTTTACTTTCTCAGAGACGCCGGCCCGGCCCAAAGAAACAGAATCTATGCAGCTTAAACTGTTGGCTGGCCACAAAAGGGGGGGGTCACCTCTCTGTCTCTGTCTGTGTTCACAGTGCTGTTTGTTAATGACACAATAGACATGGAAGGACTTTGTGTTTTATCTTGGGAATAAAACAAACAACACATTTTCCTCGCAGCCTTCTTATTTAAAAAATAAAAAATAAAATAAAAAATCTTAAAAGACCCGAAGTCTGTAGGATCCTCGTCAGAGCTTCGACACGGACACTTATTATTTCAAGGCAGAGCAGATTTAATTCTGTGTGCTCTGCTCGGTCAGACAGGCCCTCACTTAACCAATGAATCAACACATTTTATTTTAATGGGTAAACATTCAAATACATTAGTATTTTGTAGTGCAAGCAGGTGAAATCTGCACTGACTGAATCAGACCTGTTGTAACGGCACCATGTGTCTCTGACGTCAGCACACGGCATCTTTAAATAAGAGTCGCTTGTGGCCTGTAATGAAATACTCTGTGATGGAATGTAACGAAGTACATTTACTCGAGTACAGTTTGAGGCACTTCCACTTTATTCGAGAATTCCGAGTAAAGTGGAAGTGCCTTGTCCGAAATGTTTAGATTTAATTTATTTGTTTATCTATATCTATTTATTTATTTATCATATATATTTGGTGTTTTTTTCTGGACTGTTAGTCTGCGAACAAAACCAAACGAAGTGTCGACCAGAGAACTCTTTTCGTGAAGCCTCTAAATGTATTTAGTGTTTTAAACGGATATCACGTGTTGAGTATATGAACATAACTGTCCCGGTGAATCTGTATTCTTAAACAAATTCATATATTCATTTCTTACTCGTTTGTGTTTAGGGTATTCTTAAATTCTGAAGCTGGAGTGTAATTCTGTTTATGTTTTTACTGTGTAAAACAAAAACACAAACAAGCAAACAAACACAAACATACACACCTGAGTGAATCCTTTGCATGGTGGCCAACAAGCCCAAGAACAATGACGATTTAAGAGTAAGAATTTGTAATTTCATGTTATGTTCAGCAACACCCGGCAGGCCATTTTAATTCAGCTCGCTTTAAAGTGACTTTTAATGACATGGAAACAAGCGCTTACAGTGTCAGAGGAAGTTTGAACACGAACAAACTGAAGATATTTGTCACTTTAATCAAATAAATAATATAATTATCAAATTGTTTTAATACATCAACCAGCCCTGTTGGTGTGATGCTGGATGAAATATTCCTCAGGAAGAAAGTGTGTCGATTGTATTCAGTTGTTCCTTCAAACAAGTGATATTTATTTATTTACTTATTTATTTGTTTGTTTGTATTATTTTTTTCCCCCCACAATAACGAAAAGCACTCTCCCTCCTCACACCGGTAGCAGCCTGCGCCTCCCCGCCCGCTGCTGGTCCTGGAGCTGTCGGTACCAGGGGGCGCTGCTGCAGAGACACCACATCCACACTGTGCTGCGACACCTGGTCTCATTCAGCACTTGTTTAAACTGGGCTCCTGCAGCTGAGCTGGAGAAAATAAAGTCCGGAGGAACAATAACAAAAAAAAAAAAAAAAGGAATTAAAAAATCTTAAAGCTGCTCAAAAATATCCTCAAATCTGTGATGACACAGGACACAATAATTGAATCGAATGAATCCAAAAATACAATTAGGCCTAGATATCATTTGATATGAGTGAGTGTATTCCAAAAGGCGTCTAAGCTTTAATTAACCATTAAGCCTGGAGGAAAATGATATTTGGAAAAAAAACATTTATCACAATTAATGTTTTTTTTTTTTTTTATGTATATATAATATCAACGCGCTCATGAAGTCAAACTAATTCTAACAGACTAATTCATCCCCGCACTCTCTTCTCCTCAGCCTCCGTCAGCTCGCTCAGCTCATTTATAGTAATGTAGTTCCTGTGTGGAGGCCTTATAAAAACCTGAGGTATTCGGATTATCAGCCGCATGGGATAAAGCAATAAATGGACCAGTGGGGTCCTGAATGGGTGCAGTGGCGTGAAGGGGAGTAATTACAGCTTCATATTAATTGTGTTTTCTCTCTCTCTCTCTCTCTCGCTCGCTCTCTCTCTGAGCGCGCGCGCACACACACGCACGCACGCACACACACACACACACACCGAAGCGAGGCGAGGCGGTGGTGACATCTAGGAGGGCCAAGTCTTTGTGCGGAACACTTCAAGTTTCAAAAACAAGGCCAATTGAAGCGGCGGAGCTCAAAGCCGGCACCATTGTAGGCGAACACATTGAGTTTTGATTGGGGACAATGGTGTTTCTCAAATTTCTTGCAAAAAGAAAGCCATACTCCATCTGTGATCTCAATGAGCGCCTATTCATGAGCTTCCTTCTTTTTTTTCCTGCGCCATTCGTCGGTGGGAGAAAAGGAGGCAGATGTGGAAGGGATAGAGCGAGGGGAGAGCGCATTTTAATTGGCTCTGCAGTGTGTGTGTGTGTGTGTGTGTGAGACAGACACAGACAGACCTACACACACACACGCTCACACTGGAGTTATATGGCACTATAGGGCTCGCAGAAGGGGAGAGCGAGAGAGCCCAATAATCTCGCCGTGTTGATGAACACTTGTAGCCCATTCATTAAACAAAGATAATCCCTGCCAACCTACCTCGGGGGCACAAAACGGTATTTTTTTTTTCTGTGCGTGTGTGTGTGTGTGTGTGTGTGTGTGTGTGTGTGGGTGGGTGGGTGTGTGAGTGAGTGAGTGTGTGTGTGTGAGAGAGAGAGAGAGAGAGAGAGAGAGAGAGAGAGAGCCAACAGCCTTGGCACAGACGGACCCTTCAGATCTCTGAAATATTCATACGCCGCGGCAGGGTTATCCCTCCATTTACAAATAAGTGTTATTCTAGCGGCTGAGGAGAGATGCTTCAGAGACCTCTTCTCTCTGCCTCTCCAGCCTCAAGTGTTTGCTGCCTCTTGGCCCTCCGGCAGCCCGATCCTGCTCACACACACTTTTTTTTTTTTTTTTCAGCCCGTGTGGCTGTTTGTCTCTGTGACCTCTGCAGAGCTGGACTGCAAACCAGCAGCCAGTCATCCTCCAGATGTACTCCTCAGTCACTTTTTCCATTGTATGCTCCCCTATTCACCCCGCTGGTGCAGCTGCTTGCTTATTTTATACATAATTATGAAACATGATGGATTTATTATTATTATTATTATTATTATTATTATTATTATTATTATTATTATTATGTTTTACCGATTGAAGCAGCCAGCAGTGTGTGAAGTATCTAAAAGTAGTTCCACCTCAAACAAAATCTATAAAATCAGCTCACAGAACTGCATCATAGTATTTTCTGTTGTGATAACGTTACTGATTACCTGTTACAAAATACAGCCTGTAACTTCAAGTACTTTCATGTCACAATATTAGACAAGTGTAACTTTATTACTTCCCCTTACTTCTGGATTCCCCCAGACCAGAGAAAAGAAAAAGCAATGATATGACTTTTGTTCAATGTTGATAAAGATCATTTAGCTGCTGTGTGAGATGTGTTGTCACGTGTGCGCATGTGCATGGCAACTGGCATAATACTGCTTTATTTTAAAATGTTAACCCTGTTAGTAATCACCCTCCCCCCCTTTTTAACTGATCGTTTAACTAATTACACCTTTTCAGCTGTAACTTCACGGAATACAGTTACCTTATGGTTCCTAATGACGTAATCTCCTCACATGTATGCCGTCACTCCCTCAACCTGCAATCCAGTAATATAATACAGAATACGTTACTGACACATACTTATTTTTCATGTTTTAGGTAAATTCAGTTGATAACTCTTTGGTAATATTACTAAAATGAGTACATTTACTCGAGTACTTCAGTACAATTTTCTGCTACTTTTACTTGAGCATTTCTATTTTCTGCTACTTTATAGCCTACTTCCTAAACTCTGGAGGCAAATATTGTACTTTTACGCTACTACATGTACTCGATTACTTTACACATTTCATGCTGCATCAGTGCTTTAATTTATTTCATTCGGCACCAAAGAAAATGCCGAATATTGGAGCCGATTATCAGTCGACCAAGAACCAACAACCCTTTCTATCATTTACTTTCACAATCACTTTTGATACATAAGTTAATTTAACATCGGATACTTTGATATTTTTACTCAGGCACTCTTCATATGAGTGACTTTCACTTTTACCAAAGTCAGACGTTAACAAAATATCTTTATCTTTATTTTACTCAAATATCATTTCAATATAGTTTGGATACCTTTTTAAAAATAGCTTGTAATTTTACTTCAATTTTGGATCTTCGGGATCTTTTCAGTGAAGAATGTACTAAGTACATTTAATCGTGTGCTGTACAAACAATTTTGAGGTAGGCTATTATTTATTTGTACCTTTTTGTGACAGACTTCCTAATTTTATTTACAGGTGACATGTGTCTTAAAACAATATAATCTATAAATCCTTACTTTATTTATTTTCTATCAGACAGAATGCTGGCTACTGGAGCCGATCAGCTGATCCTGTGTTGACTGATATCTAAGTTCGTTCTGCCAGCTGCCGAACAACTTAAGTGCTTTAACACAAGTATGACTTACGTGTTTTTACTTTCTATTACTCATGATTCCTTAATAAAAGACCCTGAACACATCTTCCATCCGCTGCCACCATAAACTCATATTAGCGTAATTGTTAATAACGACTAATTGCAGCTCTCGCGTGTCATCAGTAGCCAATAGTGCGCACATTACGACCCCGGTATCCCCAGTGTGATTAAAAATCAACCCCACGTTCCTGTAAAGCTTCGTGTCGCTGTTGTGTGTCAGTATATATAAACAGCAGGTCATAAACGACCCTGACAATGTGTTTCTCCGTGTCCTCCTCCTCCCCCAGCCTCCACTGCTCCCCTGACTCTGCCCTTAAAGGAATGCGTTTGTGCTGATCCGGGCCGCGGTGGAGCTGGTGTGAAGTGGCAGGTTAACAGCCTCTTGCGTGTAAAGCCCGGGCCCGCTCGGTGGTGCCCGTCAAGCGTGTAAATACTTGTGTGAAGAAAAAAAAAAAAACCCCGTGCGTTTCTTTTCTCGGCGGCCTCTTGTCTAACTGCTACTCTAACCTCTGCCTCTGCGTGATGGAGCCGCGCTGCTGCAGCGGGAGAGCACGGGAGGGGACCCGGGCCCAGCCGGGCTGCAGGCGGGGCAGCGGCAGTGGGAGAGGCCGCTAGAAAAAGCCGCACCGGGGGGAGCAGGGAGGGCAGCGGAAACATGCTGCTACATATGTTGGGTCAAGCATGGCCTTTGTTGTGATCTTAAAAGGGTGTTAAAAACCCACTCGTCTGTAGCCTCCCGTGAAAGAGGTGAAAAGCATCGCGCAGTTTTCTCTGATGCATAGGCCTAATGAAGTGCTTCAAAGAATGTCGGATCTTTCTAAGTGCTCACAGTCACTTTTAATTGCGCGTTGGGTGGAGGGGGTGGGTGGTGGTGGCGGTGGGGGGGCGGTGGGCATTTTTATTATTTTTTTAATTGGGCCCGGGGAGGAATAATAGAGTACATAATCCCCATCATAATGCATATTTCTCTCGAATAATGATAAAAAATGGGTAGAAAGTTTTTACGCGAATCAGAGTTAATTTAAGCGGAAGCCCCCTTCAGAATAAAACTCACGTTTGGCGAGAGCCGCGTTAATTCTTTCTCTATATATTCAACGAACACGTGTCAGTTGCCACTTTAAAAATCAGTCTCATCATCAGCAGAGATTTTGGTGATATATATTTTTTTTTATATAAATCAGCTCAAATCTTCAACTGTTCCCCCCTTTTTTGTTTTAGTTTTCCTGGCAGGACAGCCAAACTTTAATGAGACACACACGTTTATTTTTTCTTTTTTAAATGTTCCGCTCACTCCTCTCGAGGTGAGAGTGTTCGCCTGTAATCTCCCCGCAGAGGCCCTTCTCTGCGCCTCGATACTATCACTTCACCGTGCAAGGATTCTAGGACGCGCCGGTTCCGCATCCGAGCGTCGCCCCCATGCAGATAATTACTTTGAATGTCAAAAAGATGTAGTTTTAATATCGTCTCTATTAGCCTGTTGGCTAGGTAATTAAGGTGCAGATGACAGCGGCGAGGGAAACAGATGGCATTTGCTTACAGTGATTCAGAAAGTAAACAATGAGCCCGGGAGGAGGAGGAGGAGGAGGAGGAGGAAGGGGGGGAAGGGGGGGAAGGGGGAGAGAGAGGCAGTGCAGCACAACCCAGCGAGCAGCCATTTCCACTCTCCTCATCAGCGTCTTCACTAAGACTGTTGTTGTCGTCATCATCCTCCAAGGGACTGACAATTGTTGATTTCTCCCCACAAATATAGTAAATGAATATATATATATAAAAAATCTATAACTTTTTAATCTGAATTCAAATAGCCGCGCGAGTTATCTCTCTTCCCCCGAGCGAACAGGTGAGGAAGCAGGTGGTTTGCGTTGAGTTGCCCTTTTGTCGCCCCGCGCCTCGCCGACTCCTCAAATCTCCGGAAGCATTACAGTATTACCGTCAGCCAGGTAATAACAGGAGGCAGGAGTCCCAGAGAATCACAGCATGAGAACACAGAGCAGGTGATTCTCTCTCTCTCTCTCTCCCGCCGATAAAGTCTTAAAATGAATTAATGAGGAGTAAAGAAAAGCGACAGAAACATCTTCTTTCTTCAGTAACTTATCACTATTTTTCCCTTAATGAAATAATATATATTTTTTAATATTTATGTCTATATATAGTATCGAGTGGAGAAATTGATTCTAACATGTTGACGGCGAGAGACAACTTTATTTAATTACCTTATTAAATCATTAGTTGGCTTTGTTTGTTGTTAATATAATAACAATAACAACAATCATATTAATAATAATAGCAACAATAATCACAATAACATTTATAATAATAATAACAACCATATTATTATTAGTATTATTATTGTTATTATTATTATTAGTATTATTATTATTATTAATAATAATAATAATAATAATAATAATAATAATAATAATAATAATAATAATATACTTGTTTGGCTGTGAAAATACAGACGTAAACATTAACTATACAATAATACAGTAACAATTAATTATTTCTAGGAATTTGCCTGTGCATTTACAACAATGTTTAGACAAACAATATCCTAATTGAACAATTAAAAATGTGAAAAGATTTCGTTTCGTTTCTGTAATTAATTCAATGATCAAATACACAAAAGCGCATCAAAACAAACCTGTCACACACCGGTGTGGCTGTGCAGCGCGACGCCTTTGAAACAGATTGCAGAGGGGAAAAAAAAATCCAAAATATGCATTTTTAAAAACATTCTTGAAAACGTGTCAAGCCGAGAATTATCGCTATCGATAATTTTCATCTGAGGTATTTGTCACATTGCAAGTGAAGAACGCAATAAAGACACAGGAAAAGATTCAATAGTAGTAACTACACTATTTTAAATATAAGGCTACGCACATGTTTTTTCTCTTAAATATTCTTAACGAAACAAATACTTCTTTTGTAACTTAACATTTTAAATATTGCTCCGTGTGGCTGTGTGAAGCGGACCAGACGACGAGGTTCTGATTCGGACGGAGTTAAACTCTCCGCATCCACAGCTTCATTTGCTGCCCCTCAATAAATAACCTCCTGGCAAATGTAGACTTACTGTCTCACAGATCAAATGTTCTCTTCTCCTCTTTTCTCGTATCAATAAATTAAACCATACTTACCTTCCAAGGCTGATGAGATTACAGTCACGCACATCTTTATTTTGTGGGGGGGAGAGAAGAGCGACAAGCCCTAAAAGTCTGTAATTAAAAGCATTAGCACATCGACGATCATGTCGCCAGATGAGAACAGAGTATTACTTGAGAAATATACACAAAGTCATATGAAGGGACGAGACGTTTCTTCATTTTAGGGCTATTTTGTAGTTGTTGCTTTATTTCTCAGTGTCCTGTCTGGCAGCGCACCCTCCTCTCATGAATGGAAGAAGAACACAGGCTATTGTTTTAAATCTATAAAATTCTTTTCTTTTCTTTTCTTTTTTTTTAGGGGGGCAAAAGAAAGTGCACAGCATCGATTTTTAGCTTTTCCGGGAACTCCCTTCAGATTCTTAACACTTGATATTTTGGAAGAAGAACTCAGGTGGACACAGTTGTAAAAAAAAAAAAAGAAAAAAGAAAAAAGAAAAAAAAGAGGCAAGCCAATCAGATTGCTCCTTCCTCCTTTGGCCAATGACAGACGCCACATTGTTGTCAAATTTGTCTAATGAAAACGTAGGAGCAACAATAGAGAGGGGGGGAGAGAGGGATCTGTATCCACTGACGATCTCTGGAGGAAGTTAGTGTCTCAGGCTGCGGCGAGTAACAAGCTCGGCTCCTCCTGGACAGTTTGAACTCTCTGTCGGGGAGGAATGATCGCTCCTCTCGCCTCCTGCTCCGCTCGGATTTAAAGTCGACTGTATCTTCGCAGTTTTGGCTCCTTCTTCTTCTCCTCACTTACCCCATCAGAGTTTCGATCGTAGGTCGTTCTTTTTGTTTTGTTTTGTTTTTTTGCTCGATCGCCTCGTCAGTAGACAGACACGCCGCCGACTTCACCTGTTGCACAGAGATGTTGAGAGCAGCTGAGCAGATGTGAACGTCTCGTCGCTAGTTTGCCCCAAACAGATCGTTTACTTTGAAAAGAAAACGTGTTCTCGTTCATAGTTCAGCTTCGTCAGTGAGGAACACGGACATGGATCTGAGACCGGAGCTCCCCACAGTCTCCTCTGCCTCGCAGGTTCACCCTTCGGCAGCCTCCATCCCGGTGTCCATGGCCAGCAGCCTGCTGCGCGGCCCTCCGCTCATCCTGCGCGCTGCGGACAAATACCCGCGCACCCCGAAGTGTGCCCGCTGCAGGAACCACGGCGTGGTGTCCGCGCTCAAAGGCCACAAGCGCTACTGCCGCTGGAAGGACTGTATGTGCGCCAAGTGCACCCTGATCGCCGAGAGGCAGCGGGTGATGGCGGCGCAGGTGGCGCTGCGGCGGCAGCAGGCGCAGGAGGAGAACGAAGCCCGGGAGCTGCAGCTGCTCTACGGCACGGCAGAGGGACTCGCCCTGGCCGCCGCCAACGGCATCATCCCGCCGCGGCCCAACTACGAGGTGTTCGGCTCCGTCAGCAGCGAGAGCAACTCAGGTGAGTGGAGAGCTGTTTGAAGAGCAGGTAGAGAAAGTCCTCCAATCTGCAGTAGTATCGCCTCAAGAACAGTCAGAGGGATTAGGTTAAAACTGGCCTAAATACCTGGATTATTCCTTTATTGTATAAACTGTGAGGGGCCTCAGTATGTTATTACAGTTTTGGTGCAGTGTCAGCTGTTCGTGTTGCAGTCTGTTTCACAGACACGTGTTTAACTGCGGCTGCGTCATTCAGGTTTGATTTCCTCTGCTGGTTAAACCTCCGGCTCTGACCTCCTCTCTTAGCAGACTGTAACGTAATATTTTGTCTCCCTGTCTCACACACTGTGATGTTCTGACTGTGTCCACAGATTCAAGTATCCAGAAGTACGAGATGTTCCCAAAGAACCAGCTGTCCGGCTCCTCCACCGCGCAGCAGACCGGTGGCAAACCGGCCTCCACCGAAAGTGACTCGGCCCCGGGCATCTCGTCCCCAGACGGCCGGCACGGAGGCTCGGGCTCAGAGAACGGAGACAGCGAGTCCTTCATCGGCTCACCCGTGTCCAAGCCTTTAAAAGACGGAGGAGAGACCCCCGGCTCCGTCAGCTCCCTCGGCTCCGATTCCGGCTCCGAGACCGACAAAGACGAGCAGGAGCCCTCCCCGTCCTCCGCGGCCTCCCGGCACATGAACGCCATCGACATCCTGACCCGGGTGTTCCCGAGCCACAAGCGCAGCGTCCTGGAGCTCGTCCTGCAGGGCTGCGGTAAGGACGTGGTGCAGGCCATCGAGCAGATCCTCAACAACAGCGGCGCCCAGGGCTCCAACAAGGCCGCGCCAGATGAGACGTGGACGGCCGAGAGGATGCTCCAGGGCGCGCAGCAGCCCCCTCCGTCCTCCGCGTCCACGACCGCCGCGACGAGGCCCATGTTACCCGGAGCCATGACGCTCAGCAACCGCTCTGCGTTTTCTCCCCTGCAGCCGAACGCCCCGCACTTCGGCACCGACCCCGGCACCTATCCCCTGGGCACCCACCTGGGACTGAACCCGCTGCGGCTGGCCTACTCTGCGCACAGCCGGGGACTGGCTTTCATGACGCCCTACTCCACCACCGGGCTGATGCCCACCCTGGGCTTCAGACCCCCGATGGACTACGCCTTTAGCGACCTGATAAGGGACAGGACAATGTTACACAAGGAGCAGGGCTACGCCAGCGGCCTGTACGGGCCTCTGGTCAACAACACGCCAGAGAAACAGTGAGGCAGCCGGAGCGACCGCAGAGACACACTCCCGTTGTATTTGTAGCCACAAGTGTTGAATATTCTGGCGAAAAAAAAAATAATAATGTGTGATGTGTTCTGGCTACAGTCTGCTGTACATAATAGGATTATCTGGCTTGTAGTCAAATGGTCTGAGAGGGAGAGAGGGGGAAAAAAAAACAGAACTAAACTCACTTATGTGTAATTTTCAAAAATGATTTATATGTTAAAGTACATTCCCCCATCTGATTATCCCACCAATGAAAATAACGTGAAGCTGAAACAAAGAAGATATTTATACATTCCAGAGTAAATCACGACCAAGCTGGGAAAGTTAAAAAATAAAAATAAAAAAATAAAACCCAGCTGCACAAAAAGGGTGAAACATATATTTTGTATTTTTTTTTTGTATTATTTTTTTTTTGTGTGTGCAGGATTTAACATTAAATAAAGAGACCAATAATTGATTTATCATTGTGAGAGTTGTGACTGTTTTCCAGCTGGTTAATGAAACTGAAGTGCGTCTCGTTTTTCAAAACTCTCTCTCACAATATAAAACGAGGCCAAATTAAGTTATTATAACATGTAGCCTTCAGATGTTAACCCTCTCTCTCCTGATGTAAAACTAATGTGTAAAAATGCCATCCTCTTGTTTTGTCGCTCATGTATTATTTCATTTCTCTCACCTTCGTTCGTTTTTTTGTTTTTAAATTTAGTTCCTTTCCAACCTGCCTGTATTATATCTTGCATTTGGTAATATGAAAAAAAAAAATGCTATGCTATATTTGACTTTTTCATTTATCCGTTAGTCAGCGCCGATATCTTGTGACAAAGTGCCGGATCAAGTCAGTTCCTCTTCAAATGTTACAAGCTGTGCTGTCACATTGTATGAATATGCTGGAAATAAATGTTATTTTAAAGAAAAGTGGAGAATTGTATTATTATTATTATTATTATTATTATTATTATGATTCTACCGTCGAGATTTCATGTGTGGCGCAATTTCCGTTTGGGAAGGTTCGCATCGAAACTAAAAAAGGAAGGAAGTTTCGGCCTCTGGCTGCTAATTTTTATTTTCTGAAAAAACAGGCAATAAAACAAAACAAACAAAAAAATACTACGAAATCTGAAACTGACAATGACATAGATAGATAGATAGATAGATTTTAAGAACAATTCAGTGAATACAGCCTTAGTTTATGTCTGATTTACACTGAATATACCCCAGAACACAATATATATAGATATACTATTTACATTTTTTTTTTGTCCAACTCCTCAACATCATGCGGATGACTTGGATCTGGGTGAAGCACCACAATGCGCACGTTTCATAACGTGTTATTTTTTTTGTCGCACTAAAACATTTCATAATAATAATAATTAATAATAATAATGATAAAAAATAAGAGAAATCTGTCCGTGTGTGAATAGAGACAATGTGCCTTCCTTCTTGCTCTTCTTCCTGAAACGTCTGATGTTGCAGAACACACGTGTATTATAGGTAGTAGTTTTTTATTTTTATTTTTTAAATTTCATTACTATTAAAGGACGTTACAGACTCCAGCAGACAGCGGGGTCAGTTTCAGCTGATGGACAGGCCACGTTTCGGTTTGTGCATCAATGTAGCTATTCACAAAATCTAGTTACCAGTTAAACACTAAATAACTGTATATAGATCCCCACCCTCTGCTATAATATAGAGCAGCTATTTGTACAAATAGACTACAAGTACGATACATATCCGACAATAAAGTAAAAAAAACACAAAGATTTAAAGATGTAAAGGTCGAGCTCAGACAATATAATATAAAGTCAACAGAAGCTTTATTTATTTTCACATCATCAAATCTCACATGTGAAAACCTGCAGTAGAAATATTCGCACTCTGCAGGGTTGAGGGTGGAGAAGAAACCCACACAGGCGTCACACACATCCTGTCCGAATCCTTCCATAAAAATGTTCAAACATCATCATTCTGTAAAAACTGATGTGTGACTGGACGCCGCAGTAGTCCCTCTGGTGATTGTGGTGACTGCGGTGTAGGACGGTGTTCAGCCTCTGACAACACGTTCCTCCACCCGGTCACTGCCTGCAGAGACTGATGGACGTTTCCACGGGGCAGTGGCGCCACCTGCAGGGCTTTCTGTGTCAGCGTCAGGCAGCTGGCGCTACTACCGCCACGCGCTAATGAAATGTTGAACGCTGATTGGTGGAGAGTTTAGAAGCAGACGTGCCAAAACAGGATGAGCGTGAATCAGGTGTGCGACACGAGAACAGAAGCGGAGAGGTGAGAGGGGAGGTAAACTGGGACTGGAGTCCACAGTGGCCTTTTCACCAGTGCTTATTGGAAGATTTGATCCATATTTAGGCTGAAACACACTACATTTTCTCACAAAATATGAGTCTTGTAACATTATTGAAGGTAAAGTAGGCTCATGAAGGGACAGACAGATTCACGACATGTTTCACTCAATACAAACATGGCCTACACATGACCCCTGGAAAAGAGAGTGCAGGAATTATGTGTTAATTCACTGTATTGAGGTGTCACTGTGACAGAATTTGACATGAACTGAGTTGAAACCCTGTGGGAACACTGAAAATCAATTCTTTTAGATCCTCTTGATCATCTACAAATCCCAACATAAGCTCCTTCGTACATCAGTGGTTGCCTCTCTCTTTATGTCCAGTCTAGAGCCCTCAGATCCTCCACCACCTTCTGTTTTAAAGTTCCAAAAGTGTTCCATGAAAAGTCTGACGAAGCTGCTTTCTGCCATCATGGCCCTGAACTGTGGAACAACCTCAGCACTGCAAACTCCCCTGGTGTAAAAAAAAACAATTAAAAACACATATTTTTAATTAGGCTTTTACTGTGGAGTAGTTGCAACATTTTTATGCTTTTAATGTATTATGTAAAGACTGTTATATTATCATTCTTCTTCTTTTTTCTCTTTATTTGTTTGTCTGCTTCCTTTTTTCTAATTAACACAACTGATTCTTATGTTAACCTGTTATTGCTACAATTAAATCTTTTGTATTCTTTTACTTTGTCTTTGTTAAGCACTTTGGGCTGCTTCTTTTGCATGACAGATGCTGTACAAATAAAGTTATTATTGTTAGCAAAAAAAGTGTATTGAATCTTAAACTTTTAAAGGATGATTACAACTAGACCTTTAAATTCTTTTGACTCTGTAAAAATTAAGCACGCAGAAGTTCACATCACATGGAGTAATGAAGCAGTCTTATTGCAAGAGAAGGTAAAAACATATACTGCTGTATCGATGTTTTGTCCCGTCCTTATTATGTATCACATCCCTTAAATTTATATTTTTTTTTATCACGTTTTTACAAACAGTGTAAGTGATGCGTTCAGGATCCTACAGTTGAGAAGGACTCTGCAGAGTAACAACCAGCAGAGTGGTCATCAGAGCAGGAAATCAAATGATCACAGCTCATAGTGGTGTTAAAGCTGTTAAAGATGCTTTAGAAACCATTTAGTAAGCAATGGTAAAGGTTTTAAAAAATCATCATTTGAACTTTACAGTAAACAGTTTTCTTTAAAACGGTTCATAAAATGTGTCATTGCTGGCTGACAGTAGTGTAACAGTATTATCTAAAGTTTAACTGACTACAAATGTACCGTTTATTAATGTTGGTGATTATAAAGCACTCCCCTTCTTTTGTGTGCAACACAGACATCACCACTAGATGGCAGTCTTCTCTAACAAATAAGAATCTGTACAGTTGTTATTATAGTATAATACATGACAGACAGCTGTAACCTGTAATATGAGGTTTTCAGTTGAACCCCTGAGTTGCACACTTTAATGGGTAATGGCTGCACATTTTTTGCAGTATTAAACACATTTATATTTCCAAATTTGAACTTTCATCTTTGTGGGTTATATATCTTATTCATCATTTCACCATTTGCTTCAGTTACATTGATCAGACAAAAGCCTGAAACACAGGGCAACATCTGATTTGTGCTTGTGCGCCAACATGCAGTAAACTCTTCAGGTGCCGGCTTGATCAGACACTGACCTCTGCTGGCCACTTGTGTGCAGTGCAATGAGGAAGAGCTTTGTGGCTCCTTTGCCAATCCTAAACAGGATTGGCTCTGTAAGTCAAATTAATCAGATCGAACAGTGTTTGTCTCTCTGCTCAGTTACTGGTGACTTATATAATGGGTGGGGAACAACATGGCTTCCAGCAGCGGACAGCAACACCTCAAGATATAAACCATCTGGTTTGCATGTTTAAGCTTTTGTACTTGGAGACACCAGCTGAACATCACGATGCACCACATGCACAACATATTGTATTATGACAGATGTTGGATACTTGACCCCTGTGGCCCCAAATGTGTGAAAATCAGGCTGAGGAGTGTGAGAGGAAAAGAGAAAGGAGGAGGCAGGAGCACGGGAGCAACGCTGGTCTGCTGCAGAGAATGCACAACTATGTTTTCATGCCTCTTTCTCTGTGTTCACTAATGAATAATTAGACACTGGCAGATAAATGGCCACAGGCTCCCCGAGCGGCGCGAGAGAGAAGGAGAGAGAGGGAGAGAGAGGGAGAAATCCATTTAGGTTATTACTCCATACATAAAACCCATTTTCATTTTCAGAGCTGCTGCTTGGTTTACTGTCAGAATAACAAATAGATAACGGCAAAACAAACAACATTGAGACGAAAACAATTGTGCACTTCTGCGCTGATTTTAAAGTCTTGACTCTTACAACCCAGTACACTTACAGTAAAATACATTTGGAAAAATAAACAAAATGAATAAATGCTGTCTTACTGGGCTACAGTGTGCACTCAGACATTTTACAGCTTTGTAGCCTCAATAATAAAGTTACCAGTTTGAAAATAACAATGGCACAATAAACAGGAGCTGAACTCATTGACACTGACGGCTATTGTTTCATATTAAAAGATAGCTGCTATTTTGATTAAACGGTGTCGACTCAAAATTAAATTTCTTGTTATCAAATTAACACAAACAGAGTAACAAATGAACCGGAGACCCGTGGGGCCCCTGAGGGTCCGGGGGCCCGGGCAGATTCCCTCTTTGCACTGTAAGTGAAGAGCTTTCACAACTGGGGTGATTCCCACTGTCGGTTAAATGTCACGA
Source organism: Acanthopagrus latus (assembly GCF_904848185.1). NCBI lineage: Eukaryota > Metazoa > Chordata > Actinopteri > Spariformes > Sparidae > Acanthopagrus > Acanthopagrus latus. Next base: position 13,890,745 of record NC_051049.1, on the reverse strand, counting down.
ATGTGTGAAGATGTGTGACTGAAGGAAGAAAGGGAGACAAAAGCGAATGCAGTGTGTGCGTGTGTGTGTATGTGTGTGTGAGCAGTCAGGTGAGGAGTATCGAGCGTGGGCTCCTCGCTGTATGCGTTAATAACAAAACCCCCTTGGACGGTATTGATTTGGGAATCTCATTCCCATCTGTCCTTCGAAGGGTCCCTTCATCATTCTGCCCCGGGAGCACCCGTCACCACCCTCGCCCCTCCACACGTTGCCCCCTTCTCCCTCTTTCTTTCCGACCTTCATATGTGACATCCGTCTCACATCAAAGCTTCCACTTCTTTAAATCTACACCTCTGTGTCCCTGCTGTGTGAATAGATCAGCACCAGTTTGAGCATTGCTCACAATCTGGACTTTGTGCAGGTTTGAGAATTTTTCAGTTTGGTTTCAAATTTAATATATTTGAAAATTTGAAATTCTACAACAGAAACTTTTGAGCACGTAAAGAGCACGCACTGCTGATAGCCCCAGTGATGGTTAACGTAAACTCCCATGCTATACACTGAGCCAGAACAATGCACAACCCCAATGCATAAAACAAATTAATAAATCATCACAACCAGCCGCTCCATAATAAAAATGTGTCTTACTGTCACAGTTATCCATGTCTACCTCTTCATCCTCCTCTGGCTCATATTCCTCACTGTCCTGTTCTCCCTGGTGTGCTGGCTGAACTGTGTCACTAACATTAGTACTAGAGGTATTAGCGCTAGTGCTAGCTGAAGCTGCACTTGATTTTAAAAATGGATCAGTCAGTTTGCAGCATTTTTCACTGTTAGCCAACAGTGCTCTATGAGATTTCTCTCCCTTTTCTCCGCTCCCCCCTTATGTCGCTCGATGCCTCGAATCAAGTTTGCAGTCCTAAAAATTAAATTGTTAAATTTCTCCCCTTTTTTCCTTTTCAATGAGCTGCTCCGAGCTATTCTATTTCAATAGAACCTGTTACCCATCCACCCCTAGGCCCCCGATAATCTTGTAAATCATGACAAATTGTGATCTCAGTGTCAAACACAACATCTAAATATGTCTGGAAAGCTATGTGTGAGTGACTTTTTTTTGCCAATACTGTGCTGATGGGTACTGTAAAATAAATCCATAATGATAAATCCAACACTGAATGTCTCCTGTGATTAATAATCCTATTTACCGTGTTATTGGTGTTAACATGATTGTTAGCCCACTGGCAGTCCCATGATGCCTTGGCCTGCATCTGATGACCAATCACAGATTGTCCCGATTTGCTAAAATTACAAGCGAAATCAATAAATGTGTTCTTCACGCACAACCTCACACCAAGAAAACGGGTATTAAGCGCATATAGTACTGTAAATGCCTTATCCCAACCCCATTATTTGATTTGATGTTACTGCAAAAACAAAACAAACAACAAAAATCATATGTAATATGTTGATTTTAACACGTTTTATGTTTTGCTGGTCAGCAGCTGACACAATGTGACACACAGTACATTTGTAATTAGATGCAATATGCCAAAATTCTTGTCAAAAAGATGAATAAATTAAATAAAGTTATCAACAGCCACCAGCCAGGCCCGTCCTGACCCAGTCCAAAGCCCATGTGCTCGTGGTTTAAACGTCTTTCACATTCTTCTGTTGCTCCAAGCTCCTGGCCGCCTAGATGTTCTACTAACTGAACTAATATGATAATGAAACCTACAGTTAGTGGTTACTCTGGTGATAAGCTGCGCCCTATTTGTTTTGAGTATGAATTCAACATATTGGAACTTTAATAGTTTAAACAGGCACTAGGTAGTTTTGCAGAAGAAATTAAAAGTCAGAATTCGAATACTGACATTATTAATGAGGTAATAATGAAATCTCTGACATATTCATCTTTTCCACAACTGAACAAACAAGCTGTTCTCAGAGGAAAATAGGGTCCCCAGAATACTGTTTGAAGCTAGAAAGTTGGCAGTGAACCTTATAGAGTTTTGTCCCCTTTGCCTGGTTGGTAATCCAACCTTTACCAGCTCACATTTGATGTACGCCAGGACACATCCGACAGAGCCAACACGCAGCTGCCATCAACTCTACTTGGCAGGACACCTGGGATACCACTTTCAGAACCACAGACCAAATAGTACAAAGAGAGGTTGTTATAAAACCAAATTGGGTCCTTACAGACTCACTTCATCCCATGAGGGCTCCTGGTTATAGCCCACGTTGCCCCATTATTAGCTCAGCAGACTGTAAAATGGCAAAAAAAATAAAAATATACTAATGTTAACAGGCATAAAGAGAGACCAGCAGCAGTTGCCAGTGAGTTATCTGTACCCTGCAAGTATCCAGATGGCCTGTGTGTATTTATAGTGTGTTGGTTAAATCTGCTGCTGTTGGATCCACAAGCACCACAGGCTCCTTCTTTCTGTGTGGCAATTAAACAGCACACAGCTGATGTTGGATGAAAAGCACATACCTACAAAATGTTTTAAAAAGCAAAGAATAGCAGTTACCGAAAGTCCACGATGGGGGAGCTTTCACACGGCCTCACAGTGCAGTTGTCCTGAAATCAAGCCAGCGCACAGATGACCGCGCAAACATCCGATTCAAGTGCAAAAGAAGGCATAGCCGCAAACCGCCAGTTTTTGCTCTCGCCAATGACGACAGCGATGATGAAGTAGCAGGTGTGCTTGGTGAAATTGGGGGACGTGCACGCTGCGTGTGCACGTGGCTGGCATGGAACGCACAGAGACGCTTCGTATGAGTTTTGAGGATAAATGGACGTCAAGCTGTGCCGACACAGCATGAGCACACTTAATCTCCTCAAGTGGAGAGTGTCAGTCAACACTGCTGGGGCAGATAAGGTGTGCTGGAATGAGAACGCGCATGTGTGTGTGTGTGTGTTTACATTGGGCTGCTTCTGATTTTCTGTTTGTGTGTCATGTGTACATATGATTTGTTGTGTGTGTCTTGCATGTGTGTGTGCATGAAATCCTACAGGGGATGTAGCATGTCTGTCTTGTCAAGCATGATGAGCTCCCAACCTTTCACTGTCACAGTAAAGCTCAAAACACTAACGCACATGCAGTTTATACACACACACACATACGCACAGACAAATTGTCACGCAGCACATCACTGTTAAAGTGGAGAACACTAAATTTAGAGACTTTCTCCAGGAACTGTTTGATCCCCTCTACAACACACAAAGAAACAGTTTTAATGTTTTTTCTTTCTTCTTATATTTGTTGTTGTCTGCCAAGTGCATACGTGCGTCTCAGCGGCTTCTCGCCGCATTTTCAGCAGCGTTGGACTGACTGACAGAAGTAGGTCTGCAAGGAAACAGCTCTCCCCTCTCTGGCGCTCTTTTCCTGGTGAGATCTCCTCCTCAACATCTTCCTCACAATCACGCAGACGTTTTATCGCTCCTCTTCCTCTTCCCCTCGCGATTTGCTGTTTGTTGTCCTTTGCTCACTACTCTTTCTTTCTTTCATTCGTTCTTTTTACTTAGTGTTTTCAGCCACACTGCTGAGTGAGAGTCATCAAATGAAGATTAAAGATGCTTATGTTTCTACTGCAAAGCGCGCGTGCGCACACACAGCGAGACACACATACATGCTGAAGTACACATGCAAAAACCTAAATGCACACACCCACCCACCCACACACACACACACACACGCCCCTCGGGAAACCTTACACAATTACGGCTAAAATGGGATTCATTCTCAGCCTTCAACAACTCATTAACTGCATATTGCAAATTGTAGGTTTCAGCAGAAAGCATTGATGAGGAACAGCGAGAACGGGGGCTTTGGGAGAGGCCGGCATCATCTTAACGTGTGTTCAGAATTTATTAGCATATAACATATAGTACACTGTATGTATATTACATATGGCAGAGATGGAGAGGAATGGGAACAGTGCTTTTTTTTTATAGTTACAGTATGACCCACAGGTCAAATATTTGCAAATGTTTAGCTTTTTTTATTCTGCATGAAAATCTGGGGTAGACAGGGTTTGTTATGTTGGACAATACAAATATATATACAGCAACAGTAATGTAGGAATAAAATGTAGCCGTTGACCCTTTCTGGTGCTGATTTGCTAGCAAACCCACATCAAACTGAACACCAAGTAGGTTAATGTTAACCATAAAATGTATTTTCAAACTACTTTGTCTAAGTCTGCATACTGAGTATACTGGCCTGTTAGTAATTTAAACATTTCATCTAAAGTTTAAATTGCCATTCAGTTGTTCTTGGCTTCGCAGAACCAATACTATATCCCTTGAGAGCAGTTAGGAAAGACAAGTGAAGAGCTTGAAACAGAAAAGCCAAATACATCCTCATCTTGGGCTCTTCTGCTTGTTTTCTTCCTGTGATTTTCTTGGAGGGGTCTGGAGTTTTCTTATCGTTCTGATTAGGCAGAGAGAAGTTTGTTGTTTGAGAGCAGAGCAGAGACGGAGATGCGGTGCAGAGGTGCAGCTGCAGCAGGCTTCAGCTGATACGTGACCAGCTCATTAAAGTTTCATTGGCTCTTTGTTTCCCCTTTGGGTTATCCTTCACAGACCAGGTACTCTCACTCACCGGAGCTCAGTCAGTACCCATGCATCTGTGTGTGTGTGTGGGCTGACAATGTGTTTGCTTTTTATGAAACACCCTTCGTGGCTAGAGCTGTGAAAAAGAACAGAAATGTTGTCTCTCAAGTTTTCTCTCTCTTGCCCTCAAACAAACACCCTGAGCACGCTCATTTAAATAGTCACTGTATTTTGCAATGTGGGACACACACACAAACACACACACGCTTACTCACACGGTCAGACAAGCACAGCACTGATGAGTCACTGAATCTCAAATTAGCACATCCCTCCTTACTGGCGTTTTAATTGAAGATGGGAGATGGGATAGGTTAACAGCGTTGTTAGCGCAGCTTGGTGGAGCAGGAGAGGGGGGGTTCGTTTTCCACCAGGTGAAAGAATTAGTGTTGTACAGCTCAGAGGGGACCAAGAAATGATAACACGCATTACTTTTTTACCTGCAACACCCACACAGTGTGGGACCTGTAGGACCTGAATGAAGTGAAGGGGATTTACATTTATTTATAATGGAGATCAGGTATTAAGACACATGAAGGTGATCTTCAAGGCAAACAGAAATGTGAAATAGACTCCCAGTGGTTCGTCTGGATGACCACAAGCATTTTTACTCTCTTCACTTTTTTTCAGTTAGTCATTTAGTCGGTGATTGTATAGTTCAAGATTATGTTGGGTACAGACATTCATGATCCCCAGATGATGTATCCCAGATCCTGGTTATCCCCTGACCTTTCCTCTTTCCTGACTGTGATTGTTTGTTCTTTAATTGAAATATCTTAACAGCTTTAGGAGTGACTGTCATGAAATGGTACGTATATGTTCATGGTACCCTGATGATGAACTGTCATGACTTTTTTGTTCCCCAACTGTCTATTGTTTAAAACAGCTGGTCAGTTTCATATCATTCTGTAATACTCTGGCAATATCTATTGTCACAAAGTCTTGCATTTCCACAGACTCTAGAGGATGTATCGTGACTTTGGTAATCTCTTGACGTTTCCTCCATGAGGTTGACATTTGTATTTTTTCATCAGAGTTTAGCAAATCTGGGTTTATAATAAGTGAATCAAGATTTTAAATTAAGCAGACCTCTGTTCCACTATTTAAAATGAATCTGTGCTTAGTAAAACCAATGTCACTGATGTAATCCTAAAATTAACCACTAATCAACACAGAGATCCCACATAAACTTACAGTAAGCAAATGAAATAAATTAGTGTGCTGTCTATAATGGGGGAATCCGTAAACCTTCAGCTGCTTTGCATTCCTTAACAAAAATGTTTGCGAGTTAGCGAGGCTACAACATGTCATTACATAATTTTAGTAGCAGTGTTGGGTGACTGCTGATGGAAACTCAACATTTCTTTTATTATTTCTAATTGTATTTGTTGTTAGTGTGTGCATACCAGTGTTAGCAAAACAGTGGCTCAATGATTAACACTTGCCTCACAGCAGAAAGGTCTCGGGTTAGATTCCCAAGTAGGGCAGGGCCTTTCTGTGACGAGTTTGCCAGTGTTTCACGTGCTTGCATGGGTTTGCTACCATTTCCCCGATCATAAAACATTGTTTATTGGTTTTTTTTCTGCGGCTGGTGCCCCCGACCAAGGCAGTACATTGTACTGAGTGTAATTTTATGTGACAAACAAAAATCCTTCTTCTTCATTTAGCTCACTGCTGTGCCAGAGTGTAGCCTCACAGAGCTGCTGGCATGGCTGCAGACAATTTTTCTTGTTAATGTATTAGAATCATGACAGCATTTATCAGAGAAAAACCTGCCGCTGACTGAGGGAATATATCCTGGAGTTACAAATGAAGTAACTTGTTTTCTGCCAAATTGGCAAAAATGATCCAAATTGTATGGATCTGTTTTCATAATTACCACAGACATCAAAGAAAACAAAAGCAGTTTTTCTCTGCCGGAGAGGCTTCTTTCAGAGCTGCCGTCACGTGGCACATACTTGCTTAGGTGATAGTGTGATCAAATTAGGGCGTTGGAAAAAAACTCTTGGCAAGCTCAGCGCATCACTCTCGAGTGTGTGAGAATTCATTTATCAAGCCAAGTGTTATTTTTCCCAGGCCGGCATTACTAGGTAGATCATTATCAAAGCAGCGACATCCCGCTCTGACGCATAAACCGATGTCAAGTGCAGCACAGACGCTGATGGTAGGCGTTGTTGGTGCTGGTCCTCCAGGACTGACGGAGAAAGAAAAAAAAAGAAATAAGAAAAAAAAGACGACTACCAAACACACATAAAATGCACACACCAACACAGAGTAGAAGAAGGGGAGTGATAAATTATGTTGTTTTGGTCTGTGGATCTTTTTTAAATTGAATTGAGAAAAGTGAAGAGTGCTGGAGAAGTGAGAAGAAGGCAGCAAGGAAGAGACGAAGAGGAGAAGAGGAGGGAAACTGGGTCAGGCAGGAGAGTGGGGAGGTGGGGCAGCGGGGAGGACTGGACTGTAGAAACATTATTGACACCCCCACCTCCCCCCTCCAGTGTCCACCCCCAGTCTCTGACCAGCAATTACACCTCTCCAAATTATGATCTATACCGGCAGAGTGGACCTGACCATGGATGGAGATAGATGGAGATAGATTGAACTCTATCTCCTCACTCTCCCCTCTTGTTCTCTCACGCTCTTTCTCAGTCTCTCTCTCCCCGGTTTGCCGATGGAGACAGATGGCACGGGGCCCCTGGCCTCGGCCCCTGCAGATTGATTATTGATCAGGGGGACAGAGATGGATCGAGGGGTGGAGAGGACACCAAGCAGCGTGGAAAGGTGGAGAAGTGGGAGGATTTCAAGGAATTTATGCTTTGAGACTGGGGCTAAAGGATGGTGGGATGAGGCGAGGAGGAAGAGTTGATGGGGAGGAGGATGAGGCGAAGGTTTTCTTTAGCTCAGTCATCACCTTGAGAGGGTGCTCCAGATTTATAGCAAAAATCTAAAGGGTTTTGGATTCTGCTCAGGATTTCCAAGTTATAGCTCCTTCTTTGTCGGTGAATGTCCTGCTTGCACTTTAAATTGATGTTAATCATTGCTTTGGGTGCACATGCTGCATATTTAAAAAAGCAAACTTTTTATGAGTGAAGAAAAATAACCTGACGCTGAGACTCGGGGGCATGCGAGTTGAATTTGAGGGGTCACAGAATTCATTTTGCAGATAAAGAATCGTCTAAACTTTCATTTCTGCCGGATGAATGAAAACTATAGAGCACCAAAGTCGTGCTCGAAATATCTTTTTTTACACTGTCCACTTATCACCCGTGAGTGCAGGCTAGTTGTGCGTGAGTGGCTGCCCTTGTGTTTGTGGGATGAGTGTTTGTGAGCGTGTCGATGTGTCGGTAAGGTGAGGCTGTCTTCCCTTGCCAGACAGATGGCTATCAGCAAGGCTCCAGTGAGTGAGTGCTGCTTTACAGTGGAGCCAAGAGGTTAAGCTGCAATCTTCACTGTCTCTCTCTTATTTTTTTTCCCTCAGTCGCTGCCCCCTTTCATCTTCTCTGTGTGCGTATGTGTGTGTGGGTGAGTGTGTGTGCTCATTTACTCCCTTTGCACTCCTTCAGTGTGTGTGAATATCACTGTGCGTGATAAAGGAACAGAAGGAGCCTGTTGGCTGGTACGTGTGAGTGTGCTGGAGGCAGATACTGGAGGAAATAAACGACATGCAGGCAGCTGCCCAGCTCAGAGTTTACACTGGGTGCCATCACTGATGGCAATTCCTGACTGTGTGTCCTCCCAAAGTCATTATTTACCTTAAATTCATCTTTCAACAGTTACCGAAGTGCACACTGACAGCAGAAAAACATTTTGTATAAACAAAACCTGTTTTTAACTGTGCTCATCTCACTCTTCTTTCTTTTCTTTGTTCTTCTTTTTTTTTTTTCCAAGATGGTCCCAACATATCCATATGCACCCCAGCCCCCAGGCTGAGTGGGAGTAGCATCCCAAGAGGAAGCATCTTTGTGGGCTTCAGGGAGTGGGAGGACTGGATGGATGCAGGATGGAGCTCTGGATGGCTTAATTTGCCCCTGGAGGCTTTATTCAGTCACTGACAGCCGAGAGGAAAGTTGGTATATTAGGAATGGCATGTGTAAAGGTCTATTTTTGTAATTTTCACAACACATACGGTGTCTCCAGGAAGCATTTTGTAGATGTTTTTGTTTTGCACAAAACTGTCAAATCCTGGCAATCTGGGTTAGCAGCTTGGGTCACACGCCAACCAGAAGCATCAACATATGAAAATACCTGAACCGCTGACCGAGCCGGCCAACTTCTGGTTTAGCACCCAGCTAACTTGACTGGGGATGTAAATGTTATTGGACTGAATGCTGAAATTATGATAGTGACACAAGTCATTTTGTGGGGGCTGTTAAAACAAGTTCCGTTTTATAGAGGCACCGTTACCATGCCCCCTCCCCCCTCACGTTCCCCCTGTCTGCATGGAAAAAAGTTATACATACCTACAAGGTGTATCACCTACAGTCAATCTCAGGGCACATCTATGGGCAAAGCTACGAGTTTTCTTGTTCTTGATAGCAAATAATGTCAGAGCTACGATACTGTCAAGGGGGGTCCGGGGGATGTTTTCCCCTGGGAAAAATTTTTGAAAAACAGCCCCTTAAATGATAGATTCTGGTGAATTTTGTGGTAATAAATGGACAACATTCAGACATGAGCAAAACAAACCCAATGTGAGCCAATTTTACAGTAGCACCAGTTCCCAAAGGGCTTTCCATTGCTACCCACCTCTTCTATTAGGGCTGGGTACCGTACCTGATTCAATTCGATTTCGATTCTTTAGGGCGCAATTTAATTCAATATCGATTCGATTCAATATTTGTACATTCTTCCACAGGAGCAGCCCAGCAGCTGAGACCCTGAAGAGGAACCAGAAGATGTTAGGCCTTCCGCACCACAAGCTGATAACTGATGATGTTGTCCGCTGGAACAGTGCCTTTGAGATGATCAGCCGGATTCTTGAGCAACAGCATGCTGTTACTGCTGCCTTCTTATCTCCAGAGGTAAGGTGTTTCTTGTTACTGAATTGTATAGAAAATCTGTAGTGTTTGATGTGTTTCAACATTTGTGAATGATATACAACTTAAAAAATGGTTTTACTTATATAAAATATATATTATTGTTAACATGATATATATTTATGATATCTAATAATTCTAATGATATATTAATTTGTTAACAAAATATATATCAAATTGGTTTTTATTAACCTTCATTCTGTTCTTTTCTCTCTTTCTTTAAAGGTCAGAAAGAATACCACTGACATCTCTACCCTGACTGATGGAGACAGCTGGAATGCAGAAGAGGTTGTGAAAGCCCTCCATCCAATGTTAGTAATAATGAAGAGCATGTGCAAGGAGAAAAGCCCAACTGTTTCCATCATTGCTCCTCTTCACGGCCAACTTCTGAGTGACACACTCAGCATAATTGAGGATACCCCTCTTATCAAAGAGGTAAAGCGTGCCATCCATGAAGACCTATCAAAGTGCTACATGTCTGCAGAGGAGAAAAACTTCCTCTATGTTGCATCCGCCTTAGACCCCACGTTTAAGTTGATGCTACTGACTTTTCAGTATCAGAAAGCACTGTCCTGGTTTACATAAGACATGTTATTAATGTTCATGCACTTTAATGTGTCCAGCTGTACAGTGTTTATTCATTTGTACATTGTACAAAGTTTTGGAATAAATGCACAAGACGTTTTCCTTTTTATGGGTATTTTTTCTTTTTCAGTCACATATCATGATATATCGTTGATAAAATTTCTTGCAATATATCGAATACTGCAGATATCGCGTATCGTAATATTATCATTATCGTGGGCCAAATATCGTCTCAGTATCAAACCGTGAGTTACCCGTATCGTCCCACCCCTACAACTAACATGTCAGCTCATCTGCTGACATGTTAGTCAAGTTTCCTGACTGTGACTGCCCATTACATTACCTTAGAATGGGAGAAGAAAAGCTCAGTTTTACAGACGGCCCCCTTTATGAGAGCCATACAAGCAAGCATCTCTCTGAAGCACTGACAGAAGCAGTGACAGTTAGGGTTAAAGATACATTTGCTAAAGATAACTTTCTTTGCCAAATAAATGAAAAGCATGTTGGCACTAGCAATGTCTCCTCTCTTGCCAAAATCTTACCTACTTTTAACCTAAGACTGTCACAATGATGTATTAAATATCAGACTGCCTCATTCTTTCAGTTTTAACCGTGACCACAAAACCGTGATATGAACCGAACTATGGATTTTGTGAAGCGTTCAACCCCTAGTGTAGACCCACTAATTTTTGTGGCAAGAGTGAGACAGAGCCAAAAGATGAGTTAATACAGGACTTTACATTAATTAAATGGCCATAAGCACAATTCCAGCTGCATGCTGATGTTAGTCTGCATTTGCTGGATGTGTAAAGAATCACTCTTTACTAAAAATTTTCACCACAGAGTGATTGTTTCTGTTGCTTCTAAGTGGCCAGAAAAATCAGCAAAAGCAAGTTTAGAGACTAATTTTGGTTGGACAAGAAAAAGACAATCCAATGTTTCTAAGATGATAAATATCATGGATATTGTCTTAAGTTTCCCTTTGGCACTGGGTGCAGGGTTGTGTGTTGCTGGTGCCAAGTGTCATATCAACATAAATCCAACATACAAATGATTCGTGGGACCGTGTAATTTGAGTGCATTGTTGCAGAAACTACATATCTGCATTCATATAATATTTATTACATAATTTTTGCACTTATGCACAGCCCATGAAACACAAGCTGGGAGACCAGCTCTTTACTATTTAGCTGGAGTGTGTAATACATCCTGACGTTTAGCAAGTAAGTGTTTACAGCGTTAAAAGGCTGCTTTCAGCCACATTACACATGCACATCTCAAGGATTGGCTGTGTGGCAGTGGGGTTAATGAAGTTTCTCTCTGCTACACCACCGAGCAGAATTATCCAGTGAAGCGGGAGATGGCTGGCTCTCTGTCTGAGTGTCAACAAACAGGGGGAGTCCTCCATAAACGACAAGAAGTAGCTGGCCATATTTAGCTGCATTTTGCTGCCGTCTCACTAGTTTTTGGTGAAAATCACCATAATCAGTCTCACAACACAAGCAAATGAGTGCAGAAGATGGGAAAGAACTTCTCTGCAAACACACTTTCATACATGAACATCCATGGAGGAGTTATATTGTAGATGCACAGCAACAAATATGCACAAACATACCCATAAATGCATACAAATAACTTAGCTGGCCGGCTTATAAAAAAAAGTTCCCCATCCCTCAGATCACAGTTGGGGGTGCATAGATTCTCCCTGAGTTGCCACAGTCAATGATGGATGGAGAGAAATTGTGCAAATTAGATGAAGAGAAGAAGAGGATGAGAAGGTGCACTGCAGAATACAAGTATAGAAGACGTGTGAAATATCCTCAAGGCCTCCTGGTGTATCAAAGAGCACAACCAGATGTGTGTTTACCAGCCTATCAACATCAACAACACATACGCAGGCCCACACACACACACACACACACACACACACACACACACACACACACACACACACACGAAAAGCTCTGAGATAATTGTAGAGGAAATATCTCCTCCATCTTCTATTAAAAATGGATAGACTTTCTGTTGCTTTAAATGTATGTGGAGATTGAATTATGTCCATGGAAAGAAATTCAGGATTATGTGGAGAGACACTGCTGTCATGCTCTTTTTTTATGTGTGTGTGTGTGCGTGTATAGAAGTGTGCATTTTATTAAAAGACTTTGGCGTGAAAGAAATGTTTCTCCCCTCCTGATGTTACTTTCTGAGAGACAGTTTGACCTTTTTCTGTTTTTTTTTCTGAGAATGAGCCTGACCTGAATGAGAGAGAGAGAGAGAGAGAGAGAGAGAGAGAGAGAGAGAGAGAGAGAGAGAGAGAGAGAGAGGGTAAACATTTGAAGCTGAGCACATAATGATAGACAACATGGGAGAAATGTGGGTGCAGGGTTGTGTGTGTGTGTTTGTGTGTGTGTGTGTGTGTGTGTGTGTGATCCTTCAGCCAGGAATTGTGTGTATGTGTGTATCAAACTGTTGTTGTGGCTCTGAAGTGACACGTCCCTTTTAAGTCCTTGCATGGAGTGATGAGTGTCGGTTGGAGGGTTGTGTGTCTGTCCATTGCGTAACCACCGGTGTGCTCGGATGTGTCTGCAACATCTAAATCTGAAGCTGGCACACACAACGAAATACTAAGAAATATGAGTCAGCAGCAAATTATCTGTTAACTGAAAATAATAGCCAAATACAGAGAGTTCATGTCACTTATAAATGACAGTTCCAATGAGTGTGGGGTCGCCTGTGCACTTGTGCTGCATTTATGCTATTCAATTGGCGATCAGGGACAGATAATTATGGCAGAGCTGTCAAAACAAAACTCTCTAAACAAGTAAATTAAGAGGCCATGCATCATGAAAGAGGAACAGGTAATGGCAGTCAAAAAAGAGCCATCTAGGGAAAACTCGGAGGACAAGGTCGGGGATACCCTGGCACCTTGATGCTCCTCAAAACCAAAATAAACCGTTCCACCTTCTGTAAGCCTTTATGTTGGGGATCTATCATCAGTAGAGAAACCCACATGTTTAGTGAGTCGTCCATTAGAGTTGTCATAACACAAGGATTGACAATGTGTTTACACTACAATGGTTGTGCTATATTGTTACTGGGGAATTTATTGCAACATTAAATGAAGGAAAGTTGCACCTCGCCTCCACAACATTCTAGAAAAAGTTAAAATGTGCATTCCAATGAAGTACTGTAATTACAATACAGCACCATGCTGTTATTGAGCAATAATATATTGTAGTTTTACAACAAGGACACGCTTACATGAAAAAAGAATAGCAATAGAATAGCAATAACTTGCTAACAGGATAACTTGCTATCAACAAGCTAACAAGCAGTCCAACAATGTATACATGCTGACAGGCTAACAACATGCTAAGATGCCTACAATTAGTCCAACAAGGTACAAATGCTAACAGGCTTACAACAAGATAACAGGCCTACAGATGGTAAACATATATATTTGTATATTTGCAATAACTGCAGATGTTACAGTATTGTAATGTCATTTTACATCAAAATGCTGTATTTCCATGGCAGAAGTATAGTACAAAGTACAGCAGAAACACAATATATTATGTGAATTTCAGCTATTTTAACAAAAATGTAATTGCTGTATACTACCGTGAATTTACCACAATTATTAGCTTAGTTTATTGTAGAAGTACAGAAATATTTTTTATAGTGTGTACACTTGTTATCACCTTACAATTTTGTCTGTCAAAGTGCACATGTTCCCTGGTACAAGGAATGTAGATCAATTTCTATTATCGACTGATTAGTTGAATAAACTCATGTTTGTCTCGTGTTGTTGTTATTTATGACTCTGAAGGAATTGGAAACGATCCAGTTCCCCTTACAACTGGGGTGGCAACAATGATATCATTTGGAAAAATTAGAGGGGAAAGCTGTCTTTTGTCACTTTAATATGAAGGCTAGGAAACTTTTCAGGTTGATCTACTAACATGTGCTTTGGTTCTTGCAGGCCCACCTTTGGGAAAGACTGAATAATTCACCCACGTTTGTTGTGTGTTGGCTCCTCTGAAAAAGACAAATGTGTTGCTCTTTTGAGGAAAGTATTCCCTCACAAACACATCATACACGCACTGTTAAAAATACAAATAGTGTTTCACAAATGAATTCTTGACAAGTGCAGAGTTCTAATGCAAAACTCAGGGCATCCATTTGAAAAAGAAATATCTGTCTCATCCTGTAGTTAATCAAACATCTAGATGATCCCTTCAGTAAAAGTGATTTTGTTTTGCAAACCAAGGTCTCTATCATTTATAAAGTGTCAACGGGAAACAACAAACACAGCAGGATGTATTAAGATGTATTATTCTGGAAGAGTAGGCGTCCCCTTTGTCAATCTGTGCGGAATATTTGACACTGAATAAAACCTTTCTGTTACTTCACCTTACAGCATCACAACAAACTGTTGAAGTGTTGCTGTTTGTCTGCCCTGAAGAAACACCCAATGCCACAACAGTTATTGCTCACATCTAAGCAATTTGCCTGTGTTGCAGAGTGAATTAGAGACAGCTTAGCCTTATGTAGGTGTAAGTTCAGCTTACACTATTCAAACCCTGATGTAAAATACGTGTTTTTTTCTTCCCCTGCTCCTAGAGTCACCTCCCCCTCAAACTCCTACTCCTCCACGCTAAAAAGTTGACAGTGATGAATGTCCTTGATAGATGTATGCATTGCTTCACACTGTGAGTGGTGTCGATACTGCAACACGGCATGACAAGCCTATCCTCCCAGTCAGAACGTCTTTGTCTCCCCCTTCTCTTTTTGCTGTATCTCTTTGACACTTGCTCTTTTTCCTCTTTCTTTCTCCTCTGTCTACACACTGCCGCCACTGGAGGGAGAGAGGGGAGAAATGGGAGGCGCAGATGCTCCTCTGAATAAAAATTTAGGAGGAGCTCGATATTGACTGTGAGCTGGATGAAAGGAGGGAGAAGAAAGACTAAAGAAAAGAAAAGAGTGAACAGAATAGAAGAAAAGGGGTAAAAATAAATTGTGAATAATGTATATTGCTGGACTCCTAATGCTTTGCTGTTTAATACCAGCCTAAATCCCTCAACTTCTCGTAAAAACTTCAACAATTTCGCAGTCGAGTAATCTTCCGATTTAATAACCTTAAGCTTCCCTAGCTCTATAAATCTGACGTT
Source organism: Acanthopagrus latus (assembly GCF_904848185.1). Taxonomy (NCBI): domain Eukaryota; kingdom Metazoa; phylum Chordata; class Actinopteri; order Spariformes; family Sparidae; genus Acanthopagrus; species Acanthopagrus latus. The sequence continues at coordinate 13,875,359 of NC_051049.1, read as the reverse complement.
CTTACGCCTTCTCTCCCCAACCTCGCCCTCCCCTCCTCGTCCTCCCTCCTTCCCAGCCTCTGTGCATTTTATCTCCATAATAGCACAAAGCGGCGCGAGCTGCCTCAGTGGGAGAGATAAGGGAAATTCCTGCCCGTATTTTAATAGCTTCGCTCAGCTATCTCTTCCTACCAACTCCTCAGGAGCTGCCAGCCAGCGCACTCACCTTGGACGCTGCACCCAGAGGAGAATCCTACAGAAAGGCATGACTGCTGAACGCCTGGTGCGTGTGCATGTGTGTTGGCTGTGTTTGTGTAAGAGTGCTGGCGCGAGTGTGTGTGTGTTTGGGAATGTGTGCCTAACTATGTTTCTTTGTGTCTGTGAATAAATACATCTGAATGTGTGCCTCTGAATACAGCATATGTGTGTGTTGTTTAGAAATACTACTGCTATGAACCTCTGCTTACCATTTATATTTCTTCAGCAATTCTGTCCCCCACCCAGTATAGGATGGAAAATTTGGAATCAACTGTGAAAAATCCCAGATTACATTAATTATCATCTGTATATAATTAGTCTTACAAGACCAACAAATACAACCATGTAACCATAAAACATTTAGTTATAGTAACAATAATGCTTTTGTCATTGGTAGATATCCCAAATGGCATTTATTTTAGTCTGAGATTCGTCAAAAGCTACATTATTGTATTAATATACATTCACACTCGTTTCCTCGCTAGCCCATACATGGGCATGGAACATGTCCTCCTACATTGGCATTAAACCAGTCCAGAATCCTTAAATATGTTCATATTCAACAAATCTGCTGCTCACAAGTTAATGCAGTGCCAATGCAGTAAGCATCCCCCTTTAAATTTGTAATATGTTGAATATATGGCCAGTGTTAGAGGGTAGCTCCGAAAACATAGGAGGAAGCATATCACCGGGAAAATCAACAACTACTACTGTTTGCTAGCTGTACTTGGTAGCTACTGGTTAACGTCAGGCTACTAGTTCACTATCACAAGTTTAACTGGACCAGGACCTCAGCTCACAGGGGGTGTCACCAGGGAGGTGACAGGGCCAAAGCTTCACTGCATTTGAGAGTGAACACAGCCTCAATGATCAACTGAGTTTAGTATGACAACAGGGGATATAATGCGGAGGTGATACAGCAGCTCTGACCTCGACAATGACTTCAGGGATGATAGGTGTCGGGATTAAATATTTTGACATCTTGAATTTAGAATTGATTTTGACCAAAACAGAGTTATTGGCAGAGAAACAAATCACGAATGTCAAGTTTAAATGAAGTGTGTTTTACACTGAGTTAACAAAGCTTGTCTCAGTTTTGATTAAGTGAAACTTTGAAAAGTTTTACATTTTTTTCATTATTACGCTGACAACTACAGGGGGTTATGTACACCATCTGACATGCCAAAAAATTCTTAGCGTAAAGTCTGACATGGATCTTGACCAAGATATTTTAGAGCCATCAGATGTGCTTTCTCATCAAAATTGCTTTTATTAAGCAACCAAATGTGTTAGTCAAAGGCTTACATGTAACCAAAGTGTATGAGCAGCACTTACAAAGTTTGGTTTGTTCCATAATTGACAAATTACAGTTATTAATACAACATAACCACAAACAGAAACCTTTCACGGATGGACATGCACCCTGCAAAAAGATAAATAGTATGAAAAACATATTGCATCTTTCTTTTCATTTGCTTTCAAAACACGCATGTGCCAACTCAAGATCTTTACAACAGGAGGCAGTGAAATCACTGCAGCTTTTGTCCCGAGGGGTCGCCAGAATCAGGAAAAAATTAAAGTTCCATGCAACTCTTTTAAGCTCAAACTGGCAGCAGACAACTATTTTTGCTTTAACTTATTATCCTGAAGCAAATACTGACAGCACAGTGTAATGGCTGTGGAAAAGTGACACCATCCATGTGTAGAGGGTAATATATCTGGTTCCCTATAAGCCTTGCTTCCACAATGCTATTCAGTCGGCCACAGGGCATGATTTTTCCTGGGAAAAACAAAGTCATATTACTGTGCAAAGGAGGCAAGTCTGCCATTGCACAACCAAAACAGGAAGAGGCATTGTTTTTCCCCGATCGCTACCCCCAGGTAACAGTGGAACGACTGGAATAACTGAGGAAACTCTTCACTGCATAAGAAAAACGAACCCTTCTGATGAAGAGGGCAAAGAGGGTGAAGAGGGAAAGTGACAGAAGCCCCTTTTATGTTGGGGCTGGGAGCGAATTGGTGAGAACTACCAAAATTCATAATTTGGGATGTTTTACAATATTTAACACACCTGGTTATAGTTGTAGTTACTGAGCATTAATTTCCCCATGCTGTTTAGTTCAAAACATAATTATAGCTCTCATTCAATATAATCACAAGTATAAAGTAACACCTTCAAACAATGACTTAGCATTAGTAAACTGTTTTACCTTGTGGCTCATATCTTTCTCTTTGTTTGTGAGTTACCTCATACCCAGGGGTTTTTGTAGTGTTTTAGCTGATACCTGTGATGGCGCGCATCCAGGTTGAAACCGCAGGTCAGGATTACTCACACCGGGACCATGGAAAAGCCATCCAGCAATTTCCTCCAAAACCTCTTCCCCAGAGTTAGCGACGTCCCGTCCTGAGGTTTGGTTCTGTCCAGATGTTTGGTCCTGCTCCTCCGTCCTGCAGCCCCACCTTATAATGTCCAACGTCCATTATCCCAGCGTCTCCTGGTTAGCAGCCGGCTAGGCTAACCGCTAGCAACAGTCGTGTCTTCTTCAGCTTGCCCCAGTAACGAGCCCTCATTCGTAAACACCACTTGGTTACACTTTTAACAAAATAAGCACAACACTGCCTAAATTCTTGTTTGGTAACGGTAAACAATACTTTTCATAAAGTTATTCGAAAGTTTGCTCGGACTTCTGCCCCGCTTCTCTCCGCTTTCTCTCCTCATTCCCCTCGTTTTTCCGCTAGTTCCGCCTCCTTAACAATCTGACAGGTTAATCCGCAGTAAACACAGAAAATGATTGACAACTGCCCAAACAAATGAGAACCCAAGTAAGAGACACCTGAGGCGTTCAAAAGCCTTGCAAAACATAGGGCATTGTGGCATCATTCGCCACATTTACCATACACAACAATACATAGGCCCATATTAAAACCTTTGCCAACTGATATACATTTAATTTGCTCTTAAAAATAAATTAGCAGGGCGCTCCATACAGTAACAGTGATAATAAATTAGTTTTTTTTTTTTCTCCACCTTTGGCGTTCAAAGCACTGTGTATCTGCCATATGCCTGCTGGAAAAAACAGCATAGACCAGCATATGTTGTGTTTTGGTCCTGGGATGCTGGTGCAAATTTTTTCATATTGCAGAGAATGAGAAGGAGTGAAGTTGGCTGTGAAAGCCCAATACAGGGCA